>NW_025767490.1:627500-1317500 GCF_003918875.1 Haliotis rubra | reverse complement strand
ACATATCCCCTACATTTTTAACAGTATGTGTTGTGTCTGTGAGTCTTTGGTCGCTAAGGTATATCAACAAAGGGCAGGTTATAACACTCACAGTCTGCCCACACCGCTATTAAATGTCTATACAGTATTGAGATTACTGTTAGAACACAACAATACAACTCGTACCTTTTCCTTTATTGCCGTACAGGCTTTACAAATAGTTATTGACAATCCAGTGATTTATGAGATAAATACGTCGAGCGGAACAAAGCGATTCCATTAATGGCCGGGCGTTTCGGCCTCTCCATTAGCTACTGAGCAGAATGTTTTTCCGTTTCCTGCGCATGTCGCAATATTTGCTCTGTGCTTATGTACACCACACTAAATATGTCTATTCAGTATGATCCACGTTTAAACTATTACTGTAAATGTTTCAAACTAAACACTGGCCATCAAATATAATACCAGGGACATTAACACTGGACTATTTTTTTTGTTAGTTCCCGTTTGAAATGTGGGTGGGAGTTACATTTATCTTCCCGAAACGAACACCGTGGGTACTTAATGGTATTTTGAACAGTATTCCAATTATAGTGCCATTCGCATGTTTTATGTGGGATAAAATCTTAGAAAACCTAATGCTGACAAGTCATGGACTGACGGACTGAGTTTAGTTTTACGCCCCTTTTAGCAATATTCCAGCAATATCACGGCGGGGGACACCAGAAATGGGCTTAACACATTGTACCCACGTGGGGAATCGAATCCGGGTCTTCGGCGTGACGAGCGAACGCTTTAACCACTAGGCTACCCCACCGCCCCTGCAGCAAGTTGACCAACGATACCCACTTTGTGCTACCCTATGGTTTGACAGGCAAAACAACCGACGGCATACTCTCCGCAGTTACCAAGCAACACACATCTGTTGTTAATTACATTATAACACTTAGTTCGCGTATCTAAGCACCCAAAGTTGACACATATACATAATTGTTCAGATATATTGATATGTTACACTCCTTGTTTCACGCTTCACCCAGTAATATCATAGGTATATGATGTATTGAAATATGCCGACATTGGATGCTCAGGTCAGCTGGAGTAACTCGAGCCTAGGCTTGGATCACCCTACAGTGACTAAACCCACGCATAGATCACTCTAGGCTTGAGTCGACCCAAGTAGGCACACATGACTCCGTGTGCTCAAGTTGACTTCTCGGTGTTTCAAAGGCCCATAGGTGATTCTATTTTTGTGAATGGATATTAGACGTTAAAATTGATACGAATGTGGATGGTGTGCGTGTCGCGTGTTACGTAACTCCCATTCACATGTTTCTCAAAACGTCCATTCAATACAATTCCCCACATTCCATTCATATATTTCTCAAAACGTCCTGTGAATACAATTCCCCAAGTCCCATTCATATATTTCTCAAAACGTCCGTTCAACACAATTCCCAAAATTCCATTCATATATTTCTCAAAACGTCCATTCAATGCAATTCCCCAAATCCCGTTCATATATTTCTCAAAACGTCCGTTCAATGCAATTCCCCAAATCCCGTTCATATATTTCTCAAAACGTCCTTTCAATACATTTCCCAAACTCCCATTCACATATCTCTGAAACTCCCATTCATACAATTCCTTAACTCTCATTCATATATTTCTCAAAACGTCCTTTCAATACATTTCCCAAACTCCCATTCACATATCTCTGAAACTCCCATTCATACAATTCCTTAACTCTCATTCATATATTTCTCAAAACGTCCGTTCAATATAATTCCCCAAATCCCATTCATATATTTCTCAAAATGTCCGTTCAACACAATTCCTAAACTCCATTCAGGGGCAGAAGAAACGATACCATATTATTGAGGCTAATGACTAAAAGATGACAAAAGATAAACAGAAAATCAATGTTGTAATTTGAAGAGAAATAGGTGAGGAGCATGGAAAATCAAATTCATCAATCAAGGCCAATAATTGTTTGAGATAATTGCAAAAACACATAATATTCAGATGTCCTGTATTCGATCATTCCAGTATGATTAGATAAGTCAATGTCAGTGACACAGAGACACTCCTGTGAGTCAATATCGAGTGTGGTCACCACCGGCATCGATACGGGCTCTGGCACGACGTCGAACAGATGAGGTCAGACGTCTGATCACGTGAGGAGGTATCTTGTTCCACTCCTCCCTCACAGCTTGGATGAGGGTTTGTCTGTTCACTGGGGCGACCTGTCTGGCACGAATCTGTCTCCCAAGATGGCCCCACAAATGCTCAATGGGTGAAAGATCCGGAGAGCGTGATGGCCATGGCAGGACAACAACGTCGTTGGCGATGAGAAAGCCTTCAACACGTTGAGCTGTGTAACATGGGACGTTGTCCTGTTGAAATGCGGTTCTTGGGTTCTCTTCCAGGAGGTGAGGTGAGGTGAAATTGGGTTTAACGTCGTGCTTGAGAATATTTCGCTCATATGACGACGTGCATGCGTGTGTATGTGTAGGTGCGGCTGCTTGTACTAGCCCAGACTGAAGCTGGTTTTATAGTGCTAGCCCACTGAGATACCATGCCGCAGTGAAGCATGAATACCCCACTCAGACACATTATACTGACTCCGAGCCGACCAGTCCTTGATGTACCCATTAATGCCGAGCGCCAGGCAGGGACCAACAAGTACCATATTTTAACGTCTTTTGGTCTGACGCGGTCGGGGATCGAACCCGCGACCTTCCGCTCTCCGGGCGGACGCTCTAACCACTACACCTCGGAGGCGGTCTCTCTTGCAGGAAGGGTAGAAATAACTGGCCGAAGGGCTTGGTCGATAAAACACTGCTCATTCAGATTCCCATCGACAACAACCAGATCTGCCTTTCTGTCTCCACATACGCCTCACCACACCATAACGCCATCACCGCCAAACGGCTCAAACTCCTGCGCGCAGCAACGTGCCGTCCGCTCTCCTCTGCATCGATGCACTCTTGTCCTGCCGTCAGGTCTGTTCAGGAGGTATCTGCTCTCATCAGTAAATTAGACTCTGTCCCATTGTCTGCGCTGCCAACCTTTAAAGATACGTGCCCATCTCACACGTCGACGTCGATGTAGTGGCCTCAGTGCTACACAACGGTTGGGTCTGTAGGCTTGGATACCATGCTAACGAAGTCTCGTGGACACCGTCCTTCGGCTGATACGATGACCCAGCGCAGTCGATGCTGATGATGCCACAGTGAGGAATCGGTTGCGCAAATGCAGGGTACGCAAGAACCGGACTTCAGCAGGGGTCGTGACCCGAGGTCTGCCACTCCTCGGCCTGTTCTGTGTCCTGCCTGTCTGTCTGTAACGGGTCATCAGCCTGGTTATTGTAAGTCGGCTACAATTGAAGATCCTGGCGACGTGATTGTGGGTAGCGCCAAGCTGGATCATGCCAATTTCCCTTTCTCTCTCTTCTTTCGATAATCTCAGCACGGTCGCAAATGTAATCTTAAAATGTAGATGTCCATAAACATTTTCACGTGCTTTTATACCGAATATTTGTCACATGTGTCAAGTGTGCACGAAACTATCGTGAATAAGTTCACTTTTCTGGGTTCTTGCTTTGCACGTGCATTGCTGTTTCATTGAGTCAGCTTTGTTGCGTTCGGCTGAGTGTTTCTAGCCATAAATGCTCACAATATCGAAGTCCAAACACAAATTATAATTTTAAAAAGGTTTGGTATCGTTTCTTTTGCCCCTGAGTGTATTTCCAAAACTCCCATTCATATAATTCCGAAAACTCCCATTCATTCTGTGTTGCTGAAGACCAATTCTATCCCGGATCGTTACGGGTCTTTAAGGTAAAGAATGATCTGAGTGTGGAATGAGTTTTTGAAATATACTGGCGTAAATCTAGGCTCTAGAACGAATAGGCAGGATTGATTTGTCCCTGTCACACCGAAATGAACAGATCAGTGTTAACGAAAACCGAGAACAGCATGACATATGATACCCACGTGGCAAATCAGATTGTCTTTACTTAATGTCAATTTAATTTGGAGTTGTTTACTTATTAGGTGTTCAAGTTTGTAATTATTTTTATTGTAGAACATTGCAAAATCTGACATTACTGACCAAGTGATGTCTGATGCATTTATAATTTCCCCTGTTTTTCAGAAGAGCATCTGAGCTGAAATCTCTGTTTTTAGAAGAGATTAAATTTGAATATAGAAATGTTTTTGACGTTTAAATTAGTATGCAATCAAGAAGACGAATTGCGACGCATCTATCTGAGAAGATTTGTTAAAGGTCTAGCAAATAAGAATAAGCGGGTAAAAATATCCCCCATGAAGTAAATAAGTAAGTGAGTGAGTGAGTTTAGTTTTACGCCGATCTTGGTGCTTTAGGACTCGTAAATTCCAATCTCTGGACTGACTAGGGTACCTGAGTTTGCTGCCAGTAACACATACTTTCAGACATTCTGGGCAATCGAGAAAGCTGCAGTGTTTGGTCTCAGAAAAAGCTCTTGGTGGGTTCGACAAGGTAGCTCTTTCTTGTGTGTGTGATTGTTTAACGCGGCACTCAGCAATATTCCAGCTATATGGCGACAGTCTGTAAATAATCCAGTCTGGACCAGACAATCCAGTGATCAACAGCATGAGCATCGATTTGCCCAATTGGGAACCGATGTGAAGTAAATAAACCTTTAGCGTCCGTCACTACATCAGAGGACTATAGGATCGTAATGCGATATTGATCATGACAAGCAAAACAATCAATTGTGTTAGTACTGATGGCTTTTATATTATATTATGATAGCAAATTCATTGATGGCGGTGCCCTTTGTTGCTGGCTGGTGCAGTATCCGATGTAGTTTACTTTTTACTATGAATTGTTTTAGGAAGAAATACCTAAGGATTAATTCATTGTTTTAAATGTAAATATACGAAGGCAAATGACATCGTCCCTGAATAACATCGATTTATTTTCGTGCATTGGTCCTATTGAGAGTGAACCAGGAGCGATGTATATTTCACATCATCGTATCCAATTTATAATTGTATGCTAAAGAGGTTTTGAAAATACCTAACATCAGTAACTACCTGTATATTATGTCATCTGCAGATAACACTCATAGAAATTTGAGAATAACGTCAATACGTATTCCAAAGTTCTATGAGGTAACAAACCAAAGTTCTATGGGGTAACAAACCAAAGTTCTTACATCGAAAAGTACAACAAGTAGGATGAACAGGTTCTAAACAGGAAATAAAGTAGCATTAATATTTTATGCATACACAAGGCCTTTCAGGACGTGGTGAAATACAACATATGTTATATTTGGGATCACATTTGTTTTTAAAGTACACGTTCTAGTACTTTCATGGGTGCAGTTTCATCAGGGATTCGAACCCAACGCTAAGGGAGAGACACCCAGTCAACGGTGAAACAAACTCTAATCTAACCCTTTCAGCCACCACTTCTTCCCAAAAAAGCCTGACAACTGTTAGCTCCGATCATATAACCCTCTAGCATTGTAAATTGGCACAGCTCCCAAGTCCGAAAACCTTTGACACACACGACCTTTCAGAAAGTGGTCAATCTGTTCACACAAACATGTATCAATAAACATCAAGGTATACAATGGCACCTGTGAAATGACGAGTCGGTACTGAGATGTAAAAGTTACCTGAAAGAGCTTGAATGACGGCAGGGTTTTGAAGACTTCACTGAGGTGCATGCACTTATCGAAAAATGTCCGCAGCTCGTAAAGCCATTCTAGGTCTTTAAATAATGGGATATTGTAAAAATATCTCTCAAAGTTTGAAAGTGTGTGAGTGGCCAGTATATATAGACGCGGATGACGTTGCTTTACCTATCTGCACTGTGGCACCGTATAATGGCGTCAATATACCGCCCACTAACATATGTCTTCATTGCACTGGCAGCGGTTGCCTGTTCACCCTGCAAGGTAACAATATTTATAATTGATTCTCGAAAAAGAACGTTGCCGGCGGACATGAGGACACAATAGGAGCTTCTGGTGCAATGCAAAGAGTCTTTAGAAATTACTGAAAACTCCGGAGTCAACTTGATATTGATCTAATCATGTTTAGCCAGAGGCAAAAGACACGTTTGATAATTTACACCAATACCTTATTCTGATGCTAGGCCGTGCTTTGAGGGTTTCCATATTTTCAGAACATAGACATGGTCAATTGTCAGACCATGTTAATAGCCTTGATGGGTTATTAAGAACCGGAAGGACAAATCCTTTATGGAAAATTAGATGAAACGAAAACATGACACATGTACATTGGGGCATCCCAGAAAACCTTAACTGCATTGTCACGGGAGAAAAAATATAGAACGACAAAGCTCTTTGGCTGCGAATGCATGTGAAGATTGAAACTGTAATGTCTTTGTGTGTGAGTTGGGTTTTACGCCGCTTTTAGCAATATTCCAGCAATATTCCAGCAATATCACGGCGGGGGACACCAGAAATGGAAACTGTAATGAAAAATTGTCCTTGTTCAGTACACAGTTTGGATAATGGATTGAAACTAGCTAAGTTACCCTTAGGGAATACCATTATTAAAAATAATTTTCAAGAAGTGGAATGAAATTTCAGACAATTGGGAAAAATCGTGTCGCAGGAAAAGGTTTACCGCAAGTACTTAAGTGCACAAAAGCAAATAAATTTGATAATGTCAGATGAAACGGAAGTACTATAACAGAGGGAGCTGACAATGAAATTCGATTGCAACCTGATCCGGTGACAGGGTAATTATCAGGAACCGCTGTGAATACACCAATAGGTGAATCGGTACATTGTGAATGTCAGTTGTTATTACTTGTACACAGATTACAATATTACCAGCAGCGAAAAGGGGATCCTGGCTGATCCTGGCTTAAGCTGGCTTCGACTCAGTTTGGTCAGAGCCCACGTTCCTTCTAATACTCAAAACCAAGACTTCTTGGCAAGATGTGTTTGTTGTTTAACGCCGCTCTCAGCAATATTCCAGCTCTTTGACTGTACTCGGCAAGAACTCATCCAGGAAGGTGAAGACTTCCCAGCACTGCGGCAGGGTGCATTTCCCTGAAAGTCAGAAGGGACGTGTTCCTTGCAGCAAACCCTGGTCCCCTTTGTGCGTCAGACAACAGATGTGGAGGTTCCAAACTTTAGGAACCTAGGGCACAGGCCAGAATAACCCTTTTATACTTGGAATGCAAACGTGACATTTCGTTCAGCTTGGTCCACAAATTTGTCATATTTTAACTGAACCTAGACAAAGTCAATCACATGAGTGTAAAAAAAGACAGAGAATTTAATAATACGAATAATTTCTTTGCAATTATCAAAGCAACAAGGTCTGGTGTGTTGACTTGTATACATTTGAGGCTGTATATGGGCATATTTCAATGAATTATATTAATTATCTTTGTCTTTTTCCTTGACGAAATCTACATATTCTAGGTGGTACCATTGATGGACTTCTGGCTAAAAAACATTAGCTTTGCGAAAAGGGGTAATAGAAGGATCTAGGCCATGATGTCCTTTAAGATACTGTGTTTGTGCCAAAATTACGAGGTGACGATGGATCTAATTTAATTCATTGCATTGCATAATCTACATTTCATCATTACATTTTATGCAAAATCACAAATTGTCTATTTCAGGTTTGAAGTGACTCTACGTACACAGCAAACAGAGTCTTGTTTCACTTTTCAGGCCAGTCGACTTCATCCCGATCGAATGACTCTGCAGCGTGGCTCTTCTCAACACACTGCACATTAACTCGGTGCAGAGGTAGTTCAGAAAGACTTCTCTTGAAAAACTGACTCTGCCGATATCGCTTTTTGACACCTGTACTGTCCAAACGTACAGATCCTTCAATAAAATTATCATTGGCTTGGAGATCATGTCCAATATCCTTGGCTTGTTTAAGAAAACCGTGTTTTTATCTTGAGCCTTGAGTTCCTCACAAGAGGTCATCAGACAAAAAAATGTGTTCAAAGAGCACAATACACTTTTGTCATGAAGAGCCTCAACGCTAATCGCACAACACCTTACACACATATACTTGGTAATTATATTATAAAGCGATTATTTTTGTTGCTATTATCATTTTCCAAAAATGGATCTTCATATACCACTTCATATAAATAAAACAGTAATATTTCATTAACAGTGTCTGTTGTAATACGTATTCGGCAGTATATGGTGGTTTGATCACTTCGCATGTTTGACATATGTGCGTGTGCATGTACATGAGTTTGAATTTCGAACCAGGTTGATATACACTCTTCAAAAATAGAAACGCATAGGCGTTTTCAGCAATTCATTTCGATATATTTTGACAGCAATCGCCATTAAGACATTCCTATGTTTGAATCCCTTTAAACAAACGTATCCCAAAATGTGTTTATAACCGTTTGTCATAAAAATGAAATGATACATGAAAAGTGCATGCAGAAAAAGTTTTCCATGTAATGCACGTGCAATGTGTCGGAAACATGAGTAGAGACATCGACTATAAAAGGCCAAACCAAATTCATCATTTCATTACAAAATGTACGACATAAACAAAGATACAAAATGCCAAGATTGAATGCTACTGACCGAAATATTGCCTTTGGACGTTTGGAAGCAAGGGAGTCCCAGTCTGCCGTTGCAAGTCACTCTAGCGTCCACTGCAGCACCATATCTCTTTCATGACAAATACCCACTTCAATTCGACCCAAGATCGTCCCAGACGTGGCAGACCAAGAGTGACCACTCCTGCTCAGGACCGATTCATCCGAAAGTTTCACCTACGTCACCGATTTGCTACCAGTACAGGTGCCTGGTCTTCGTTTTGCGTTTTGCGCCGAACTGCGCTCGACAGGTGGACATACTTGGTGGAGAAAGCGCCATGGTGTGGGGGAGAAATGTCCTACACGGGTAGATCAGAGCTAGTGGTAGTTCAAGGCAATCTTACAGCAGATCGCTGCATCGACCAAATCCTGCAACGTCACCTCCTCCCACTTTGTAACCACCATTGGGAGCTGTTTCAACACGACAACGCTCGTCCACACACAGCCCGTATAACAGGTACCTATCTCGCCAATGCAAACGTCAATGTTCTTCCCTCGTCTTCCAAATCGCCTGATTTGAACCCGATCGAGCATCTATGGGACGAACTTGATCGACGCGTCCGTAAACGTCACCATCGCCTTCAGACACTTGCAGAACTTGGCAAAGCGTTGCAGGAGGAATGGCGAAGAATTCCCCTAGCATAAATCCGACGACTTCGGCAATCCCTTCCAAAGGGGCGTCGAGCAGTGACGGCTGCAACGGGTGGTGTCACCAGGTACTGACCTGAACGCCCCCTTGTGTCCACACATGTGCAGTGAGTGAACTGAATTAATGCTGACAATGACAACAATACATATGTTCATCCGTGTGTCGAATATCCGTCATCTATGTTCAAGCTTAATCGACTTATGTACACTTAAATACGTATCATACATTTCCTTATTTTGGACCTTTGCTTTTCTTTTTTTTTTTTGAAAAGTGTAAATATAGTATAAATACAGAAAAAAATATATATCCGATGGGTAAACATGGTTTTAATTTTACCATTTTACCATTATTGTGTTACCTCACATACTCGAACACCTGGTGTAACCACTCATTTTCACTATTCCACTCATATTCTTTTCACAGGTGTTTTCCCTTTACACCAAACGGAATTTGTTTCCCAGGGTAGTCAAAACTGGGTATTCTTTAGCACTAACGTTCTATTTTTCAAGCGACCGCCTCCGTGGTGTAGTGGTTAGAGGGTCCGCCCTGAGAGCGGAAGGTCGCGGTTCGATCCCATGAAATGAATGACGTAGGTTCGCCGTGAGCTGAGTCTGTACCGATCACTTTCCCAAATCAAATGACATGAAACTGTAGATATCTTAATGCTTCACACAGTTGAGTCAATAATGAGAATATCATCAACATGATTTAAAGCCTTCGGGTGCATAATTTTTTATTAATAGGATGAGGTATTTACCACTACATGGGCTAACAGATGCCTACAGCGCAGTCTGGGGGTCATGACAGTGAACGCATGACCTTATTGTGGGCGATGTATTTAAAGTAGAAAGAACATAATACCTTTATCCCATGGACTTTGCTTCTGGGATTCAGAGCTAAGTGAGTTATTTCCGTATCCCATCTCCCCACAGCATTGAAAGATAATGGACTCTCACAGACAAGTACAGGAGTCCTCTGAAGCACTCTTACCTGGAGTTGTCTCTTTCACATGCCTTGTGATGTTTATGTTGGAAGTATATTTCTGATTTTGGGGCGAAGGATAGAATGAAGTAGAGAAATAAGGTGTGGTATTATTTGGTGTATTATGTCTTTTAGCAGCATTTATAAGTTGTTATAGATGACCAAGATATTTGATGGATTTAAGCTTCTTTATTCTTTCCCAATCAACGTTTCGGGGTCATTACAGATCCCGAAACGTTGTGTGGGAAAGAATAAAGACGCTTAAATCCATAAAATATCTTGTTTGGTGTAGTTTTGAAAGTACCATTGAAGGTAAAATTTATGGTAATAGTATGAATGCACGCCAGTGTTTCTAAAGGTGAATATGGCTTAATGGTACGCCAAGAACTGACACAGAGGATAGAAGTTTTTAAAAACATTTCCCCGATCACATTAATCCATTTAGGATGAAAAAGGGCAACTGTATGTTTGGTCCCTGCAAGGTGCAAGTGCAGGTTAAGGCAACTGGTGACATTGTATCAGTATAGTTTGTAGGTGGGCAAAGAGTTTTATATTTTTTGTTAATCATTTGTACTGCTTATTAGCTTGAGC
The DNA here is from genome assembly GCF_003918875.1 of Haliotis rubra. Classification (NCBI taxonomy): domain Eukaryota; kingdom Metazoa; phylum Mollusca; class Gastropoda; order Lepetellida; family Haliotidae; genus Haliotis; species Haliotis rubra. The sequence goes on along the minus strand of NW_025767490.1, from coordinate 1,306,681 downwards.
TCCGTCCCCATTTCAAAGTCAAAGCATCAAAGCCGGAGAGTATATCAGTTTCAAAAACAAGATATGGGCTTAAAATATAGGCTAATAGGTAAGTAGGCTTAAAAGACAAAACAATGTGACAACGGTATTAATGGCGCAGATCTCCATGTAGCTAGTACCAAAATGCTTTATACCAATTTTGTGATATATTACTACATAGGTGTCACGGCAGCCCCTATGAAATATAACCCGTGAAACCAGTGCCTCAAAATATGAGCAATACAATCAGGACACAGTAACGCCGTCGTTACAGACCTTGACCACCGATGTCTTCTTTTACAGCAAGCGTGACGCATTTCTCCAAACAGGTCATCAATATGCACTCCGCAGCTCAGCCCAGACAATGCCAGTTAACAAACGATACCAACACTTGAAATCCTATCCGGAATCATACGGGATGCAGCACTCCAATGATTTAATTGTTCAGTGTATTGTTCTCCAGCTGGGTTGATACTCGTGTGCTGAATGGTTGCCATATAATGAACGTCATACTGTGCAATATTTCCTTTATAAAACAGTCACATATATATCTCACATATATTTACATATACGATATGCTACATTTCATTAAAAACAGATGTAATACTTGATGCACTAGATATCCATAGCTCCACCATTACTCTTCAAAATACAGTTACTCAAACTGCCATGGTCATCCAATTATTCCAAACAGTTACCCTTTCAAAACCATCCACATGACAGGTGATGGTGGTGATGTAACCATGGCATCAACACAATGCTAAGTCCAGAACATATATATACTCTTCAAAATAGAAACTTGACATGCTGTTTTGGAGTTTACTTACTGAGTGCAAATCACTGATTCAAACATGACATCATTGCTCAGTTACTGTTAAATCATCACTTCACAAATTACCAACACACGATTGTCCAGAAAGTGTTTGGTACAACCACAGAGGGCTTTAATATTAAAGCCACTTGGTCAGAGTAAAATATCAGTATCTGGTGTGACCACCATGAGCATGGATAACAGCTTGGTAGCGGTGACCCATAGAAGAAAGGAGATGCCGAATACTGTCTTGAGGAATGTTTTGATACACTTGCTGAAGAGCTGTGTGCATTTCTTGTAGTGTCTGGGGTGGCGGATTACGCTGGCGCAAGCGTCGATCAAGAGTATCACATAGATGTTCAATGGGGGACAAATCCGCTGATCGAGAAGGCCAAGGTAACAACTGAACATTGTTTTGCTGGAGGAAGACCTGTCAAACACGTTCAGTCGAGCAGTGTCATGCTCCAAAGATCACGTTGATGTAAGGAACGACGTGACGTTGAACTGGTCTTCTGGCAAAAAGTCTGGCTTTCCATTGTCAATTGCGCACTTGTCTGGTCGGAGATTCGGAGCAGTCCAGGGATTTGGATTGTTGTGGATGATGCGGCCGTGGCGTTTGAACGAAAATGTCTCAACCGGATGTAGCGATCCTGGGCGGCGGTTATAACTCCAGGTCGACCTGACCTGGTCTGTCATTAACACTCCCAGTATTTTTGTATCGGGTCCATAGGTTTGAGATGGTCTGTCTGGACACGCTGAAGTGCCTTGCCACACATCATGCTGCGATGTCCGTCCTTGTAAACGGCCGATGGCGTTGTGTCGTTGAGCTTCTGTCAGTCTTTTCATTCTCTTGTCGTCTATAGTGGCTTACAGCAATGCATGTGGAGTACCATTGATGTGGCTTTTTAAAGCCTACAGCCATAGACTTCAGCTCATGGTGATACACAATTTCATGATGCTCGTGCATTTCATGTAGGGTGCGTTTTAGCGATTCACTACAGACGTGAGTGTAACGTTACGTTTTTGTTAAACGTTTCTTTTTTCAAACGTTTTGTCGTCGGCAACCATCTCCCCACATGCTAAGGATTCAAATGGATTGTCCTATTTCAATTTTCCAAAATTCAAATTTGTCCTATTTCAAGTTTCTTTTTTTGAAGAGTATATATGTTGCTGGGTGAATCAAGCGTAGCAATAAATCACCGTATCAAAGATTAACATAATCCTCAAGACAATCAAGGAAGGACTTTATCTATATTCAGAGAAAGGATTATCAAGAACTCAAAGGAATAACTTAATATTTAAACCTTTTAGCGCCACTATCCCACATGAAAGACGCACGTTTTTTGCTTATTGGGGACTTTTCATTCAACTTACCATCGATGCAGCTTCATATATATCTTCAGAGAATCAGGACAACCTGTCAAAAACGAATCCATAATTTTTTGTATGGTTTTCCCCTTTTAATACTAAAAATATACGTACATCGTTTACTTGTAATATTATGATTAATTTAGCTTTAATCACTGATGGCCGTTAGTGTGACACACACACACACACACATAGTTTAATTTCAAAAGACAGTTGACACGCTGTGGCACAAACGATATGTTCACACTGAAAATCTAACATTTTCAGTAGGGTTAGAGTAGAAAAAGCTTAAGGGGAAACATTTAGGCATCCCCTTAGAAACCATTTGTACTCCTTTTCTTTATGAATATATATCAGAATTTCTGGTCGGACTGGTAAAATCAAAACAAATTAATTGAATGAACTTACATTTCAAGTAAAGACGTATTTGTTACATTTTCACAGCCTTTGTGGTAACATCGAGCATGCGTCTTCTACCAAGTTTCTAGAGAGTCCCAAACACTTGCTCAGAGGTTGTTTGATCAAGGGAACGACATTCAATGCCTCGGTAAAGTTTCCGAAACGTTCAATGAGAGACATGAGGGGGACATTTCCGAATTTGAACGTATCAACAACAATGCATGTACATGTATTTCTATTTGACTTGTACCATACAGTCCCGCCTTTGTATCAGGTGAACAACTGACGAACCTTTGCAGGTGTGTATGACGGGTGCTTCTTGAGGGCATTTAGTGAGTGAGTAAGTGAGTTTGGTTTTATGCTTCTTTTAGCAATATTACAGCAATATCACGGTGGGGGACACCAGAAATGGGCTTCACATATTGTGCCCATATGGGGAAGAGAGGCATTAGAAGTAAAAGGCAAATGTTATGGATGACACCTTCCTCTGTATTGAACAGCTGAACAGGGATCAAGGAGTGTCTCTCCCCAGTGCCTGGGAGGTCAATTAGCTCATTACTGGCCTCCATCCACATCTGCTGTTCACTTGTATAAACTTCTCCCTTGTATAAACAATACATGTTATCTGTACATCTCACTCTTTCGTCTCCTGTTTCTTATCCAGTTTATTGTATATACATGCAACACTGGTTTCTTGTATAGTTAGTACAATACTCATTGATTTATCTTGTTTGTTACATATCACCTGACGAGGGGGCAAGGAATAGCCCAGAAACGTTGTGACATACAATAAAGAAGAAGTTGTCATCCATAACGTTAGCCTTTAAAGTTAACTGTTGCTTTCGGTACTTGTTAGATTCAGGCTAGAACCGGTCCTCCGTAGACTTATGGTAAGAGACGACTCTGTGGCGATAGAAAACAAACAATACGTCAATGGTGTTTACGGGGCGGTGGGGAAGCCTAGTGGTTAAAGCGTTCGCCCGTCACGCCGAAAACCCGGGTTCGATTCCCCACATGGGTACAATGTGTTAAGTCCATTTCTGGTGTCCCCCGCCGTGATATTGCTGGAATATTGCTAAAAGCGGCGTAAAACTAACTAACTCACTCAATGGTGTTTACTCAGTGAAAGACAACGTTTATTTTCAATAACATATGGCGTAGGCTTTCATTGACCCATTCAAATTAATGTGGAAAAGCGACAGAAGCGCTGGGAAACCTGTTGACGTTATGTTAAGAATGGTCACATAACATGATGATTAAAGCTTCGATTTCAAGGTTAGTTCTTAATATAAGGTCTTCGTTACTGTCCCGGCGGGATCTGTAAATGGTGGAAGAAACGTCGCTATAATTGGTACTCGACAACAAGGGGTTCGACATATTAAACACAGAAAGACAGGAACATTAGACCTTAAGATGGACTGTGCTGGCAGGATTAACAGTCATGTGGGATATATCCGTATCCCGATCATTGTACCACAGCAAGATATTTAGCTTTTATGTAAATGCACTGGAACATTATATTCTCTGAACTTGTTAAGGATTTCTTGCACTATTGCCTCAAGTACATTATTACTCGTTTAGTTTGTTCGAGTTTCTCTTGCACAACACAACTTAATGCGTTGAAATAATATTCCCTCACTGATTTATTTATTTATTTATTTATTTATTTATTTATTTATTTATTTATTTATTTATTTATTTATTTATTTATTTATTTATTTATTTATTTATTTATTTATTTATTTATTTATTTATTTATTTATTTATTTATTTATTTATTTATTTTACAACAGTTGTATATTGTGCAATTTTATTTATTTATTTTATCCATCTGAATAAATGTCAAATCAAACAGCATGTTCTAATCATATTAAGAACACGTGTACGTACAGATGGTATTCAACATGCTTATTGATTTGTCTGAGATTGCGACCTTTCCGTCCTCAGAGAAGTAAATTACATGTATGGGCACAGCACACTGCTATATTCGTCGTTGTAATTACAACTGTGAACGTCAAAGAAGCTATTAGCAGTGCTGTCCAAATTACTTCTTGAAATGCAGGTTTCTTACTCATACAGGTTTTTAAAATCATCATCACTGCACCTAAGAGTCCCTCGATACACCATATGTACGTCAGGGTAGTCCAGATGTTACGCCGTTAGCCCTTCGCGCCGATGACACGGGTTCGATTCCAACATATAATGTATAAAGACCATTCTTGATACCTCGGGGTGAAACGAATCCATTATTTTGTTGGTTGCGCTAGAAATGTGTTGGCTTCAGTTTCAATAGATTGATTGACTTGTCTCAGTGAATCTACGTAGAAAGAAACGAAACGGTCTATACCAGACAAAGTTTGTCCGACAGTTTGGGCGATTGAATAGGATTCGAACCCAAGATTCTCCCTTATTATGATGTGTCAGTACCATTATCGGTCGTAATGGATTTCGAGTTATTGGTGCACGTCTACAAATCTCTGCCACTTTGGCTTTCCATCTATGACATGCAATATAAATCTACATGATGAGTTTGCTTATTTGCACAGATTCCGTGTACTTGACAATGGTCCTAACGTATATTCCGACACGTTACTACATGTAAATGAGGCAGTAACCGCAAGATTACCTCCCTTGTTAATTTGAATCATTACCCAAACACATGTCATTGCGTCTCAATTGCGTAGATTGATGCTCATGCTGTTGATCTCTGGATTGTCTGGTCCAGACTCGATTATTTACAGAACGACGCCATACAGCTGGGATACTGATGAGTGAGGCGTTAAACAACAAACAAACAAACAAACATAACCAAGATGAACAGCGGACGTCACATCCATTTTTTTAAAAAGTTTACATTTCCCATTTTGTACCTTACTTATCCTCATTGTCTTTATCAATTGGTTAAAAAGACTTCTTCTGTAACATACTCGTTTCTTTACACGCTGACAATATATGAGGGTCTAAATGGTGAACTTTTAAAGTTAAAAAATTAACAATGTACTGTTGAAATGTGAGATATGAAATTGAAGCATGAAGATATCAATTTTGCTGGGTGTTTTTTGTACAGGTAGATGTCGCCCACATAAAGAGATTTCTGATACTTGTAAAGATATCCCTTCTGAAAACGTTCACCAGTTCAGTCAACTGAACTTTCCAAACGCTGAAAACATGTTCAGTGGAAACATATCCACATGTCTGGAAGCTATATTCGTCGAAAACATGATGTTCACTCAGCTAGATAAAATGATCGCCGTTTGAAAATGTATACTAGAACTTCGACATTGACGACCCTAAGGGAAGAGTTTTGTTGTTTTATCGTCGTTATTTTATCCCATCAGTTTGTTTAATTATTCTATATAGAGTTACAGCCAGTGAGGCATAGTTTATTCCACATGTAATTAGACACAACCACGGTGCTAGATAGGTCCTTGGGTACTGAAGATCAAGCTTTAGGGGAATCAACACGGATCTCAGTCACAGGGCAAATAGGTGAGTGAGTAAAGCCTCTTTTACATGCACACATTTACTCCTGAAAGTATATTTACTTATGGAGGAAATTAACTTACAAGAGTAAAAGTATTTTTTACTTCCTGTTCACATGGATATTTAACCAATAGGAGTATATCCGATTTGCATACCACCCAGACATCTGGTTTTTGACGAAGTTTGGTCATTTAATCTTCAGACAAAAAATGAGTAGGCTGTTGATTTTTAAACGCACAGGAGATCTGCAGTATTCATTAACTACAGGACTTGTCCTAAGTCTAACAAAGGACAAGAATGATTGGAATAAGACCCGTTTAAGAACCTGGTGAATAGACATTGCGCAAGGCACCTTTGATGATGACTAGTAGGTAGAAAATTTTCGACTGACTAAATAAACGTTTGCTGAACTGGGACCCTCATTAGTAAGGACTTACAGCAGCGACCTGAATCAGTTCAATATCGAAACGTGTAAACTCCCTTGTCGTAACGATTTGAAAATGGCTTACGAAGTGTCGCGAAAATTAGCACATACCCTATTTGTCACGACTGATCGCATGCTACAGGTTCTTTACTACAGATCGTACCATGTAAAGGCACCTTTATCATTGTATCTTTACAGTGGTACTTGTTATTTTATGGCTGTCATTATCCTAGTAACATCTCCAACGCAATGGTGTAGTGGATACGGCATCTGTCTTGCACATCAAAGACCCGTGTTTGACACCCGGGCTGGAACATCTGAGTGGTATCCATGAACAAGGTACCTCCGTCCACAATGTCCCAGTCCACCTAGCTGTAAAATGGATACCAATGAAACTGACAATGTGAGCCATTAGTTCTCTAATCACCTAACACGCAGCGAGGCTGTATGGTCCTCATTGAGTTGAAAAAGTATCGTAAGGTGCAATAGTGTCCAATGACAGGCAATAGTAATGTACGTAGCACCTTAAAGCACGGATATGGCATAACGATTACGTACTGATATGCGACATTTTATGCATGAAACGTGATAGATATGAATCATAAGATCTTACGGCACAGGTCGAATTGTTTTCAAACAGGCAGACTGTACAATCCACAGGGCTGTTACGTACTACATGTAGAAGAAATTACTAATCGCTCTATTTACAGGAAAGGAAAAGACAATTTGAACAATTGAGATAAAATGTAAAATCTTTAAATGAACTCCTGAAAATGATACTGTTGTCAAACTGACTTAATGCGAGGGTTGCACCATGTTCCCGGCGGCCACGGCAGCCCTGTTTCGCCGAAACGTCGTGAAATGGGGACAAAACGGGATGGACGTGAGACAACGTATGGAGACTGAGAGTCAATGATTGCCGTGGATGCCGTGCCAGATTTTTTAACTGTTCAAAAATTTGCCACGGCAGTCACGGTACTAATGAGAAACCTAGAAGGCTGTTAATGGGAAACCTAGAAGGCTGTTAATGAGAAACCTAGAAGGCTGTTAATGAGAAACCTAGTAGGCTGTTAATGAGAAACCTAGAAGGCTGTTAATTAGAAACCTAGTAGGCTGTAGTTAAATGGAGGGAACGCAACAAAACGTGACAGCACGTAATAGGCCGTAACAATACTTGTAGATGGTCCGTAGTGGGACGGGAGGCATGTGTTTTGTCACGTTCGGCCACGTTTGTTTGGCGTTTTGTCACGGTTGTATCACCCTTGTTGCCCATTTTGTCCCGGTTCTCACGGCAAGCTAGGTTCCCTCTCGGCAGGTGATGCTGGCCTTCTTGTTGACTCGATGTATGCCCCCAGCACACTTACAAACACAAAATCTTCTTCATCTTGGGGGTTCATGAAGCTCTTGTCTCTGGGGATACAATGACTCCTATTGCTTGGGTGTCCTTATTTTTATACCGTGGGCACATCCGTGCTACAAAGCTGACGTTCATCCGAAGAAAGGCATGACATAACGAGCAAAACATGTCAAAACCTTGATTAAAACGTGAGAAACGTGAGAGAACCCATCAGAACCCGACAGGCCGGAAGGTAACGCAATGGCATCCGTAGTGGACTGCGGGCCGAGGCGTAGTGTGCTTCCGGGACTTTGAGCTTCCGGGACTCAGCAGCCCGTTTATCCCAACGGCCCATCACGGATACCGTGATAGACTGTGAGAAAACTTAGCAGGACCGAAGAAAACTTGACTCTGGAGGGAAAAGAGGGCCAAAATACCACGGCACACTACGTTTCGGGCAAACGGGGCTGCCGTGACCGCCGGGAACATAGTGTAACCCTAGCATAAATGAAGTAACATCCATGTCATGTAACATGGTCGTACAGAAAGAAATTGAAAAAAGCAACAAAGACGTATTATGAAAACATATCAGTTCCAAGAAAACTTAAATGTCTTTTGATGAAACATTGATAAAACATAATCATAATGGAATAATAGTACATTTGAAGAAGTGTCATTTACAAGGTCAATTTGCTCCTGAAGTAAAATACTCCAGGAGTAAATATACTTTTACTTTACTGCAGGGAGCAGGTGTAAATTTACTCCAGGAGTATAAACACTTATATGAGTAAATTAGCAAATATTTTCTGACGTTTACATGGTCAATTTACTTACGCATAAGCAATATCCCAACATTATCACGGAAGCAAATATACTCCTGTAAGTACCCATGTGTGAATCGTAAAAGCGGCTTTAGTGTGGTTTTACGCCGCTTTTAGCAATATCCCAGGACATTATCACGGAGGGACTCAGAAATGGGTTTGCACATGTGAAGGATGTTGCATGGTGTGCATATTGTAGATATTGTGAGATGCAGATGTGAAGGATGTTGCATGGTGTGCATATTGTAGATATTGTGAGATGCATGTGCATATTATGAGATATTGTGATGTCGAAGGATGTTGCAGGATGTTGCATGTGTGCATATTGTAGATATTGTGAGATGCACATGTGAAGGATGTTGCATGATGTGCATATTGATATTGTATTGATATTGTGAGATGCATGTGAAGGATGTTGCATGGTGTGCATATTGTAGATATTGTGAGATGCACATGTGAAGGATGTTGCATGATGGTGTGCATATTGTAGATATTGTGAGATGCACATGTGAAGGATGTTGCATGTATGTGCATATTGTAGATATTGTGAGATGCATATGTGAAGGATGTTGCATGTGCATGTGTAGATATTGTAGATATTGTGATGCAGACATGTGAGATGATGCATATGTGAAGGATGTTGCATGGTGTGCATATTGTAGATATTGTGAGATGCAGATGTGAAGGATGTTGCATGGTGTGCATATTGTAGATATTGTGAGATGCAGATGTGAAGGATGTTGCATGGTGTGCATATTGTAGATATTGTGAGATGCAGATGTGAAGGATGTTGCATGGTGTGCATATTGTAGATATTGTTGAGATGCAGATGTGAAGGATGTTGCATGGTGTGCATATTGTAGATATTGTGAGATGCAGATGTGAAGGATGTTGCATGGTGTGCATATTGTAGATATTGTGAGATGCAGATGTGAAGGATGTTGCATGGTGTGCATATTGTAGATATTGTGAGATGCAGATGTGAAGGATGTTGCATGGTGTGCATATTGTAGATATTGTGAGATGCAGATGTGAAGGATGTTGCATGGTGTGCATATTGTAGATATTGTGAGATGCAGATGTGAAGGATGTTGCATGGTGTGCATATTGTAGATATTGTGAGATGCAGATGTGAAGGATGTTGCATGGTGTGCATATTGTAGATATTGTGAGATGCAGATGTGAAGGATGTTGCATGGTGTGTGTAGATATTAGTGAGATGCATATGTGAAGGATGTTGCATGGTGTGTGCAGAGTGTAGATATTGTGAGATGCAGATGTGAAGGATGTTGCATATGTGCATATTGTAGATATTGTGAGATGCAGATGTGAAGGATGTTGCATGGTGTGCATATTGTAGATATTGTGAGATGCACATAGTGTGAAAGATATTTTTGAGATACATAGTGAAGATATTGTGAGATGTGAAGGATGTTGCATGGTGTGCATATTGTAGATATTGTGAGATGCAGATGTGAAGGATGTTGCATGGTGTGCATATTGTAGATATTGTGAGATGCAGATGCGAAGGATGTTGCATGGTGTGCATATTGTAGATATTGTTGAGATGCACATGCGAAGGATGTTGCATGGTGTGCATAGTGTAGATATTGTGAGATGCAGATGTGAAGGATGTTGCATGGTGTGCATATTGTAGATATTGTGAGATGCAGATGTGAAGGATGTTGCATGGTGTGCATATTGTAGATATTGTGAGATGCACATGCGAAGGATGCAGATATTGAAGGATGTTGCATTGCAGTGTGCATAATGAATGTGATATTGTGAGATGCAGATGTGAAGGATGTTGCATGGTGTGCATATTGTAGATATTGTGAGATGCAGATGTGAAGGATGTTGCATGGTGTGCATATTGTAGATATTGTGAGATGCACATGTGAAGGATGTTGCATGGTGTGCATATTGTAGATATTTTGAGATGCAGATGTGAAGGATGTTGCATGTGTGCATATTGTGAAGATATTGTGAGATGATGAAGGATGTTGCATGGTGTGCATATTGTAGATATTGTGAGATGCAGATGTGAAGGATGTTGCATGGTGTGCATATTGTAGATATTGTGAGATGCAGATGTGAAGGATGTTGCATGGTGTGCATATTGTAGATAAGAGATGCACATTGTGAAGGATGTTGCATGGTGTGCATATTGTAGATATTGTGAGATGCATGTGAAGGATGTTATAGATGCACATGCATGGTGTGATGTTGCACATGAAGGATGTGTGCATATTGTAGATATTGTGAGATGCAGATGCATGTGAAGGATGTTGCATGGATGTGCATATTGTAGATAGATATTGTGAGATGCACATGTGAAGTTGATGTTGCATGGTGTGCATATTGTAGATATTGTGAGATGCATATGTGAAGGATGTTGCATGTATTTTTGTGCATATTGTAGATATTGTGAGATGCAGATGTGAAGGATGTTGCATGATATTCTGGACAAGACAATATGGAGGATGCTGAGGGGATTTGGTGAACGACTTCAGGGGAAGAAGATTCGTGGCATTATATTGTTTTTATTTACCAGGGTGCTGTTGTACAAAACAACCTTAGCGCTAAGGCTACCTTAAGTCTATGTTAAAGTATGGGAGTTACGGTCACCTTAGCGCTAAGATCGCTTTGTACAACGGCACCCAGTTTGTTAAACACCAGCAATATACCACCTTTGTCATTGTGACCTGTAAATATTGGCTTAATCAATGGTTGGAAAGCTTGTGAACCAATGTCGAGAAATCTAACCTTTGAGTCCATAGTGACCATTAAATGTCTGAAAGAACACTACTGTTACATATACCACTGGTACTGTAAGATACATCTTATTGTTAAAATCCCAGATATAATGCTAGTGTGTTAACTGAGGAAGCAATCAACCACAATCATTCACCAGTGCTTTCCTTTGGCTTGACTCTAAAAGACCGCCTCCGTGGTGTAGTGGTTAGAGCGTCCGCCCGGAGAGCGGAAGGTCGCGGGTTCGATCCCCGACCGCGCCAGACCAAAAGACGTTAAAATATGGTATTTGTTGGTCCCTGTCTGGCGCTCGGCATTAATGGGTACAACAAGGACTGGTCGGCTCGGAGTCAGTATAATGTGTCTGAGTGGGGTATTCATGCTTCACTGCGGCATGGTATCTCAGTGGGCTAGCACTATAAAACCAGCTTCAGTCTGGGCTAGTACAAGCAGCCGCACATACACATACACACGCATGCACGTCGTCATATAAGTGAAATATTCACAAGCACGACGTAAAACCCAATTTCACCTCACCTTGACTCTAAAACAGGAAGACACCCTCTCCTCTTTTGTAATAGATCCCAAAGCTTCATAAAAAGAAATTGCACAACGAGAGGTATATTTCTTGGTCCCTTAAATGTAAGAGCACATCCCTTTTCTAAAGATGAACCATAATCCTTACCATGATCAAGTACGTTCTTTCTTTGTATTCACAGAACTTATTTGAAACAAGTAAAATTAAAAATAAATGGGGAATGGCTGGAATTTGTACAATGTAAGAAACGGACCGAATTCAGTTCGTACATATCCAGGGGCGGTGGGGTAGCCTAGTGGTTAAGCGTTCGCTCGTCACGCCGAAGGCCCGGGTTCGAATCCCCACATGGGTACAATGTGTAAACCCATTTCTGGTGTCCCCCGCCGTGATATTGCTGGAATATTGCTAAAAGCGGCGTAAAGCTAAACTCACTCACTCACTCGTACATATCCCACATGACATACTTAAGAGAACATCTTTTCTTCGATCTATGAGGCATTAATTAATAGACGTGGTGAACACAGATATAGTTAGTTCTATCTTCAGACTGTCTGAAAGCAAATGTCATCTGAAGTTTATTCTGAGCAAACAATAAGTGAAATGCTAGTATTTCCATCTGTAACATTTGCGTAAGATCTGGGGATAGAACATTTTGTCCAGAAGTATGTTTCCCCATGAGCACCAGTTGTACTCCCCTTCTTACGAATCTCTGTTTGGTTGACAAAACGAAAACAAGGTAATTTGGTCAAGATGTGTAACTTATGGTACAGATGTATCGATAATCTAATATCGTTAAATAACCATCAAATAGTCAATTCCCTTCCACTGCTTTACCCACATGAAATTTAAGAGACCAGTGAGACTGCCTCAACTGTTTTATATTTAGAGGAGCGGTGGGGTAGCCTCGTGGTTAAAGCAATGTATGAAGCCCATTTCTGGTGTCCCCCGCCGTGATATTGCTGGAATATTGCTTAAAGCGGCGTAAAACTAAACTCACTACTCATATTTAGATCGATGCATAAAGATTCAGAGTGACAAAACAATATGATATTAAGAAGGATGACTTCAACTTGTCAACCTTTCCTTTACGTCGAGCAATATTCAAGCCTCTGGTGTGTACATGTTACAACCTTTGAGGTCGACTCTATTTATCACGATTTCATGAGCATCATTCAACTCTCGCTCAGAAGTTGTTCTATGAAGTTTACAACATTCAATGTCTCTCTAAGAATGTACGACCTTTCATAATAGACATGGAGAACATTAAAAAATTTGAAGTATCAGTGACATAAATTATTTCCGGCAAAGTTCCCTATTTGGGTTGTACCAAAGGAGTCCGTGTTTTTAAGGTGAGTGAGTGAGTATGGTTTATGCCGCTTTAAGCAATATTCCAACAATATCACGGCGGGGGACACCAGAAACAGGCTTCACACATTGTACCCATGTGGGGAATCGAACCCAGGTCTTTGGCGTGACGAGCGAACGTTTTAACTTCTAGACTACCCCACCGTCCCTTTTTAGGTGAACAATTAACTAGCCTTTCCATGTGCTTGGGACGGGTGACATAGGTGGGACAGGATAAGGCTCACGTTTGTATACACCACCACAATATATCTGCTTTTTGGGGTCTTACGGATACGGAAAGGTTTCTATCGATTTTAATGATAATAACTATATATTTCCCAATAAGTATATGATATGAGAATGCATGCGAGTTGTAACCACCCCTCATGGGGCTTTTCAATAAAACCCACCGTTATTTCTGTCACCTTTTGTAGCTTCATAAAGTTCCTCAAAGTACTATGAGCATTACTCCCAACATAGTTTTGTTCACAGAATTATATTTTTTTGAAACACGCCAAGTCTCTTTCATTAAACCACGTTTGTCAACCAGAAACAGTATACACTGATACTGATAGCGAAAGTCATATATCTTTATTACGTCGAGCTCAACCACAGTATTCATGCCACGTGCCTGGTAAGACATGGATACGCCATGATGCGGCAATATGAATGTTGCTCGGGGCAAACATTTGAAATTAGGTCTGGGGTAACCTAATGGTTTAAGCGTTCGCTCGTCACACTAAAGACCCGGGTTCGATTCCCCATATGGATACAATATGTGAAACCATTTCTTGTGTCCCCCAATGTGATATTGCTGGAATTTTGCTAAACGCGACATCGACGTTACTGAAATTACGTCTCCTGATTGTCAGCTCAGTCATGATAAGTACATACTTGTTCCCGAACATCAGCTAAAACCATCCAGTTCTTCAAAATATAATGTTTATCAAAATGAATATTGTATTACAGGTTACAGGAGCCGATGATAACATATTGATACTACAATCGGTAAATAGTGTGTAATAAGACCCGCATCCAAACTGCAATATATTCGTGACTCAAGGCTACTCCCATTTCAAAGGCTTTAGGAGATATGTAGGAGCTATTCATACTTGCCGTGCTGCCATGCTGGTTCGAATAATGAAATGAGTTATTACTGTTTATTTCAATCAATCTTTGTACATTTAGATGAGTAGGTCAAGTACCCACAACAAACAGCATCATTATTGAAGGGTGACCAAGACGCGTAGGTCGGTCATCATGAACATGTACCGACCTTTGTTTGTAGCACTCATCAATATTACAGCTATATGACGGCGGTCTGTAAATAATCAAGTCTGGACCAGAGAACCCAGTGATCAACATCATGAGCATCGATCCACGCAGTTAGTATTGGTATACGATGACATGTGTCAACTAAGTCAGCGAAATCGACATTAATACACACTTAAAAAAAAAACAAGAAAAAAGAGAAGCATGGGTGATTTTGAGAGTATAGGACTCATGTAGCTGTGTCAAAGACAATACAAATATACTATTTCTTTCCAAGACCAATTCACCCCAAGATCGCCCGAGAAGCGGCCGCCCAAGAGTTACCACCCAAGTCCAGGACCGCTACATCCGGGTTGCTCACTTGCGTCATCGTCTTGTCACAACCATGGAGACTGCACTACGCATCCCTGTTTGAGAAGAATTTCAGACCAAATTGTTAGGAATCGATTGTGTGAAGTGGGGATTCGAACAAGTTTTCGCCCCTGTTTTGAGAGACTTCCATCGGCGCAATCGCTTACGGTGGTGTCGTAGAGTCCGGAACTGGAATCTTAGAAACTGGAGGCGAGTCTGGTTCAGTGATGAATCACGATGTCTTCTTCAACGGCGAGATGGAAGGCAGCGTGTTTACCGTCGGAGAAATGAACGTTTTGCCCCTTATTGCATTCGACAGGTCGACAGATTCGGTGGAGAGTGTGTCATGGTGTGGGGTGCAATATCCAGCACACAAAGATCTGATTTAGTGGTGGTGTGGTTCAGGGGAATTTGACTGCAAATCGGTACATCAACAAAGTCCTTGCACGTAACATACTTCCTATTACGGACCGACAGAGGGAGTTGTTCCAGCATGACAACGCTACTTCACATACAGCACGCGTCACGGTCTGCCACCTTGCCAATTCTAACGTCAATGTCTTACCATAGCCTTCCCGTTCACCAGATCTAAACCCAATAAAAAACATATAGGATGAACTCGATCGACGTGTACGTCAACGTCAAAACACGCCTCAGACACTTCCACATATGGCCATCGCATTGCAGGAAGAGTGGGGAAGAATTCCGCACAAGAGACTTCGTCGACATATCCAGTGTGTGCCGAGACCGTGCCGAGCAGTATTTGCTGCCAATGGTGGCCATACCAAGTACTGACTTTGACGCCATCTTGTGGACTCAAGTAAACAGAAACACATCAATAAAGGTTGCTGTACTGTTGGCGAACTCTTTATCTAAAGACGTGTGAATTTTTAACCTTTTACCATTGAAATGTCATGAAATCATTGCTCTTAAACTAACGCAATAAATTCTTCTATAAATGGCTTATGCGTTACTTTTCTGAAGAGTGTATATCAAACCTATGTGATGTCTCAAAGTTTGTTTGTAAGCAAGAAGAAAATGATATCCAACTTAAACGAAATGTGATATTTATATTCCTCGTTTTAATCTTTCATCCTGTGCTACCATGATACTTCAGATAATAAATCTCTTACTGCTAATGCAATTATTCGGTTTTACACATGTTCATATTAATAACAGACTTTTATTGGATCAATATATACAAAAGAGAAGCTTTAGCGTCTGATTTCAAATTTAATGACAACAGAAAGATAATATTTTCTAAATTTCATTAAAGTAAACAGAGAAAAATAGTACAGACCAGTTCCTTAAAGGAATGGACGTTTTCTAAACGTCAGCACTTGGGAACGTATATCTAATTCAGAATTATGCTTAGGTTTTTGTGAACATACATACATTACCATTCTAACGTAACAGAACGTTTTGATTATATCATAATTACAGACACTCATGAGACTTTTAGTCAGCTAGGTATTTTCATTTTGTAAGACCCATGAAGATCCGGTTAGAATTGGTCTTCAGTAACCCATGCTTGTCGTAAGAGGCGACTAACGGGATCGGGTGGTCAGGCTCGCTGACTTGGTTGACACATGTCATCGTATCCCAACTGCGTAGATCGATGCTCATGGTGTTGATCACTGGACTGTCTGGTCCAGACTCAATTATTTACAGACCGCCGCCATATAGCTGGGATATTGCTGAGTGCGGCGTAAAACAACAAATCCAACAAAACTTTTATGCTATAATGACACAGGTCTATGGAACATTCCAACGGGTGTTGCAACTGAAGTTACATACCTCGACACATACAAAATAATGGCTAAGCGTTTCACTTAGAGGAAGATTTTCAAAAAAATTGAATCTACAAATATTTTGGGGTGGAGCGTTCGCTCTTCACGACGATGACTCAGATGGAATGGGTACTTCTATAGCCCTAAATTCCATACACCAAGTGCATGCTCGAAGCGCATACAAACAGACAGTTCATGATTACCCCGGATAACCCAAGCTGCCTGTGAGGCGCTAGAAGGTTATAGTCACATGACTTATCCCACCGGGTACCCATTTTCTACTGGGTGAACAGTTTTGAAAAAAACTCACTTGCCAAAGGTGAGACCACATGTATCACATGTGCTTCATTGTGGGGCAGGACTGAAGTCTTAAAAAATCTCAGAAGCCTAGCTGCCGAAAGCGGTCACCCATACAAGGACTCTCCGCGCCCAACGTTGCTTAACTTCAGCTGACATGTGACCTGAGCACTTTGGCTATCCTCCATAACCACCTGTAGAAAAAGAGCCCAAAACATAAACATATCGTGTCCACTTTATTGATAAACAATGCCTTCCAACAGTAAACATACGCAGTCGGGACGAGGCCATTCTGTGTATGATAGCTACTGCCTCTTCGTTTTTGCGATAAACGTTCTGGCACGTCATGCCTGTCTGGATTTAAATAAAACTAATTAAAAAATAATTTTTTTTTAACAATATAGAAGGAATTTTAAGAATGTGTAGAGCAAATACATGTCATAAACACCCGTTTAAATTAAACAGAAATGCATCTACTTTCACGGTGCCACTCGATGAGAGATATATCATTTCCTCAGACACATGAAATATCCTCTACATATTTAAAGCAGTTGAACTTAATATATTAAACACCAGATTTTAATTACCTCCTCTGGCAGTGTCATGTATCCCTTACACCGTCTCCTCTCCTTTCCATCTTTATAGCTGACACGCTATGTAAGACGAGTAATAGGAATATCTTGTTTATATGCCTTGGGATGTTTCCAAGTTTATAAAGTTTAATTTAAAGAATATATTTAATATGTCAGATTATATGTGCAATTAAAGGGAACACCCGCCCCCGGATTTTAACTGACATCAATACGATGCAGACTCGGCTGAGCCAGTCTATACCAGGAGTCATGTGTAAGTCGTATGGCTATTAGTCTTTGCTGTAGGGTGTAAATCAAGTCGAAGTTTTTTTTCCTTTCAGCAAGAGTGTAGGATAAAGACGTCGTAGAAAGAAGCGTTTCAGTTCACGTGTACTGGAACGATGTGATAGCCTACAGGTTGAAGCGTTCGCTCGTCATGACATCGTGAGTTTGAATATCATGCGTGACGACCATTTCTGGGGCGGTGGGGTAGCCTAGTTGTTAAAGTGTTCGCTCGTCAAAGCGAAGACCCAGGTTCGATTCCCCACATGGGTACAATGTGTGAAGCCCATTTCTGGTGTCCCCCCGCCTTGACATTACTGGAATATTACTAAGAGCGGTGTAGAACCAAACTCACTCACTCACTCATTTTACTGTAGTTATAGGTTCAGTATCTATTTGCGACTTTTATGCCCGTTATATTGTTTAGGCCCTGATTAAATATGTGTGATGGGAAGGGGTATTCTCAGGACGTCGACCCTCCAAAATTTCCCATTCGCAGGAAGGTGACCTCCAGTTTGTCTTTGATGTTTGATGTTGTTATAACAAGGGACTAACAAGGGGCTGCCGTCAGTGGGTCATCTCAAAGTGACTACAGGCCCTGACTGGCAGCGAACAGTGTTCACTCCAATCAACTCAAAGATTACATGAAATGTATTCACTTCATTACAGGCCCTGACTGGCAGCGAACAGTGTTCACTCCAATCAACTCAAAGATTACATGAAATGTATTCACTTCATTACAGGCCCTGACAGGCAACGAACAGTGTTCATTCCAATCAACTCAAAGATTACATGAAGTGTATTCACTTCATTACAGGCCCTGACAGGCAACGAACAGTGTTCATTCACATCAACTCAAAGATCAAAGATTACATGAAATGTATTCACTTCATTACAGGCCCTGACAGGCAACGAACAGTGTTCATTCCAATCAACTCAAAGATTACATGAAGTGTATTCACTTCATTACAGGCCTGACAGAACGCAACGAACAGTGTTCATTCCAATCAACTCAAAGATTACATGAAGTGTATTCACTTCATTACAGGCTATTCCTGACAGGCAACGAACAGTGTTCATTCCAATCAACTCAAAGAACAGTGTTCATTCCAATCAACTCAAAGATTACATGAAGTGTATTCACTTCATTACAGGCCCTGACAGGCAACGAACAGTGTTCATTCCAATCAACTCAAAGATTACATGAAATGTATTCACTTCATTACAGGCCCTGACAGGCAACGAACAGTGTGTTCAATCCAATCAACTCAAAGATTACATGAAGTGTATTCACTTCATTACATGAAGTGTATTCACTTCATTACAGGCCCTGACAGGCAACGAACAGTGTTCATTCCAATCAACTCAAAGATTACATGAAGTGTATTCACTTCATTACAGGCCCTGACAGGCAACGAACAGTGTTCATTCCAATCAACTCAAAGATTACATGAAGTGTATTCACTTCATTACAGGCCCTGACAGGCAACGAACAGTGTTCATTCCAATCAACTCAAAGATTACATGAAGTGTATTCACTTCATTACAGGCCCTGACAGGCAACGAACAGTGTTCACTCCAATCAACTTAAAGATTACATGAAGTGTATTCACTTCATCATGTTCACTCAGTGTCATATTAAAGAACTCAGATAGATTGTAAGTTTCTCCCAACAGCACGAGGTGGCAGGTATTTATGTGTAGCTGACTTTATGTATAGAATTGGTAAAAGAAAGAATGGGGACTGGGTTTTCTTGGAAATGCACTACCAAAGGCTGCAGTGCCACTGTTTCCACTGTGATGACATCCTGACGAAGGGGGCTCACAACCATAACCATCCCACGGTCCACAACGACATTAAGATAAGTTAAACAACACATAATTTTATTTTAAACGAGACATGTAAAATAATGTATACACAGATCACATTTCAATAAATCAGAAAAATGCTTTTTCAGATTATATTGATGGGAAGTACTTGTCAAGCTACATACAGTCCGTTTGACTTCATTTGAGACCGATGAATTGCTCACTAACACAGAATCTAATACATGCAACAAAATCAAACTTTGCACAGTCGCATGAAATCGACAGACCAACTCTGATGATTTGTCTCATAATTTTGGACACCCGAATAAAAAAGTTGTTTAACAAACGATCGTTTTTGGTTGTCACTTTTCGCTGTTTCTTACGAGGGAGGACCACTTGCTGGTAGAACAGCCAGGTGTGCGAGTTGTACGTGTGAAATTGAAATTTCACTGTACACGCTTGTTGGTTACCTGGCTGTTCCACCAGCAAGTGGTCCTCCACTCCGTCCGTCACTAGTACTTCATTTCCAGACATGGTTAGACATGTTGCGATGCGTGTACCAATCTCTAATAGACTGAGATATGGTCATCGTAAAAATGCTCTTGACATCAGCTTCACTCCCAAATACTCTCACGTCCTTCTCACTAGATGTCTTAATTTACTCAGGTGGCTCCAACGTTGCCTTCTAAAATGAATTTCTTGTTTACAAACAGTCTAGCGCCTCTTTCGATGGAACTATCAATGTATCTTAGCGAGCATAGCTGTAGATTGTTCAAGACCATCTCGCACAGCGTGAGCTTCAAAGGTAACCTGTTGACTCGAGGGGACGGAAAATCGGTTGAACACAGCATTCAAGAATATTTTGACCAACATAGCGACGTGTGTGTGTGAGAGAGAGAGAGAGAGAGAGAGAGAGAGAGAGAGAGAGAGAGAGAGAGAGAGAGAGAGAGAGAGAGAGAGAGAGAGAGAGAGAGAGAGAGAGAGAGAGAGAGAGACATGGGCGATCCTCTGGTTATCTTTGGATAATACTGCCACTTGTTTGTGTCCCATTGCCCCATTGACAGAGTTAAAATTGATATTGTAGTATATATGTAGCGCTATGAGCATACACAAAGTGTATGGAGTTGGTGCCATATAAATACACTCATTATTATTATTATTATTTATTATTTCCAGGTTTGTCCACACCACACCCATGCACGTGCTTAATTTCATCGAAAAACGACTGAAACCTTTAAGGTTTCCTCTCAGCTGACACGCCCTGCTTTAACTGGAATGCTGTTCAGTATGGCGCTAAATCCACCTCACTCACTCGTTCTGTTCTCGTAACCGTGAAGATCTGGATCAGAACTGATCTTCAGCAACCCCTGCATGTTTGTCGTAAGAGGCGGCTGACGGGATCAGGTGGTCAGGCTCGCCTTTCACCGTATACCATTTGCATTAATCAGTATCAATCACCGGATTAATTGTGTTTTTCGGGCTATTAATTAACAGACTATCGGCATGTAGCTGGAATATTACTTGTGTGGCCTTAAACAACAAATGAACGAACAACACCGTGACCTTGATATTTCAAACTTGAGACTGTCTGATGCGCACGTAAAATCGCAATAAATCCATGCCCGTGCACCAAACGAGTTGCATTTTCAGAGTATCAGTAATATAAGGTGACCCTAGACTAACAAGGAAATTGATAAACGGAGAATAACAGTCCAGCCGCAAATAGTTCCAGCCCCAGTTACATAACATGGCGTCCGCTGCAAACCGAAGGGTAAGTGAGTGAGTTAGGTTTTTCACCGCTTAAGCCTTATAGCTATGCTCCAGTAAAGTCGGACACCAGAAATAGGATTCACACATTGTACCCATGAACGCTTTAACCACTAGGATAGTCCACTGTCCGCTTCCCGAAGCAATGCCGGTATCAGCAGAAATGAGTGAGTGAGCGAGTTTAGTTTTACGTCGCTTTTAGCAAATTGAACCCATGTGGGGAATCGACACCGGACCTAATCTGAATTGGTTAAATTTCATTTACTCAAACACTAAATGGCAACCGACCACCAGTTGGACACCTTTTTGGGGGGGTGGGGAGGTATCCGTGCCGATTGGTCGTTTTTCCTTTTCACTGCATCTTTATTACCACATAAAATTCCACGATTTTACATACTCCTGTTTGTACACAAACTCTACACTCAATTTATATTTCTCCGAGGGAAAAGCGAAACGTTTCAAATACCTGAATAATGTGGCTGGTATATCACTTGTGTGGCTCCGCCAATGGGTTTCCTTATGGGTCCAATTTTAATGTGTTAAGTTGTTTCTTATGTTAAGGGATTATGATAAATGATAAATACGGACACACCAACACACACGCAGAGAGCAGAGACACACGCAGAGAGAGAGAGAGAGAGAGAGAGAGAGAGAGAGAGAGAGAGAGAGAGAGAGAGAGAGAGAGAGAGAGAGAGAGAGAGAGAGAGAGAGAGAGAGAGAGAGAGAGAGAGAGAGAGAGAGAGAGAGAGAGATGGGCGATCCTCTGGTTATCTTTGGATAATACTGCCACTTGTTTGTGTCCCATTGCCCCATTGACAGAGTTAAAATTGATATTGTAGTATATATGTAGCGCTATGAGCATACACCAAGTGTATGGAGTTGGTGCCATATAAAGGGACTCATTATTATTATCATTATTATTTATTGTTTGCAGGTTTGTCCACACCACACCCATGCATGTACATGTACATAGTTTCATCGAAAACGACTGAAACCTTGGTGGAAGGGTTAACCAAGGGTGGGGTTGGGAAGGGTCACACAGACATATCTATATAAATCAGGTTAATCAGATTCTCTTGTGGCTAACATGCCTAATGTGCCTAACTGAATCCGTATGTGCTTCACGGACTCTCATGTTAAAAACAAACAGGTAAGAAAGATAATTTAACGAGGAGAACAATGTTCATCTTTGATAACTCATGCAATGCACAAACACTTTGTGGCAGCGCGACTTCCACAAACAATTGTGATAAATATATTGGGATACAACTGGCTACATACTAATTTTTGACGACTCTATATTTCGTGTATACATTAAATTAATACAGATCCTGTTTTTCCTATGCAGATTGTAACGACATTAACAAACCGGAAATACATAGGAAAACGACAATCATGGCGGCAAAAACGAAAGTTGACAACATTCAACAGATGCCATGGACTGATTTCAATGTATGTCGGAAGACTTTTGTTTTAATTTTGTTTGGATGTGTTATTATAGATAGAATCCTGCCTCTAGTATATCTAGTTGTTTGTTACAGTGGTTAGTAGTAACTGCCAGAACGGAATATCTTCGTTAATTTGGCAAATATGGATTGGATATTATCACGAAACATCTTAATCTAACAAAGATTTAATGTGATTATATTATAACAAATGAAGGCGTCAGTTAAAGTCATATGAGTCATGAACTAAATTACTTACGAGACAACAACTTCCTATATTGATGAACAATCGTGTGACAGAAATAGAATAACATACCGTCAGTGGCGTCACCTGTTTTCGTGGTATTTTGATACTACTCGGTCTCGCAATGAAAGAGACCGGGCGCAGCATGTATTTAGCTAACTGGATGAAAAGTTTTTGTCAGATTTACGGATTTGGTTGATAAAATATAGTGCAGAAGGTAGACAAATAGTCACACATGCCAATAAAATTATAGATTTATCAAATTACTATTTTATGATGCCATTTAATTTAAATATTCCTTCTTGGTTTTAAATTTTGAATTTCAATTCCAGTATTGCTACTACTAGAGGCATCAATGGAGAACGGTGGCCTTACAGATGAACAGAGGAGGAAGATAGAAGAAAACCGCAGACGAGCCTTGGAGCGACGTCAACAAAAGAGTCCACAGAAAGCATCTCTTCTTGTTCAGACTGTCACTACGACCAATATCATTCAGGCACCTCCTCAATTTCCAGGATACAAAGGACTAACAAGCAGTTTAGGTCAGGCAACTGCAAGAAGCAATGGGACAAACTCCTGTCAGCAGAGTTCAAAGCCCCTTTCTTCATCACTAGGATCACTTTCCACAGATAAAGCATCACTTCACAGTAACCAGTTTCAACAGTTCAGCTATTCCAGTTCTTCTGCCCAGAACAAATCTGGTGGATGGAAAAATGCCAGAACCAATTCCTCCAGCACAACAAGTAGCTCATATCAGTCTGGAACTAAGAAAGATCCTGTGTCAGCCAAAGTGTTCTATTCCCAAAATACAGTGAAAGGACATTGTGTGTTGGAGTCGAGGGAAACGTTCCGGGTGGACGTTGGCTATCATGTGGGACTGGTGGAGATATTTAAATCCCTCAACACAAAATTATATGGTAAACATTTGATGAAAGTTTGTATTTTAATGTTTTGAATGTTTTTATCATGTCATGTTAGATTGAAGAACAATCATCTCCTGTCACTGTGAACCTGGAGAGTATGGTTTACCAGAACTTCCAGTTTGGGCCGACATCATCTGCTGCTGATATTTACTAGGATGGTACTACACTGACAGACATTGTTCTCTTCCAGATGCTGTCAGTAGAAAGTGGAGCTTTAAGCTAGAAGATTATGACAACCTATGTGAGTAACACATGTTTGCTTTATTAATTAATTAGTTAGCACTTCACTTAGCATCAACAGCAAACTGTGTTTGGATTCTGTGTTAGAATAGACATGCAGCAATCTACTACCTATGCTGGTACTTGTGAAGATTCGGGTAAGAAATTCATCATCGGTAACCCCTGCTTGCCTAAGTTGCCACTCACGGGTTCGGGTGGTCAGGCTTGCTGACTTGGTTGATGCATGTCATCATATCCCAGTTGCGTGTTCTGATGCTGATATCAATCACTTAATTGTCTGGTCCAGGCATGATTGTTTACAGGCTGCGGCCGTATAGCTTGAATATTGCTGAGTGCGGCATTAAACAATAAACAAACAAAAACAAACTTTACACACAAAACAGCTTTGTTATATGGCAGTGCAATTTATTGTAAAACATTGCTGTTATTTTATTACATTTTGTCGTGTTAATATTCAGCAGAAGTCGTAACCCTGTGTTTTTAACAATAGTTAGTCGTCAGGAATGTCTTACTATCATATGTATGCAGTGGTGTGGAAGTTGCTCTATTTTGACCTTTTTGTGCCCAAGTGTGGTTGGGAATCTTCGAGAACAGGATAAATTAACATGATTAATTTGGCAGTGTGTAGGACATCCTGGATGGATTTTGACACTGAGGGGTGGGGATGGTTGATTGATTACATCAAGACTTGTGGTTGTCTGGGGACCATCTTTTCACCCTTGATATCCAATCAAAAACTGTTTCTGCCAGATGTATATTATTATCAATGGCTTTATTAGTACATATAGACCATGCGTTCTATACATTATAAACTCCATATGGTGTATATTGCAGTGAAGGCTGTGAGCCCCCTGAAACCCCAGGTCCAGCTGGAGCCCCTCCCCAGAGCTGTACTGCAGACGTTTGCCAAGCAACTCCGGGGCACCTACGAGTCCAGTGACATCCCTGATGCTGACCTCTCAAAGTCGATTCTGTACTGGTCGATGCCCTCATGCCCTTCCAGCGACTCGGTGTCAGGTAGGAACAGGGGTCGTTAGCAGATTTAAAGAGTCAGAGTGCCACAGTATTACAGAATGGAAGCTGAAAACACAGTGAAAATTGAGGATGGCTGTGTCATGTACACTGTTGAATTTAGTCTGCTACACTGTCATATCATAACACCTGACATATACAGAAGTGAAGTAAAATATATTGGCAAAAAGAAAACCTCTAGTTTGTTTAGCATATTGGGTGTCACTCGCTTAACAACGACATTATAATCTATGTCGAAACGTTGCCTTTCACAATAAAAGAAATTGTATATCTATAAAAATTGTCAT
This sequence comes from Haliotis rubra, assembly GCF_003918875.1. Classification (NCBI taxonomy): domain Eukaryota; kingdom Metazoa; phylum Mollusca; class Gastropoda; order Lepetellida; family Haliotidae; genus Haliotis; species Haliotis rubra. The sequence goes on along the minus strand of NW_025767490.1, from coordinate 1,281,075 downwards.
CATTCTTCAACAATGCCCATCAAAGAAGGCATGTATCCGTGTTTTCTTAATTTTGGACTCATTTGGACCATGTCCCTTTACTTGATATCTTCACACACAAAGGAGTTCATTATGATTTGTCATGGTAGAATTGAGATAAACCTACACTGTTTCCCGTGTTGAGCTAGGTTAACTGTAGATAAAACTGAATTTGGAACTGAAAGCTCACATGTTGAAACAACAGGTTATGTATTGTAAGCTTTCACTTCCAGTTTTGCCATCCATAAGCAAGGCCGAGTGCTGCTAGCCGATGACATGGGTCTTGGAAAGACCATACAAGCCATCTGTGTTGCAGCCTACTATCGCCACCTGTGGCCCCTGCTGGTTGTCTCCCCTTCTTCTGTCAGGTTTGACTGGGCTCAGGTAGGTCTTCATGTACAGCTACTCTACATGATGACTGGGTACTAGACCTGTGTATGTGAAAAATATCTGAGTGAATGTAGGGAAGAGGAGCCCACGATACGATGTGTATCGTATGTATCTCGATAACGTGGGTGTGAAACGATTTGGTTTCTGAAGCTGTACTTTCATTTCATCATTTCGTATTCTGTGAATCACAACCCTGAAATATTTGTTTTCAAATTTCGATTTTACAACAATTGGATATTGTAGGGGGAAAAACATATAAGTGCTTGGTCCCTCAGCAGATTCTGCTATTTATAATTGACCAGGAAATACTGAAGAATCTGCATAAACTAGTTCTTGAACAGTTTCTGTTAAAATTCACGTTTTTACATCAAAATAACTTGTAATGAAGCGGATGTATATCGGTACAGGAGTTAGAAATCGATCTATTGTATGGGAGTCTCATATCGTGTGAACACTGTATTGCCGTATTGTTACATCCCCATGGGAAGGGGTCCGAAATGAGGGCTGTGGAGAAATGGAGGATGTAGTTTCTTGAATTTAGAGGAATTTGGCATTACATTTTGCAAAACAAGCAATAAATGTCTCTTTATTGGCTTTATCATCTGTGAAATCAGTGCCAGACCAAGCTGATAGATGTGTCTCCAACAGGTCCATGTACTCCCCTCGCTGTAGTTATCATGTTGTATGATGCAGCAAATACAGCGATGGATCCCGAGTCTGGATCCCCAGGAGATCAATGTTGTGGTGTCAGGCAAGTCCAGTTGTACCTCGGGGCAGGTGAACATCGTCAGTTACGACATTCTGGCACGGAAGGCTGAAGACATCAAGAAGAAACACTTCCAGGTGGTCATAATGGTGAGGAGGAGCTTGTGTTTTGTACGCAGCTGTTTTCTTTGTTATAGTTCAGTTTGAGCTAACCGCATGAGGTTATCTTAATGCAGAGAGTAGTCGTAAGAGGTGATGAACGGGGTTGGGTGATCAGTCTTGCTGATTTGTTTGACACATGTTATTGTATCCCAATTGCGTAGATCAATGCCCATGCAAGAACTGTGTTGGAAAAAGGAATCCTTAAATCCACTTTACATGTGGATGTCTACATGTAGCATGTGTGTTAATGTTTATATTGTTTCGTTCAAGGACGAGTGCCACTTCCTGAAAAACTTCAAGACTGTTCGGACAAAAGCTGCTCTGCCAATACTTCAGGTCTGTTTAGTGTGGTATGGTGTAGTGTGTTGCATGTGGCATGGTGTGGAGTGGTGTGTGGCATGGAGTGGTGTGGCATGGAGCGTTCTGTGGTGTGGAGCGGTGTGGTGTGGAGAGGCATGTAGTGTGGAGAGGTGTGTGGTGTGGAGAGGTGTGTGGTGTGGAGCGGCATGGCGTGGTGTGGAGAGGCATGTGGTGTGGAGAGGCATGTGGTGTGGAGTGGTGTGGAGAGGCATGTGGTGTGGAGAGGCATGTAGTCTGGAGTGGCATGGCGTGGTGTGGAGAGGCGTGTGGTGTGGAGTGGCATGGCATGGTGTGGAGAGGCGTGTGGTGTGAGAGAGTGTAGTGTGGGAGAGGTGTGTGGTGTGGAGAGGCATGTAGTGTGGAGAGGCATGTAGCGCGTGGAGTGGAGAGGCATGTGGTGTGGAAGGTGTGGTGTGGAGAGGCATGTGGTGTGGAAAAAGCGCGTGTGGCATGGAGAGGCATATTGTTTGGAGTGGCATGGCGCGGGTGTGGAGAGGAGTGGTGTGGAGTGGCATAGAGTGGTGTGGAGAGGCGTGTGGTGTGGAGAGGCATGTGGTGTGGAGCAGTCTGTGGCGTGGAGAGGCGTGTGTGGCGTGGAGAGGCGTGTGGTGTGGAGAGGCGGTGTGGTGTGGAGAGGCGAGTGGTGTGTCATGGAGTGGTGTGTGGAGTGGTGTGGCATGGCATGGTGTGAAGTGGTGTGGCATGGCATGGTGTGTGGTGTGGAGTGGAGTGGTGTGGCATGGAGCGTGGAGTGGTGTGGCATGGAGTGTTGTGTGGTGTGGAGTGGCATGGAGTGTTGTGTAGTGTGTGGAGTGGCATGGAGTGGTGTGTGGAGTGGTGTGGCATGGAGAGTTGTGTGGAGTGGAGAGGCATGGAGCGGTGTGTGGTGTGGAGCGGCATGGCGTGGCGTGACGTGACGTGTTATGTTGTCTTGTGTAGTGTGGCATGGCGTGGCATGGCATGTGCTGGGTGTGGTGTGGTAGGGGTGTGGTATGTCTGGTAGTGGTGTGGTAGTGATGTGTGTGGTGTGGTTGTGTGGTGTAATGTGGTGTGGTGTGGTGTGGTGTGATGTGATTGTGGTATGGCAAAGGATTCTGTGGAGTGGTGTGATTGACTGAGTTGTGAAGAGGACTGACTGACTGAGTTTGGTTTTACGCTGCTTTTAGCAATATTCCAGCAACATCATGGCAGGGGACACCAGAAATTGTGAAGAGGAGGAGGGTGGGGGCATTTTGAAGACTTAGGGGTCGACCCTATTATATTCTGGATGAGTGGTTGTTTTAATGACGAATGTTTTGTGTTCCTCCACCTCAAACAAGGATGCTCTTAATATTTTGTTCCTTACAACTCTTCCTCTCTCATGAAAAGTGATTTTTGATGACTACAATTTCAGGCTCTTATCTCTTGATTTCAAACAAATTATCTCTTGTTGCTAAAAGTATAAACCTTTATTGTCTTGTGTTGATTGTTTTACATCACAGATAAAACTCAAGTAAGAATCTCTATGTATTCACTACATGTGATAACATGATCTGTTGTCAGAGTGCCAGGAAGGTGTTGTTGCTGTCAGGGACACCGGCCCTGTCTCGTCCGTCAGAGCTGTACACACAGATTGTTGCTGTGGTTCCATCGCTGTTCAAGTTCCATGACTTTGGTGTCCGCTACTGTGATGGGAAACAGGTAAATGGGAGATTTGGGTCATTGAGTTATCAACTCGCTTGTGTTCATCACAATTGGGTATCCTAATTTTCCTTTGAGTATCTAAATAAATTGTACCAACCTCACTCAAACTCAATTGGGTATTTGCAATTTTCCATTAATTGTAAATATATTATAAAGTTAAATGCCGGTTTTCGTGTTTGTTCATGTGCTGAAATAGAACCTCTCAATGTACCTCAGTTATGCGTATTTCGTGTGTACACATGTAAGATCAAATTTATTGAGTATTTACAAAAATATAAGCGTATTTGTACGCAATGCACGCAATAGATGTAATAGAAATTGAGTTTTCACATACATATTTGCGGAATTTACGCAGATACGCAGCTTATTTGTATCTCTGAGCAACATTTACACATGTTGTTTATTCAACATTTGCACAGACAGTTGTTGTTTCAGCAACATTTACACAGGTTGTTGTTTATTCAACATTTGCACAGGCAGTTGTTGTTTCAGCAACATTTTCACTGACTGTTGTTGTTTCAGCAACATTGGCACAGGCTGTTGTTAATTCAGCAACATTTGCACAGGCTGTTGTTTGAGCAACACTTGCGCGGACTGTGGTTTCAGCAACATTTTCACAGGCTGTTGTTTCAGCAAAATTTTCACAGGCTGTTGTTTCAGCAACATTTACACAGACTGTGGTTTCAGCAACACTTGCACAGACTGGTTTCAGCAACATTTGCACAGACTGGTTTCAGCAACATTAGTGCGGGCTGTGGTTTCAGCAAAATTTTCACAGGCTGTTGTTTCAGCAACCGTGGGGCTGGGACTTCTCGGGGGCATCCAACATGGCGGAGCTTCAGCTGCTGCTTGAGGAACGGATCATGATCAGGTGAGACAACTGAAAGTGGTCTTCATAGGAACGAGGTGATATCTTGTATCAGTATTCAAACAACTCCATGCTTATCCAGCATACCCTAACTAAGATGACAGATAAATTTGAATACTAAGTTTGTTTGTTTGCACTTTCATCAGTGACATAGTTGATTGTGTATGAACTTACCCTCACACCATGGATCTTCACCGTAAGATATAATTCAGGGTTTTTTGGGCCCAAACTCATATATTTTTCCTTATCCTGACTCATGCTCTTTTGCTTGTCTTCTTCTTCTTGCGAACATAGTGGAACACTTGTATCTCCTTATTTGAAGCTCCCTTCAAAATAAAATCACTAATTGGTACTCACCACGAGTTGCTCCCCTTTGTTTCCCTTGGCGGGAAAGGTGTCGCCACCCTCTGGCCATGTGCTTCACTCTCTCCTTCTTCGCCCAGTGAGCAGGATGTGAGAGCGCCTCGTGTCTCCTTACACACCATATCCTTTGATAATCTTTTAGTTTTTACCTCTCATAGGTTACTATAGAGGTATAGCTAGTATCCTTTACTATTTGTATTGATTAATTATCGATTTCTACTGTTTATTCACGTGTATTCGTGATTGTTCAGCTAGCTTTACGTGGATGAAAATCTGCACGATTTGTAGATTACGTTTTTCTGCCTCCGATCCACATGTAATATGCCCTAGTTGTTTATACCGTGGCGCTTAATTCACGCTGCAGTTACTGCATTAATTTATCTCATTCTGCATTTAATAAATATCATCTTTGCGCCTTAAGACGCTGCAGATAGATCACGCCTAAAACAAGGGCAAAACATGGCAGAGAGTCCAGATATTCCATCCAGTCAGCTGCTAGCGATCGACCTCTCTCCGCCTGGTGTTCTGCTAGAGACCCCTTCGGTAGAGGAACGTGGGACGCAGTCCGTTACCTCGAAGAAACGACCGGCCTCCCCAGACATCCCGGCCATTGCAGACCAAGTCTAAGAGGGCCTCATCGCCGCTCTCAACGCAGATTGAGGACACTCCAGGGCAGCGCAGACTTCCAAAGGAAATTCCACGAAGACAGCAAGAACTTTCTCAGCCGAGATCGTTCCAGCAGCAGAATTGGGCCTCTACGATGATCAGCCGATAATCATCCCCGACTTACGGCAGAAGAAGCGATCGGTGTCAGCGACTGTGACTTCTGCAGAGATCACCATGCAGCCTGATGCCTCTACACCGACGCCAGACGCCATTGATGTGAACCCCATCGCAGAAAGAGACGCCCGACGACTTCGGCCACAGATCATCCCAGAAGACATGATGCGGCAGATTATGAACATCATGGAGGACCACTACAAACTGGCGCAAAGCAGGGTCCGAAGCCGACGAAGGCTCCAACGTGACAGCACCCCAGAGGCACCCCCGTCAACGTAGCAGCCAAGACGATGTCACCTTCGCTGAAGGAAGCCCCGCACCACCTTGGACGAAGGACCTAGATGTACAGCCTTCGGCGGCGGAGAGATCATCACCATCTTCGATTTCATCTCTAGATATGGACTCAGACCATCAGACATCACGGAGGCCTTCGCTGGAAGGTCATATCATCGATCCCCGGACCGGACGCTAAAATGAAGCTTCGCGAAGGCATTCGCTGAAGGACATATGATTCCAGATCCTCATCATCTAGAAGAACATCGAGGGACTCGCCGAAGAGCTTCGCTAAGCTATCAACATTCACCTCACAAGTCTCGAGAAGATCATCCCATAGACGATCTCCACTTCGCTTCATCACCAGGTCGATCACTCGGCCAGATCTCCACATAGAGCGGCGCACAAGTCAACTCCAGATCACCACAAACCTCATCAGATATACAGACAGCTACACGCAGTCCCTAAGAGCATCTACAATTTGTTAATGATGATGGTTTTGAGGATGATGGAGGAATCATATTTTCTGATGCAGAGATACGGTATTGGATGGTCAATAACCTAGATCTCACATCACCATCTAAAAGTGGCAATACAGCGCAGACGATTTGATGAAGGAAGATGATCCAGATGCAATCACTCTACCCCGATCGAATCTGGATTAAGCGGCAGTGCCACAGAATCTAGATGCAGCTTTCCAGAAAGCTACGAAAAGTTCAGACACCACATCTGCCCAACTTTCAAGCCAAGAAGTTCTCCACGCGATAACATGGACTCATTCTACAAGGCCCAGGACATCGATGAGAACTATAAGATCATCAGCGATGTAAAGAACAAGATTTACAAGATGGATGATCGCAAGTTGGCTCATATAGAAACCATGACGAGACGTGATGTTCTTTGGGTTAAATAGATCTAGGACGATCAATGAGACTCTTATTACTAGATTTCGATTCCACGACGGAAGATGATAGAATGATTTATTCTGCCTTACTTATGCAAAAGAAAGATCAGCAGTTTTTAACGGATCATCTTACATCTGTTTCAGCAGCATTGACCTTAGCTCGTCGCCAAGGGCCTCGCCTCCTGTAATTGGGGAGAACTTTACAGCCCCACTTTATACAGCCCCGGTGGTCGACAACATCCATCTTTGACGGAGAAATCGACAAAGTCGCCAATGAAGTCTCTATGATTCCAGGAAGTCCTTATGATTAGATCGATGGACACACTAGCCAGCGCCATTCGCCAGACTTCACAAAGATACTCAGGCAGATCTAAGTTCACGGGCCTACAAAGAGCAAGAGACAGGAAGATAGCCAGCTCTAGAGGTAAAGATTCTTTTCATTTCTATATGGCAACTATAGAGGAGGATCAGGAAGAGGCAGGACACCCAGAGGTTCCCGCAATTATAGACGCTGAAACACAGGTTCGAACGACTGGAGTCTTCCACCCCAGCCGCTCCAGTACAGCCAGCTCAAGTGGGTGGACGCCCAACTACACACTGGGAAAACTGGGGAATATTGCAAGACCCTTACGCCTCCAACATTCTTCAACACGGATTTCGTGATCCCCTACAGGTTAAGCCTCGCTGACAATCAAACCCCCAAGTTCGATTTACAAGCGCAACAACTACCAAAGATAAGAGAGGCTGTTTCATCACTCCTATCCAAACAGGCCATAGAAGTAATAGATCAAGCAAACGCCGAACCAGGTTTCTACTCCCCAGTTTTCCTAGTTCCCAAGAAAAACTCCACGGAGAAATACAGACTCATCTACAACATGAGCTTTTTCAACAACAACTATCTACTTGAAACCAATCGGTTTCAGATGATACATTTACCTCAGTTACCAGATGATTCGTCCTATGGACTACATGGGCAGCATAGATCTACAGGATGCCTACCTGCACATCCCCATTCATCCCGATTCCAGGAAATACCCACGATTTACTCTAGAAGGGCTACATTACCAGTGGAAAGTAATTCCCATTCGAATATCATCAGCCCCCTGGCTATTCACGAGGATAACGTAAACCGATTATCAAATTTCTACATCGTCCAAGGGCTACGCGCGCAGCGCTTTACCTCGACGACGGATACAAGTAGATCAAGATCCACTGCGTCCTCAAACTACAGTTAAATTACATCATAAAGCTACTAACACAACTAGGTTGGTTAGTAAACTTACGCAAGTCGGACCTAGTACCATCGCAAGACCTGCAGTTCCTAGGTATTCGATTCATCACAAATCGCTAACCGTGATTATGGTACCAGAAGACCGCTATTCAAGATACAGCAGACCATTCCACCAGCTCTACTCTCTCCGCTACCACTCGCGACAATGGCAGAGCCTACTAGGTCTTCTCACATCAGCCCAAGACATGACTGTCACAGGCAGATTACAGTTACGCCCCTACAGGTCCTCATCAACGCACATCTCAACGATGTACAACCATTCAGTCTACCAAACATCTCAGACCGCATCTACTATGGTGGACCGAGAAATCGAATGTCTGCGAAGGGATTTGTTTAGCAGAGCAGGAATACAAAACCCATCTGTATGTAGACGCTGTCACCCAAGGTTGGGGAGCTCATCTCACCAACCACACGATATCAGGATTATGGAATCAGCAAGAATGCAAACTCCTATATAAACAGTCTAGAAATGAAAGCTGTAATCAACGCCTATTCTACATTGGAGCACATTTCTACAAAATGCCCTAATGATCCATACAGACAATTCGACAGTGGCTTCTACATAAACAAGCAAGGCTCAACGAGATCGATGAACCTTTTGAACCTAAGCTTTCAACTGTTCGATTTAATACAAGATCTAAATCTACATGTCAGAGCAGTGCACATTCCTCGAGCCAGAAATATACTAGCAGACGCTCTCTCGCCTCATCTACCATCACCGACAGAGTGGATGATCAACAGGGAAATTTTTGCACAGATAATCAAGCAATTAGGAGCTAATAGACCTATTCGCCACAGCGATTCAACAATCAGCTACCGACATTCGTGGTCACCAGTCCCAGACCCCAAGCTTGGGCAACGGACGCCTAAGTCTATCATGGAAGGCTTCCTCAATGCGCATCGCTTCGCCAGCAATAATACCTCAAGTATTACAGAAAATCAGACAAACACAGAGCCTACAACTCACTTTGGTCGCTACTCTTACTGGTCGGCCAGAACGTGGTTTCCATACTAATTCAAGAAATCGGTCAACCAACACTGGAGCTACCAAAGCGCCAAGAAACCTGTTAATTCATCCTCACACCAAACAAGTGCACGGAAACCCAGCAATGTTCCAACTACACATTATGGACTGTATACAAATGTGTTTAAACAAGAGAGGATATTCGCCAGGGCGTAAAAGCAGTCACGCTTTTGTTTTTACGCTATCAACTCGTGAACTTGTACGACGCGACAAGTGGCACAGTTTCAAAATTATGCAACAAAGAAAGGGTTTACAGCAAGAGAGGCTTCACAACCTCAAGTGGCAGACTATTTGTGTTACCTACGCCAAAACAAACATTTAAAAGGTTCAACGATATCAACATATCTTGTCGCCGCTTTAGTTCTGTAATCACCATGAGAACGGGTGTCAAATTGACAAGATCTCCAGAGTTACTGGCCTTTACTACGAAGCCCGATTGGAGGACCAAAGCGGAAGTTCCAATTTTCCAGCTTGGGATCTGAATGTAGTGTTACAACACCTCACGAAAGTGAGGTCTATGAACCTTTGGAATCGATAAACTTTGAATTTCTCTCACAGAAAACACTGTTTCTGCTATCGCTAGCCACAGCAGCAAGAATGTCTGAAATTCACGCCTGGATTACGAGGATACAGTTTGATGACAATCATAACACAGCGCACCTCGGATTAAGATGGGATTTCATCGCTCAAAAAAATCAACTGCCAGGTCAACCAGACAGATTATTCCACATCCCGGGCGCTTATCCTCTATTCTCGGATCACAAGATACACAAGACCTATCACTGTGTCCGTAAGAGCTTCAAAGTTTATTTCTACGACGATCCAAAACAAGGAGAAGATTTCTCAAACGCTTATTCATCCCCTTATCGCCCACGAATCAAACAGAAGTGTCACGGACCACAATATCTATTTGATAAGGACTGTCATTCTCCGCGGCCTACAAGGCAGCAGGTTTGGACCCACCAACAGCATCAAATCCACATGAGATCAGGGCACTGGCCTCTACCCTAAGCCTCTACACGGTAACTGTTCCTTGAACACGATTATGGAAGGATGCTATTGGAAATCTAACATGGTATTTGCTAATCACTACCTGAGAGACATCACTACAGAAGATGTCTCTGGCATTCACCATTTTCGACCACTGGTCCTCGCCAGCAACTGACAGTCCTCGTGAGGGCGTTAAAATATTATCCTCACAAGATTAATATGTATTTTATACATACTCATCTAGCTTATAACTCTACGGAGTTTTAGGGCTATGTATATATGTTCAGCTTAAGTATTCAACCTTAAGCATATACTTTGGTATAGTCAATTTCAGTGCCTCTATCAGAGTCACCTATATATATATATATAATTTATATGTGTTGTTCAATATATTCATAATGTAATTCCCCTTTAATGGCTTTATATAACCTATGGTTTTCTTTATACAGGAAACATCCTAAATCTAAGCCTTCATGAAGTTCCCGTAGGGGATATTACAGTATATCTATACAAAATCACTAATTATAAATCCAAAGTATTCTGTTACCCACCTCCGTCTCGAGAGGATGCTACAAGTAAAGAGCATGAGTCAGGATAAGGAAAAATATGTAATTTTTAGAGTAAAATTGATATTTTATACTTATCCTGACTCATGAGGTTAGCCCTCCCATCCTCCCCACATAACACTTTGGATTTCCCTGTAAGTTCAAGTGTTGGGCTCGCTAAATCAGGAGAGAGTGGAGCACATGGCCAGAGGGTGGCTTACACCTTCCCGCCAAGGGAAACAAAGGGGAGCAACTCGTGGTGAGTACCAATTAGTGATTTTATTTTGAAGGGAGCTTCAAATAAGGAGATACAAGTGTTCCACTATGTTCGCAAGAAGAAGAAGACAAGCAAAAGAGCATGAGTCAGGATAAGTATAAAATATCAATTTTACTCTAAAAATTACATTTTTAACAGGCTGCTGTCTTTTAGTAAGGATAGTGTGATGTGCAGGGTAAGACTACTAACATTCAGTCAGCTCATAAGCCTTTGAAAGGCAGTTCTGATTAAAGTTCCTGGTTGAAGGCGACAGAAGAAGGATGTGTTGTCCCAGCTTCCAGCTAAGGTCCGTCAGATGGTGTTGCTGGATCCGCAGTCCATCAAATCCAACAAGGACCTGAAGAACTCCTCCAAACTCCTTGATCACAAGAACCTCAAGGTGAATGTTTGGAAGTCACAGAGTTCATTTTCACCAACAAGATCCTTTGAGCTAAGGGTTCAAATCGTAGTTTAGTTCTGGACTTGTCAGTACCATACCTCTGTTTGTAGGTATCACCAAAGAAATAAATGTGTAGAACCTGCATCAATTTTGCCATTTCTCCCACATTAGGCTGACACACCATGTTGGCATCTTCCTGGGCTGGGCGGTGGTGTAGCCTAGTGGTCTAAGTGTTCTCTTGTCATGCCAAAGACCCTGGGTCAATTCCCAACATGGGTACAGTGTGTAAAGCCTATTTCTTTGTCTCCGCCGTGATATTGCTGGAATATTGCTAGAAGCGGCGTAGAATCATACTGACTTGCTCACTCACTTTTCGAGGGCTTGTGGATTTCACCAAGATTTAAGATCTTTCTGATACCTGGCTTTAGAATATCAATCACACAAAGCTGACAGTTTGAATTGACGTAAACAAACAACATGAAAAGCTCTTTTTACTGTTCTTCAAAAGTCGGGAGATGGCAGTTGATATATTTAAAATCATGGTATTAATTGATTACATGAATTTAGATTTCAGTCAAATTGAGTGAAATTGTTATTCTGAATATTTCAGTCATAATTCCTCCAGATAATGAGAGGCATCAGCATTGGCATTGTGCAAGACGTACAGTGTTGTTTGGAACTTCGGCATCAATGATGACATTTTTGGCATGGATAAATAATTATACTTTTGAGAAAATGTATAATTGAAATTCACACATCAATTCTGTCTTCCTATATCATCATTACTGGCACTGTATGTGTTGTTTCAGGGGATGGAGAAACGAGGAGCCTTGCTGGAGTACTTCCATCACACCTGCACTGCTAAGACAAAGGCTGTCAGGTGGGAATCTTGTCATGATCGGTCAACAGTTCAAACTGCCAAACTGGAAACACCTTCTTAACACCTCTTCTTAACACCTCATCAACATTTTTATCAAAAATCTATTTCCTGTGTAATTTCTCAACTAGGAAGAGCAGCTCACTTGCTTGCTTCACTCACTCACTCACTCACTCTTGCAGAGACTACATACTGGATATGCTGGAGTCGGACAAGAAAATCATCGTGTTCGCACATCATCAGGAGATGCTGGATGCAGTCGAAGATGCCATTGTGTCTTGTAAGGTAGGTAGCATTCAGAGGATGCCATTGTGTCTTGTAAGGTGAGCCGACATATCAGTGGATGCCATTGTGTCTTGTAAGGTGAGCAACATTCAGAGGATGCCATTGTGTCTTGTAAGGTGAGCGACATTCAGAGGATGCCATTGTGTCGTAAGGTAAGGGCATTCAGAGGATGCCATTGTGTCTTGTAAGGTGAGCAACATTCAGAGGATGCCATTGTGTCTTGTAAGGTGAGCGACATTCAGAGGATGCCATTGTGTCTTGTAAGGTAAGGGCATTCAGAGGATGCCATTGTGTCTTGTAAGGTAAGCGACAGTCAGAGGATGCCATTGTGTCTTGTAAGGTAAGGGGCATTCAGAGGATGCCATTGTGTCTTGTAAGGTGAAGCGACATTCAGAGGATGCCATTGTGTCTTGTAAGGTGAGCGACATTCAGAGGATGCCATTGTGTCTTGTAAGGTGACGACATTCAGAGGATGCCATTGTGTCTTGTAAGGTAAGCAACATTCAGAGGATGCCATTGTTTCTTGTAAGGTAAGCAACATTCAGAGGATGCCATTGTGTCTTGTAAGGTAAGCAACATTCAGAGGATGCCATTGTGTCGTGTTAGGTAAGGCGGCATTCAGAGGATGCCATTGTGTCTTGTAAGGTAAGCAACATTCAGAGGATGCCATTGTGTCTTGTGAAGTTTATAACATTCAGAGGATGCCATTGTGTCGTGTAAGGTAAGGGGCATTCAGAGGATGCAATTGTGTCTTGTAAGGTGAGCAACATTCAGAGGATGCCATTGTGTCTTGTGAGGTTTATAACATTCAGAGGATGCCATTGTGTCTTGTAAGGTAAGCAGCATTCAGAAGATGCCATTGTGTCTTGTAAGGTAGGTGACATTCAGAGGATGCCATTGTGTCTTGTAAGGTAGGTGACATTCAGAGGATGCCATTGTGTCGTGTAAGGTAAGCGGCATTCAGAAGATGCCATTGTGTCTTGTAAGGTAGGTGACATTCAGAGGATGCCATTGTGTCTTGTAAGGTGAGCAACATTCAGAGGATGCCATTGTGTCTTGTAAGGTTTATAACATTCAGAGGATGCCATTGTGTCTTGTAAGGTAAGCAGCAGTCAGAGGATGCCATTGTGTCTTGTAAGGTAGGTGACAGTCAGAGGGTGCCATTGTGTCTTGTAAGGTAGGTGACAGTCAGAGGATGCCATTGTGTCTTGTAAGGTAAGCGGACTTCAGAGGGTGCCATTGTGTCTTGTAAGGTGAACGATATCCATAAGATGCCATTGTGTCTTGTAAGTTAAGCCGATCTGGAAGGTGGTGAAAACATGCATCAAAGTCCTAGGTTATATTCTAGACACAACATTCTATGTATACCTACTTTCCAAGCTTATCTTGATGTCTCTTGTTTTGAATACTTTGTTTTCGTCCAATTCAGAATGGTCCTGAGTTTATTCGGATTGATGGCAAGACTTCCTCCGAGCAGCGGAATATCTACTGTAGACGGTTTCAGACCAGTGAGTCTGTGAGAGTGGCTGTCCTGTCCATCACCGCCGCCAACGCAGGACTCAACATGGCGGCCGCCTCTGTCGTTATATTTGCCGAGCTGTTTTGGAACCCAGGGGTACTTCTATGATAACTATTTGAGAACATTCAGAGCTTATATTTTTCCTTATCCTGACTCATGCTAATTATGCTTGTCTCCTTCCTCTTGCGAATGATAGTGGAACTCCTTGAAATCCCTTGAAGTTCCCTTCCAAAAAGTGGACATAAAATCACTCACCCATAGTGGAACTCCTTGAAATCCCTTGAAGTTCCCTTCCAAAAAGTGGACATAAAATCACTCACCCACGAGTAGCGTCCCTTTCCTCCCTTTTGGCGTCCAAATGGTCTCATGATTGGCCATATTTGTCACTCTCTCCTTCGCCCTTGAGGACGGTTGTGAGAGCACCTGGGTCCCTATACGGCACATATCCTTCTATATATTCGGACCTTACATCAAAATTATTGCTGTATACGGTTTTTAGGATTATATTCTACATTACGGTTTGAAATTTGATCTAAATTTTCTGTTGTTTGACATGTGTTTTCTTCATGTTTACATTTGATGAAAACTTGTATTCGTTGTAGGTACCTAGTGTCTGTGGCTGACCCTCATTTATTATGTCCTAATTGCACTGTTTCATGTTCTTTCAGCTCCTGCTGTAAGTTTTGTGTAAATTTAACTTCGGTTGAATTAAATCATGTGCTAAGGACTGGGTACGAAGGTATTCACAAGTCATGTCTAAATCGAGTGATTGCGCTGATAACCGTGTGTTAACCACTGCTGCAGATATTCTTAACTGCTGAACGTTTCTCGGGAGCAGGTCGATGTACCAGTGGTGAACGCCGGAGGCCATAAGAGATCATCGTCTACTCACGGTCTACTCACCTCAGCTCAAGACATGACTTGCAGGAGGGAGATCACAGTTGCACCCACTACAAGTAAGAAGGCTACTACTCAGACAGTCTTCAGATCCGCTAATACTACCGGACAGTCTGAAACCATATCTCCTATGGTGGACTCGAAGTCGAACGCTACATGAGGAACTTTTTGACAGAGGTAACACTCATCTCTACGTGGATGCCTCCCCTACAAGGATGGGGTGCGACTTCAACAACGGCGGCAGCAGGAAAGTGGTCGAAGCCAGATCAGAAGTCACATTAATCTGTTGGAGATGAAAGCAGTAATCAACGCTTACAACATTGGTCCAGCATACCATCGCCAGTCATGGAAAGACAACTCCACAGTGGCGCTGCTACATCAACAAACAATCAACAAGATCGACGGAATGGATGTTGCATCCAGAAGCATTCCAGTTCATCAGACAGACTATAGGATGCCACACTAATAGACCTGTTTGGAACTTAAGTTCAACAAACAGCTATCCCCAACGAATGGATCTGCACCGCATTCCAGATCATCAGGCATGGGCAATAGAGAACAAAGTTCAACAAACTAAGCATCTCATGGGCAACAGGAATCTCATGGGAAGACTAAACGCCACGCTTCCGCCTCTGCCCTGCACTGCTACCACAAGTACTACAGAAAATCAAGCAGACGGCTATGTTGCAACTAATTTTGGTCGCGCCCTACTGGCCAGCGAGGGTATGGTTTCCCGTCCTCATACAAGAACTCGGAAGTCCAACCCTGAAATTACCAGAATGGTCGAACCTACTCGTCCATCCACACACCAAGCAAGCTCACGGGAACCCGACACTGTTCCAGTTACACGCGTGGAGCGTATTGAAGCTTGCCTGAAGACTAGAGGGTACTCCGCCAGAGCAGCGAAGGCAGGTACACTAGCTCTACGCAGATCAACTCGCAACTTGTACGACGATTAGTGGCAGAGATTTGAACAATATGCAAAGAGGAAAGGCAACACATCCTCAAGTGGCAGAATACTTATGTCATCTAAGACAGACGAGACACTTAAAAGGTTCAACACTCTCAACTTACTTAGCTGCCCTCAGTACAGTTATCACCATGAAAACGGGTATCAAGCTGACCAAAGTACCAGAGATTCTGGCACTACTACGCTCGTTCAAGTTGGAAGACCAACAAAAGAAATTTAAGGCTCCTGCCTGGGATCTCAACATAGTTCTACAACATCTCACCAGTGATGCCTACGAGCCTCTAGAATGGACACCCTTTGAACTACTAACTCAGAAAACACTGTTCCTGATCGCCCTAGCAACAGCTGCAAGGATGTCAGAAATACATGCTCTGGACTTTGAACGAACACAATTTGAATAAAGACATCGTGACATCGTACATCTTGGACTAAGATGGGATTTTATCGCCAAGAACCATCTTCCTGGTCAGCCTGACAGACAGTTCCACATCCCAGCACTATCTACAGTCCTTGGGCCACAGGATAAGCAGGATCTATCCTTATGCCCAGTCAGAGCACTTAAAGTCTACTTACAGAGAACTAAAACAAGGAGATGAAAATTCAATCATCCCCTTATCCACCGAGACGTCCACGGAAGTCTCTCGGACAACGATATTGATCTGGATTGAGAGCCGTTATACTAAGAGCCTATAAAGCAGCAGGACTTGAGCCTCCACGAGACTCCAATCCACATGAAGTCAGAGCCCTGGCGTCAACACTTGCTCTGCATGGAAACTGCTCGATAACAACTATAATGGAGGGCTGCTTTTGGAGATTGAACACAGTGTTTGCCAACCACTACCTCAGAGACATTGCCACCGAAGACTTCTCAGGCATTCACCAGTTTGGGCCACTTGTTGTAGCACAACAACTAACGGTTCCACAAAGGCGCTGAGTAAATCACACCCCTTTTATCAGGTGACTTGTGAAAACCAACGCTCTGGAGAGCAATGGTTATAAGTCCATTCACACGTCTAGGACAGACTAGCATGAGTGATAGACCCTGTACTTGTATAGGACATACTTGTACATGAAGAAGGCTCGCATCTCCACTTGATGCCCGCATCAAGAGATTGAATTGCAATAGATAACTAATGGAATATTAGTATCTAAAATCCACACGAAAATGTCAGGAGAAGTTTCGGAAGAAATCTGACAAGTTGTAGTCCCCCCAGACTCATCAGAGAGAAGTTAAAAGAACAGAATCTTCAGCAGTGCCGTCATAAGTTCCCATGGGGGGTAATACAGGACGTAAATCTACAACCAGTGAATCCAGAACGTGGCCTGACCCACCACCGTTTCCGACGGATTCTGCAAGCATAATTAGCATGAGTCAGGATAAGGAAAAATATGTAATTTTCTGACTAAAATTGATACTTTATACTTATCCTGACTCATGAGGTTAGCCCTCCCAACCTCCCCTCTTACGGCACTCTGGATTTCCCAGCAGTAAATCAGTGTGTCGGGCTATAAAATATGGAGAGAGTGAAGAGCATGGGAGACAGGTGGCGCCGTTTCCCGCCAAAACCCCGGAAGGGAGGTGACTCCTGGTAAGTGATTTTACGTCCGCTTTTTTGAAGGGAGCTTCAAAAGGGGATTCAAGTGTTCCACTAGCATTCGGAAGGAAAGGGAGACAAGCAATAAGCATGAGTCAGGATAAGTATAAAATATCAATTTTATTCAGAAAATTACATGTTTACTAGATTCTCAGACAAAGATAAGAGTGAAATGATTTTCAAGTGTACCAATTCACCATGGGCAGTTTTACCAAACTTAGATATTGCTTTTAAATGTAGTTTTACTTACTGTAGAGTAAGCTGATCTATGGTAGTTCTAGATCTGGCACAAGTCTCGGCCAGAATCTGAATGGTTGAGGTATGTAGGGACCTGGTAGAAAATCCTTTTGTGGGACCTCACTATGGCTTCAGTTTAAAATATTGTAAGTCAGTTCATGTTTTCAGCATAAACTTGCCAGTGAAGACTGTACTATGTGACTTGAATGTCATCCTGTTTATCCAGTTTATTGTATCTTAGTTCTATGATGATCCATATCCTGGACTTATTTTCTCCAACAAAGATTTGTTTAGAAGTTTGTTAGATGATTAACACCCCACTCTGCAATATTACAGCTATATGACGGGGGTCTGTAAATAATCGAGTATGACAATTGACATCATGGGCATCGATCTACGTAATTGTGATACGATGTCATGTATCAACCAAGTCACCAAGTCTGACTACCCGATGCCGCTAGTCACCTCCTGCAACAGTAATGACAACTGATGATATCCCTGGCTGTTAAGCTCACATTTGATTGGATGGCTAATTTAGTATAATTTCAACCCAGATATATAGCTTAATAGAATTGCATCACACCCTTCAAAAGTTTTTGCAGCATCATAGCCCATGGTGTCATCACAATGGTAATACTTTGGGATACAAACCTAACTGAAATACCGTGCTGTGGAGTTCCACCGAACTCTGATACCGTTGTTGTATGTACTCATGAACTATGTACAGGGCTCCAGATAATTTTTCAACATCAGGAGTACGTACTCCATATTTTTTCGCTACAGAAGTACTGGAAAACCTTAAGGGTACATTTAGAGTACTGAGTGGAATTTAATGGCGTATCAGTAATCTTGTGTTTCGTTTCATATATGCACCACAACATTGATAGTCTTGTGTAAACAGGTCAATAAACAATAAACCAATATTTTTGTCATCTAAATACGTCTGTAAATGATTCTAAGACCGTACACTATTGCTGTGTTGCGTACATGCTACGTTTTCTAAATTATTTGCGACCGTATCGTGCATATTTTGTATCCGTACATACACCGATACGGCCCTTATCTGGCGCCCTGATGTTACCATAGTTACTGAACTATATTCCATCACATATAGATGCTATCTTTGGCAAAAGGTTCTGAGTCATACTATCCATAGATGTTGTGTAATTTTTTGTTGTTTTAAATTTTAGGCCACAATGAATGATTTAAGTGTTTATTTAAATGTTTCAAAAACGAGGTGGGAAGCATTTTACTGTTAATGTATATATCTTATCAACAAACTGTCCAAGGGATCTGTGAATAGTTTATATCAGCTGATTCACATTGCGAAAGAACAGTCTGATTTTCTATATTTGGTAGACAGATGGCCAGGAATGAAACAGTAACTAGTTTTTAGCTGACTGACTGACTGACTGACTGAGTTTGGTTTTACGCCGCTTTTAGCAATATTCCAGCAACATCACGGTGGGGGACACCAGAAATGGGCTTCACACATTGTACCCATGTGGGGATTCGAACCCGGGCCTTCGGCGTGATGAGCCAACGCTTTAACCACTAGGCTACCCCACCGCGCCCCTTTAGCTGACTGACCCTGAGTAGATTTTGGTTAGAATTGATCTCCAGGCTCTCAATTCACATAATTCCCAGACCACCATGAATAGGGTGAGAACTGAGTTGAACAACCAACTTTGCTGACAGAAGGAGATTTTACTGGTGCTTCAGAGGATTCATGTTCCCATGACGATGAATGTTGTCAGTCTTATGTTGTCCTTCACTGTTCAACTTGGGTTTTTTAAAATGTTGTCTTCAGATCCTGGTTCAGGCAGAAGACCGAGCTCACCGTCTGGGGCAGATGGACTGTGTCAATGTCCACTACCTGGTTGCCCAGGGAACTGCTGATGACTATATATGGTATGAAGTTGACTGTGACGTCAAGAAATCTTTTAAAACTAGTGTCATGAATAAAATTGGACAAGATCACAATTTTAAACGAAATGTAATAATTTGTTCCTAATTGCCTGACAAGGGAACCAAGTTGGCAATGCTAGGGAAATCTGTTTCTCTGTAAATTCATGTTTACCTTTACATTTTACACATGCACCATTAAACAGATATCAGTGAAACATGTGTAAAATATCTAAAACTGTGCACTTAGAAATGCCCTATGAGAACCCTTCTGTGATGTCTTTATACAAACCTCTACAAGTACATCTGACTGGGAATTTCCATAGAATACATAACAATGGATACTCATAATCTTAGAACTGAACATGTTATTGATTTGTCACTCTTACATGAGTGACAGATGAAAAATATATTTTAATGGTGAAATTCTGGCATACACATACCAGGGACATGTTTCATCCATCATTTCATGGCATCAGAAATTCCTCATAGCAGGGTTTGGCTTAAAGTGTACCTACAGCAAGTGAATGAATAATGTTTTACGACGCTTTCAACAATATCCCAGCAATATCATGGCAAGAAACACCAAAAATGAGCTTTACACATTGTACCCATGTGAGAATGGGTATTGAATCTGTGAACACCTTGACCACTAGTCTACTCCACCACCCTTTCATTAACAGGAATTTAGTGTTTCTTAACTTCAATTGCTTCTTGCCAAGCGTTAGATATTTCTATATCTACTAGTGTTTGGAATTGGTTAAATTCTCATAATTGATGATTGCTTCATTACCACCAATCAATCATCGAAAATAATTGGTTAGCGTCATTTATGAAATTTGTTAATGCACAAAAAATAAGGAAGAAAACCATGTAGTTATTTTGGGGGGTTTGGGCAAAATTTCACATCTCTAAAGGATGACTAGTATGTTAGGAACATAAATTTCTTGGTGTCTTTAAGATAATATCAGTGATGACTTGGAACGAGCTTATAATGCTTATGAAATGTAACAGACAAAACCAACCTTGTGAAAAATATTGTTGATGAAAACAAGTATTCCAGAATTGTTTGTGTTCGATTATGAGAAAATGTGATCGATTGCTTAGTCGTTTAGTCACTGCGACCAATCCTCGATTATTTCAATTAATTGGATCACCACTAATTTCTTCCCAATTTTCGTTTGTATGTTAGTGGTTATAGCGTTAGCTCGTCACGCCGAAGATTCATGTTCGATTCCACACGTGTACAATGGGTGAAGAACATTTCTGCTGACCTCTGCCGTGATATTGCTGAAATGTTGCTGAAAGCGGTGTAAAACAAAAACTTACTCCTGTGTTTGTTTCCAGGCCTCTCATACAGAGCAAGCTGGAAGTGCTGAGTAAGGCTGGACTTACCAAGGACAACTTCTCAGAGGCAGACACTACACACATGAAGGTGAACTCACAATTCACTCAGATATTCCAGAAATCTGTGATTAGGATTCAAATACAAGATTCACGCTGAATATGTTTCTTAGTGACACTCATCATGGCATGGCTGAAATATTTCCAATGTGACATTAGATATGAACCCCCTTTTAGTTTCTATGCAGTCTTCAAACCATTGATCTAGGATAAGAAGTAAATGTGCTGGGTGCTGCATCAGACCAAGTCTTCATACCACATCAAACTGACACACTGTGATACAACTGAAATACTGGTCAGATCTGGCATTAAGCCATGCTCATCCTCCCTGACCTATCTCCAAGCTATTTTATCTCAGCTTGACATCTTTGATATGAGCTTCAGTTTTGTGTCTTCATCCATCAGTGTGCTCACTAGCACTTCTTTAGCTTGTAGTTTACCAATCTTTTGCTTCAAATAGCTAACCGATTTTAAAAAATTTTATGGCTGTAACCAAACTGGCCAAACAATAGATAAGACCTTTTTTGTAAAACCCATTGGGAGTATTCCTTTCAAAATGTTCATAGAGGAACTATAAAAAAATAAACCTTGTCATTTTGTTTGTATCGTGCTTGGTCTGAGGATAATTATATGTCTTTGTTTGTGGGATTTTCGATTTAAATGTAATAAATATATGTGATTATTTTGTTGGATTCTCCTGATTTATGATAAATACATATCATATTATTTTTAGGATTCTAGATCAAAGGACATCATGGGTTATTTTGAGGACTCCTTCATTGAGGAAGAAGAGGAGGAAGGTGATAAGCCCAATGAAGAGTCTCCAAAACCGTCAACATCTCCTGCCACATCGCCAGCAAAACAGCTACACAGAACAGGTTGATAACCTTGAGTTGGATTTTGATCAGATATGTACAAGAGGTGCACTTATTGTGCCCCGCCATAACGCGGAACAGGGCACTACGTATTCAGCAGCATACATACGTCCCGATTCTTGTTAATGCAACATCTCATTAACCGCTGTACCCAATGTCTTCAAATTGGTGACTACGCAAACACTAGTCGATGTGGGTCACCTTGACCTTATTTTCAAGGTCACCACAACACTTTGACCACTTTTCAAACTCCTGACACGATATCTCATGTACCCAATGTTTTTCAGATTAAGTGACAGCCTACATTGGGGTATTACACAGACACCATTCAATTAGGGTGACTGTGACCTTATTTTCAAGGTCACTCGACACTGACCACTTTTCAAACATATGTCAACGAGATATCTCACGCACTGTTGTTGCCAAAGTCTGTAAATTTAGTGACAGCCTACATGGGGGTATTACACAGACACCAGTCGATTTGGGTGACCTTGACTTTATCTTCAAGGTCACCATGACACTTTGGCCACTTTTCAAACTTATGTCAACGCAATATCTTATAAAACGTTGCATCCAAATTTAGCCATAACGGGTATCAGGGTAGGGTAGGGTAATAGGGGGTGGGGTACCCGGGTAGAATATTTGGGCCTGTCCCAGCCCTAATACACACTGATACTGACAGTGGATGTGTGCATCTGCATCTATACATTCAAATCTACTATACTCCTATAATATCTTCAGAATTAGGAGACCGCCTCCGTGGTGTAGTGGTTAGAGCGTCCGCCAGGAGAGCGGAAGGTCGCGGGTTCGATCCCCGACAGCGTCATACCAAAAGACGTTAAAATATGGTACTTGTTGGTCCCTGCCTGGCGCTCGGCATTAATGGGTACAACAAGGACTGGTCGGCTCGGAGTCAGTATAATGTGTCTGAGTGGGGTTATCATGCTTCACTGCGGCATGGTATCTCAGTGGGCTAGCACTATAAAACCAGCTTCAGTCTGGGCTAGTACAAGCAGCCGCACATACACATACACTCGCAAGCACGTTGTCATATGAGCGAAATATTCCCAAGCACGACGTTAAACCCAATTTCACCTCACCTCACCTCAGAATTAGGAGAGGATTCTGAGAAGTGACCATGACTAAAACTACATTACAGAAAAGGTAATCTTCTACGTGACCAAAAGATAAAAACTAGGAAATATGTTATATTTCATTCTTCTTTAGCGGCGGGGGACATTGCCATGTTAGTAGCAAAGACTTGTTTGGATATTTTTTGGGTTGCTCAGTTTTCTGTGGACCTGCATATAACTGTGCAGAGTTGCCTCCCTTGGGCTTGCCAGAAGTTTGAGTTTGGGTTTCAATCCCAAATTGAGCCTAATTTTATGTTCAGATTTGTTAGCAAGGTACATGTGTTTGACCGTTGTGAGTTTTCTTATCCTCTCAAGCTCACATTCCCTCATACAGCTGAAGTCTCCAAGTAGAAATTCCCCCTCCCACGTAATGTTTACATGCTGTGATATGACTGGAACACTGATCTAGGCAGCGTCAACCAGAATTCTGTCTTTCCAAAGACATGTTTAGTATGCTTCAGGAAGAGGGGTAACTCTTTACATGATACTGATCCCCCTCTATATACCTCCAGCTCTCCCATAGCTCCCCCTTCTCCAAGTCACACCTCCCCCTTCTCCCCTTCCCCTTCTCACCCCTCCCTCCCTCTCTCTCAATCATTACTATCCTGCTTTCAGAACACAGCGCTCGTCAGTCAAATATTGACCAATTCTTTGTGACAAAGAGTGGAGACAAGCCCTCACAGGACTCAACGACCCAGGATGACGACTTTGATTCAGATGACTTCTATGACAACTTTACCAGTGAAGACATGCTGGCTCTCACAGATGATGTTGACTGGGATGAGGACATTCATGAGCCCGATCTTAAAAAGAGAAAACTGTGACAGGACATGTATAGGCACAGAGTCTATAGGTGGTCTCGTCTGAATGGTGTCCATGTAAACTTATGAATTGCCAGAGTTGTGTTCAACTTTACTGTACAAACACTGTCAGATGGGTAGGATATGAGTGTTAAACACTGTCAGATGGGTAGGATATGCGTGTTAAACACTGTCAGATGGGTAGGATATGCATGTTAAACACTGTCAGATGGGTAGCATATGCAGTTAAACACTGTCAGATGGGTAGGATATGAGTGTTAAACACTGTCAGATGGGTAGGATATGCGTGTTAAACACTGTCAGATGGGTAGGATATGCGTGTTAAACACTGTCAGATGGGTAGGATATGCATGTTAAACACTGTCAGATGGGTAGCATATGCAGTTAAACACTGTCAGATGGGTAGGATATGAGTGTTAAACACTGTCAGATGGGTAGGATATGCGTGTTAAACACTGTCAGATGGGTAGGATATGAGTGTTAAACACTGTCAGATGGGTAGGATATGTGTGTTAAACACTATCAGATGAGTAGTATGTATAAACAACTGACGTCATGAAGCCATTCCTGTTGATATTGAAAGGAAACTTGCTTCAAACACTATCAAATGAGTAGAATGTATGGATAACTGAGGTCATAGGGAATCCTCTAGCCATAGTGTTGGAGAAAGCCATCTTAAACATTAACATGTGTAGGTATGTATGGATAAGTGAGGTCCCTTGCAGAAGTGCCAACCCATACGATTCTATCGTATTTGTTACGATAAAACAACACAAAATACACGAGTACGATGGCAGTAAAAATATACGAATTTTAAAAATAATACATTAAATTAAATTATCAAATAGCATAAGTACCATACACAATAAATTACAGCCACATTTTATTCAGTATCAAGCTATATGTGGATACTTACTACTAATTTAGGTGAGTACAATGATAATCACAAGGTCATAGACTATATATTTACATTTCTTATTTAATATGAAAATTGTTTGGAAAAGTTAATACTATTTTTGGCCCCAAAATACTAATGTTGCATCAGTTTTTGGCCAAAATACTAATTGGGCTAAATTAGGGTTGGCATCTCTGCCCTTGTCAATTTATTGGAGATAAATCCATCAATACACACCTCGATGATTACGATTATATGAATAACTGATGTCAGTAAGGTTCACTAACAGTTCTGCTTCTTCTTCCTTAACACTTTGTGATGATATGTGTAATGTGTAGGTATATCGAAAACAAATATTTGAAAAAAATAGTGATATGATATTTTTTGTCAAGGGGATGCATGACATATTGAATTTCAGACATGAGAATATTTTGTAAATGTACATGCAAGTGCTATGTTTTCTGCTGTAAATTTGTTAAAATATCTACAACAAATAAAACTGTGATATGTAGCTTTGGAGTCATAAGCTGCAGTCATTAGAGTAGGCATAGTCACCATAGGACTATTTTCAAACTGACAATCCTACACTGATTGGCATGGTCCTGGGATGGTCACACCATCAACCAATCACTGGCCAGATCCAGGATGGTCACACCATCACCCAATCACTGGCCAGATCCAGGATGTTCACCTCATCATACAATCACTGGCCAGATCCAAAGATGCTCACACCGTCCTCCACTGATTTGTCAGGTCTGTGGAATTGCACACCATCAACCAATCACTGGCCAGATCCAGGATGTTCACACCATCAACCAATCACTGGCCAGATCCAAGGATGCTCACACAATCAACCAATCATTGGCCAGATCCAGGATGCTCACACCATCAACCAATCACTGGCCAGATCCAGGATGTTCACACCATCAACCAATCACTGGCAAGATCCAAGGATGCTCACACCATCCTCCAATCACTGGCCAGATCCACGATGTTCACACTATCAACCAATCACTGGCCAGATCCAAGGATGCTCACATCATCAACCAATCACTGGCCAGATCCAAGGATGCTCACATCATCAACCAATCACTGGCCAGATCCTGGATGCTCACATCATCCTCCAATCACTGGCCAGATCCTGGATGTTCACACTATCAACCAATCACTGGCCAGATCCAAGGATGATCACACCATCCTCCAATCACTGGCCAGATCCAAGGATGTTCACACCATCAACCAATCACTAGCCAGATCCAAGGATACTCATACTATCAACCAATCACTGGCCAGATCCAGGATGCTCACACCATCAACCAATCACTGGCCAGATCCAAGGATGTTCACACCATCAACCAATCACTGGCAAGATCCAAGGATGCTCACACCATACTCTACTGATTTGTCAGGTCTATGGAATCGCACATCATCAACCAATCACTGGCCAGATCCAAGGATGCTCACACTATCAACCAATCACTGGCCAGATCCAAGGATGCTCACACTATCAACCAATCACTGGCCAGATCCAAGGATGCTCATACTATCAACCAATCACTAGCCAGATCCAGGATGCTAACACAATAATCCTATCACTGGCCAGATCCAAGGATGCTCACACTATCAACCAATCACTGGCCAGATCCAAGGATGCTCACACCATCAACCAATCACTGGCCAGATCCAAGGATGCTCACACAATCAACCAATCACTGGCCAGATCCAAGGATGCTCACACTATATACCAATCACTGGCCAGCTCCAGGATGCTCACACCATCAACCAATCACTGGCCAGATCCAAGGATGCTCACACTATATACCAATCACTGGCCAGCTCCAGGATGCTCACACCATCCTCCACTGATTTGGCACATCCAGGATGCTCACACATGTACCATGGCTGGGTAGGTTCCAGGTATATACCATTCACCACTTATTGACAGGATCCAGGGATGCCCACACCTTCAACCACTGACGGGACATATTGAAAGATGCTCACGCTATCAACCACTGCTGGGCCTGGGTCAGCTCCAAGGATACTCTCAGCATCCACCACTTATTGTCCCAATCCATGGAAGCTAAACCACTGACGGCCCGGTCGAAAGATGCTCTCACCATCCTTCACTGATTTGCCAGGTCCATGGTATCTCTCACCATCCTCCACTGACTGGCCAGGTTGAAAGATGCTCACACCATGATCCATTGACTGGCCAGGTCGAAAGATGCTCACACCATGAACCATTGACTGGCCAGGTCGAAAGATGCTCACACCATGAACCACTGACTGGTCAGGTCGAAAGATGCTCACACCATCAACAACTCACTGGCCAGATCCAGGATGCTCACACAATCAACCTATCACTGGCCAGATCCAGGATGCTCACACTATCAACCAATCACTGGCAAGATCCAAGGATGCTCACACCATCAACCAATCACTGGCCAGATCCAAGGATGCTCACACAATCAACCAATCACTGGCCAGATCCAAGGATGCTCACACTATCAACCAATCACTGGCCAGATCCTGGATGCTAACATAATCAACCAATCACTGACCAGATCCAGGATGTTCACACTATCAACCAATCACTGGCCAGATCCAGGATGCTCACACTATATACCATTCACTGGCCAGATCCAGGATGCTCACACTATATACCAATCACTGGCCAGATCCAGGATGCTCACACTATCAACCAATCACTGGCCAGATCCAGGATGCTCACACTATCAACCAATCACTGGCCAGATCCAAGGATGCTCACACCATCAACCAATCACTGGCCAGATCCAAGGATGCTCACACAATCAACCAATCACTGGCCAGATCCAAGGATGCTCACACTATCAACCAATCACTGGCCAGATCCAGGATGCTCACACTATCAACCAATCACTGGCCAGATCCAGGATGCCACATCCAAGGATGCTCACACTATATGCCAATACCAACTGGCCAGATCCAGTATGCTCACACTATCAACCAATCACTGGCCAGATCCAGGATGCTCACACTATCAACCAATCACTGGCAAGATCCAAGGATGCTCACACCATTAACCAATCACTGGCCAGATCCAAGGATGCTCACACCATCAACCAATCACTGGCCAGATCCAAGGATGCTAACACTATCAACCAATCACTGGCCAGATCCTGGATGCTCACACTATCAACCAATCACTGGCCAGATCCAAGGATGCTCACACTATATACCAATCACTGGCCAGATCCAAGGATGCTCACACCATCAACCAATCACTGGCCAGATCCAAGGATGCTCACACAATCAACCAATCACTGGCCAGATCCTGGATGCTAACATAATCAACCAATCACTGGCCAGATCCAGGATGTTCACACTATCAACCAATCGCTGGCCAGATCCAGGATGCTCACACTATCAACCAATCACTGGCCAGATCCAAGGATGCTCACACTATATACCAATCACTGGCCAGATCCAGGATGCTCACACTATCAACCAATCACTGGCCAGATCCAGGATGCTCACACTATCAACCAATCACTGGCAAGATCCAAGGATGCTTACACCATCAACCAATCACTGGCCAGATCCAAGGATGCTCACACTATATACCAATCACTGGCCAGATCAAGGATGCTCACACCATCAACCAATCACTGGCCAGATCCTGGATGCTCACACTATATACGAATCACTGGCCAGATCCAAGGATGCTCACACTATATACCATTCACTGGCCAGATCCAAGGATGCTCACACTATATACCAATCACTGGCCAGATCCAAGGATGCTCACACTATATACCATTCACTGACCAGATCCAAGGATGCTCACACTATATACCAATCACTGGCCAGATCCAAGGATGCTCACACTATATACCAATCACTGGCCAGATCCAAGGATGCTCACACTATATACCAATCACTGGCCAGATCCAGGATGCTCACACCATCAACCAATCACTAGCCAGATCCTGGATTCTCACACTATATACGAATCACTGGCCAGATCCAAGGATGCTCACACTATCAACCAATCACTGGCCAGATCCAAGGATGCTCACACTATATACCATTCACTGGCCAGATCCAAGGATGCTCACACTATATACCAATCACTGGCCAGATCCTGGATGCTCACACTATATACGAATCACTGGCCAGATCCAAGGATGCTCACACTATCAACCAATCACTGGCCAGATCCAAGAATGCTCACACTATATACCATTCACTGGCCAGATCCAAGGATGCTCACACTATATACCAATCACTGGCCAGATCCAAGGATGCTCACACTATATACCAATCACTGGCCAGATCCAAGGATGCTCACACTATATACCAATCACTGGCCAGATCCAAGGATGCTCACACTATATACCAATCACTGGCCAGCTCCAGGATGCTCACACCATCCTCCACTGATTTGGCACATCCAGGATGCTCACACATGTACCATGGCTGGGTAGGTTCCAGGTATATACCATTCACCACTTATTGACAGGATCCAGGGATGCCCACACCTTCAACCACTGACGGGACATATTGAAAGATGCTCACGCTATCAACCACTGCTGGGCCTGGGTCAGCTCCAAGGATACTCTCAGCATCCACCACTTATTGTCCCAATCCATGGAAGCTCAACCACTGACGGCCCGGTCGAAAGATGCTCACACCATCAACCACTGACTGGTCAGGTCGAAAGATGCTCACACCATCAACCACTGACGGCCCGGTTGAAAGATGCTCTCACCATCCTTCACTGATTTGCCAGGTTCATGGTATCTCTCACCATCCTCCACTGACTGGCCAGGTTGAAAGATGCTCACACCATGATCCATTGACTGGCCAGGTCGAAAGATGCTCACACCATGAACCATTGACTGGCCAGGTCGAAAGATGCTCACACCATGAACCACTGACTCGTCCGGTCGAAAGATGCTCACACCATCAACTACTGACTGGCCAGATCCAGGATGCTCACACCATCAACCACTGACTGGTCAGGTCGAAAGATGCTCACACCATCAACCACTGACTGGTCAGGTCGAAAGATGCTCACACCATGAACCACTGACTGGTCAGGTCGAAAGATGCTCACACCATGAACCGCTGACTGGTCAGGTCGAAAGATGCTCACACCATGAACCACTGACTGGTCAGGTCGAAAGATGCTTACACCATGAACCACTGACTGGGCAGGTGAGGGGATCAAGCACTGGTTGGCGCTCTACAGGTATGCCCTGTGCTCAGCAAATCAACGTAAGTGCTTATCATAAATGCCACCAGTTTTTATCACATGGATTAAAATATTCAAGAAAATACAATAAGTATTCCCTGATACAAATTTTAAAAACATCAGAAGCATATAACTTTATGTGTTAGTGGATATTTACATATGTTCAATCACAGGCGGCGCCTTATCTGTGTCACTGTGTCATCACTGCAGGACACCCTGTTATCCAATTATCCAGACATAATGAGGCTATTAGGAACTGCTGGCATGGCGATTTTCCGTGCGGGGAATATTAATGTTTTATCACGAATCAGTGATTATGAAACATCAATTAAGCCGACTCTATCACGATTCTTTGTCAACATAGGTTCAAACCCATTGGGGATTCTATCTTAGAAGTACAACCCTGCGACCTATATTAAGTGTAATTAAACATAGTGTCAATAAATAATTACAAAAAATGTATCGAAATAAAGCAATAAGAGACCTGCAGAAGTTGGTGCAATAACGACTGTAAAGTATTTGTCACAGATGAATACATGGAATGGCACACATGATCTTTTCTTAATACAGGAAACAGTTTTCGAAATAGGCGGATATGAAACTTCGGGATTTCGGTAAGTACTCAGTCCACACTAAGCAGATCGCAAGTGCAGGGAGAGGGTCTCGAAATCGTCCTCCTCTCGTCAGCTGTCTAACAATGGTGCTCCGTAAATATTCATAACTCTATACGTGTTTAGCTCCTCCAATAGTGTGAGAGTAACGAAGATGTCGGGCGATGGACGAAGTTGACTATGAACAACTAGACAAACGCTTAGTCTCTGAATATATATAATTTTGATAGAAACAAACAATTCAAATTGAAAAGGAGCCCCAAGGAGACCAGAGATACAGAACCTGAGGAAATCAAGACTTTATGTAGGGATTTAACACTGCAGATAGGGCTTGGCAGTAGGGAAACTAATGTGGTTCGGGGACTGTGAGCCATACTAATGAACAACCAGCAGAGGTCACTCGAAAACAAGGCCCATACTATACTACCCATCAAAAAGTTTAGACTCACTTAAAGCACTCACTATATGTTATGTATATGTATGTGGTTACATCGAAGATGAATTTCTCCACCAACTTGGGGGGAACCAACTGAAAACCTTATGCAGATGAATTGCACAAGGATGATGCTTCAAATTGCGAAAGGCATGAGCAAATGTCGTGCATGTGAACAGATTCGTTTTGGTGTAAAGTTTTGTTAAGAATTCGCCAATTTTCACAGATTTTAATCATTTACTGAACTCATGACAATAATCTTTTCAATGTTACGAATATGTTTTACAATACACCAGTTCATAACTAAACAGTACCTTTAAACAGTATGGAATATTTTGCAAAAAGCTAGTTTAGAACAGTGGACAAGTAAGTGGCTACATTTACACTAGTGAGTCTAAACTTTTGATGGGTAGTATATATAACATACTATAAGATTGTACGAGCGCCTCAATCAATTTGCTGCCTCTTAATGTCAGAAATACAGTTTTAAGATACACCACCACGTACAAATGCCAGCATACATTGGTTATATACTAGCACATGAATTCCTCAAAATCAGTAGGATCGCTTCCAGTTAAATACAAGGTTTTCTGGGTTAACTGTGCAGTTGACGCCCGGAAATGCAGTTTCAAAAAATGGTTGCCGACATCGGATACTCAGTAACACGTGACGCAGCCCTGTTAGGAACATAATCACGACACTCAAAGTTACGGTTATAGTTTTGTGACTGGCAACTAAATGATTCAAATCAAAATTGGAACGGAGACTACATAGCTGCCCTCAAAAAATTAGATTGGATTGTTCAGAATGTGTGGGGGCGGTGGGGTAGCCTAGTGGTTAAAGCGTTGGCTCGTCAGGCCGAAGACCCGGGTTCGAATCCCCACATGGGTACAATGTGTGAAGCCCATTTCTGGTGTCCCCCACCGTGATGTTGCTGGAATATTGCTAAAAGCGGCGTAAAACCAAACTCAGTCAGTCAGTCAGAATGTGTGAAGCCCATTTCTGGTGTCCCCCGCCGTGATGTTGCTGGAATATTGCTAAAAGCGGCGTAAAACCAAACTCAGTCAGTCAGTCAGAATGTGTCAAGCCCATTTCTGGTGTCCCCCGCCGTGATGTTGCTGGAATATTGCTAAAAGCGGCGTAAAACCAAACTCAGTCAGGCAGTCAGAATGTGTGAAGCCCATTTCTGGTGTCCCCCGCCGTGATGTTGTTTGAATATTGCTAAAAGCGGCGTAAAACCAAACTCAGTCAGTCAGTCAGAATGTGTGAAGCCCATTTCTGGTGTCCCCCGCCGTGATGTTGCTGGAATATTGCTAAAAGCGGCGTAAAACCAAACTCAGTCAGTCAGTCAGAATGTGTGAAGCCCATTTCTGGTGTCCCCCGCCGTGATGTTGCTGGAATATTGCTAAAAGCGGCGTAAAACCAAACTCAGTCAGGCAGTCAGAATGTGTGAAGCCCATTTCTGGTGTCCCCCGCCGTGATGTTGTTGGAATATTGCTAAAAGCGGCGTAAAACCAAACTCAGTCAGTCAGTCAGAATGTGTGAAGCCCATTTCTGGTGTCCCCCGCCGTGATGTTGCTGGAATATTGCTAAAAGCGGCGTAAAACCAAACTCAGTCAGTCAGTCAGAATGTGTGAAGCCCATTTCTGGTGTCCCCGCCGTGATGTTGTTGGAATATTGCTAAAAAGCGGCGTAAAACCAAACTCAGTCAGTCAGTCAGAATGTGTGAAGCCCATTTCTGGTGTCCCCCGCCGTGATGTTGCTGGAATATTGCTAAAAGCGGCGTAAAACCAAACTCAGTCAGTCAGTCAGAATGTGTGAAGCCCATTTCTGGTGTCCCCCGCCGTGATGTTGCTGGAATATTGCTAAAAGCGGCGTAAAACCAAACTCAGTCAGTCAGTCAGAATGTGTGAAGCCCATTTCTGGTGTCCCCAGTAGTGATGTTGCTGGAATATTGCTGAAAACTATAATTCGCTTACTTACTCAGAATACATGCAGATATTTCTGTCGGTGGTTATCAACAACACGTCTAACTCAATCTCATTTAACAACTTTCTCTCACCAATGATACCGGTTTTCCATTTCTACTTAACTCGGTTTGTTCTATCCTAGCTACCACAGAAATCCAAACCTTATACCTTATAAACATGTTGGCCACGATATGTAATGAGATGTTACAGTCTGTATTACACCCCCAATAACACCTGAATATGAGTGAGTGAGTGGGTTTAGTTTTACACCACTTTTTAGTTATATTCGAGCAATATCATGACGGGGGACACCAGAAACAGGCTTCACACATTGTACCCATGTGGGGAATCCAACCCTTGTCTTCGGCGTGACGAGCAAACGCTTTAACCACTAGGCCCCTCAGAATATGATCCTGAAGATCAGAAACATCACCATGCTAGGTAATCCGAAGAGTGACTGAGTGAGTTGAGTTTTATGCCGCTTTTAGCATATTCCAGCAAGATACACACATTGTACCCGGGCCTTAGGCGTGAAGAGCGAACGCTTTAACCGGTAACCCGAAGAAGAAAGCAACGCAAAATGAATCCAAATAATTGCTATTTTGTTGAAAATGTCACTAAATTCGGTGTGTAACTTGATCTGTAGCATTAACAGCAAACCTAGGGAAAAGGCACATGGTTAATTTGAACTCAAACCAGCGCTCTTGATTCGCGTATGTTTTCTCTCGACTGTGGGCTTTAATACTGAACGCAAGACCTTGTTTAATTCGGTGTTAACTGGACTACATGAGCTATCAAATAATTATCGACTTGTGTATACATCTGATAATTATTTAACTATTGATACGCGACATTTAGTCAATTGGTATCGACTAATAGCGATATCATTCTTTCTACGACAAGCAATTATCTTAGCCCTAATGGATGCAATTATTGTTCTGTTTGAACTCCACATGTTTTTATACTGAACTCAATAACTGGGCGTCAAAAGCCAACATACACAATTAACAGCAGAAGTAATAACTACAAGATTGGGCAATCCCTGTGAAAAATAGCGCTGAATTGCAGTAACAAAGTACAAAGATATGTACTGTGAAAGGCCGTAGGAAAACCGACCCGCGGAGCGATGTAGGTTATAACTGGTCATCATAGCCCTTAAATAGGTCTGCCTGTCATTTTGTTGTTGCATGCTATCGTGTCCTTGTCTGCCTGTCTTTTTGTATGCAAACGGAAAAAAGTGACTGTGAATAACATAAACTTGGATAAAATAGAAGTAATTTGAAAAGATATAAAAATTACCCTGAATAAACATGTAACGAAGCACTTTGCATGACATTTGATGTCACGTATCGCGCATGGCACTTGCACTTTTTGCACATTGAACTTACTTACATTTTGCTTGCTTTTTGAGACCTGAAGTTCACACACCTGATATTGAAAATTGAAGAACGGTT
The DNA here is from genome assembly GCF_003918875.1 of Haliotis rubra. NCBI lineage: Eukaryota > Metazoa > Mollusca > Gastropoda > Lepetellida > Haliotidae > Haliotis > Haliotis rubra. The sequence goes on along the minus strand of NW_025767490.1, from coordinate 1,246,943 downwards.
GATTATTATCTGGGCTCTGAATGTTGTGGAAAACGCGTTAATTTCGACTACACTGGGCGTACGCCATGCCACGGCTTATAGAAGATCAGCGTCTTGGTGCCGTGTGTATGCTGGAGACTGGGCTCAAAATGAAGTGGCCAGACATTTGGTGTCCATCGAAACACGATCTCATCTCTATGGAGACGTTATTAACATAATGGGAACACGAGACATTTCTCTCGGACCGGCCGTCCACGCGTGACGTCACGTCAGCAAGACAACCACGTTCGGCTGGCCCGTCTAAAGTATCGATACCAGACTGCCAGTTTGACTGCTCGGACCATCTCTTCATCGGACGTCCAATCAGTTCCAGGACGGAGGGAGCACAACATCAGACCCCGACGGCCTACAATACGTGAGTTTACTCCAATGTCACGTCTTTCCAGGTGCAGACAGCTTCTACGGTACAGGAGACAAGATTGGGATGGTGTTTTGTCCACTGACGAGTCGAGATTTCATCTGGACAGCTCATATGGCAAGGCAAGGGTGAATGGTATGCTGACGCGTGCGTTGTTCAACGTCGATATTTTGGTTGCGACAACGTTATGGTGTGCGTTAGTTTGTTCAGACGTCGGTCATGCATTTGTTTGTCGTCTGCCTGTCTGTCTGTTTTGAAGTCTCTCCGTATGTCTCTGTCCTGTCTTTTGCCGTTAGTTTGTCTAGACGTCGGTCATGCATTTGTTTGTGTCTGTCTGTCTGTCTGTCTGTTTTGAAGTCTCTCCGTATGTCTCTGTCCTGTCTTTTGCCGTTAGTTTGAGACGTCGGTCATGCATTTGTTTGTCGTCTGTCTGTCTGTCTGTGTTGAAGTCTCTCCGTATGTCTCTGGTCCTGTCTTTCTTCAATCGTTAGTGTTGTCAGACGTCGGTCGCCATTACTTTGCCTGTCTGCCTGTCTGTCTGTCTGTGTGTTGAAGTCTCTGTCTGTCGTATTATGTCTCTGTCCTGTCTTTTGCCGTTAGTTTGTCTAGACGTCGGTCATGCATTTACTTTGTCGTCTGTCTGTCTGTCTGTGTTTGAAGTCTCCGTATGTCTCTGTCCTGTCTTTTGCCGTTAGTTTGTCTAGACGTCGGTCATGCATTTGTTTGTCGTGCCTGTCTGTCTGTCTGTCTGTGTTGAAGTCTCTCCGTATGTCTCTGTCCTGTCTTTTGCCGTTAGTTTGTCTAGACGTCGGTCATGCATTTGTTTGTCTGTCTGTCTGTCTGTCTGTGTTGAAGTCTCTCCGTATGTCTCTGTCCTGTCTTTTGCCGTTAGTTTGTCTAGACGTCGGTCATGCATTTTTTGTTTGTCGTCTGTCTGTCTGTCTGTTTTGAAGTCTCTCCGTATGTCTCTGTCCTGTCTTTTGCCGTTAGTTTGTCTAGACGTCGGTCATGCATTTGTTTGTCGTCTGCCTGTCTGTCTGTTTTGAAGTCTCTCCGTATGTCTCTGTCCTGTCTTTTGCCGTTAGTTTGTCTAGACGTCGGTCATGCATTTGTTTGTCGTCTGCCTGTCTGTCTGTTTTGAAGTCTCTCCGTATGTCTCTGTCCTGTCTTTTGCCGTTAGTTTGTCTAGACGTCGGTCATGCATTTGTCTGCCTGTCTGTCTGTGTTGAAGTCTCTCCGTATGTCTCTGTCCTGTCTTTTGCCGTTAGTTTGTCTAGACGTCGGTCATGCATTACTTTGTCTGTCTGTCCTGTCTGTCTGTCTGTGTTGAAGTCTCCGTATGTCTCTGTCCTGTCTTTTGCCGTTAGTTTGTCTAGACGTCGGTCATGCATTTGTTCATGCATTCTGTCTGTCTGTCTGTGTGTTGAAGTCTCTCCGTATGTCTCTGTCCTGTCTTTTGCCGTTAGTTTGTCTAGACGTCGGTCATGCATTTGTTTGTCGTCTGTCTGTCTGTCTGTGTTGAAGTCTCTCCGTATGTCTCTGTCCTGTCTTTTGCCGTTAGTTTGTGTCTAGACGTCGGTCATGCATTTGTTTGTCGTCTGTCTGTCTGTCTGTTTTGAAGTCTCTCTCCGTATGTCTCTGTCCTGTCTTTTGCCGTTAGTTTGTCTAGACGTCGGTCATGCATTTTGTCTGTCTGTCTGTCTGTCTGTCTGTGTTGAAGTCTCTCCGTATGTCTCTGTCCTGTCTTTTGCCGTTAGTTTGTCTAGACGTCGGTCATGCATTTGTTTTTCGTCTGTCTGTCTGTCTGTGTTTGAAGTCTCTCCGTATGTCTCTGTCCTGTCTTTTGCCGTTAGTTTGTCTAGACGTCGGTCATGCATTTGTTTGTCTGTCTGTCTGTCTGTCTGTTTTGAAGTCTCTCCGTATGTCTCTGTCCTGTCTTTTGCCGTTAGTTTGTCTAGACGTCGGTCATGCATTTGTTTGTCGTCTGTCTGTCTGTCTGTTTGAAGTCTCTCCGTATGTCTCTGTCCTGTCTTTTGCCGTTAGTTTGTCTAGACGTCGGTCATGCATTTGTTTGTGTCTGTCTGTCTGTCTGTCTGTGTTGAAGTCTCTCCGTATGTCTCTGTCCTGTCTTTTGCCGTTAGTTTGTCTAGACGTCGGTCATGCATTTTTTTGTCTGTCTGTCTGTCTGTCTGCCTGTGTTGAAGTCTCTCCGTATGTCTCTGTCCTGTCTTTTGCCGTTAGTTTGTCTAGACGTCGGTCATGCATTTGTTTGTCGTCTGCCTGTCTGTCTGTTTTGAAGTCTCTCCGTATGTCTCTGTCCTGTCTTTTGCCGTTAGTTTGTCTAGACGTCGGTCATGCATTACTTTGTCTGTCTGTCTGTCTGTCTGTGTTGAAGTCTCTCCGTATGTCTCTGTCCTGTCTTTTTGCCGTTAGTTTGTCTAGACGTCGGTCATGCATTTACTTTGTCTGTCTGTCTGTCTGTCTGTGTTGAAGTCTCTCCGTATGTCTCTGTCCTGTCTTTTGCCGTTAGTTTGTCTAGACGTCGGTCATGCATGCATTTGTTTGTCGTCTGTCTGTCTGTCTGTTTTGAAGTCTCTCCGTATGTCTCTGTCCTGTCTTTTGCCGTTAGTTTGTCACTAGACGTCGGTCATGCATTTGTTTGTCGTCTGTCTGTCTGTCTGTGTTGAAGTCTCTCCGTATGTCTCTGTCCTGTCTTTTGCCGTTAGTTTGTCTAGACGTCGGTCATGCATTTTGTTTGTTGTCTGTCTGTCTGTCTGTCTGTGTTGAAGTCTCTCCGTATGTCTCTGTCCTGTCTTTTGCCGTTAGTTTGTCTAGACGTCGGTCATGCATTACTTTGTCTGTCTGTCTGTCTGTCTGTGTTGAAGTCTCTCCGTATGTCTCTGTCCTGTCTTTTGCCGTTAGTTTGTCTAGACGTCGGTCATGCATTTGTTTGTCTGTCTGTCTGTCTGTCTGTTTTGAAGTCTCTCCGTATGTCTCTGTCCTGTCTTTTGCCGTTAGTTTGTCTAGACGTCGGTCATGCATTTGTTTGTCGTCTGTCTGTCTGTCTGTGTTGAAGTCTCTCCGTATGTCTCTGTCCTGTCTTTTGCCGTTAGTTTGTCTAGACGTCGGTCATCATTTTACTTGTCTGTCTGTCTGTCTGTCTGTCTGTGTTGAAGTCTCTCCGTATGTCTCTCTGTCCTGTCTTTTGCCGTTAGTTTGTCTAGACGTCGGTCATGCATTTGTTGTTGTCTGTCTGTCTGTCTGTGTTGAAGTCTCTCCGTATGTCTCTGTCCTGTCTTTTGCCGTTAGTTTGTCTAGACGTCGGTCATGCATTTGTTTGTTGTCTGCCTGTCTGTCTGTGTGTTGAAGTCTCTCCGTATGTCTCTGTCCTGTCTTTTGCCGTTAGTTTGTCTAGACGTCGGTCATGCATTACTTTGCCTGTCTGTCTGTCTGTGTTGAAGTCTCTCCGTATGTGTCTCTGTCCTGTCTTTTTGCCGTTAGTTTGTCTAGACGTCGGTCATGCATTTGTTTGTCGTCTGTCTGTCTGTCTGTCTGTGTTGAAGTCTCTCCGTATGTCTCTGTCCTGTCTTTTGCCGTTAGTTTGTCTAGACGTCGGTCATGCATTTGTTTGTCGTCTGTCTGTCTGTCTGTTTTGAAGTCTCTCCGTATGTCTCTGTCCTGTCTTTTTGCCGTTAGTTTGTCTAGACGTCGGTCATGCATTTGTTTGTCGTCTGCCTGTCTGTCTGTTTTGAAGTCTCTCCGTATGTCTCTGTCCTGTTTTTTGCCGTTAGTTTGTCTAGACGTCGGTCATGCATTTGTTTGTCTGTCTGTCTGTCTGTGTGTTGAAGTCTCTCCGTATGTCTCTGTCCTGTCTTTTTTGCCGTTAGTTTGTCTAGACGTCGGTCATGCATTACTTTCGTCTGTCTGTCTGTCTGTTTTGAAGTCTCTCCGTATGTCTCTGTCCTGTCTTTTGCCGTTAGTTTGTCTAGACGTCGGTCATGCATTTGTTTGTCTGTCTGTCTGTCTGTCTGTGTTGAAGTCTCTCCGTATGTCTCTGTCCTGTCTTTTGCCGTTAGTTTGTCTAGACGTCGGTCATGCATTTGTTTGTCTGTCTGTCTGTCTGTCTGTTTGAAGTCTCTCCGTATGTCTCTGTCCTGTCTTTTGCCGTTAGTTTGTCTAGACGTCGGTCATGCATTACTTTGCCTGTCTTTCTGTGTTGAAGTCTCTCCGTATGTCTCTGTCCTGTCTTTTGCCGTTAGTTTGTCTAGACGTCGGTCATGCATTTGTTTGTCGTCTGCCTGTCTGTCTGTGTTGAAGTCTCTCCGTATGTCTCTGTCCTGTCTTTTGCCGTTAGTTTGTCTAGACGTCGGTCGGTCATGCATTTTTTGTTTGTCTGTCTGTCTGTCTGTCTGTCTGTCTGTGTTGAAGTCTCTCCGTATGTCTCTGTCCTGTCTTTTGCCGTTAGTTTGTCTAGACGTCGGTCATGCATTTGTTTGTCTGTCTGTCTGTCTGTCTGTGTTGAAGTCTCTCCGTATGTCTCTGTCCTGTCTTTTGCCGTTAGTTTGTCTAGACGTCGGTCATGCATTTGTTTGTCGTCTGCCTGTCTGTCTGTGTTGAAGTCTCTCCGTATGTCTCTGTCCTGTCTTTTGCCGTTAGTTTGTCTAGACGTCGGTCATGCATTTGTTTGTCGTCTGCCTGTCTGTCTGTTTTGAAGTCTCTCCGTATGTCTCTGTCCTGTCTTTTGCCGTTAGTTTGTCTAGACGTCGGTCATGCATTTGTTTGTCTGTCTGCCTGTCTGTCTGTCTGTGTTGAAGTCTCTCCGTATGTCTCTGTCCTGTCTTTTGCCGTTAGTTTGTCTAGACGTCGGTCATGCATTTGTTTGTCTGTCTGTCTGTCTGTCTGTCTGTGTTGAAGTCTCTCCGTATGTCTCTGTCCTGTCTTTTGCCGTTAGTTTGTCTCAGACGTCGGTCATGCATTTGTTTGTCGTCTGCCTGTCTGTCTGTGTTGAAGTCTCTCCGTATGTCTCTGTCCTGTCTTTTGCCGTTAGTTTGTCTAGACGTCGGTCATGCATTTGTTTGCCTGTCTGTCTGTCTGTCTGTGTTGAAGTCTCTCCGTATGTCTCTGTCCTGTCTTTTGCCGTTAGTTTGTCTAGACGTCGGTCATGCATTACTTTGTCTGTCTGTCTGTCTGTCTGTGTTGAAGTCTCTCCGTATGTCTCTGTCCTGTCTTTTGCCGTTAGTTTGTCTAGACGTCGGTCATGCATTACTTTGCCTCTGTCTGTCTGTCTGTGTTTGAGTCTCTCCGTATGTCTCTGTCCTGTCTTTTGCCGTTAGTTTGTCTAGACGTCGGTCATGCATTTGTTTGTCGTCTGCCTGTCTGTCTGTTTTGAAGTCTCTCCGTATGTCTCTGTCCTGTCTTTTGCCGTTAGTTTGTCTAGACGTCGGTCGGTGCATTTGTTTGTCTGTCTGTCTGTCTGTCTGTGTTGAAGTCTCTCCGTATGTCTCTGTCCTGTCTTTTGCCGTTAGTTTGTCTAGACGTCGGTCATGCATTTGTTTGTCGTCTGCCTGTCTGTCTGTGTTGAAGTCTCTCCGTATGTCTCTGTCCTGTCTTTTGCCGTTAGTTTGTTCAGACGTCGGTCATGCATTTGTTTTGTCGTCTGTCTGTCTGTCTGTTTTGAAGTCTCTCCGTATGTCTCTGTCCTGTCTGTCTTTTGCCGTTAGTTTGTCTAGACGTCGGTCATGCATTTGTTTGTCGTCTGTCTGTCTGTCTGTGTTGAAGTCTCTCCGTATGTCTCTGTCCTGTCTTTTGCCGTTAGTTTGTCTAGACGTCGGTCATGCATTTGTTTGTCGTCTGCCTGTCTGTCTGTGTTGAAGTCTCTCCGTATGTCTCTGTCCTGTCTTTTGCCGTTAGTTTGTCTAGTCGTCGGTCATGCATTACTTTGCCTGTCTGTCTCTCTGTCTGTCTGTGTTGAAGTCTCTCCGTATGTCTCTGTCCTGTCTTTTGCCGTTAGTTTGTCTAGACGTCGGTCATGCATTACTTTTGTCTGTCTGTCTGTCTGTCTGTCTGTGTTGAAGTCTCTCCGTATGTCTCTGTCCTGTCTTTTGCCGTTAGTTTGTCTAGACGTCGGTCATGCATTTGTTTGTCGTCTGCCTGTCTGTCTGTGTTGAAGTCTCTCCGTATGTCTCTGTCCTGTCTTTTGCCGTTAGTTTGTCTAGACGTCGGTCATGCATTTGTTTGTCGTCTGCCTGTCTGTCTGTGTTGAAGTCTCTCCGTATGTCTCTGTCCTGTCTTTTGCCGTTAGTTTGTCTAGACGTCGGTCATGCATTTGTTTACTTTGTCTGTCTGTCTGTCTGTGTTGAAGTCTCTCCGTATGTCTCTGGTCTGTCTTTTGCCGTTAGTTTGTCTAGACGTCGGTCATGCATTACTTTGCCTGTCTGTCTGTTTTGAAGTCTCTCCGTATGTCTCTGTCCTGTCTTTTGCCGTTAGTTTGTCTAGACGTCGGTCATGCATTTGTTTGTCGTCTGCCTGTCTGTCTGTGTTGAAGTCTCTCCGTATGTCTCTGTCCTGTCTTTTGCCGTTAGTTTGTCTAGACGTCGGTCATGCATTTGTTTGTCGTCTGCCTGTCTGTCTGTGTTGAAGTCTCTCCGTATGTCTCTGTCCTGTCTTTTGCCGTTAGTTTGTCTAGACGTCGGTCATGCATTTGTTTGCCTGTCTGTCTGTCTGCCTGTGTTGAAGTCTCTCCGTATGTCTCTGTCCTGTCTTTTGCCGTTAGTTTGTCTAGACGTCGGTCATGCATTTGTTTGTCGTCTGCCTGTCTGTCTGTGTTGAAGTCTCTCCGTATGTCTCTGTCCTGTCTTTTGCCGTTAGTTTGTCTAGACGTCGGTCATGCATTTGTTTGTCGTCTGCCTGTCTGTCTGTGTTGAAGTCTCTCCGTATGTCTCTGTCCTGTCTTTTGCCGTTAGTTTGTCTAGACGTCGGTCATGCATTTGTTTGTCTGTCTGTCTGTCTGTCTGTCTGTGTTGAAGTCTCTCCGTATGTCTCTGTCCTGTCTTTTGCCGTTAGTTTGTCTAGACGTCGGTCATGCATTACTTTGCCTGTCTGTCTGTCTCTCTGTGTCTTTTGCCTTTAGTTTGTCTAGACGTCTGCCCTGTGTCTGTCTGTCTCTATGGCCGTGCATGTGTGTCGTCTGTCTCTCGCTTTTGCCTTGTGTCTATCTTCCATCTGTATCGTATGTCCATAAGTCTTTCTGATCGTCTGTCCACGTCTCTGGTCAAATATGTTCAAAAATATGTTCACAAAAAAATCGCTGAAGTGTTTTTTGCAGATACGTTTCATTGGATAACGTCTATTTATTATGACCCAAATTCCACTCAAGCGACCGCTCATTGTACCTATCGATGCACGCCTGTAATCTTCTTAAGGGAAAGGAACCAATTGCAACTACGTGAGGTCCTATCACGACTACCTCGACTCTTGAGATAAACCACATGGTGCCTCACGCAAAATATTTTGTTCGGAATATGCCTCTGTTCACCCAGCAGTAAATGGGTATCCGGTAGAAGATGGCAATGTGAAAAAAATATTTTAGCAAGGGATACTTGCGTAATACATACATATACCAGGAAAAGAAAATTAAATACCAAGTCCAGTACCGCAGTAATAACTTGATCTATCATGGTTCATGGTTCAGGGGGTTCGAAACACCCCCTTTGAAAATGACCAAAGACCACATTTAAGTTGATGTTTTGCATTGGCGGAGCCAAGGGGGGTGTGTGTGTGGGGTGGTGTGGGTTGAACCCAACCCCTGGATCCGCCCATGGGGATTCCAAGGTGTTCTTCTCTTTTTTCGTGATTGGTGAAACATTTGAGTCTAATATACTACTCAAAATATGTTAAAGAACTCCGTTTTTTTTCCATATGACTCCAGCTATTCTGTGACTACACATAGCCTTCCAATCGTGGGTGTTCCTTAACTTGATTTAAGTCGAATTTAACCTTCGAAAGTACAATAAAAGTTTTGTAAATTAATATTGCTTTTATTTATTTCCTCACCATGATTTTACAATAAATAAGTGTATAACATCTTGCAACAACCTACATATATCATTGGAAAGACATTTGAAGTATAAACATTCATTAATATTCATTGTTGCAAACATAGACAATTTGTATTTTTTGTTGTTCAGCTGAACAGGTCAGGACATTGCACATTCCAGAAAAAAGTATAACATATATATATATGTACAGTTTCATTTTGAGACAAAAACTTAAACATAAATCAACTTGAGCATTGTAATCACAGGTTCATGAATAAATAATTCTTGCATTAATGTCACGTTGTCACACATTCATGGGGAGGATCACACCTGTTATGTGTCACTTTCACAGGGAGTTCATGGCCGGAAGTGGGTTCGAGATTATGCTCCCTTTGAGCATGCGCTGCAACCGCATGTTTCCGGTACGTTGTAGGTCTTGGTGATCTTCCTTCCAGTACCGCAGACAAGCTGGATAGACTTGGATACCGTCTTTGCTGGCTGGCAACACAGGCATTTGTTGTCAAAGCCGTGCATGAGTGCGGTGTAGCTGGAAGTCGAGCCGCAGTAGCCTGCACATTCCTTGAGTTCTGGGATTGGTTCCACGTTGGAGCAGATCTCACCGTTGTCATTGACCTTGAAGAAGCCAATGGACTGCTGGATCTGTCCGAACATCAGTCTTGGAGTGCAGGTCTGGCATACCGAGGTTAAGTTGGTTGGTAACATGTCTGCAAATACAACAATCAGAGTTTGTTAGTAAGGGCACGTTTCAAACAACCCAGATAGCATTCGGACGTTGGCCCAACGTTGGCAATGTTGGCAAAACCATTGCCAACGTTGGGCCATCGTCTGAATGCAATCTGGGAACCCATATGTGCTGTTTAAAGCTACACCCAACACTATTTAAATATGGCTCAGGCCTAAGTAATCAACTCCAGATCTTACAAACAGGTGATCGATATTATAATCCACGGGAAGCAAACCACGGCCTCTAGTAACTAAGATATTTTCGATTATCTCGGAGACATCTGGCATGAACTTACTCACACTCTATAACATATTCCCTACTAATCTGAGTCAATCACAGGTAAGCATCCCATAGTGGCTCTTTGGTGTTCTTTTACAATCGTCATTGCTATACTGCTATACCTAGAAGCGTTTATCCGAACTCAATCACGTTCTTTGTGAGATGAATGTAGTACAATTCAACACTGCAAATCCCTTCGGGTTTTGTGTAATGATCTCCGTACTACTGAAGTAAGGTTCGTATCCACTAGATTCTTTTCACTCACAAAACGATTACATCGAATACATCGTTGTAATTACTACATCTATGGTATTATCAATCACCCACCTTTAGGCACGCATCTGAGACAGCATCCAGTAGAATCGTAGGCCTTTTCGCTCTGTGAACACAGAATGTAAATGTCAAAGATGAAGTTCATGGAAACAGGTCGCCCTATCAACACTTACTAAGTCATCTTAACACTAAAATGCATGGCAAACGAGCAGATATTGGAACATTTAGCTACCTCCCCAACCTATGAGGCCAGGCCATGTTGACATATCTAAAAGCGCTGTGCTTATTAGACAAAAGGACAATAGAGTAGCCGAGCTGTAAATGTGGATCAGCATGGTTCGATCCCTTCCATTTTGAACATTGGTGGAGACGACGATGCAGACCCACAACCCACTACTTGGGCCCAAACAGGTTTAAATGTTAGGATTGAGTGCGTCACTAAGCCCATTAAGGTGAGGCCAAGGAGAAAGGAACTGAAAAAGCTAATCTGGTCGAATCTGGGATTCGAACTCATGACCACCTGGACCGCGGCTCAGTAAGGTGGGGGAGACCCCTGCTACGTAATACATCTACTATTGATCACTGGATTGTCTGGTCCAGACTCAATTATTTACAGAACGCCGCAGTATAGCTGGAATATTGCTGAGTGCGGCGTAAAACTAAACTCACTCACTAATACATCAGCTGGTTATTGTACATACTCCTGTGCACTGGGGCAGCTTGTCGATATTTTCACACTGTATTTGGGTTTGCTGGAGGATGAAGTCGCCTGTCATTATGTCAACTGTACACATCTTCTCGAAACACTTCATAGAAGGCTGGATCTTCTCTCCGTTCTGTTGAATATAAAAATTGTGGAAAACTATGAATATATATTCATATATTCGTGAATATATATAGACATATAAATTTTGACACATTCAATACCTTTAATTACTGTCCAGTGCCAATAAATGTCCATACTTAAAGATAAATTTTACGAACGTTTTGAGTCACTAAATGGTAATTGTTAAAATATGATCACATCCGATTTATTGTAATGACGTTGACGTACCTTGTAAACCGTGCCGTTGACAACGCAACCAATCTTAGCACATTCTCCACAGCAGGTGCCGTCGGTCAGACGTCTCTCTTCTCCCTGGGAACATAAACAGAGGTAAATGTATCGTCGGAAACTAGTGTCATGACACTGTGTATCGATGCAACAATGAATTTAAATGAACAGTTCAATCTTGTGTTACACGTAGTTTCCGGTAAGTTATGAGATTGGCATATGTCAGCTTTGTACAAGATGAAATGCTTACAGTGCCAATAGGTTAATCAAAGTAAATCTTCGAACATTCAAATCCCATATACTGTTTCGAATTAATCTTCAGCAAACCATGCTTTTCGTAAGATTCGACTAACGGGATCGGGCTGTCAACAGGGGCGGATCCAGGATTTTAGAGAAGGGGGTGCACATCAATCATGAAGTCCAAAGGTTAGGGCGAAATGCTCCACAGGGAAATATTTTTCGGGGCAAAGGGGGAGGTGCGCACCCCCGTACCTCCCTTCTGGATCCGCCCGTGGGTCGGGCTGGATTAATTGTTTGATGTTTGATACTTGTCGTATCCCTGTTGCGCAGAGCATTGCTGATGGTATTAAATAACTGCCTTAGCTTGACCAGACCCTATTATTTACAGACCGCCGTCACATGGGAATATTGCTGAGCTCAGCGTTACACATAGAACAATTACATAAATCGAGGACGACTTTACTATGACCAACACTTGGTCAGTTCACTAACCAGCTTGCAGGCTGGACACCGTTGTTCCCGACATGTTGTTTCTGCAGTACTACTGGTGCTGTTGACACACTGGCAGGTCTTGCACAGACCATCCGCCCATTGCTGACCAACGGTGTGGGTCACCTCCACTGGATTAGTACGATCCACCTCCTTACCATTGGTCACCATCTTGGTCATTGAGTATCTACAGATTGGCGTGGGGATGGCTGTGGTCACCACAGGGAAGGGGCTCGGGGTGCCAGCAACTGTGGGGACAAGAATCGGATTGTAATATTTCCAGAAGGTGCAGTACATCATTAGAACCACTTTTGACGGCAGCGTGCGAAATTTATATTTAATGTAATTCAAGCGGCATGGATGTAATTAAATTATTGTTTAGCATAATCATCACTGTTTGATATCATCGTTGGCATCTACACCGAAATGTCGCATCTGTTGTGTATCCGTAAAATATATTCCTCTTCATCACTGATGTCAGTGATCTCATGTAAGTCCAGCTGTAAACTTTCAAATATTGGTATTTAAGACATTTTCAAAAGTGAAATACGAAACCCAAATATCTTGATGTTAATAATAAACAATTGTACGATGGGGAGTCTGTGCAAAGTTTTGAATTATGGTTTCAACCAGACTGATACTTGTTTTATTCTTGTCAACTATATTTAGTCAAATATATTAAGTATTGTTAAGTCTACTTACCACATGCCTTGGTTGTGCAGTTGCAGCCACCAATGATGTCCACGACCTGGGATCCCTGTAACAAGGCAGAGGCACGGCATTAGTCACATATAGTGTCTTAGTGAGACGACCTACTAAAGGAACATAAGTTCTGTTTCTGAAGCAACATAAGACTGGTATATTAAGACCTATTACAGTTGACAAGGAACCTTAAGCTTTCAGTCGAGGCTTTTTTTGAAGGAACATGCTTGTAAGGCATTGCAGGCACTGGCATTAGAGTTTGCTGATACTTACGAAAGCACATGGTGGTTGAGTTGGAACTGGACACTTTGGTGGACATGCTGAAACAAAAGGATGTGCCGTCACAATCTGTCTCATACATTATGTATTTACATAATCACAAATTGCCATTACCATACCCTTGGAAAATGTAATGCTTGAAAACATTAATCCAACTGCTGAAAAGATGTTTCGCAGTTGTAGGTCCAACATTATTTCTTTTTCTCTCAATAATATTCTTTTCCCGCTATCCCAAGATGTTTGCCTTTATTGGAGCTGATGCTGGACTTTTAGCATGTTCATTGTGGTAGACCATATCCAGTATCGCACAGAGACAGGAACACATAAACTCACCACAAGTGTACTGTGGGCAGCACCTGTCGCCGCTGTCGACCATGGTGAGGATCTCGGGCTTCATGCAGTCCTTGGAGATCTGTGGACATTGACGTGGCTCACAAACAACCAGATACTCCTCACAGCATCCATCCGAGCCCTTGATGACCTTGGCGACCTCACCTTGTTTCAGTGGAGGCTGAACAAGGGGAGAGCACGTGACTTCGACACAGGCAGCTGAAACAGCAGAATTTGTCTGTCATACAGAGCCTGAAACGAATATATCCAAAAAAGCCTATGCAAGATTAGAATATGTCTAGATTTCCACAGTTTCAGAAAATGAAGAACGTATCTGGGTTTCTTTTCATTATATTTTATGATTTTTTTATGAACAGGTATTTTTTCTGTAAAATATATTCATTTCAGAGAAAAGATGCAAGTCTACAGCAGAGTATATGGCATGTTTTAATGTTCTCGTGACAATGTGGTTTATGGGTATCTTGGAGTTTTATCAATTAGAAGGCAGTGTGCGTATCTTCAGACACATTACACCCATATGAGAATACAGTAGAAGTGTAAGTGCCTGACATATGTTCAGTGTTTATATCTCGAACATCAGACTTACTTGGTGTAGGCACGTGTGGTGGAAGATGAACGGTGGTGTTGGGAGCAACGCTTGTTGTCACTGTAAGAGAGTTCAGACGAATTAGTTGAAATAATATATTTCTTTTTAGTAATGACATCACATATCACACCGCTGAAAAGTATTTATTTCCGAAACGAGTGAGTGAGTTCAGTTTTACGCCGTACTCAGCAATATTCCAGCTATATGGCGGCGGTCTGTAAACAATCGAGTGTGGACCAGACAATCCAGTGATCAACATCATAAGCATCGATCTGTGCAATTGGGAATCGATGACACGTGTCAACCAAGTCAGAGAGCCTGACCACCCGATAGCGCTTACTGGATATTTTCTATTTGACAATTTATTGAGTTGTTGTCAACAACATTTTGCTCACATACAAACATGAACTAGGATACTTACCAATCTTATGGTGCGTGGTGTTGAAATCATTGAAATATTGTGTAGTCGACGTGGGCGTAGTTGCTTGTATCGTTGTAGATGGTTTTTGAGTGGTCGGCAGTGTGAAGATCGGTGTCGATGCTGGAACATTCGATACACGTCTGTGAGAAGGTCTGAGATGATGATCTAGATGTTCAAGAACATTTCCCCCTAACACACACACACACACACACACACACACACACACACACACACACACACACACACACACACACACACACACACACACACACACACACACACACACACACACACACACACACACACACACACACTCCACCATCCCATAACTGAAGCAATGTAAAGGACGAGGTCATATCTGGATAACTTACAGCATTCGAACTCATCGGTGGTACAGTCGGCGACACCATCACATCGGGCAGAGCTGGGGATACACTGGCCATTTCCGCAACGGAAGTCTCCAATTGCGCATGCCTCACACTCGCATTCGCATGTATCCTTATCCAGAACGGTTTCGAGACCCTGAAACAAACAGACGGGTTACTCAATAATCACATATTTACATCGTGGTATCCTGGCTTGAGGCGGTTGGTATAACAAACATCACGATTTCCTAATATCAAAATCAGTGAGACCCTTGATAAACAGACATATGCTAAAATGTGGCATTATGGTTTTGGGTAACACCAAACAATCTCTTAATTGACGAGATCTTGTGGCAATCTAGAGCAAAACGTCCAAATTTTGGAATCTCGTTTCAGTTTTAAACATGGATATAGACGGTTTTTGTAAATTGTTTGGTTAATACAATGTGTGAAATCATACGAAAGACAACAAGTAAATATATAATTATTATGATTTACAGTAACTGATACTGACCTCTTTGCAGTCTGGACAGGTCTTGGGGAGACACTTGACCTCGCCGCTCACACACTGGCAGGTATCACAGTTGCTGTTTTGGGTGATTTGACCAGGCTGCGGAAGGAAATAATAACCCATAACACCAACCGCAACGCATCAAGGAAGTGAATATGTATATTGTAGTCTATGGAACATCATTAAATTAACGCCTGACGTTTAGATTGGTTGGTGTCTTGTTTAATGCAGCTATATGGCGGCGGTCTGTAAATAATCGAATCTGGACCAGACAATCCACTGATCAACAGCATGAGCATCGACCTAAGTACCACTTAAAGACATTTTATCCTTACTAAGTACTCCAACATTCTATATGCCTCTCAAAGAAGTTATTTACCAGAACAACTTGTCCATCAATCATGCATGGACACTCGGCCTTGCGGACACACTTGACTCCGTCACAGAAGAAGCCGCTAGAACAACCCTCCTTGGGGCACTGACTCAGGTCCATTCCAGTGTAGCAGGGGATGAGGTTGACGTTGTAGGTGGGGGAGACAGACGGGCCGGCGGTGGGTGTGGCGGTGGGGATCTTAGACACTGGAACAGTATAGTGGTGGATGTACATCAGTGACTTGACAGACTTTTGTAAAGAGTTCTGTGTATGTCATTATTCAAACAGCAATGTTTAGACCTTCGGGGTTAGATGTTTAGACCTTATGTTTAGACCTTAGGTTAATACAGAGATCAATACTCACAACATTCCTGTGTCTGTTTCAGACAGCCAAGTCTGACCTCGTAGTCGAAGCACATTGGTTCCTTCTGATCAGCGTTGTTGCACACAAGACCTTTCCACAAATTACAGGTTACCTTCTGACCTGTCTCACCGGAAGCGGTGTGGTCAGGGGTGGCTGTTCGGCACTCGATGCTCATTGGCTGTTGACATGTCAGTGATGCCTTCTTGACCTCGTCGATTGGTTCACGGTCGCCATTGGATGTCAGTGTCACTTGACCAAGGTTGACCCATGAGTCCCAGATGACACATCCGGCTAAAGAAAAATAGTGCATTGGCAATTTTTAATTTAATGTAGTATTTTAGCTACATAATAAATGTCATCAAAATGTAGGCTTCACAAAGTTGGTCCAAGTGTGGAATTTAACCCAGATTAAACAAGCGAACTCTTTAGCCACAAACTACACCATGACAATAAAAGGCGAGTCAGAATCACCTAGTGACGTTAGGTTACTGTAATGGACATTTAACATTGGAATACAGGAAATTCAAGTGGTTGCGCAACAGTGATAACAAATTTGCAACATTTTAAACTCAATATTACAAAGACTATATTTCTATAGTTTGGCAAGTCTATTAAAAAGAAATAAAGATCACCTCTCCGGTAATTTTCCTTTGAGTGAACACTGCTAGTTTCCATTTTATATATGATAGTTTAATGCTTACCTGGAAGGAAGGGTGTCACTGTCTGACCTGGCGCAACGGTGGAGGAACCGATGGGTTTGCCTGTTGGTTTCAGGGGGGTTCACTGGCGTTTGCGACACAGCTGGGGACAAAATCAGGATAGAAGAGTACAGGCATAACGACTGAAGTTCCTTCTTAACATGAAGGTTGATTTGGATGTATATCTGGCCAAATATTACTCTCAGCATTAAAGGTAATGTCCTTGACATTTCACACATGACCACATCGTAAACTAAATATTCTCGTTATACAGAAGTAGGTTTCCCTTTTAGGGACCTATCGACCCAACTACTACACTTTGGTCATGCGTAATTGGAGTTAACCTGAGATTCTATGATCAGCGGATCAAATCAGATAGGGGGCGCAACTCTGCTCTAGAGGATGTAGGAGCCTTAAAACCGCATGGCCTCCGTCATCTTCTATCAATAAAGGAAGTGCTATGTAGTTCTTATATCTGTATGCCACTTACTTGGGTAGCTCTCGAAGCATCCGTGGATCTCGAATCTCAGGGCCATCATGCCGCTCCATGTCTGAGGGCTGATCCTGACATAGCGGGCTCGGATTGGAGTCATGAACATGTTGGTCACAGGAGTCTCGTTGTCGAAGTTGCCGGAAAACACCTGACAATGAACAATGAGTATGGTTGTAGGATTATTCTATCGCGGTGGGGTTCACACATTGTAACCAAGTTGGGAATTGAACCCGGACTTTTGGCGTGACATGCGCACGTTCTCACCACTAGGCTGTCCCGCTGTCCTCGTAGTGATAAATTAGCGATTTTAATGATTATATACAATACTTGTTGAATCAAGTTCTGGAACGACTTGGATGAAAATGTAATTGAATTACTGTGCCTCAGTCCACAACAAAGCTTAACCCAATGTACCAACCTTATCCTCTCCCTTTGTCTCTCTGTAGGCATTCCAGTTGGCACCGTCGTAGGAGTAGAAGACCTTGTAGGAGGTCACGTAGCTAGGAGCAGTCGGTCGTCCCTGAGTGGTGACACCGGTGATGATTCTAGGAGCGAGGAAGTCAACCTGGATGTATTGCTTCTTGTTCTCTTCAGCAGCCAACCAGGCGCTGTTACCTCCAAGACGTGCACTGATGGCAGAGTGGAGGCCGTCGCGGTAGGAGGAGGCGGAGATCATGTCATTGCGGATGAAGCCGTTTGCCATACCCATGTCTTCTTTGCATCCAGCTGACAACACAGAGAAAATGGTTAGTTGGGTATGGTGTTTTATTTGCCTCGACAGAGAATAACAGCGCCTAAGATGATCGGGCGTCCTATGAAATAAGGCTTAGTATCTAAATGACTAACCTGGTATGTTTGGTGTTGGGCTGGCCGTTAGTTGAACTCCGGGGCTTGCTGTTGGGGTTCCACTTACTCCTTGCCCGGGGCTTGCAGTTGGGAGGCCACTTCCGGTTTGACTTGGTGGGCTGGCTGTTGGTACACCTGTGAAAGGGTAAATGATTCTTTCTTAAACAATTCACATATACACGCATGTGATCGTCCTCTTGTTTTCAATGGTGTCATTGTATTAATTTCTAGACCGAAGCTATTTATCTCTTGGGATGAGGCGTTACGTACCAGAGCAGTCACAGTGGTATCTGACTCTGTAGTCACTGCAGGGGATGGGGAAGTTGTCTTTGTCGTTACAGACGAGGCCGTTCTCAACTGAGCACTGCATAATCTCCCCAGTACTGTAGGATGGAATACTGTCTACAGTCTCGCATTCTACCTTGTCCACTTTGCCAGTGGGACAGAAATCCTGAAAACAACGGAAAAATGTATACATTACACACACTACCAAATACATCATATTCGTACAAATACATCAACACCATCCCAAATGCATCCTGCATTATTTCAAATGTACAAAGCACTCTCCCAAACACATCTTGTATCCTTCCAAATTACTTAAAGCACATTTTCAAATGTAAATGTAGAAACATCAATTGCTCCTATCAAATACACCGGACCCTGAAATACACCATTACCCTGTCATGTATCCTGACAAAGACACAAGGACATACACTGGTATGGTCTGATGCCGCTAGTACTCACAGTAAGCTGCTGCTTGGTCATAAACTCATGCTGTCCTTCTGTGGCCGTGTTGGTGTTGACCCAAGAGGACCAGGAGCTTGTCACGCAGGTCTGCTGAGGTGAAGCTGTAGGACCTACTGAAGGACCAGCAGATGGCACCAGGGTAGGAAGTACCTCCTCGGGAGCTACAAACAACAGGGTCATTTCAGCTGGGATAGCAGATGATGTCTTCTTCTGTTGCTCATTCAGATACATCACTTCATATCAGATAGAAGGGGACATGAGTGTCCATATCCTTCAAAGCGAGATTTGCTTTCCTTTGTCAAGTCAGGGTCCAGGCTTCAAAATAGACTTTCACCCAGAACATGTTCCTTGATTTGTCAGGACATGCACTTTTAATCCAACGATTAACATCAAAGCTGTTTTATAAATGATATAATGTGCAACAGACATTGATCTCGACACTTTCAGTAAAAAGGTCCTTTGCTGATGCAATGAAACCATAGCAGCTGAATCATTCCTTCCCATTGTTACGACTACCTTGTTTTTTACAGTTCAAGGAAGTATACTTTATTACTAGGGTCCTCTGTCAGAAGTACACTACACAACTTACCTCTGCAGCCAACGATGCTGAACCTGAGAGCGATTGCTCCTTCCCACATAACTGGTTGGATTCGGATGTACTTAGCAACAATTGGGGTCAACACTGATCTCACAGCACTGTCTCCGTCAAAGTTTCCGTTGAAGACCTAGCGAGACACAACCGGAGAGTTGATAAGCTTCAAATCGTTATGCATTTAAAGCTAGAGATGAACATTTCATAAAATATTTATTTTATTTAGCCATATGTCATGCGTATTGATGTTACATTGATGATCAGTACATGTTAAATCTCCCGCTACCAGATCCATTGGATGTTCGCCTAATTCAATTCGGTTGGTGATTGCTCGTTCTGTTACGCAAAGGCCACTGAAAAAGGTTATTCTTTCGACTTTTTTCAGCGAGTGAGTATAGTTTTACGCCGTTTTAGCAATATTCCAGCACTATCATGAAGTAACCAGAATTGGCATCACATATTGTGTACATGTAGGGAATCTAACGAGGGTCGTTGTCATACTTCGCGAACACTTAAACCACTAGGCTACCCCACCGCCCCAACGTTTTTAAGAATGACACAGATGGAAACAGTTTGATCATCCGTACAGCGTAAATGGGATGAGTCGTAACGCCAGTACCTTAGGAGTGCCTGCATTCTGTTCATAGTACTGGAAGGTCTGTCCATCCATAGAGTAAGCAATTATGAATGCCTTCACCCACTGTGATGATCCCTCACGTCCCTTGGTGATAATAGCATTGATATATTCAGGGTGGTCAAATCTGGCTTCAATCCATTGTCCTTTGTCCATTGACTTGGGCATCCAAGCTCCGATATTGAGATTGTCAGATATGGCATCAATTCTAGATCTTTGTGGTCCTGCATATGTGGAGAGACTGGAAGATGCGCTGAGATGGCTGTCCGGTACTTCTAGAGTGGCAGTGTTGGTCATTGGATTTGGGCAGACTGAAGGAGAGAAATCCCATGAGTAAATCTAGGACACATGACGTGACGTGTGGCATATTTGGAATGTGTCCTTTGTACACGGTGTAAATGTCTTCAAAACATACTTACTGAGCACTGGTGTTGTGGTTTGGCCAGCAACTGCTGTTGTCTCCATGCCTGGAGCCACACTGAATGATGATCCAGATACTGGAAAATGAGAGAACAGTACGCAGTTTCATTAAGGAACCTAATACCTATTTGAATGTAAATACAAGCTTGATAGAAGGTGGATTGCCAATTATATACATAGCACTTTGAAGAAAAATATTAGCAATTAGTGAACTAGTAGTACCTGGGCTGGCTGTTGGAACTCCGCTCTGTCCTGCACTTGGACTGGCCGTTGGCTGCCCGCTCTTTCCTGTAACAACTGGGCTGGCTGATGGTTGACCACTCTGTCCTGCACTTGGGCTGGCTGTTGGAATACCACTCTGTTCCTGCAATGGGGCTGGACGTTGGCTTACCACTCTGTCCTGCACTTGGGCTGGCTGGCTGGAAGACCCTGCACTTGGGCTGGCTGTTGGAAGACCAGTCTGACCTGCACTTGGACTAGCTGAGGGAACACCACCCTTTGGTGTAACACCTGGGCTGGCTGTGGGCTGACCACTCTGTCCTGCACTTGGGCTGGCTGTTGGGAGACCACTCTGACCTAAACTTGGACTGACTGATGGTTGTCCAAGAATACTTGGTGTACCAGTGGGAAGACCGGTCTTTCCTACCACTGGAATGGCAGTTGGAAGGCCACTACCGCTCTGTCCTGCAGTTGGACTGGCCGTTGGCTGCCCGCTCTTTCCTGTAACAACTGGGCTGGCTGATGGTTGACCACTCTGTCCTGCACTTGGGCTGGCTGTTGGAAGACCACTCTGTTCTACAATGGGGCTGGACGTTGGCTTACCACTCTGTCCTGCACTTGGGCTGGCTGTTGGAAGACCACTCTGACCTAAACTTGGACTGACTGATGGTTGTCCAAGAATGCTTGGTGTACCAGTGGGAAGACCGGTCTTTCCTACCACTGGAATGGCAGTTGGAAGGCCACTACCGCTCTGACCTGCACTTGGACTGGCCGTTGGCTGACCACTAAGGCCTGTGCTTGGCTTTGATGTTGGCTGACCACTCTGTCCTGCACTTGGACTGGCTGTTGGCTGACCACTAAGGCCTGTGCTTGGCTTTGATGTTGGCTGACCACTCTGTCCTGCACTTGGACTGGCTGTTGGCTGACCACTAAGGCCTGTGCTTGGCTTTGATGTTGGCTGACCACTCTGTCCTGCACTTGGACTGGCTGTTGGCTGACCACTAAGGCCTGTGCTTGGCTTTGATGTTGGCTGACCACTCTGTCCTGCACTTGGACTGGCTGTTGGCTGACCACTAAGGCCTGTGCTTGGCTTTGATGTTGGCTGACCACTCTGTCCTGCACTTGGACTGGCTGTTGGCTGACCACTAAGGCCTGTGCTTGGCTTTGATGTTGGAAGACCACTCTGTCCTGCACTTGGACTGGCTGTGGGTACTTTAGAGCAATCAACACCCTTTGGCTCACACAACACTCTTACTTCATAATCAAAGCATGTGCTTCCTACCATCTGCTTACTATTACTGCACATAAGACCGCTGTATTTCATATCACATGTTACACCAATCTGGCCAGATTCCAAGACGGATTTGAGTGTCTTGCTATCTCTGCATTCTACAGCTGTGATGTCTTCAGTGTTACAGAACTGGAACTGTTGTCTGAGACTTGGAAGCAATTCCATTTCACCAGTATTGTCAGGTGTGTTACTATTCATCCACTTTGTCCAACCACAGACAACTGGTGCTGCAGTGGAAGACCAGTCTGTCCTGTGCCAGGACTTGATGTGGGCTGACCACTCTGGCCTATACCTGGGCTGGCTGTTGGCTGACGACTCTGGCCTGCACTTGGACTGGCTGTTGGCTGACCACTAAGGCCTATGCCTGGGCTGGTTGTGGGCTGACCACTCTGGCCTGCACTTGGACTGGCTGTTGGCTGACCGCTCTTTCCTGTAACAACTGGGCTAGCTGATGGCTGACCACTTTGTCCTGCACTTGGGCTGGCTGTTGGCTGACCACTCTGTCCAGCACTTGGGCTGGCTGTTGGCTGACGACTTTGTCCAATGCCTGGAGTAGCTGTTGGCAGACCGACCTTTCCTGTAACTCCTGGGCTGGCTGTTGGGACACCACTTGGCCCAACACTTGGTCTTGCAGTAGGCAAAGCGGAACAGTCGCAGAACACTCTCATTTCGTAGTCAAGACACTTTCCATCTACTTGTTTCAGATTATTGCATCGGAGACCACGTATAGCATCACATGTGACCGACTGACCAGCTGCAGATGCCATCTGTTTGGTACCTGCTACTCTGCATTCAACCTTCTTCATCATTTCGTGACTGCAGACGGTGGTTTTGGTCATGAGGGAAGCAATTGATTCGATGTCACCCTCGAATGGTTTATTTGGAACAATAACATCAGGATGATCAGAGTTAGTCCATGCTGACCATCCACAGAAAGGAGGTGAAACAGTTGGCTGACCTGTTTGTCCGCTAGGGATGGCAGTTGGCTGACCTGTTTGTCCGCTTGGGCTGGCAGTCGGCTGACCAGTTTGTCCACTTGGGGAGGCAGTTGGTTGACCAGCTTGTCCACTTGGGGAGGCAGTCGGCTGACCAGTTTGTCCACTTGGGGAGGAAGTCGGCTGACCAGCTTGTCCACTTGGGGAGGCAGTTGGCTGACCAGCTTGTCCGCTTGGGGAGGCAGTTGGCAGTCCAGATTGTCCAGTTGATGGGGATACGGTTGCTGAAATCACATAAATTTTGATACTTTATAGGCGCATTCCTCTTTTCCTAAACTACATTTTACGATCACGCAATCAACAAATATAGAAAATATTTAACCGTATTCATCACTGACAACCATACAAAATATATTCGAAATAATGAAAAGAGACAACTTTTAGATTTGACTCACATGCGCACGGGCAGTAGAAGCGGACCTCATAGTCGCCGCAAACTCCGCTGTTCTCCCAGTTGTAGCAGGTAAAGCCAGTAGTGAGGTCACAGGTAACCTTCTCCCCAGACTCCATTGCTGATGTCTTAGAGGATGCCTCGCGACATTCAATGCTGACGGGATGAGCACAGAATGTGTTGGTGGTTCTCAGTTTCAGGATTGATTCAACATCACCATCGCCAGTTGTTGGCTTGTCAACGTTGATCCAGTTGGTCCAATGACACTGTGGTTGAATGGTTGGTTGAACAGATGGTCCAGCTGTAGGAACACAACTATCATCCTTTGTGCAGACGGCAGCGTTGTTGAAACAGTGGCACATTGAACACTCATCAAGAGGGTTCTTGTAGAACTCGAAGGGCTGAAAACCAATATACCGAAAGGTTTCAAGATATGTCCTTTTTTATCTCAAGAGGTTAGCTATTCTCGAAACGTTCGTAGCCCTAAGAATTCTTAAATTTGACCGTAGCCAATGTGTTAAGAAGCTTAAGAAGTTCTTAGGGCTACGAAGGTAGCAGTAAGTGCCATATCTTAACATTAACTTACGACTATCTTAGCGCTATCGAGCTTCGACAATCAAGGCCCAGGTTAATATACACAGTAACATAACTATTGTATGAGCAAATACCATATTTTGTTATTTGTCTTCTTTTCAGTCGACGAATCCTACTTGGTAACATCATGCAGAATTCTATTGAATACATGACACGTTTTATGGATAACAATTTCATTTTATTCTTTATACGACGTTTCAGAGTTAACTCTTGCTCCTTCATCAGAGTAAGTGCACAAAGTGAATATATATGTGTAAACATGTTTTATAAATATATAGAAAAAAAAAGAAGTTGTTATCCATAAAACGTGTCATGTATTCATGTTTGTCCAACTTCAAAATGCCTTTGAATAACTTCAGAATAATATTACAATATTTTTTATTTCTTTTGGGATAGTTTTATTCGGTTTCGAGTCATGAACACCATTGGCTTTTAACAAGGTAGCTGAATCTAATTATGACTCAAATCATGCATAAGCTATAAGAAAATGAAACCCCACCTGAGCAAATGTACCATCGGGTTTCTTGCATGAACAGAATTCTGCCTTCACGCACTGGCCGTTGTAATTGAGTCTCTCGCCATCGGCACATTTAGGGACAGTGATTGTCTCGTCCTTGCAGCCTGGGACACATTGTTGGGGGTTTGTGCCGTCGCAGATGTCGCCGGACACAGCGTTGCAGAGCTGGTCACAGGTGTGGGCACAGGCGTTCCACATCTCTCCGGGAGGACACACAGCTGGAAGGACAGATGTTGATATATTCTACACATTCAGCTGAATGATCCTCTCAATTGTCATTCCAAAAGGAACAACATGTATGTTCTTGATTTCTTGGATTGGCACTTTAGAAGTTGATGGATAGTTGATGAAATACGTTTCTCTCACATATAAGTATACTGTTGTGTTCATTAACGTATTTTTGACTGGTGTGTGGAATAGTGATCACCAAAAGTTGTGCCAACCCACAAGTTTGTGCATGCTATTGCTGGAATACTGCCTCCAGCATAAAACTAAACTCATTCACTCAATCATAACAATACAGAAATGCCAGGGACTCAGTGTAAATGTGTTCATGTTTTTGAATTGGATATTCATATAGCGCACACATCCATGCGACTAGTACATGCTCAAGGCGCTGGTATTTTTTCCTCGATCATTGGATGTCAATCTCAACGGCACATCGTATTATCAGTCTCAACTCCCTGGGGATCATACAACTCTTGCATCCACTAAGCGCACCAAGTTATTGCGACTTTCTCATCCTTACGAGGTACCCATGTGGACTGGGACACATAGTCACAGTACTTTGTCCAAGTTTGTTACAGGTGTACCCCGCAACTAGGTGTTTGCACGTATTCATGTGGCCAACATCTGGTCATATACCAACGGATTCGTGGGTTCTTTAAGTGTACAGGGTTGTGTACTGTACACTAGGGGTTGTGACAACACTGAAAGAGTCTGCACACAAAGTTGACTCCAGGCTTTTTCACATCCTGTCACAGGTGGGCTCGATCGCGACACCTCAAGCTCGCTGGATCACTAGTCTAGCGCTTTAGCCAGCTCACCTACCATGCCCCATTGAAGCATCTATGTGTATATAGTGAGCAATATGTTGTGTTCAGTAGGTCCTCTCTCTACATACCGGTAGTGGTTCTCTCCAGGGGAGCAACGGTCGAGGATGAAGTTCCTGCAGTTGCGGTGGGGACGTTAACAGAACCGGTGGTTTGGATATTTGGACCAGCAGTTGGACCTGCAGTGGGTATTGGACCTGGGGAACAAACAGTTAGTCGTGAAGAATAACATTATAATACAGTAATATGCTCGCTTACAACTCTATCGTATGGACCGATGTAATCTTTTCATAGCCTTCGCAATTATGCATGGGAAAGAAATAAATATCCAGAGCTACCTGAATGTGAAAAGTCAAAGCCCGAGAACAACATATTTTACCCCAAACAGATCTCATTTAGCACAAGAGGCAAAATAGCCTTTAACATTATATAACTCTATCACATAAAATATGTGATAGCACCGGGTGTCGCGAAGAAATGAAACAAATGTAACTCATTGCGTATATGTACCTTGGCATGTGTCTTCCCAGCAGAGAACCCTAACTTCATAGTCGTAACACTTGGAAGACAGCTGTTCGTTGTTGTAGCACCGGAGACCATTGTCCACATCACATGTGACTCTGCTCTGACCAGCCGCACTGGACATTGTGTTTGTGCCAGCGATTCTGCACTCAATCTGCTTCATGTTCTTGCAGACGCCATGCTTAGTCTTGATGGACTCAATGGTTTCCATGTCACCATGACCGGAGTCTGGTGTGTCGGTGTTGATCCAAGGAGACCAGTCACATCGGATAGCAATGTTCTTGTTGGTTGGTGTCAATGTCACCTGTGGGGTTCCTGGAAATATGATGCAATAGAACTCATACACACATACACTATACTCAGTGAGTGACTAGATTCTAAAGGCGATTTGGACAGATCTGCAGGTGTATCCAGACCTGTCAGCTGAATGTGGGAGGACATAGCCGAGGATGCATGTGCCATTTATGACCATGGAGAAACCAACGGGCATGGTGCTGCTAAAGCTAGAAACATTCCGGGCAGACAGGATTCTAGGGTATGACGATACGTTTCTGGTGTGCTTTATACTGAAAATTGAAGTGCCTTCCTATGCGAATTGGGGAACTCTTACTTTTGTGTCTCCATCATTGTAAGGTGTGTAATTGATATCCACTATTGATATGTCATAATTTAAATTACTCACCACTGCAATCACAGAAGTAGCGGACCTTGTAGTCGGAGCATGGCACGGGGGCGTTGTCTGCGTTGTTGCAAGTAAGACCACTCTTCATGTCGCAAGTCACCAGTTCTCCAGAGCTGTATGACGGGATGTCATTGGTGTAACATTCGATTTTGGTAACCTGGCCTCCCTTACAGAATTGAGACAACTCATCAGGGGTCATAGC
This sequence comes from Haliotis rubra, assembly GCF_003918875.1. NCBI lineage: Eukaryota > Metazoa > Mollusca > Gastropoda > Lepetellida > Haliotidae > Haliotis > Haliotis rubra. The sequence continues at coordinate 1,220,580 of NW_025767490.1, read as the reverse complement.
CTCATGGTCTCCATTTCCTGACTCGGGCAAATCTCTGTTTACCCAGTTGGAGTAATGGCTTTGAGAACAAGATGTGACAGTAGGGCTTGCTGTTGGCTGACCGCTCAATCCTGTGCTTGGACTGGCTGATGGAACGCCGCTCTGTCCAGGGACACCTGGAGTAGCTGTTGGCTTACCACTCTGACCTGCACTTGGGCTGGCTGTTGGAAGACCACCTGCACTTGGGCTGGCTGTTGGTAGACCACCTGCACTTGGGCTGGCTGTTGGCTGACCACTCTGTCCTGCAATGGGGCTGGCTGTTGGTAGACCACCTGCACTTGGGCTGGCTGTTGGCTGACCACTCTGTCCTGCAATGGGGCTGGATGTTGGTGTACCTGCTGTTCCTGTAGGGGGTGAAGCAGTTGGTGCACACTGACAGTAGTACATAATCCGGTAGTCACTGCATGGCATTGGGAAGTTGTCTTCGTTCCTACAGACGACACCTTGGTGCTTGTCGCAGGTCATAAGTTCTCCACTACTGTAGGACGGGATAGCATCAACAGTTTCACATTTGACTTCCGTGATCTTTCCTCCTGGGCAGAATTTAGACAACTCTTCAGCTGTCATTGATTCATAATCGCCGTCACCAACATTGGGATGATCTCTGTTGATCCAGGAAGACCACTGGCTGTTTGTACACTGTACTTCAGGACCAGCAGAGGGAGCACCTGTGCTAGACTGTGGTGGCGTGGCTGCTGGAAGATTAGTTTTGACGGGTACTGGGCTAGCTGTTGGTGTTGGACAGTCACAGTAGTAGCGAACCTCATAATCGTTGCACTTGATTGGGAAATTGTCCTCGTTCTTGCAGAGAGCACCATTAGTAAGATCACACTTCATAATGTCACCGCTGCTGAAATACTCTATGCCATCGACTGTTCTACATTCTATCTTGGCAAGTCTTCCTCCAGCACAATACTGAGACATTTGGCTTCCTGTAAGTACCTCACGGTCACCGTCTCCAGTTGTGGGCTTGTCATTGTTCACCCATGGGGTCCATTGAGACTTGGTGCAAGATGTTGTTCCAGGGCTGGCAGTTGGTGTACCGCTTCCTCCAATTACAGGGCTGGCTGTAGGTGTACCGCTTCCTCCAATTCCAGGACCTGATGTTGGTGTACCGCTTTTTCCAATTCCTGGACTTGATGTTGGTGTACCACTTCCTCCAATTCCTTGATGTTGGTGGGCTGGCTGTTGGTGTACCACTTCCTCCAATTCCGGGGCTGGCAGAAGGTGTAATGCTTCCTCCAATTCCAGGACTGGCTGTTGGTGTACCACTTCCTCCAATTCCGGGGCTGGCTGTTGGTGTACCACTTCCTCCAATTCCGGGGCTGGCAGTAGGTGTACCGCTTCCTCCAATTCCAGGACTGGCTGTTGGTGTACCACTTCCTCCAATTCCGGGACTGGCAGTTGGAGCTCCAGTGGTTACTGGTGTTGTACATTCACAGAAGTAGCGAATCTGGTAGTCGCTGCAAGGCATTGGGAAATTATCAGCATTGTTACAAGTGGATCCACCTGCCATTGTACACTGCATTACCTCACCACTGCTATAATATTCAATACCATCGACCGTCATGCACTCGATCTTAGTGAGTTTTCCTCCAGAGCAGTATTGCTTCTGCAACTCAGGTGAGATCTTCTCGTAGTCGCCTCCACCAACACCAGGCTTGTCCTGGTTGATCCATCGGCTCCACTGGCTAGTTGTACAGGTGGCAGTAGAAGGAACCTCTGTCCCAGATGTTGGAGGTTTAGCTGTTGGTGCGCCTAAAGAGGAGGTAAGAGTCAATCAATACCTAACCTAACATAAATGTAAGTGATTAATCTCTGTGATGATTATTGATCGATGATATATCTCACATAGAATTATAACGGCATACAATGATTCAGAGCAGTATGAAAATATAAAACGTGAAAGCCAATAGATAGCCATTCGAAACATATTCCTTTGTGTGTTACAGGCGTAGTTCCAGTGAAAACTGCACGAATAGATCACGAAATTCAGTAAAGATGACTGGTGGTTTACGATGTGTTCATATGTCCGGTGTTACCGAAAAATGAACTAATCAGAAAGAAAATATGTCAGCATACAGTTAATGACAGAAAACGACAAAAACATTTGCCTACTTTCACACTGGCACTTGAATCTCATCTTGTAGTCATGACACTTCATTGGCGTGTTGTCGCTGTGCTTGCAGGAGAGTCCGGTTTGAGCATCACATGTCACAATATCCCCACTGAGATAGAAAGCCATGTTTTCCTTAACTGTCTGACACTCGACCTCGCCTACAGAACCACCAGCGCAGTGTCTATCGAGGTCTTCCTTTGTCACCTTTTCAGTCTCACCTGCAAGGAAACAATCATACACTGCACAGGAAACAAGCAGTGCCGCATTCTGGAGAAAACGTTTGCTGATCCCACAAAGGATCTGGATACGGTTATGGACACGTGTTCAAAGGATGTAGTCCATATGATTAGGGATATAGCTGGACATTATAGCTGTAAAGGCAATGTAAAACCTTCCCACTTCTTAATCATGTATACTATCACAATTGTATGAAAACGAGACAAAACTGTCAACTCTGTTCTTACTGTTATGAGACTTTGGAAATGAGTCCAACATTGACCATTAATGAATTAATGAACAACGTATACTCACCGACAGCATCAGGTTCGTGTCTGTTGATCCAGTCCGACCATTTGTTATCACAAGCCTTGGGGGCAGCTGTGGGCAGCTGAGACTTGACTGTAGGTGCTGCTGTAGGCTTACCGCATTCATCACAGAAGACTCTTATTTCATAGTCGGAGCACGTTTTGCCTCCCTTTTGATCTGTGTTCATACAGACAAGGGACTTGGTGTCAAGGTTACACATGACTCCGGTTTCTCCTGTCTGGTCGAATGGTATTTTGCCTGTAGCTGTTCTGCATTCCATTTTCTTGACGTACTTGGTGTCACAGATCTTCACCACGGTCATCATGTCCCAGAATGACTCGTATTCGCCATTGGTGTCTGGGGTATTGGAGTTGACCCATGGTGTCCAGTACATGCAGGATGAGGTAGATGGGGCGTTCGTGAAAACAGGGCTGACCGTTGGGGCAGCTGTTGGAATAGCTGTTGGCACTGTGAGTCCAGTTGGTACGGATGGCGTGGCAGAAGGAAGTTGGCATCCGTAGACGTTGAACCTCATTCCGATTGCTTCATGCCATTCCACTGGTCTGATCCTTATAAACCGTGCATTAATTTCGGGGAAGACGTTCATGAGGGGGGGTGTTCTGATCAAAGTTACCCTCGAACACACGTGGAACTGAGTCTGTTGGAGCTGTGTTGACTGCATTGAAAGTACGCCCGTCGTTGCTGTAGTAGACCTCGTACTTGGTCACCCATGTAGCACCATCAGATCGTCCTTGAGTAGAGACGCCAGCTATTGCATAGCTTGCACCGAAGTCAACCTCGATCCATTGCTTCGTGTCTGTGTATCTGTATATACACATTCAGGATATATCATGCACATTCTGTTAGTTAGCCAAGTGCTGTCATTGAAGTGAGGCCATCACATTGGGACAAAGTATTATGGGTATGTATTACTACACGAAAACTCAAATGCAGTTTCGACATTTACAACTTAAGTGTCTAAACACATTTGGGACACGAGAAACGCGTCTCATTTTGAATAGATAATGTTTATACGGTGAACTTTGTAAACCTAACATAGTTAGTGTTTCAACAGACTGGAGTAAAATTAAACACAGATACTTTCATTGTAATGTACATCTTGAAACTACTTGACCTTTCTTGTTCATTCCTTTATGGTGGGAGATCATATTCGTTAAAGATTTATTTACAACAAAACTTATATTTCATTACCCACATATGCAAAATGTATGAAGCCCCTATCTGGTGACATTGCAGAGATGTTACTAAAAGCGGCATAAAACCATATTCATTTCTTTCATTGCTTAATGCTTTCACACTTACTTTGGAATCCAACCTCCCGAATAAGCGCCATCCTTCTGAGTGTAGGGTCGTGCACGCTCGGCACCGGTGAACTGGTTGAGGGAAGAAGATGCTGAGAGTTGTCTGTCACCAATGAGACCAGGGTTTTCAATTCCCATGGGAACATCACATTCTGAAAACATAACCAGGATATAAACAAATGTGCATCAACGCTTTATACTAGCATCAGAAGGATGGAAGAATTGGCACAGGAGGATTGAACATCAGTAGTGTTGTAATTTGTAGAACGTACAACATATCCTAACTTACTGAGGAAGGATTGGACAATAGTGTGTTGACACCATATGTAGGTCCTACAACATATCCTAAACTTACTTAGGAAGGATTGAACATCAGTGTGTTGTATTTTGTAGAACGTACAACATATCCTAACTTACTGAGGAAGGATTGAACAATAGTGTGTTGACACCATATGTGGGACCTACAACATATCCTAAACTTACTGAGGAAGGATTAAACATCAGTGTGTTGTATTTTGTAGAACGTACAACATATCCTAACTTACTGGGGAAGGATTGAACAATAGTGTGTTGACACGATATGTGGGACCTACAACATATCCTAAACTTACTGAGGAAGGTTGAACATTAGTGTGTTCACACTATGTGTAGAACGTAATACATATCATAACTTGAGTGTGTTGTTATCTTATGTAGAACATACAACTTACTGAGGAAGGGTCCTTGTGTAGATTGTCCAAAGGGAGGAGAGGCTGTAGGAACGCCAGGAATGGCTGTTGGTGGCTTGGGCTGTGGTGGTGTGCAACCAAGGATATTGAAACGCATGGCAATACCGTCCTTTGACCACTCCATTGGCACGATGCGGACATACTGTGCAGTGATGTCACGGTTGAACAGGTTCCTAATTGGTGTGTTTTTATCCATATTTCCCTCGAAGACGGCAGGTGTTGACTCTCCAGGGATAATTGTGTATGGGGAAAAGTCTTGTCCGTTAAATCCATAGAAGACGCTGTATTTCGTTACCCATTTAGGAGCTTCGGGGCTACCTTGTGTCATCACACCAGAGATGAGAGTTGGCTTCAGGAAGTCCACTTGGATCCACTGTTTGTCAGTTGATCTAAAGGACAGAGACGAAATGGTAATAAAATCACATGCTTAAACAAACAGATGTAATCAAGGAATATCGTCCATGGATAATTTATTGATGAAGAATAAATAGGGAAGAAACATCTGATTGAGTGATTAATTAAATAATCTAATTAAACAAAGATCAATTGATCATATGATTACAGTGTACTCACGATGGGCTCCATGCTCCATTTGTGTATAAACGCCCTGCTGCTGCAGAATGTTTGGCATCAATAGAGGATGAAGATGTGAGCTGGCTGTTGCTGACAAAGTAGGAGTTCTCGATACCCATTGGGATGAGACACACTGAAAATAATATTTGCATTTGTATATATTTGGAATGTAGTGAGAGCCAAAAGTAAATGTCAAACGTGAACGACAGAGCTAATTCAATTTGAAATATGTGCCGAAACAAATTGCACATGGTCGTGAAAAGCAAATTGACGGTGAAAATTAACGGTTCAATAAAAATTAGCAATGATACTCAGTCTTCTATTAAAGGGTAAGCATCTGACGCCAGGAAGCATATGTCACTCACGCTAGTAACACAAGTTACACCGTTTGAGGTCTTCATAAGACATTAAAATGAAGCTCTCAGATCTTTGTCCCATACTAATGATAAGAAGGACTTTACAACAACCTACCAGATGGAGTGGTGAGTTCCGGGACTGGGCTGGCTGTTGGTTGACCACTCTGTCCAGCGCTAGGGCTAGCTGTTGGTTGACCACTCTGTTCAGCGCTAGGGCTAGCTGTTGGCTGACCACTTTGTCCAGCGCTTGGGCTGGCTGTTGGGCCTTGACCAGCACTTGGGCTGGCTGTGGGTACACCGCTCTTTCCGCCGACTGGAGGACTAGCTGTGGGAGCTCCTGCTGTTGTTGGTATCAGGGGATTAGTTGGGGATGGATTGCAACCGAGGATGTTGAATCTGAGGGATGTTTCTCCGGTAGACGTCAATGGAACAATACGGACGAAACGTGCAGTGATATCTCTGTTGAAAAGGACAGGAACTGGTGTTTTGGAGTCAGAGCTGCCATTGAACACCTTGGCGGGCTTGCCCGCAGTGTCAGTGTAGTCAGTGAAGGTTTTGCCATCGAAGCTGTAACTGACGGTGTAGGTCTCAACCCAGCTGTTGTCCTTTCCGGATCCCTGGGTTATTACACCCGAGACAGTCTTGGGCTCTAGGAAATCTACCTGAATCCAGGGTGTTTTATCTGTGGGTCTGTAACCAGAAATAATCAAGCTTGAATTTGTCAGTTGTTATCGTCAGGAAATACATTCATGCATAAATTGCTGATTTACTGTTAAAGAATCATATATATATACTCTACAATATAAAACACATTTCTATTCAGCTAAGACTCTCTACATTAATATCGTGAAAACGAACACTGCTTTTAATATATTATTTTGCTTTTACAAAATATGAACACCAAATTGCATTGCGTGACCTTGTTTGTATAGACCATCAACAACAAAACATAAAATGTAATGACTTACGCGGGGACCCATGACCCAGCAAACTCGTCCGTTCCTTGGTTGATTCGTGCATAGATTGAACCATGTGCCTTGTCCTTCTCCGATGAAGCAGTCAACTGACTTTCGCCAACAATCCTGTAGTTTTCCACTCCCATGGGAATAGTGCAGACTGGAAAACATCAATACTGTTATTTGAAACGAAGGTAGAGGCACAACTGATTGAACTGTAAAACTATTCTGCTAAGATTATATTAGATCGTCAGGAATACAGTACCATTTTTGTGACATTGTGGTTTACCTTCATCAGTGATACCGTGGCATTCAACATTCCAGATGACAAAGCACTGATTTGTATTGATTTGTGAACTTCAAGTTAACTTTAACATACAGTTGTTAAGTACATAGCATTTTTTTGCTGTTTGCAACCTAGTTCTTTTACCAACTGATTCTCGGTTAACGTTTTAGCTAATCATCTGTTAAAATGGCATGTATTAAATATCTGTACGTTTGAAGCAACATGTGTTAGGGCAAAAATAATAATATGATGTTGGTGATGTACAAATTTCATCGGTTTGTGACACTCACCTGGTTCAAGCGTTGACACTGGTGATGGCTCTGGCATGGTAACTCCAGTTGTCATTGTGAACCCAGGGGCAACTGAAGGCTTGGCAGTAGGTGTCAGTGTGGGTTGGACACTTGGCTTGTAGCAGCCCAGCAAGTTGAAACGCATTCCAATTCCAGCTGGAGACCAGGCGAAGGGGGTGATCTTGATGTACTGAACAGTCACCTGCTCGGGGAAGATGTTCTTCATGACGGTGTTCCTGTCGCTGTTCCCAGTGAAGATCATGCTCTTTCCTGTTGCTGAGTCTTTGATAGGAGTAAAGGTGAAGCCGTCTGTACTGTAGGACACGATGAATTGTGTAACCCATTTGTCACTGATGGAGCTTCCTTGGGTCAAGATACCATTAAGGACCTGTGGCTTCAGGAAATTCACCATGATCCACTGGTCACCGTTGTTGACTCTGTTCAAATGAAAATCATCCAGTATGTAAACTTCTCTCACGATAAAGCTCATCTCAAAGGCTATATTGAATAAAATCCAATTGTGTTTGATTACAACGAACCAAATTATATCTAACACTGAGTATCCAATATTTTGGAACTGCAATATCTACTTACTTGGGTGACCAGGCTCCGAATTCATTGAAGAGACGTCCAGCAGGAGCATTGAATCTGTTGCCACTAAATCCTGAGGATGTGAGCTGAGAGTCCTTGACAATTAAAACGTTGTCTAATCCCATTGGCTGGCTGCACAGGACACCTGTGAATGGACCATATGTCAGTAATATTCCAAACTAAATAAATATCACATGATTTTGAAATTTGAATTTGAGTTTGAATATTTTCTTTTGAGTAGATATAAGATACATACCGGACGACACTCCTGGTGGAACAGCAGTTGGACTTCCGGAAACGCCTGGTGGAACGGCAGTTGGACTTCCAGAAACGCCTGGTGGAACGGCAGTTGGACCTCCGGAGACGCCTGGTGGAACAGCAGTTGGACTTCCGGAAACGCCTGGTGGAACAGCAGTTGGACTTCCGGAGACGCCTGGTGGAACGGCAGTTGGACTTCCAGAAACACCGGGTGGAACGGCAGTTGGACTTCCGGAAACGCCTGGTGGAACGGCAGTTGGACTTCCGGAAACGCCTGGTGGAACGGCAGTTGGACTTCCGGAGACGCCTGGTGGAACGGCAGTTGGACTTCCAGAGACACCTTGTGAAACGGCAGTTGGACTTCCGGAAACGCCTGGTGGAACGGCAGTTGGACTTCCGGAGACGCCTGGTGGAACAGCAGTTGGAGATCCGGAGACGCCTGGTGGAACGGCAGTTGGACTTCCGGAAACGCCTGGTGGAACGGCAGTGGGACTTCCGGAGACGCCTGGTGGAACGGCAGTTGGACTTCCGGAGACGCCTGATGGAACGGCAGTTGGACTTCCGGAGACACCTGGTGGAACGGCAGTTGGACTTCCAGAGACGCCTGGTGGAACGGCAGTTGGACTTCCAGAGACACCTGGTGGGATGGCAGTTGGACTTCCAGAGACACCTGGTGGAACGGCAGTTGGACTTCCAGAGACGCCTGGTGGAACGGCAGTTGGACTTCCGGAGACGCCTGGTGGTACAGCAGTTGGACTTCCGGAGACGCCTGGTGGTACAGCAGTTGGAGATCCGGAGACGCCTGGTGGAACGGCAGTTGGGCTACCAGAGACGCCTGGTGGTACAGCAGTTGGACTTCCGGAGACACCGGGTGGAACGGCAGTTGGGCTTCTCGAAATCCCAGTCTTTGGAGTTGGAATTCCAGAGATTCCAGCCTTGGGTGAAGGGGTTGGGCTACCAGAGACACCGGGTGGAACGGCAGTTGGACCTCCAGAGACACCTGGTGGGATGGCAGTTGGACTTCCAGAGACACCTGGTGGAACGGCAGTTGGACTTCCGGAGACGCCTGGTGGAACGGCAGTTGGACTTCCGGCAGTTGGACTTCCAGAGACACCTGGTGGAACGGCAGTTGGACTTCCAGAGACGCCTGGTGGAACGGCAGTTGGACTTCCGGAGACACCTGGTGGAACGGCAGACTTCCCTCCCAGTCTTTGGAGTTGGAATTCCAGAGATTCCAGCCTTGGGTGAAGGAGTTGGGCTACCGGCAGTTGGAGTTGGACACCTGGTGGGATGGCAGACTTCCACCTGGTGTGGGAGTTGGACTTCCAGAGACACCTGGTGGATGGCAGTTGGACTTCCAGAGACACCTGGTGGAACGGCAGTTGGACTTCCGGAGACACCTGGTGGAACGGCAGTTGGACTTCCAGAGACACCTGGTGGAACGGCAGTTGGACTTCCAGAGACACCTGGTGGAACGGCAGTTGGACTTCCAGAGACACCGGGTGGAACGGCAGTTGGACTACCAGAGACACCTGGTGGAACGGCAGTTGGACTTCCAGAGACACCTGGTGGAACGGCAGTTGGACTTCCGGAGACACCGGGTGGAACGGCAGTTGGACTTCCGGAGACGCCTGGTGGAACGGCAGTTGGACTTCCGGAGACGCCTGGTGGGGCAACAGTGGCTGGTCCACTTGTAAGCCCTGAACATGATAGAACATCAAAACGGAGAGCAATCATGACATTCCATTCCTGAGGCTGGATTCGAACATATCTGGCAATTATTTCTCTGTCAAACAAACCTCTGACCAGAGTATTTCTGTCGGAATTGCCAGTGAACACAACTGTAGCTGTTTCCCCACTCCTAGTGTAAGGAGTAAAGTCAATTCCATCTATACTGGTAAGAACAGTGTATTTGGTGACCCAGTGATCCATGGATGGTCGACCCTGTGTTACTACTCCAGTAATGAACTCGGGATGTTTGAGGTCTACCTGGATCCACTGCTCTTTGTCGTTCATTCTGAAACGTAGGATGAAGAACATCAGACTCTTTTATTGAGATTAAGCAATCAACACCTCTTCTAAACCCTACCACTGAAACAAGTTCCTTTTCACATAAGATCAAAGAGACTGTAAGGTATTTCTATGTCCCAGCAAAAGACTTTGATAACTGAGATACTGACATACAATAATATAAACATATTGATTGTATCAATTATGGACAACGTGGAACAGAACGACTAGACAAAACCTACAACCATGAAGAGTTACTCACTTCTAATAAAACAATACTAACCTTGGCATCCATGCTCCTGCAAGGTTTGCTTCTTTGGCTGAACCCAGTCGTCCTCTGTTTGCCTCAAAACTGTAGTCGAAAGATGTTGAAGAAGAAAACTGGTCCCTTCCAAAAAGATCACGATTTCCTGTGCCCATAGGGATGTCACACACTGTGGAGAAAGATAACATTGTACTTGCATGTTTTAGGAGGTAAAAGTGTTCGTTTGGTAAGGTTATGTTAACCAAAAGATGCAAGATGTCAAAATTGAATTGATCAATTTGTTAAGTTTTACCCTCACCTTTCTTTGTGATTGTAATTGTGTTTCCATAAGTGGTATATATAGCTGTTGTCTTGGTAACAGGTGCATATGAAGGTGATGCTGTTGGCTTCACAGTGTGTGGTTTGGCACTTGGGGAATTGTTGATAGCATGGTCTGGTCCGGGCGTCGGCATACCGCTAACTCCACCACTTGGGGATGCGGTAGGAAGACCACTCTGGCCTGCGCTTGGACTAGCTGTTGGCTGACCTCCCTTTTGTGTAACACCTGGGCTGGCTGATGGTTGACCACTCTGTCCTGCACTTGGGCTGGCTGTTGGAAGACCACTCTGTCCTGCACTTGGACTGGCTGTTGGCTGACCACTCTGGCCTGCACTTGGACTAGCTGAGGGAACACCACCCGTTTGTGTAACACCTGGGCTGGCTGATGGTTGACCACTTTGTCCTGCACTTGGACTGGCTGTTGGCTGGCCACTAAGGCCGATGCCTGGGCTGGATGTGGGCTGACCACTCTGTCCTGCACTCGGACTAGCTGAGGGAACACCACCCGTTTGTGTAACACCTGGGCTGGCTGTTGGAAGACCACTCTGTCCTGCACCTGGGCTGGCTGTTGGAAGACCACTCTGTCCTGCACTTGGACTGGCTGTTGGTTGACCACTCTGACCTGCAGTTGGACTAGCTGAGGGAACACCACCCTTTGGTGTAACACCTGGGCTGGCTGTTGGAAGACCACTCTGTCCTGCACTTGGACTGGCTGTTGGTTGACCACTCTGACCTGCACTTGGACTAGCTGAGGGAACACCACCCTTTGGTGTAACACCTGGGCTGGTTGTTGGAAGACCACTCTGTCCTGCACTTGGACTGGCTGATGGTTGACCACTCTGTCCTGCACTTGGGCTGGCTGTTGGGATACCACTCTGTCCTGCACTTGGACTAGCTGAGGGAACACCACCCGTTTGTGTAACACCTGGGCTGGCTGTGGGCTGACCACTCTGTCCTGGAAGACCACTTGGGCCTGCACTAGGGGCGGCAGTTGGTACCAGTGCTGCAGAAAAAAACATACATTTCAGATCAAAAGGTTACACATAACTGTCAATTACATTCTCGAACCGTTATTTGATTTGACCGAATTGTTGCAAATAACGTATGCTTACCGCAGACTTGACAGAAGTATCTGATTTGGTAGTCTTGGCAGTTAAATGGTGCATTATCGGCGTTTTTACAGCTGAATCCCGTCTTCAGATCACATTGTGTAATCTCTCCAGTTGAGAATGAATAGGCTTGTGTGTCAAGTCCGAAACACTGGATGTCAGTAATCTCCCCACCAGAACAGAAAGCAAATTTGTTGTTCAAATCCTCGTGTGAAACAAACTCATGGTCGCCTCCACCTGTTGTAGGCTTGTCAAGGTTGAACCACTGAGACCAATATGCCGCACAAGTTGTTACTACTTGAGGCTGGTTGGTGGGCCCTGTACTGGGACTGGCTGTTGGCTGACCACTCTGTCCTGCACTTGGACTGGCTGTTGGCTGACCACTAAGGCCTGTGCTTGGCTTTGATGTTGGGAGACCACTCTGTCCTGCACTTGGACTGGCTGTTGGTTGACCGCTAAGGCCTGTGCTTGGCTTTGATGTTGGCTGACCACTCTGTCCTGCACTTGGACTCGCTGTTGGCTGACCACTCTGTCCTGCACTTGGACTGGCTGTTGGCTGACCGCTCAGGCCGGTGCTTGGCTTTGATGTTGGAAGACCACTCTGCCCTGCACTTGGACTGGCTGTTGGCTGACCGCTAAGGCCTGTGCTTGGCTTTGATGTAGGAAGACCACTCTGTCCTGCACTTGGACTGGCTGTTGGCTCACCGCTAAGGCCTGTGCTTGGCTTCGATGTTGGAAGACCACTCTGTCCTGCATTTGGACTGGCTGTTCGGTGACCGCTAAGGCCTGTGCTTGGCTTTGATGTTGGAAGACCACTCTGACCTGCACTTGGACTGGCTGTTGGCTCACCGCTAAGGCCTGTGCTTGGCTTTGATGTTGGCTGACCACTCTGTCCTGCACTTAGACTGGCTGTTGGCTGACCACTCTGTCCTGCACTTGGACTGGCTGTTGGCTTACCGCTAAGGCCTGTGCTTGGCTTTGATGTTGGAAGACCACTCTGACCTGCACTTGGACTGGCTGTTGGCTGACCACTCTGTGCTGTACTTGGACTGGCTGTTGGTTGACCACTCTGGCCTGTGCTTGGCTTTGATGTTGGGAAGACCACTCTGTCCTGCACTTGGACTGGCACTGGCTGACTGGCCTGTTGGCTGACCACTCTGTGCTGCACTTGGACTGGCTGTTGGCTGACCACTCTGTGCTGTACTTGGACCGGCTGTTGGTTGACCGCTGAGGCCTATGCCTGGACTTGATGTAGGAAGTCCACTTGACCCTGTTGGTGGTTGTGCCGATGGACTGCCACTCATTCCTGGGATAGGACTTGCAGTTGGCATTCCACTTTGGCCAATGGTTGGTGGAGCAGTTGTAATCTTAACCACTGGACTGACGCTTGGTTTAGCTGATGGGATGAGAGATGGCGTCACCTCATTAGAGCCAGTGTATACACCATATGTCGTCACAACGGGGTTGTAGGGTGTGGCTGAAACATAAACATAGTGATGATTTCATAACGCATTAAGATAGCATTATCGTGACTTTCAACAGATATAATAACGTTTTATAGGTTTTATTCAGCTAAACTAAATATATTTGACAACACACATATGCTTACATTGAGCACAGTCGCAGAAGAATCGAACTGCATAGTCCAGACACTGGCCATTGGACTGTTTGCTGTTGAAGCAGAGAAGACCGGCCTGTTTGTCACATGTGACCTGCTGCCCTGTCAGTTCATGACCTGTATTGGTTCCGGCAACAACACACTGAATGGAGATGATGTTACTCTCGTCACAGAATTTGTTTGATTTTCTCAGCTTGTCAATGGTCTCCAGGTCACCGCCATCGGCATCTCCAGGTCGGGCCTCATTCATCATGGAGGTCCAGCCATGGTTGCAGACAATGGTCTCCGTCTGTCCACTGACTCCAGCCACAGGAGACACAGTGGGGCCGGCAGTTGGAGTCACTGATGGCACTTCACCTGGGGTCGTCTCTTCTCCACCTGTCAGGACATATCATACGTAAGTGACAATATGTTCTTTCATGCCGTTGTCAGCAACATTTCAGTTCTTTCATGACTATATGCAATAGGCGAGTTTAGATCTGGCCAATCATTGACCTAAAGTGGGGTCAACTACCCATGCATTCAACTCGCCATCCGACATTTTCAGGGTAGTGAGTGGGTTAGCTTTAAGGCTGCCTTTAACAGTATTCAAGTTATCTTATGGCGTTCAGGTCATACATTCAAATGAAAAGCAAACCAAAACGATTCTATCAGCAGATTCCACTGGGTAAAGATATCATTAAATGGACAAATATACATCATGTATGTATTTACAAAACATATAACGACCACGAATAATTATAAAAGTGGATAATTAGTTAATAAGATATCATTTTGCATTTCGTGCTTTATTCAATGAAGTTGCACAACGATTTTGTTATGATGTAATTCATGTTGCTGGAAATAGATTAACAATTCTCAACACATTATTTACATTTGCATATCCCAAAGAATACTCACAGAAACAATAGAATCGAACTTCATAATCTGCACACTGTTGGCCTTCTCCATTGATACATTCAAGGCCGGAGCTGTCACAGTTGACGTGCTGTCCAGTAGATCTGTAGTCAGCTTTAGTTTCAGCAACTCTGCATTCAGCTGAAAGGACTTTCATGCATGTTTTCGGATACCCAGCAATTCCACTGACAGTTTCAACATCGCCATTGCCACTGGTTGGTTTATCGGAGTTGATCCAGCCTGTCCATCCCTCCTTACAAATCTGTACAGAGGCTGTCGGGGTGCCTCCTTGTACACCAGATGGACTGGCTGTTGGTTGACCACTGGCTGTCCTGACTACTGAGCCCTGGTGTAGCAGTTGGGAGACCACTCTGACCTGCACTTGGGCTGGCTGTTTGGAGACCACCTGCACTTGGGCTTGCTGTGGGAAGACCACTCTGACCTGCGCTTGGGCTGGCTGTTGGGAGACCACCTGCACTTGGGCTGGCTGTGGGAAGACCACTCTGTCCTGCGCTTGGGCTGGCTGTTGGGAGACCACCTGCACTTGGGCTGGCTGTGGGAAGACCACTCTGACCACTCTGTCCTGTGAGCCCTGGTATAGCAGTTGGGAGACCACTCTGACTGACTTGGGCTGGCACTGGCAGACCACCTGGGCTGGCTGTTGGGAGACCACCTGCACTTGGGCTGGCTGTGGGAAGACCACTCTGACCTGCGCTTGGGCTGGCTGTTGGGAGACCACCTGCACTTGGGCTGGCTGTTGGCTGACCGCTCTTTCCTGTAACACCTGGACTGGCTGTTGGAAGACCACTCTGACCTGCACTTGGGCTGGCTGTTGGCTCACCGCTCTTTCCTGTAACACCTGGGCTGGCTGTTGGGAGACCACTCTGTCCTGCACTTGGACTTGCTGTTGGCTCACCGCTCTTTCCAGTAACACCTGGGATGGCCGTTGGTTGACCACTCTGACCTGCACTTGGGCTGGCTGTTGGCTCACCGCTCTTTCCTGTAACACTTGGGCTGGCTGTTGGAAGACCACTTTGACCTGCACTTGGACTGGCTGTTGGTTGACCACTTTGTCCTGGAAGACCTGGGCTGGCTGTTGGGAAACCTGTTTCACTCATAGGAGGTTCAGCGGTAGGTGTTCCCTCTGGGGCAACAGTTGATGGACAAGCATCAGTACAGTATACCCTCACTTCATAATCCAAACACGTCTTCCCTTTAGGCTGCATGGAATCAACACATACAAGACCTCTGTTCAAGTTGCAGGAAACATCCATTCCACCAGATTTCTCATAGGATATTTCCGTTGGATTTTCAGGTGTTGGTTTAACTCTACATTGAATGGCTACTGGCTGTTCGCAGAATGGATACTTGAGACGAAGGTTGCTTAGCGTTTCATAATCACCGTCGGTCCCTGGTTTCTTTTCAAAGGAATTCATCCACTGTGTCCACATACACGATGGAAGGGATTCAAAAGGCTGTCCAGGTTTAGGAGTTGTATAACCTGGGGCAAGTGTTGGCTTAGCGGTGGGCACTGCAGTTGGATTTCCTGAAACAGGATTGAAATTTTAAGTTGATGAAATTACATCGGTTACATAAAAAAATCATGCTATAACATTCAATCAATTAAACAGAATTTTAAACAATGCATTATAACAAATCATCATAATGATTTAATCGACACTTACGTCCACATTCACAGAAAACGCTGATTTCATAGTCATCACATGTGCCTGTTGCTTGCTTGCTGTTGGCACACAAGAAGCCCTGTTTGATGTTGCATTCTGTTCCCAAATCAGCTGTCAAGTGGTACATTTTTCCTGTAGTGGCACTTCTGCACTGTACACTAGATGGTTTTGCGCAGAAGCTGTAGTAATATCTCAGCGCTTCAAGGTCTTCATGATCACCTTCTCCTTCAAATTCAAAGCTGTGGCTGATGGTAGGTCGATCAATATTCATCCAGGCTGACCATCCTTCAGTGCAACTGTAAGGCGCTTTCGTCATCACACTGCTGGTAGGAAGACCAGTCTGCCCTGGAATGGGGCTTGCTGTTGGCTGACCACTCGACCCTGGAAGTCCTGGTGTAGCTGTGGGAAGACCACTCTGTCCTGCACTTGGACTGGCTGTTGGCTGACTACTCTGTCCTGGAAGCCCTGGTGTAGCCGTGGGAAGACCACTCTGTCCTGCACTTGGACTGGCTGTTGGCTGACTACTCTGTCCTGGAAGCCCTGGTGTAGCCGTGGGAAGACCACTCTGTCCTGCACTTGGACTGGCTGTTGGCTGACTACTCTGTCCTGGAAGCCCTGGTGTAGCCGTGGGAAGACCACTCTGTCCTGCGCTTGGACTGGCTGGCTGTGGTCCTGGCTGACTGGGGAGACCACTCTCTGTCTGGCTGTCCTGGAAGTCCTGGTGTAGCCGTGGGAAGACCACTCTGACCTGCGCTTGGGCTGGCTGTTGGGAGACCACCTGCACTTGGACTAGATGTTGGGAGACCACCTGCACTTGGACTGGCTGTTGGCTGACCACTCTGTCCTGTGAGCCCTGGTGTAGCAGTTGGGAGACCACTCTGACCTGCACTTGGGCTGGCTGTTGGGAGACCACCTGCACTTGGGCTGGCTGTGGGAAGACCACTCTGACCTGCGCTTGGGCTGGCTGTTGGGAGACCACCTGCACTTGGGCTGGCTGTTGGCTGACCACTCTGTCCTGTGAGCCCTGGTGTAGCAGTTGGGAGTCCACTCTGACCTGCACTTGGGCTGACTGTTGGGAGACCACCTGCACTTGGACTGGCTGTTGGCTGACCACTCTGTCCTGGAAGCACTGGACTGGCAGATGGCGCTGCTAAGCCTGAAATATGTTTGACTTATTAGTTTTTTACAAACAAATAAACAAAATAGACCTTTCATTGAAAATTGCTAACTTTAAAGATGATTATATGTCAACATAGAAATGATTTGCATGATTACTTACAGTCACAGTAATATCTAACTTCATAGTCGAGGCAAAGTCCGCTTGGCTGATCTTTATGGTAGCACTTAAGTCCTTCCCGCAAATTGCATGTGACCTTCTGGCCAGACATTTCGGCCTTGGTGTTCTGACCGACGACACGACAGTCTATGGCAGTCATCATATCAGGGCCACAGAAGGAATAGGACTTCCTAAGGCCACTAATGGTCTCAATGTCTCCGATGTTGGCTTGTGTTGGCACAGAGGAACTCATCCAGGAGGTCCAGCCAGTACTCAGACAGGCAGGGGGCATTGCTGTAGATACATAGGCCGTTGCGGTTTCAGAGGAGACTGTATATACAGTTGGGGAGACGGTTGGTTGAGCTGTAGGTTTAGCAGAAGGGGTGGAGACTAACGGCGTACTTCCTGTGCAGTAGCCAATCCTCTTCAGTTCACCATTGGTACAGGTGCTGTGGAATCCAAACCAATATGTTAGTTATATACTAAACACATATAAATTGGGGTGCATATTTGTGCATATACGCCTGTGCGTCTGAGTGTGTATGTGTGTGTATGTGTGTGTGTGTGTGTGTGTGACTGTGTCCGCGTTTGTGTGAGGGTGTGATTCCGCGTTGAACACCAATGTTATTGCTTCTCATCTTGATGTGATAGGTGCCCGAAGTGATTCGGTTTCTTTTGTTTGAAATACACCACATATGCAATTTCCATTAGAAACATAAAGTGTTACAAAATATTCCCTAATGATTGATAATATTGTATTTATAATCTGTATCATAAAAATTATGAATGCCCATATATGACTTGCTGGTTTCATTGTTTTCCAAGTTTGGATTACAATAAATATCCAATGCATTAACATATCTGGTGCAAATTTGTACTCATTGGGTCTAAAGAAAACCGATTACATATGTGGTTCTCTACCATAGGCATATTTCAGTCTATACCAGAATGTAAATGAGCCAGGTATACAGAACTGTTAGCTTACCAGATCTCGCACTCAGATCTACATATGGTCTCGTCGGTGATCCGTTCTCCCTCCCTGTAAGCTCTTCCGTTAAGGACACAGGCTGTGGTGTTACAGAAGGGTTCTGGGATGCACTTCATTGGCGAGACGCTGCTGTCGTACACCTGTCCCGGGAGGCAAGCCTGGGCATCGCAACCTTCGAAACACAGGTCCTGTTTGCAGTCCTTTGTCAGTTGGTCGTACACAAGACGGTTGTCGCATGTCTTCTTCGGGCAGGTGGAAATGCAGGGGTTGTAGGTGAAGCAGTCGATGCATTCAATGGCTGCAAGAAAGTCGTGGAGGAAATATAGTGAGTGAATATGGTGTTAGGCCGCACAACGGGCATGACCTATTGTACTCATGTACATTTTAGATAATAGAACCCTGAGTTTTGGTTTTACGCCGCTTTTAGCAATATTTAAGCATTATCACGGCGGAGGACACTAGAAATCGGCTTCACACATTGTGTCCATGTGGGGAATCGAACCCGGGTCTTTGGCGTGACGAGCGAACGCTTTAACCACCACCCAATAGAACCCTGATCTTCGACGTGACCTTTGCAGAGCTAACCCATCTGTTGGAATGAAATGTGTACACAGCTGTGGATATTGATGACGATATCGACTGGTATTTTTATAGACCGCTTATTTTTAGGGAAACCAACTCTATCTGGACATTTTCTTTCAAAAATCATAATTCAATGACATACTTAATCAATCGTTTTGCAGATGAGAACTGGTCTTCACAAACCAGTTGTGCCTTTATTGACGTCGTGATATTATGTCCGAAATTTTACCCAAATGGGATGATGTTATTTTTAGGTGAAAAAACTATTAAATACATACCACAAAGCTCATTGCTCCTCCATCTGATGGGGACTCCTTTGACAGCGCACTCGTGGGCGTAAGCAGCAACGGCAGTACAGAGACATTCACAGTCGCCTCCAAGGTCACAAGCGCAGGCATCAAAGATACATTTGTCCATGTACGTCTGGTAGGGCACAACGCCGTGGCAAGGCTCAAACAGGTCTGATTGCATGATGCCACACTTCTTCTGAGCCCATGGTTTGCGGTGAGGGGCTGCTTCGCAGGTGTCGGTGATGACAGTTGAGGGGGCGCAGTAGTCGTGGACCTTCCAGGAGTCACCAAAGGTGGTGGCCTTGACAGCAGGAGGACCTCCCTGGGGCATCTGGAAGTCATCCTTTTGGTCTCCATTGAAGTTACCACACAGACCAGCAACCTGGGAAGATGAAAAAAATATCGAATGAGTGAGTTGGAATTAACATTAGCTCAGTGATATCATGTTATGGATATCAGGTTAATGTGGAGGAGAGGAAGAAGTCATTCAGGTCATAGAAGCTGCCAAGATGTGGGGTAAGATGCCGACAAACCAAAATGATATAATCAGGAGGAATCTACGATTGGAATCAATGACAACAGGCATCTGCCTTATTGTGATGTCTCAAAGTACTGGGCTTTATGACATTATAATGAGGCCTCCTAGTACACACATGCGACGCTATGTCAAACATTTACGTCAGTTAAGCTGAATTTGGAAAAACCCACTGACAATAAGCAATCTGGGTTGTTTATGGAATGAATCCCACTGGCCAAAAAGGGACTAGATAGGATAATGAATGGAAAATGAAAATAATTTATATGTCTTCGCGGATAAATGACACTTTTACATTTGCATCTACCTTATTTCTGTGTGGGGTACTGAGCCTGATGTAAAGGGTCGTTCCTTTGTCCCACTGCATGGTGATTCCCAATGTGGTGTTGATGTAGACGAAGTTGCCAACTTCCCTGATGTCGAAAGGTGAGCCGGGCTCGTTCGTGACTGGTTTACCACGAACAAGATTGAGACGGTAGAAGTTAGCAGATCCAGGTTCGCCAACAGAGAACTCGATGGCCTTGGTGCAAGTTACACCGCTGGTGCCACAGGGGATGTTCTCGGTGGTGATCAGGAACCTGGAGGGGTTGGTTTCAGTGGATTTGGCAAGGATGTAGTCGCAGTTGCCTTGGAACTCAAATGGTTTGCCGTCGAAGGTCTTGTAATGGGAGTCGCCGTATGTGCTGCAGATTGCGGGACAGTCCTTCATCTCACATTCCCACTTGCGACTCTTGCATGTGCTGAAAACAGACAGCATGGTTTTCGTGATTTGTCAGGGTGAAAAACATATTTTTTCTTGACTTTCTGTACTGGTCTATGGAAGTACTAATTGAATTATAATAGCATATTTTAGGTATACAAACAACATTTGCATTATTACTTGAATAGTATTGTAGTCGTCTTCCTGTGTTAGATTCGGATTAAAATTGCTTGTCATAATAGGCATGGGGTCAGGCTCAATGACTTGGTTGACGCATGTCAGGGTAGCCTAATTCTGGTGTCCCATGCCCTGATATTGCTGGAATATTGCTAAAAGCTCACTAAACTCAATCATTCACTCTCAAGATGGTGAAGTGTACAAACCATTCGTTACAGTCCATGACTATCTTCTGGTTCTCGAAGTAGGCTTTTCCTCCGTGGTGACATGGACACTGGCCGGCCTCCACGCATCGGTCTCCCTCCTTCACAAACCCTGGTTTACATACACAGCCAGGCTCACACGTGCTCGTGGTGCACGTTGGTGGGTCGTGCACGTTGTCGCATGTGACGGGGCATGCAGAGACGCAGTTGGTGTACACCTTGTTCTCCTCACAGAGAGACTGGATGGGCTTTGTGGTGGGCAGAGTTGACGATCCGTCTTTGCCGTGGAGGTTCTGACAGTGCCATTTGGCGCCCACGCATTCACTGAAAATAACCATGTTTTACGTAAGTTTGATTCTGATAATTACAAATGCAATACAACTGTGTCCCTGTTATAAGACTTTTTTCTCTTTTATAATTTTAAAACATTTTACAATTTTTTCAGAAAATCAACAATGGACATTTCGGCTACAATCGTACAAACACGATTTTCAAATTATATAAACAATGCATGACATGAAGACCAAAACTTATAAAAGACGCGCTGATATTACACTCCATTAAAGAAGAACATTTAGTTATCATATAGTAATGTCTAAGTTCATTCTGGAAAGCATGAAAAGGTGGCACAGTTTTTGAATTTGCTTCCCAAAATGAGGTTTTTGAAGATAATGATAAGAATATTGAGAGGGTCATTGTTTTTGTCTGGAAAACCAAGCAATACTTGTCTTTTTGTTAATTTTATATTGATTTGAGTTTTCCGATTTAGCCACATTATAGAAATCTGGTCTGATCTGATCTGATCTGGTGCAAGCTAAAATGGTTTGACTCTAGACATTGATTTATTGTGAAATATATGTTTACCAAAGTTCATCTCCCTTGATGGTGGTGAATCCAGCTGCATATTCCCTCTCGTCAAAGATGCAAGGACACTGTGTGATGCTGACACATTCGCCATCGTTGTTGAGAGATTCGCCAGGGGGGCAGTTGCATCCTTCCACACATCTCTCCTGGCAGGCCTCGCTCTCGGCGATGTTGCGGCAGGTTCTGGCGCAGGGGCTGCCACAGACTTGGTACTCCTGGCCGCCGGTACACACCAGGGCTGGGTACATAGATCATAGGTAGTGAATATAGGTTCTGAACACTGGGACGTTTGATAGTGGATATTGGTAGTGAACATTTGAATATTAGTAGTTATCCCTGGAAAAGTGGCAGTGGACAGTGATAGTGAACATTTAAAATTTGCAGTGGACAGTGGTAGTGAAGATTGGTTTATTGGAAATAATCTCTGGAAAAGTGGTAGTGGGCATTGGTAGTGAACATTTACAATTTGCAGTGGACAGGGGTAGTGAAGATTGGTATATTGGAAATAATCTCTGGAAAAGTGGTAGTGGATATTGGTAGTGAACACTGGAACATTTGCAGTGGACAGTGATAGTGAACATTGGTATATTGGAAGTGATCTCTGGAAAAGTGGTAGTGGGCATTGGTAGTGAACACGGGAACATTTGCAGTGGACAGTGATAGTAAACATTGGTATATTGGAAATAATCTCTGGAAAAGTGGTAGTGGACAGTGATAGTGAACATTTACAATTTGCAGTGGACAGTGGTAGTGAAGATTGGTATATTGGAAATAATCTCTGGAAAAGTGGTAGTGGACAGTGGTAGTGAACACGGGAACATTTGCAGTGGACAGTGATAGTAAACACTGGTATATTGGAAATGATCTCTGGAAAAGTGGTAGTGGGCATTGGTAGTGAACACGGGAACATTGCAGTGGTCAGTGGTAGTGAAGATTGGTATATTGGTAGTGGACATCGGAGCATTGGTTGTGGACATTTTGAACTGGTAGTGGAAATTTGGACATTGGTGGTGGATGTTGGAAATGTTGGTAGCCGACATTTGGAGTGAACATCGGTAGAGCACATGACAGTTATGATGGTGGGAAGCTAGTAGTGGACACTGGGATATTGGTTGTGGACATGACAGTTTTGATGGTGGGAAGCTAGAAGTGGACACAGGGATACTGGTTGTGGACATGACAGTTTTGATGGTGGGAAGCTAGAAGTGGACACAGGGATATTGGTAGTGGACAAACACAAACAAATGCTCGGCACACTGCAAATGAACGTTGCAATCCCATGATAAGGCAATGTGAGTCTAAGAACCTAATGAGACTAAATCTGTAACAACTGATGGTATTATATATGTCTCCACTCACCACACTCTGTGATTTCAGAACGCCAGTTGATCTTGATGCCCTTAGCTGCACAGGTGTCGGCGTATTCCCCGAAGTTGGGGCACATGCAGTCCTTGAGGTTTTCAGTGCAGGCACAAGTGTCATACAGACAGTCATCATAGAACTGATCCACGTCCACAACGTCATGGCATTCTGGAAGGAGAACGAAACTTATTGGAACCCGCTGACCTGGGAGTCTGTTTAAGGGAGTGAAATTTTCAAAGACAGTTGACCAGATCTACCCTTGAGTATCACCGTCAGATTGAATCTTTAATGCCATTGTCACACTCGCCCTTGAATATATTTAACTTCATGACTGACTGAGTTTGGTTTTACGCCGCTTTTAGCAATATTCCAGCAACATATCGGCGGGGGGACACCAGAAATGGAATTCACACATTGTACCCATGTGGGGATTCGATCCCGGGTCTTCGGCGTGACGAGCCAACGCTTTGACCACTAGGCTACCCCACCGCCCTTTAACTTCATGACTCTTGAGTATCATTGATATCCTGACTTTGAATATCATTGACAAAATTACCTTTGACTATCATATAAATATGCGAACCTTGAATATCACGATACATTAAAAAATAAATATCATTGATATACTGACTTTGAATATCATTAATACACTAACCCTTGAAAGTGTCACTCTTCAGCTTCTCGCATTCAGCCACAGCCTTGGCCTTCCTCTGAGCGTTCAGGTCACATGGGTGGGCCTGTGGGGTTGTAGGCATATCGCGACACGAGGCCTCAGTCTTCCAACGGTTACCGAAGGCGTTGACGTTTGTCTCAATGTCGCCTTCCTTTGTGAGGAAGTCGTTGTTCTGGTTGCCGTCAAAGTAGCCGCAGAGACCCTTGGTCTTCTTCATGAAGGATGGAGGGGCGGTGATATAGGCGCGAGTGCGGCCGTCCCAGAGGATCTTGATGCCGTTGTCAAGCTCAGCCTAGAAGTAAAGATTGTTCATTATGACGTCTTCTGTAGCCTGCGACTTATACAGTATTTTCTGAGAAACACGAAACAAAAACAAGTCCTGCTAGTCTACATGCATTACAAGTGGAAATGAGGACCAAGACTTGCTGAACAAAGACATTAGAATCTATGTCGAAACGTCGCCTATACAGAATAAAGAAGTTGTATATCCATAAAAATTGTGCTTATTTTTCACCTAAAAGAAGACAAGTGGAAGTGTTTGAAATTTTGAATATGTATTGAGTAGTGATTCATCCCAATAATCACCATAACTATTTCCTGCAGACAGATACAAGGACTCAGTTATTTAAAACGGAATGATGTGACCTCCTACCTGCATGAAGAGAGATGACACCATGAAGATTTTGATTCCCTGAGCCTTGTATGGGAGTTTGGTGATCTCCTTTCCGTTCACAAAGAGCTGGTGGTTGTGGTCGAGCTTGATGTTCATTCCGTTGACATCGAGGGTCACAGATTTCGTGCATGATGCCTCTCCGTGTCCACATTTAATGTTGTCAACGATGACGTCAAAGTTTGGATCGTAGATGAGGTAGTAGCTGCAGGTACCCATGAAGTTGTAGCGGAAGCCGTCGAAGGTCATGTAGTGAGGATCTCCGGTGGCAGAGCAGGTAGCCTCACATTTTTTGTCTGTGCAGTTCCACTTTCCGCCATTGCATGTGCTTAGGGACAAAAGTAGCTGTGTGACATTTTTGTAACACTGAAGTGAACAGTATACAAAAGAAGGCATGCAAGGAACCAGACACGTGACAATTTATGCAAGACAATAGGTCCATTGAGTTTGTATTCAAAATGAAGTTAATGGTTGGGTCAATTGTGCTTCTTCAATTGCCGTCCACTTATATCGACGTTGACAGAAAAGAGTTATTATTTGGATACACCTTATCAGCGAAACCTTAAGATTTAGAAACTTAGAAATTCTTGGAAACTTTGGTGATATATCTCTCCTGATAAAAGAGCGAGTCAGCCAGGGTATTATATGGGGGAATTATTGAATTGATTATAAACACATGTTTAATATATATACAGAGATGTTGAGACGGTCGTGACAACCGAAGCCTTCTAAGGATACCTATTTAACTCGTCTTCAAATTGATGAATTTATATATATATATTTGTGAGGAGTTCGGTACCATGTGTTACAATCTCTGGGAATGGTTTCTCCATGGTTGAACTCTTGACCGTTGTTGTCGCAGGGGCAGGTGTCGGCGGCGATGCACTCGCCATTGTGGAGAACAGTGCCGTCGGGACAAAAGCAACCGTCAACGCATGTGTCGTCATTACAGGTCGCGCTGGAGTCTTGGCACCTCTTGGGGCAGGGGCTGCCACATTCCTTGAAGATCAGGTTTCGCTGACACACCACAGCTGTTTCAAGAAGAGTGAGTGAGTGAGTTTAGTTTTACACCGCACTCAGCAATATTCCAGCTATATGGCGGCGGTCTGTAAATAATCGAGTCTGGACCAGACAATCCAGTGATCAGTGCAATTGGGAACCCATGACATGTGTCAACCAAGTCAACGAGCCTGACCACCCGATCCTGTTAGTCGCCTCTTACGACAAGCATGGGTTACTGAAGATCAATATTCTAACCCGAACCTTTACGGGTCGTTTCAAGTAGATACCCATAATGAGAATCTTAAACGTTTTTAGGAACATGAGCATGTGAATCGTGTTTTTCTACTGCAACAATTACAAATGTCAAATATTTAGTTTTGTCGAGATTGAAATGAAAAGTTGCTATGACGTATGCTAATTAGTACGAATACCAAATTTCGTATGACCAACATATATCGGTTTACGTTACAATCGAATTTCTTTCTCAAATACTTAAGAACCACGAAAACCATTGCCTTAGGGGCAAATAGAATCAAACACCAAACAAAGTCATTCTTGAGGCACCACATGGTGTCGCGTGTTTAATTGTTGGGTAGAACCGAAACCCACGAGCCAAGCTGTCGATAACGTCACCATCTGTCCATGACCAAGGTTTACTAATTTAGCCTGATCTACAACCTGTGCATCGTACGTAGGACGTCACAGCAATCAAAAGTTATCTCCCTTAGTTCATTATCTCCCAAGAGTTATCTCTCTCTAACGCAAGTGAGCACTACTCACGGCATCTATCAGTCCTTCTCCAGGAGAGTTTGACCTTCTTTGACATGCATTCCCTGGAGTACGCCTCGAAGGTGTTGCACATGCATGCTTGCTGGTCGCCATTGCAACAGTCGGTCTTGCAAGCTTCGATGTAGGGGTTTACGTCAACAACCTGAATTATGAAGATTTATATGGATATATAGTGTAAATGTGGGAAGAAAACCCGAAGTAATGAAGATTTTTAGTTCATCCAGACCACAACTTTGCTGCCGACTAACCTAGGAGAATAATGCGAACAAATCTCAGCGGATCCTGGTTTACCTAGGCTTAGCAAACAGGGCAAATCCTGTCCGAAAAGTGTACTGTACGTATATCTATGGTGGAATAGAGAATAATCTCAGCATGGTCTCCATACTTTACAAGTGTCACAAGTAACAAAATGGTGATTTACAGAAATTTACAATTTGTAAATATCATATTTACAAAAATAACAAATTTTGTAAATATCATATTTACAAAAATAACAAATTTTGTAAATTTAGGAAATGTTCTATATGGATGGAGGGTAGGACAGCATCTTTGGATGGACAATACTCACAGAGTGGCAGGCGGCGAAGGAGGCATCAGTCATCAGCTGTTGGCAGATATTGGACGCCCTGAGGGCCTTCTGGCTGTTTTGGGGGGTGTCCATCTTGCATACAGCGTGCTGGGAGACATCGGGACAAGAGGCTACAACAGTGACATGGCAACATTTGGTAAAGCACGTTCTTGAAGAAGATGAGTCTGTTCCACATTATGACCTCCCTGTCACATCTGTTTGATTTGTTGTATTTAGTCAGCTTTGGCCCATCTTGTTAAGAGATATGTGGTTACCTTCGATGCTTCTCGTATGAGGTACTGGCCCAAGCTTGTTACGTTTCGAAATGGTATCTGACTAGTGTTGATGTATCTGGACAGAATTTCTGCGTTTCGTAAAAGGTATTTCCCCAGCTTTGAGCATCTCGTAAAGTGTATCTACCCAGCTTTGGTGCTTATCATAAAGTGTGTCTGATAGACTTTGACTGAGATTTGATACATCTCGTTTGGGCTATCTGCCCTGCTTTGATGCATCTTGTAAAGGATATGTAGCCAGCTTTGATGCATCTCGTAAGGGCTGTCTGCTCTGTTTTAATGCATCTCACTTACATCCATCAAGAAGCTCCTTCTTCCAGGTGGTGGCGAAGCTAGCTGCAGACGTGACCACTTTGCCGGTGTCCGTCTCGAAATCGTTGTTAGGGTCACCGTCGTAACGTCCACACAGGCCACACGTCTTGCCTTTCAGATCATCGGCCACCTGCACGAAGATGGACTCCTTTCCGTCCCATTTGACCTTGAAGCCAAGTCCAGTTCTGACGGCGATATAGGAGCCGACCAGTTCGTACACAACACCATCGTGGGCACCGGGGACCTTCACCTGTAGGAATAAATGAACCAATAATAGCGGATGGTACCGGTAGAGTCGGCTATGCCTTTTAGTTTTGCGAATACTGGGGTCACCAATGGTATTTAAAGGTTCATTCCAGAAGCCTCACATCTTTGTCATGATTATTTTGCGCTGAAGTCTTTAATACTAGTACACTAATTGTCTTGGTGGTTTCCACTTAAAGGTATTTATCTGTCGCCTGGGAGATTTGTCATGGCTAACAAAGGAAGGGCTTACCCAATCACCTGGAAGGTTATGCGTGACTGAGTGAGTGAGTGAGTGCTTGAGTGCGTGCGTGAGTGCGTGAGTTTAGTTTTACGCCGTTTTTAGCAATATTCCTGCAATATCATGGCCAGGGAGGCCAGAAATGAGCTTCACATAGAAGGTTATGACTGTTAACAGACTTGCCGTTTGCAATCGCCACAGTGGTTACCACGACTGTTACTATTCTTTTGACTTTTGGAGTCATTTGAAAATTTATCATGATTGCAGAGAGGCATGGATTACCAATTACCAAAATCTGCAGAATCATAAATGTGTTCTACAAAAACGATAAGCAGTAGACTCACAGGGGCATCATTCCACGTGACCTCGGGTCCACCAGCACCTTGACGCAAACTGATTTTCGTTGAGCCCATGTAGATGTCTATTTCTCTCTTGCATTGTTTTCCAACCGTGCAGTTCCGTCGTTGATGACGTGGATGTCGAAGGTATTGAAGGCGCAGTCCTTGGCGAGGAGGTAGTGGCAGTTACCCTGGAATGTGTACATCTTGTTGTCGAAGGTCCTGTAGTGGTCCTGGCCCCATGTAACGCAGGTGGCGTCACCGTTCACCTCGGGGTGGACTGCAACGTGACATGAGTGAGTGAATGTCATTTTGTGCCATATACAGCAATATATACCATTACAAAAAGTAGGGGATATTGGATTTACAAGATTGATAAAATGCAAATGATGAAGCCAAGGAGGCAACAGATGATGCAGAGAAATTAAGGGAAAATGTGACAATTTATTCCATTCCTTTGGAAATGTTTCATCTGTATGGATATATATTACTTTTTATCATATGCATTGGCTAGTGGTATGTTCGCAAAATGGAATATCCCCTACTTTTTTGAATGGTATTATAAATACAATAAAATACTAACGAGATGTAAGACAACAAAGTGAGTCCCCTCCAGATACACCTTTGAATAAAAGCATGATCTCCGACCCATTTCAGTCAGCTGTTACAAGTTTACATTGTATGCTTCTTGCACAAAACTATCTTAGCGTCAAGATGATTGTAACCCCAATACTTTAACAAAGACTTACAATAGTCTTAGCACTAAGACCACATTGTACAACGTGCTTGACTATCAGTTCTCCCCAAGAATTCCCACTTAGTATTAGTGACGACATTAGGATTTAGACCAGCAGCAGGGCTCCAGATAATTTTTCAACAGGAAAACCTTAAGAGTACATTTAGAGTACTGAATGGAAATTAATGGAGTATCGGTAATGTTGTGTTTCGTTTCATATATGCACCACAACATTGCTACTCTTGTGTAAACAGGTCAATGAACAATAAAACAATACTTTTTCAGATAAATACGTCTGTAAATGATTCTAATACCATACACTATTGTTGCGGTGCGTATCTGCTACGTTTTCTAAATGATTTCCTACCGTATCTTGCATTTACGCCGATACGGCCCTTATCTGGAGCCCTGCAGCGGTGTTTCATATTACAGTCAGTATATACATGTGTAGTTGTGAGATAGCCGAAAAGGAAAACATGAGTCTTTTATTTGAGAACAGATGAAATCGACAAAAACAGTGGCACTAAATCCTTCCTGTAACATAATTCTGCTTTTGTATACTCACTTAAACTGCCCGTTGGCTGAACAGATGGGGCAACTAGTTCTGAAAGAAAACAAAGATATTTTATTGATTTCTTATTCCAAATTTTATTCTTTGTCGCGACATGCCTATTAATAACTGTCTTGAGGCAACAATCCTCTGATTGATATGATGAGCAATGTTTAACTTGTCGGATCATTTCGACAGGCAATCATTCGAAATTCGAG
Organism: Haliotis rubra; assembly: GCF_003918875.1. NCBI lineage: Eukaryota > Metazoa > Mollusca > Gastropoda > Lepetellida > Haliotidae > Haliotis > Haliotis rubra. Next base: position 1,191,025 of record NW_025767490.1, on the reverse strand, counting down.
CATTACCGTTCAATTGATTCAGTCGCATATCACAACCAGCAAACGAGTCATACGTCGTTTGGACCAATTCTAAATCTGATCTCCAGTGTATATCCCCAAACCCCAAATACGTAAAGAGGTAGTTTTAGTAGGGTAATATTAACCACTACCACGTGTTCTACACTCCAACATGACAACGCACCTTGCACACAGTCTGGGATGCTCTCCTTGGGGGGACTCCATGTACCATCAGCCGAGCACCTGTACTCAGGGGCGGGGGGTGTCTGGAACTTGAAGGTGGGTGCGCAGCCCACAGTACAGACAGTAGCTGTACTGTCAGCCTTGCACTGGATGCTGCCGAACAAAGGACCCGAGGGCTTCGCGCACAGACTGGAATCTAATGATAATCATAACAATAATTATACACGTCTCAAAGATGTAACTATGACGACGATGTTTTAACTTGGAGGACGTCTTGTGGACAATAGTCTTTCCTTCATGTATTCCTATAATCCCGGATAAGGGTAGAATTAACATTTACAAATAAGTTTCTTTCCTGAGGGAACACTGTTGTGTGGAAACAGCCTTTAAAACCTAATAACAAAGTTTTGCACTTCAGAAGAAACAATAAATGTTAAAACTGATAACTTACGGTGCTGGCAGTGTGAGCCTCTCCATCCGTCTATGCAAGCGCACTTATTGGGTTCATTGCACGACCCGCCGTTCAGACACCCCGGGGAGCATACAGCTGTAATGGAACCTTCTTTTATGAACTGGGCATAACAGTCGATAGATTATTTTTGGGACTGGATAATCAGATTTTCATGTAAAAGTTCTTTATTCTTTATGCAGTTTATTGTTGCATCAGAGTCAAAGTCCAAAGAAATTTTTCATAATGCAATCAACGAAGGAGGGTGATAAAAGTGGCCAGTCGAATAACTGAACCGGACCAGAAGATCCGATTTTGTAGCAGCGTATTAAGAGGTTGTTAGTGAGTGAGTATGGTTTCTACGCCACTTTAAACAATACTTCAGCAATATCACGGCTTGGGACACCAGAAAATTGCTTCAGACATTGTACCCATGTAGAGAATGGAACCCGAGTTTCGGCGTGACGAGAGAACGCTTTAACCACGAAGCTACCCCATATAGGTGATGTATTTCATCCCGTGTCTCTGATTCTTGTCAGATTCTGGTCGACAATTCTAGTGAGTCTCTCCCGGACATTTCATTGACTGTGGTCGATACTCACGCTGACACTCGGGGATATTCTTCCCATCATACCAGCTTCCGTCAAAGTTGTCACATGATCGTTCTACGGACGCTTCATTTGTCTTGAACTGGAATCCGGTGTTACATGTGGCGGTGCAGACACTGTGGAAATACCAATGTGGTTTAGCACCTGATGAAGATGTGATTTTGTCTTGGCATCATAAAATTGGTCAATGACAACCAATAATTCGGAAGTGGTTTGGTTCCACTTCGGGCTGGCTATAACGAAAGACTTAAATCTATGTTAATTGTTGTCACCCTGCCTGGCTATCACCAGAAAGGATAAGGATGGCCTGGCTCGGAGAAAACTGTATCAGAGTTGGTTTTATACGTTAAGTAGAGGCGGGTGAGGTTAAATTAGGTTTTAACGTCGTGCTTGAGAATATTTCGCTCATATGACAACGTACATGCGTGTGTATGTGCGGCTGCTTGTACTAGCCCAGACTGAAGCTGGTTTTATGGTGCCAGCCCACTGAGATACCTTGGCGCAGTGAAGCATGAATACCCCACTCAGACACATTACACTGACTCCGAGCCGACCAGTCTTTGATGTACCCATTAATGTCGAGCGCCAGGCAGGGACCAACAAGTACCATATTTTAACGTCTTTTGGTATGACGCGATCGGGGATCGAACCCGCGACCTTCCGCTCTCGGGCGGACGCTCTAACCACAACACCATGGATGCGGTCTGATAGAGAGTAGAGGCATGGTATCTCAGTGATATAGCACTATAAAACCGGAATTGGTCCGAGGCTGTACTTTTCATTTCTTTCTTTACTTTTCCAAACCTAAAGTTCCATTTTCCGATAAAAAGCCCCATGTTCTAGGCCCCAGCCAATGACGTCCACTTACAAGTCGAATCCGTCGACACTGCTGGCACAGTTGATCTTTCCGTTATTGGGGGGCAGGCAGAGGTTGGCAGGCGGAGTTACCTACCGCTGGAATAGACAAGAAAGGGAATATAAGACAGTTAGTTACACGTGTAGCGGTAACTTTTGTTCGTGTGTCGTCAAGCTTGTCTGTTTATTTCGTTTGTTGTTTAACGCCACATTCAGCAATATTCCAGCAATATGGCGGCCTGTAGATAATCGAGTCTGGAGCAGACAATCCAGTGATCAACATCATGAGCATCGATATACGCAATTGGGATACGATGACCTGTGTCCACCAAGTCAGCGAGCCTGATCACCCGATCCCGTTAGTCGCCTCTTAATGGGTTGCAGAAGACCCGAATTCTAACCCGGATCTTCATGGATTTTTTTTGATCGGCCATTACAAAGGTGTTCATGACTCTCAAACCTAATATTTGTATTCTAATCTATTGCATCTCTTTATTTGCATGTGTGTAACCCCACACTGTGTACCTGGCATAAAAAACCTGTATCGACATGCATATATCGGACCTTTAAAACAGAAGTGAACGCCTTTTCCACCTCACGCACTTCAACCTGCCCCAGCACCAATCTATTAACTCTACTGTTCCCCATGTCAATAAGCCATGATGAGTCATAACACTTATCTACGTTAGTTGGGACAAGTGTCTACAAAGAGAGCCTTTATTGTGTATGTACTACACATTGAACAGCGTTGCCTTCCTGGAGTGTAATTTGACTCGTTTGATATACAACCATTTGATATTTTTACTTGTTTGAAGCCAGAGTATGTGTACTCAACGCACGCATGAAGTGGTTTTATGACATTTATTGCTTTTAGGTAAACATAGTTTTGACACCAATGTCATTTTATCAGGACGAAAAGAACGCTGATGTGAAAGTGATGCCAACGTGCACTGTAAAACCGAGATACAAAATCGTTGAGAACCTGGATTCGAACCCGGAATCATAGGGTTAATCTGCTCTCTTAACATATGTTGATCTCCTCAACATACACCATAAGCGAAGATATTCGAGTGTACATGTGCTTGTTAAATCTGTACTCCACAATTACTTCAGGCGATGTGACACATGCATGAGGGACTAAGTTTGCTTACACCTCGCGATGAACAATATTTCAGTTATATCACAGCATCGGCATAATGTTGAAGGAAAGTCCGAAAAGATAATGGTCATACAACTTTACAACTTTCTTGTAACCCATGAACACGGGTTTAATGGTGCCAAAACCTTGATACACAATCAGGGTACATAGTGGGTTCAAACCCATGATCATCGATTCCTGTCATGTCTAAGAGAGGCAAACTCTCCACACTGATTAACGGCGTGTAACACGGCTAGGCCACTCGCGTCCCCTACTAATAAATAATTCAACTATTAGCGATATTACAACTTACCTTCGCGCTTGACTCGAGCGGCCCTGCAAAACAGGTAAAGAAAAAACTTAATGATTGTCGTAAATGTTGAAACCTTATCAGAAGGAAAAGGCAAGCGATCTGATAAGTAAAAACTTTCGGATCAACTCTACGGGATTTGTTTTTGGGAAGGGTGTTATCGTTAAAACGGACTGTTTATCTGCATTTATGAAGCCATGTTTCTGATAGGGTTCTCCGCTTGTGTGAAGTATTGACGCACCAGCCACTTAAATACCCTTACACATTGTTTGCAAAATGCTGCCTTTACATAAACGATTCATGCAATCTCATTTAACCTTTTCAAATCCCAATTTACTCTTTAGCGGCTATTCATTAACCACTGCAAACTTGGTGTCTGACTTGAAACATACGGCACAACAACCATGTAATCCGCAATCTCCCAAACAAATTCACTGCGGTTTAAGTTTACACCAACACGACAATCTTCCAAATGCATTACCAAATCTGGAATGTCTTTGTGATTTAAAAGTAGTTATCTTAACAAAAACACCATTACTTTCCAGGATATGAGAAATTTGAAATAAAGAAATACAGTACATTACGTCTGTAACGAACATGCTTAGGGACGATTTGACGGATATAACGAACTCGTCTTTTGATCCTGGCAACTTACGTTATTTTTTAATCTTTTAAGCGAAATACGTATAACGAACTACGGTTATGTCGAACTACAATTAGTGGTCACGTTCATTTCTATATAATCGTAGTTTACAGTAGTAGTCAATTTTGAAATTAATTTTTTGCAATTAACTTCACAATTAGTTTTCTGTCGAAAGCTGAACATGAACACCGGGTGTCTTAAAGAAATTGCAAGTAGGAAAAGCCTTGTCACCATTGACGTCAATATGTGATATACGGTCGTCATATTTAGAATGATAAGACAAGATTAATCCGTCGCGACAATCGTCCGTATGTAAACTAAATATAACGACATGGACACCTCCCCTCTACCAGTCTCCCCCAGTGCATGGCTTATCACACGCCGTGAGTGCCTGATTGAACTAACTACAGATAATTGACGGTTTCTCACATACTTCACAATGCACATACAGATGGCAATGTGCATTACACTGCTTCTGGGATACTTGAGAATCCTTTTCAACATTTTGTCAATCAAGGACATCTCACAGTGACACAAGGCAGTCTAAATTTTGTAATACAATTTATTTTAAAAAGGTAATTGAAGCATGAGCCTTATATATACCTTTAACAAAAACGTTCTTAATCTCATTTACAATGTCTCCATTTTGACTATCGAGAGATTGTTTGTGTGAAACCTGGAATGAAACGCCTGCTTTTTCGTAAACAGTCAAACATTTACACAGTTATTTTTATGCAAGATCGTAACACATAGTCTGCTTTGGTACTTGTAAAGTAATATTTAATCTGTTGTCTCGAGAAGTGTAAAGTTAAAGCGATTTTCCTTTGAAACCTTTAAAAGTAATTTGTCATGTATCACATTGAGCGCTTTTGATTACAGAATGTGTTATCTGTACAACAATCTACTGATTGAGGCTACCTCCGTCAATGATAAGTTTCGATTAATCTCGTCAGTTATATTTTTGGCACATACAGTTCCATTTAATATAAATATGAACATATTTACAAAACAATATAAGTAAAGTTTCTAGTATTGGAATCAAATGCCAATTCTTACGTTATGGTATTGGTAACGGTTAATGGATCAGATCAAACCCGAAAAAGGAAATGAAAGTTCTGCAGATACATTTTTCACACACAGTAAAGCAGTATTTCACTTTTCATGACACAAGATTTATAACCTAGCTCATATAACTGTTATTTCAATATGCATTTCGATGACTGGATTAACTGATATGTTGCGCGTCGTACCATATCAAAGCCGCACGTTAAACGAGAAATATTATTCCTCTTGTGAGTTTTTGTGATACAAAATCAGTTATTTTATATCCAAAGAAAAGTCTTGATAGAAACAGATTTTGAAAAGTAACATTAAAAAAGAAACTTAAGCGTATTGAACTTGAGATGCTTCATTTTTTAAATATCATTAAGCCAGGAATTACACAAACATAAATATACTAGGAATATACTTAAACTGGATTTAGAATATGCGACACATATAAGAGAATGTTTTCAAAATAATAAATAAGAAAAAAATATATGTACATGACATGAATCCTTTAAATTGTTCATGATATAAGAATAAATCTGAACTTACTCGATCGCCGAGAAAAGCAGGAGGCCAAGACTCAAGGTCTTAAAAGAGGCACTTGGTGCCATTTCCAAAGGTGCACAGATACCGCTGCGAAATTCCTTTGGCTGATTCCCTGAAAGACCTACTAAAACTTGAGACAATTGGCGCCCTAGCGCTTGTGAAGTTACCTTTAAAATGCCCAAACTTATATACAGAAAGTACTGGCACAGAGCGACCAATCAGCGATCAGCTGACTGGCGTCATTCGGCATTGCTCGGTTTCCAAGTAAAGGCTTCAGATAACGTTTTAGCCTACGAGGTAAAATCTTTTGAAAACAGTGTACAATTAAAAGGTACATTTATTATTGACCGTCAGATCTTATTCTAATTTTGATAAATATGACTATGGATTATAAGTTTTTGTCGATTTTCGTAAATTATGAGTTTCGCTATATGCTTGGTTCAGCAGTTTGTTATCTTAGATATTACCTGAAGTAAGATTGCATTTTGTTAAACTTGGAAGAGCATTCATACTTTCTTATCAATATTTTGAACACAATAATCAGATGACAGCTGCCGTATAATTTCTTAAAGGGAAGACGTTTATACATACGATAAATCAATCATCTCCTGGTATTAATGAACACATAAGATAGATAAGACAGAAATTGAACGTAAGCACTTGTCAATTAAAATGTTATCTGCTAATATTTCATTAACTGTAAACTGTCCTTTTATTAATGTAGGTAGTTTTTATACGTTGTACTTCAATCAGCACGGTATGCTGTGTGGTGTGTTGACAATATGATTACTAATCTGTGGGTGCACTCCCTGACTCGTGTCCAGCTGAACATACCCGGACATTAGGTAGTGAGACCTACAGTACACGATTCTCCACAGGGGAATATAGGGTAGACGTGGAGAATGAATGTTGTACCTTCAAGAAGGACCGATGTAATTTACCGTGGTTAAGTTCAAGGAATCTCCTCCATGTAATTGATCTTAACGACAATAAAAGAATTTCCATGATCGTACGAAATCTCTGCACATTTCATAGAAATGGAAAATACATGATACGTTTAAATTTATTAATTAAATAAATTTATTACGTTAAAAATATTTGCTTGCTTTGTCAACACGATATACAAATAACATAATTTTCATAATAACAATATATCTCCTGGAAACAGAATATAAGGAAGACGGAAACTTTTAAATGAATATATTTTTGTTTCGATAGTAAAATCTATTTTTTTCTAATACGGAAATGATCTTTGGTAAAGGTGTTCCTAAATCATGTTGGAATTCTAGGCAAGATCTGCCCCTCAGGAACATAGAGCTTTATTCAGTATTATGGCCACATGACCAAGAGTACAATTCAATAAACAAAATATAGCACATGGACAGGTGAAAAATGTACAATTTATACAGGTAAATATAGTTTAAGATAAATTACAATTTTTTAGAAATTTGCGTATAGTAAGAGGTCAGTTAATGGTTTGGGTGGTCATCCTCGGTAACTTGCTTGCTTGTGTGTTATTGTACACTGACGGAGCGGGGCCTTGTTTGTAATATCAATAATTGGTTTATCTGATCCAGGTTTGGTTTAAAAAAATAAGTGCATTACCTCTATTAAGATTTAATCAGGGTTTATGCGTTCAGGTATTTTTGTTACTGTTGAAGGATGCATCGAATCAGTTGTCCTTGTGATTTGGGGTGGGATAGAAGGTAGGATAGATGACCAGACACTATCTACTCATCAACGGGTCTATCCTCTTATATTCACCAGACATCTACTTTTTATGAACCAGTCCATCTACTTATATTCCCCAGAGATCTACTTCTCATCAACCAATCCATCCTCTTATATTCACCGGAAATCTACTACCCATCAACCAATCCATCCTCTTATATTCACCAGAGATCTGCTTTTCATCAACCAATCGATCCTCTTATATTCAACAGAGATCTACTTCTCATCAACCAATCGATCCTCTTATATTCAACAGAGATCTACTTTTCACTAAACACTAATGCTATTCACCAGAGATCTACTTTTCGTCAACCAATCCATCCTCCTATATTCACCAGAGATCTACTTTTCATCAACCAATCCATCTACTTATATTCACCGGAGATCTACTTTTCATCAACCAATCCATCCTCTTATATTCACCAGAGATCTACTTCTCATCAACCAATCCATCCACTTATATTCACCAGACATCTACTTCTCATCAACCAATCAATCCTCTTATATTCACCAGAGATCTACTTTTCATCAACCAATCCATCTACTTATATTCACCAGAGATCTACTTCTCATCAACCAATCCATCCATTTATATTCACCAGACATCTACTTCTCACCAACCAATCCATCCACTTATATCCGACAGAGATCTACTTTTCATCAACCAATCAATCCTCCATTTATATTCACCAGACATCTTCTCCTCATCCAATCCATCCAATTCCAATCCATTCACCAGACATCTACTCCTCATCAACCCATCCATATTCACCAGACATCACTTCTCATGAACCAATCTGACTCATGATCCAATCCATCCATTTATATTCACCAGACATCTAATCCAATCCATCCTTTATATTCACCAGACATCTACTTTTCATGAACCAATCGTTGTTTAATCGCTAATATAAATAGATTATTTAATCATCTAAATTTTCTTCTTTTCGTCCTGTCTGGACGCATTGTGCATTGTTTGAAGGTGTGATGTATAACTGAGTTTTGTTTAACGTCGCTTTGAATAGTATTCGAGGTTTATCGCTGAGGGTCTGCTTGATGAGGGAGGGGAGCCCGAAGTGATGCAGGTCGTTTCCCACTCTAGTACTGATAAACCTTGAAACACATTGAACCATAGAGTGAGTGAGTGAGTATGGTTTTACGCGCTTTTAGCAATATTCCAACAATTTCACGGAGGGAGACATCAGAAATGAGCTTCACAAATTATACATATGGGGAATCGAACCCGGGTCTTCAGCGTGACGAGCGGAAGCTTTAACTATTAGGCTACCCCACCGCTCCCTTGAACCATTGAAGGTAATAAGGCTAAATATCACAATACACTTGGAACAATTATTGGCAAAAGTATCGTGTTTTGAACTATCGCAATACTACTTTGCTGACAACATATCCCTGAACAAAGCATTATGCTTCAAAGCTAGTATAAGTTGAACTCTCTATAGTTGTGTATTGTGGAGACACGCGCACGCATTACACGAGCAACACGCGGAATAAATGGAAATGTGACAGACATAGCATAACTGATATGATACTGTTCCCTGCAGTTTTATCTGATAAAACCGGGAACTGGTGTTGGTTATCAGCAACAGATTGCATCCATTTATTCCTCATCAACGCGTGAAGATCCGGGTCAGAATTGATCTCCAGCAACCCATGCTTGTCTCAACCTGTGAGGTGCGGGCTAGAATTGATCTTCAGCAACCCATGCTTGTCTCAACCTGTGAAGATGCGGGTTAGAATTGATCTTCAGCAACCCATGCTTGTCTCAACCTGTGAAGATGCGGGTTAGAATTTATCTTCAGCAACCCATGCTTGTCGTAAGAGGAGACGAACGGGATCGGGTGGTCAGGCTTGCTAACTTGGTTGACACATGTCATCGCTTCCCAGTTGCGCAGATGGATGCTCGAGATGTTCATCACTGGATTGTCAGGTCCAGACTCGATTATTTACAGACCGCCGCCATGTCTGGAATATTGCTGAGTGAAGCGTAAAACAACAAACAAGACATACCCTTCTCATCCAGGGTAACACTGCCGATTGGGTATCGTTACTCTTTTGACTCAGACCGTCAACCGTTGATACCAAGCTTCTTTCTCGTCAACAGCGAGTGTTTTAATAATAGTGTTTTAGTAATATAGTTTTAGTGATATTGCAAAGAAATAATAAATGCGCTCGGAGAAACGGTTGTCCATGATGATACATATACAGGTTGCGGCCATGTCAAACATTAACGCTGGTGGGCTCATGCATGGGGAGCTCCTGAAACCCCGTCTCCAGTTTCCACTGTTAATTACATCCCTTGCCTTGAGAAGACGCGGAATCTAAATAGGGGAGATCACTCCAATTCAGGTCTTAAATCATCTCGGGTGGGTTTTCTTACGTTCTTTATAAACAAAACCATGGATTAAAAGTAAAGAGGTAATCTTTTTTTGTTGTAAATCTTATTTACATTTTCGTGTTTGCATGGACTCACACGCATAACAAAATACAATGTGCACCTATAACTCGACCTTTCTTTGTTCTATCGCACCAAGACATGTATGTCAACGATGGCGTAAAGTGCTATTTCATCAGTTAAAAAACACCATCAACTTGTTGTTTGCAGGTTACCCTCCTGCCTTCCCTCATGCAATCAATTCGTCATGAACGACTGTTCAGAAAACCATTGCCAGAGCTAATATATTATTGCATTGAGTCGTTAAACACATTAGCCGTTCCAGTTGTTCTTCAAAAGAAGTAATATAATAGAAGCAATTTGATTTCAATCACTCGAACAAGACTCCGACATAACAGAAAGGTCTGTTCACCTCATGGAGGAGAGCTTTGCAAATACAAGTCCCTACGCCGTTTTGTCCTCCTGACGTTTGAGAGTCGTTCGCACCCTCAGTCAAATATAGTTGAAATGGTGATTTATTGTTGGACATAGCTAGATGAAAGGTTCGACCGCGGTGGGTATATGACGAAAAGAAAGTTCAGGTTAGTTTTAAACCCATTGTTTGCGGTTTGGGACCCCGTGAGGTTACAAATATTTGATAATGAAGACAGATTAGTGAGGGAGTCATTGTGATACAGACATACTGAGACGTTCGTTTCGGTGGCGCAAGTATATTGACTTTGAGCTTTAATGGAAAGGCAGTAAGTCCGTTCACAGGTACGAATTGTCCACAATTTCTGTGTTCCTTCCCAACTTTAAAAGGTCTACATTCTATATGAGTGTTTGTTTGTTGTTTAACGCCTCACTCAGCAATATCCCAGCTATATGGCGGCGGTCTGTAAACAATCGAGTCTGGACCAGACAATCCAGTGATCAACATCATGAGCATTGATCTACGCATTTGAGATACAATGCCACGTGTCAACCAAGTCAACAAGCTTGACCACCAGATCCCCTTATTCACCTCTTATGGCAAGCATGGATTACAATTCTAACCCCGATCTCCACGGTCCTATATGTATGAGTGAGTTTTTTAATCTCTTTGAACAGTAGTTCAATTTATACATCTGTAATTTGACACTTCTAAATTTGGCGCATCAGTCATTAAAATGATGACCGATGCTATTCACTATTTGACTTCTAACCACATGTTAACATGTAGCATTCACTATTTGACCTCTAAACAAATGTTAACATATAGCATTCACTGCAGGTGTTTGTGACGGGTCCCTCCGTTGGAACAGGAAAGCGTTACCTTGGGTTAAAGATATTTCTACAAATTGTAGAACCTATCAGTTTGGATGGAATGTGAATTTCCCAAGACTCTTTCAAAATCATGTGCACCTAAAACTTATGCACAAACAAACAAAAATGGTCCTAACAATATACACACTACACGGCACTCTATTACCGCATGGGACGGTGGGGGTAGCCTTGTGGTTGAAGCGCTGGCTCGCACGACGAAGACCGGGATTCGATTCCCTAGATGAGCACAAAGAGTCCCCCGCCGAGATATAGCCGGACTATTGCTAAAAGTGGCGTAAAACCATACTCACTCACTCAATACAGTATAAATATACGTAAAAGGTTCAGGAGGTGACAAACATACTTCCAAGATGCTATGAGGCCATGGTCAACACATATCTGTACAAACATGGTACATTGCTCCTCACATGCTTAAGGGAGTCTGGGTTGCCCCAGTAGCTATGCGTGTCCTACGATCACATGTCCACGTGGCTTGGATCGATGCTTATACCATCAAACATCGGTTCACCTGTAGGTTCGGCGGCTTAGATCGATGCTCATACCATCAAACATCGGTTCACCTGTAGGTTCGGCGGCTTAGATCGATGCTCATACCATCATTCATCGGTTCACCTGTAGGATTGGTTCATACTCGAAAATGTACAGGCGGCCATCTTATTCATTTAGCTGAAATAATGACTGCGGTTTGAGCTAACAGACAAACATACAGTAGCTTGTAATTACTATTGTGAGATTTAATACAGTGAATTGCTCACTCCTTCCCTTTTTAAAATTACAACCCGGACAGCGATTGGTGTATGAAGTTGTTTTGTTAAAACTAAGCTATTTCGACAAATAGCGATTTCATGTTCATGGAGTCCTGATGTGGTGAGATACTCATACTTTCCACCACTGGTTTCCTGCATTATTCAGGTACATTTCAGTCAATGTAATACAAATGGTTTTAGTCTTGATTACGGTGTATGACAATATTTACTCACTGTGATATAAACATCAGCTCAATATTGGAAGAATCTCATGCAGGTCTTCTGTGAAAGGGGCGGTAGGTGGTAGGGGCAAGCCTTGGAGCATGATCGGCGTTAATCTGGGAATCGAACCAACGATCAGAGGATACTAACACGTCTAAGGGATGTCACTCTATAGCGGCGCCATAGAGTCAGTGAGTGAGTGAGTTTGGTTTTTGGCCGCTTTTAGCAATATTCCAGCAATAGCACGGCGGGAGACTCCAGAAATGGGCTTCACATATTCTACACATGTGGGGAATCGAACCTGGGTCTTCGGCGTGACGAGCGAACGCTTCAACCACTAGGCTACCCCACCGCACCGCGGCCTCAAAGATGACTGGCCCACCATGCCCCGTCTTACAGCCTAATTCGACATAAATTCAGCTTTAAGCCTTGGAGCATGATCAGCGTGAATCGGGGATTAGAACCAACGACCAGAGGATACTGACACGCCTAAGGGACGTCACTCCGCATAGACGACTGGACTGCCATGCCCCGTTGTAACATCTTTGAAGTTGAGGAGATGAAGAATGAGGACAATTTTATGGATATACAACTTCTTTATTCTGCACAGGCGACGTTTCGACATAGGTTTTAATGTCTGACGCTTGCTTGACAACGACATTAGAATCTATGTCGAAATGTCGCCTGTACAGAATAAAGAAGGAAGTTGTATATCCATAAAATTGTCCTCATTCCCCCTATGTAACAACCTTGTGCGACATATATTCGGCTCTTAAGGACCTATATTGGTGCCGAATTCCCCTGACTTCACTGCTCACTGCGTCCTCGAACCTAACCATTAACATACCTTCATTCCATTGGAAACGGGACTTAAGCAATAATTATATAACAACATGTATTGGCCAGCGCTTAATGACCGTCGGGCAAACCCTTTTGTCTAGACATGTTGCTATCAAACACTTCCAGAAATAACAACAGCAATCACTATATAACAGCTAGAAAACATATGCTCTATAAATATACTCATGCCAAGAATGGTTGTCACCCCCTTCCCCAATTATTTCATAGTTTTCTATAAACACATGGTCATGATTAAGTCGTAATTGTACAATCGAGTTGGGCAGAGGTTTCTAGGGGATGTGGAAAGGATTTTTATCTTTTATTCACGATACATTTGTGTATTCATGTCGCACGTAGTATACACAAAATATACATATTAGATAATTGTAAAAAAGATGCACATAAACTGTTTTCCTTTGAATTTCAGTCTTGAAATGCCCTTGTCACGTAGCGTCACGCATACACACTAAAGACCAGTGAAGATCCGAGCCTACAGCAACCCATGCTTGGCGTAAGTGGTGGCTAACGGGATCGGGTGGTCAGGCTCGCTGACTTGGTTGACACATGTCATCGGTTCCCAATTACGTAGATCGATGCTCATGCTGTTGATGACTAAATTGTCTTGTCCAGAATCGATTATTTACAGACTGCCGCCACATAGCTGGAATATTGCGGCACTAAACAATATACCAACAAACAAATAAACTGAATTAGGCGCATAATTGTATTGTGGTAGACACTCACACAGGATATGTCTTATAGCACAAACAGCTAAATCGTTTACATATTCCATGAAGAAAAATTGTTTTATTTAAAAAATGTAAATATAATATAAAAAAATATGTTATGTTATAAAGTGCAAGGAAAAGTGCATAAAGAAAGCATGAATGTATTTAATTAACTTTACTATATAAAACAAAAATACATTTTACAGTTTGTCTCAGCATTTTTTGCATTGTTTATTGCCGCTAAAAACAAAAACGCAACAAAAACCATTGTCGCTTTTTTCAACGAGTCGTGTCTCTTTTGGAAGTAGAGCTAAGCCGAGAGTATCAAAGTTTTAACTGATTTACTTGCATATACGGGTTCGTGGGGTTTCTCCGTATTAACAAGTCGTCATACGGAATGATCCTCACTGCTCGCTGTCAGTTCAATATCCACTTATTTACATGGTACACCGTCATAGCAGTTGCTTGCGCGATCACTTCGGCTGGAAACATTCCGCCATTCAGAACGAAGGATCTGTAAGCTCTTATTATTTCTAAACGCGTCAAAAGCTGTATGATTCCCCCAAAGTGAATATTAATTGGCACTTAAGTGATCGAATTCCTGCGTTATCATATACAATGACGCATTAAGAGGAATATTTGTGTGGGATTTAGTCAATAACGTAGCCAGTGTTTTACTCTCACATATGACCAAGCTTAAAACAAAATCTTCTGTCAGCATACAGGCGGTAGGGTAGCCTAAAGGTGAAAGCGTTCACTCGTCTAGGCGATAGTCCGGGTTCGATTCCCCACAATGGTTGCAATGTGTCGAGCCCATTTTTGGTGTCCCTACCTGATATTGCGGGAAGGAAAGCGGAATAAAACCGAATTTACTCACTCATGCAATCAGGCTTGGTGGCATGCAGATACTGATACCAACGAATGGCTGTCATTTCGTGGATTGTTTTCTCTTGTTTAAATTGATATTTCTTAAACAAATATGAGCATTATACGTACCATTAAAATGATCTACAAACATTTCCATAGCACTCACATTGTTGGTTTGTAGGTGACTACGTATGGTTTCACGCCGCTTTAAGCGATATTCCAGCAATGTCACGATAGGGGCCACTAGAAATGGGATTTATATGGTTTCCCTATTTTGTAAAACGCTAAGTGAATGAGTGAGTTTAGTTTTACGCCGTATTAGCAATATTCCAGCAATATCACCGCGGGGGACACCAGAAATGGGCTTCACACATTGTATCCATGTGGGAAAATTGAACCCGGGTCTTCGGCGTGACGAGCGAACGCTTTAACCAGTAGGCTACCCCACCGCCCCTTGTTAACACCGAATTAACCAGTAAACATAAAACTACCATTATAAAGCTTCCCCAGAAGCACTGAAACTTCGTTTATAACGAATACGCTTACATTGAACTGACGAATATAACGAAGCATTTTTGGTCCCGGTTGTTATAACGGACTACGGTTATATCGAACTAATATTCGTGGCCCCATTGAGTTCGATATAACTGTAGTTTACTCTACTTTCAGTGGCCACTGGGGTGTTCCAGTACACACATTCTTACAGAATCCCAATGTTGTCCCCTCAATACCCCACACACGTACCCTGCTGGTATTACACACATAAATTCTACTTGTCGACAACAATGATTGTTTGATGCACGAGGGGGGAATTAGCCCCCTGTTTATTTCGTGTCTATCACGTGTTAATTTCAACAAGCTGCACCTGTTCCTCTCGGCATGCAACATGCTCTGACATTATTTGAGGCTTGCCTCAGATCAAAGTGCAGAATCATCTTTAAGAATAACAAAGGATTTAAGAGATTTTAAGGTACAAACGAACGTACGTTTTCTGCGAATATTTCGAAAGGTTAGACAATTCGCCCTGGGTGAAGCTTTCAGTGCGTGACATTTCCACTTTTGTTCGCGTCAGAGAGAATAAAGATCAGGTGCAATTTCGAATTTTGGCTTGTACAATTGTATTCTCGTGCGTTTCTTAAGGTGAACAATTGACAAGCCTTTGCATGTGTTTGTGACCGGTGCTAGCGATGGAGCAAGACACACTTTCCCCCCAATACCTGGTTTCCTCACTATTTGATAGACAGCATTGATAATTGAAACACCATTTCTTTAATCATGAGAAATCCTTTGTACAAACAGGGTCCATTTAACTGTTCCGACCTTCGCCGTTATATCATTGAAAAATGTCTTGAAGTGTGAAAAGTAACATAGCTTCTGGACGACGTAACACCTGTTACCACCGACCAGCCACAGAAAGTTGTGTTCTCCTATATGTAAGGTAGGAATTAACATAAGTGTGTTACTATTGAAAAGAACGTTTTAATGGTTAATGGTACTTTGGGTAATATATATACTTTCTATACAAAATTAATAAAATTGCAAAATTATCAAATTAATTTATTACGTTCAAAATGCAACGTCTTTAGGTGGTAAAATTTTAATACACTCGCGATGTGTTTTCTATTCTTTATATACTCATGCCAATAATGGTTGTCACCACCACCACCCCCAACCCCAACCCACCCCACCCCTCTCCAATAAAAAAAAAATGAAGGGGTGACAACCATTATTGGCATGAATATATTATTTTCCTGGAACAACCGTTAAAATAGTGTCAAGATAGCTTATCGCAATCATTACAGTTATGGCGATACCATGCACAAGTCTGTTTTGTTTGCTGCTAATGTTTGCATTCAGCTAAAATAAAACATAAACACGTGATCATGATAAAGTCATGATAAAATTGCATAATCGACTTTTAGCAGAGCTTTCTTATGGATGCGGAACGCGTCGAGTTTGTTTATGAGTACATTTTTTAAATATTACAGATATATTTCTTCAAGTGACGGAAAACAACACCCTGTGCCATGAATGCCGAGGACGTAAATGCCGTTGATGTTTGACGTCACCAATGAAGTAGTCCCGCCCCACAGATAAGAGCCCATGTCTCGGGTGACAGAGTGGAGAAGCGCTCCTTGTCATACTATCACCGTGTTGCCCCCAGGCATGAAGTCGCTACCTAATCATTGACATCGTCAGTGGGGGTCTGACTCCTCCGGGTTCGTGTGACCGATGCAATGAAATCCCCTTTTACTCGCACAATACAACCCGTTCACGTCAAGGAGTTTGGGTTAGTGCAATGTCAAACTATTGTTGCCGGCTCATAAACGAGTCAAGTTTGGAGGAATGGTTTTACAAACATACACACTATGGAATCCAGCGATTCGAAATCCCCTGGTACGTTCCAGACGAAGAAAGAGAAAACATTTGTTATCGGTACAAAATAAGGACCTTTAGTTTACACAGGATGTCATCATAGATTCGATGCAAATTGTGTGATGCAAAGGTGATTAGTATTGCCGAAGAAAAAACTCCACCGTTGATGTTTCGAAAGTCATTATAAATAACATTTCTACAATATTTAATGAATTTAACTAAATCATAGTATAGTCAGTTTAACTAGGTTCGTTAATGTAAATTCCTTTATTCGATTGAGAATTTTGAGTTACTTAGGATTATGAAAAGCTTAGATGACTATCTATGTTCGACTTTGTGTTTAGTGAGTGAGGTAGTTGTTGAGTGAGTGAGTGAGTGAGTTTGCAAGCGTAGTATCACAGCTATATGATAAATAAAGGTTACAGTCATAACGGCCAGGTATGCTATTGACGCTCATCACAATGAAAAGATGTAACAATTGAGTGACTGAGTGCGTGTGTCTGTGCGTACGTGCGTGTCTGTGCTGATATTCCTCTCGAGTAGGGAGGATAACTCGACATGATGCAGGTATTTGACATATCTCGAAAACTATGAGCATTGAAAAGTCGACCTGGGACTCGAACACAGACTCGATGCTTCTCGTCATTTTCCACAGCGGCGTGAGGCGCTTTAGACAACTTCCCCATGATAACCTAGGACTGGAGTTACTATGACTGACTGACTGACTGAGTTTGGTTTTACGCCGCTTTTAGCAATATTCCAGCAACATCAGGGCGGGGGACATCAGAAATGGGCTTCACACATTGTACCCATGTGGGACTCGAACCCGGGTCTTCGGCGTGACGAGCCAACGTTTTAACCATTAGACTACCCCACCGCCCCGGAGTAACTATGACCAAAGAAGGGTAGGTCAATAGGGATTGACTCGGACGGTATACAGTTTGCATTTAGAGAGGCCACTGAACGACTCTGGTCTGCTATTCCTACCAAGCATGTATGGCAATGCATTAAACGATATAATTTCATCCCAATGTTTTAAATATTTTTACTTAACGCCGGACTCGGCAATATTGCCGCTATATGGCGGCATTCTGCCAATAATCGAGTCTGGACCAGACAATCCAGTGACCAACATCATGAACATCCATGTAGGCAATTGGGATACGATGACATATGTCAACCAAGTCAGCGAGCCTGACTACCCGATCCTGTTTGTGCTCTTTTACGACAAGCATGGGTTTCTGAAGACCAATTCTAACCCAGACCCCAACGTATTTTGACATAGGAGCACATTCGACATTATTGTATTGTGAATTATCTACGTTACAGGATATTAAAAGGGGATATTAGAAGGTATACGTGCAGAACGGAACACGCAATCGGATAAACAATCAATTTTCAAGTGGGTTTATCTCTAAGCAGGGAAATGTGACTCAAATGTCATGTGAAGGTCGAAACAAATCGTTGTTTAATGATTGTGCGCAAATGTGATTCTCATTGCGAGAAACAAAGGGTAGGTCATGTTCTTTTTAACACTGTGGGTAACACTTCACTTAGCTGCATGAACAACCCTCGATGACGGGCTTCCACCTGTTACAGATACGGAGCGTTTGGTGTTCCAGGTAGAACGATCTCAAGATTTGGGGACACAGGGAGCCCCACAGGGAGCCCCACAGGGATACCGGGTCCGTGGTGAACTCTACTTAGAGGAGACGTGACAGCTAGCGTTGTAACGATAGGGCAATATATATAACACTGTACCCCGATACTGACTGACTGACTGAGTATGGTTTTACGCCGTTTTTAGCAATATTCCAGCAATATCACGGCGGGGGACACCAGAAATGGGCTTCACACATTTATATACCCCCCCATAAGAGGTTCTCAATAGAATGCATATGTAAATATAGGTGAATGTGCGTGTGTGTGTGTGTGTGCGTGCGTGCGCGCGTGCATGTATACTGGACAAAATAAGTTATGGATATTAGCATTTTCATGACTGATATTTTATCAGTGTATCAATGAATAAATAGATCATTATTCATAATTTCAAAATTTACATATATCCCTAACTATTTTTGTCCAGTATATGTGGATATAAAGTTTAGCAACACCACATATTTTCATAGTATCAATCTGTCATCGTTAACTGTACTAAAGGAACTTATCCAAACGTCAGTGTAACTTAAGATCTGGACACATTGATCATTAAGAAATATTGAAATAGCAAATCTAAACAAAAGAACGAAACATGTAGTTTAAATACACCTTTGGCGAAATGAAAACAAAACAATCAGCGTTGTGATTCACCAGCAAAAATGAAAAGAATATGGACGTATGATATAAAATTACAGGGTCCCGATCCACAAAGCGTTCGTAGCGCTACGATATTCATAATACTATGATAAACTACAGAGTTACGACAGCTCGTAACGTTACGAACGCTTTGTGGATCGGGCCCCTGTATCGGAATACAAATCGTAACGCACCCATATTGTCAGGATATGTATGGTATCGCGGCTCAGTTGTCCGAGGCGCCGCTAGGGAGTGGGGTGGCCTAGTGTTTAAGCGTTAATTCGTTGCGTCGAAGATCCGTGTTCGATTCCCCACAATGTGTGAAACCCATTTCTGGTGTCTCCCGCATTGATATTACTAGAACATTGCTAAAGCCCAGCCCAGCCCACCCACCCCACACCCCTCTCCAATAAAAAAATGAAGGGGTGACAACCATTATTGGCATGAATATATTATTTTCCAGGAACAACCGTTAAAATAGAGTCAAGATAGCTTATCGCAATCATTACAGTTATGGCGATACCATGCACAAGTCTGTAATCGACTTTTAGCAGAGCTTTCTTATGGATGCGGAACGCGTCGAGTTTGTTTATGAGTACATTTTTTAAATATTACAGATATATTTCTTCAAGTGACGGAAAACAACACCCTGTGCCATGAATGCCGAGGACGTAAATGCCGTTGATGTTTGACGTCACCAATGAAGTAGTCCCGCCCCACAGATAAGAGCCCATGTCTCGGGTGACAGAGTGGAGAAGCGCTCCTTGTCATACTATCACCGTGTTGCCCCCAGGCATGAAGTCGCTACCTAATCATTGACATCGTCAGAGGGGGTCTGACTCCTCCGGGTTCGTGTGACCGATGCAATGAAATCCCCTTTTACTCGCACAATACAACCCGTTCACGTCAAGGAGTTTGGGTTAGTGCAATGTCAAACTATTGTTGCCGGCTCATAAACGAGTCAAGTTTGGAGGAATGGTTTTACAAACATACACACTATGGAATCCAGCGAATTGAAATCCCCTGGTACGTTTCAGACGAAGAAAGAGAAAACATTTGTTATCGGTACAAAATAAGGACCTTTAGTTTACACAGGATGTCATCATAGATTCGATGCAAATTGTGTGATGCAAAGGTGATTAGTATTGCCGAAGAAAATACTCTCCACCGTTGATGTTTCGAAAGTCATTATTAATAACATTTCTACAATATTTAATGAATTTAACTAAATCATAGTATAGTCAGTTTAACTAGGTTCGTTAATGTAAATTCCTTTATTCGATTGAGAATTTTGAGTTACTTAGGATTATGAAAAGCTTAGATGACTATCTATGTTCGACTTTGTGTTTAGTGAGTGAGGTAGTTGTTGAGTGAGTGAGTGAGTTTGCAAGCGTGGTTTCACAGCTTGATGATAAATAAAGGTAACAGTCATAATGGCCATAATATTGTTGACGCTCATCACGCCCATAGTGAAAAGATGTAACAATTGAGTGACTGAGTGCGTGTGTCTGTGCGTACGTGCGCGTGTGTCTGTGCTGAGATTCCTCTCATGTAGGGAGGATAACTCGACATGATGCAGGTATTTGACATTTCTCGAAAACCATGAGCATTGAAAAGTCGACCTGGGACTCCAACACAGACTCGATGCTTCTCGTCATTTTCCACAGCGGCGTGAGGCGCTTTAGAAGGGTAGGTCAATAGGGATTGACTCGGACGGTATACAGTGTGCATTTAGAGAGGCCACTGAACGACTCTGATCTGCTATTCCTACCAAGCATGTATGGCAATGCATTAAACGATATAATTTCATCCCAATGTTTTTAAATATTTTTACTTAACGCCGGACTCGGCAATATTGCCGCTATATGGCGGCATTCTGCCAATAATCGAGTCTGGACCAGACAATCCAGTGACCAACATCATGAACATTCATGTACGCAATTGGGATACGATGACATATGTCAACCAAGTCAGCGAGCCTGACTACCCGATCCTGTTAGTCATCTCTTACAACAAGCATGGGTTTCTGAAGACCAATTCTAACCCAGACCCCCAACGTATTTTGACATAGGAGCACATTCGACATTATTGTATTGTGAATTATCTACGTTACAGGATATTAAAAGGGGATATTAGAAGGTATACGTGCAGAACGGAACACGCAATCGGATAAACAATCAATTTTCAAGTGGGTTTATCTCTAAGCAGGGAAATGTGACTCAAATGTCATGTGAAGGTCGAAACAAATCGTTGTTTAATGATTGTGCGCAAATGTGATTCTCATTGCGAGAAACAAAGGGTAGGTCATGTTCTTTTTAACACTGTGGGTAACACTTCACTTAGCTGCATGAACAACCCTCGATGACGGGCTTCCACCTGTTACAGATACGGAGCGTTTGGTGTTCCAGGTAGAACGATCTCAAGATTTGGGGGACACAGGGAGCCCCACAGGGAGCCCCACAGGGATACCGGGTCCGTGGTGAACTCTACTTAGAGGAGACGTGACAGCTAGCGTTGTAACGATAGGGCAATATATATAACACTGTACCCCGATACTGACTGACTGACTGAGTATGGTTTTACGCCGTTTTTAGCAATATTCCAGCAATATCACGGCGAGGGACACCAGAAATGGGCTTCACACATTTATATACCCCCCCATAAGAGGTTCTCAATAGAATACATATGTAAATATAGGTGAATGTGTGTGTGTGTGTGTGTGTGTGTGTGTGCGTGCGTGCGCGCGTGCATGTATACTGGACAAAATAAGTTAGGGATATTAGTATTTTCATGACAGATATTTTATCAGTGTGTCAATGAATAAATAGATCATTATTCATAATTTCATAATTTTCATTTATCCCTAACTACTTTTGTCCAGTATATGTGGATATAAAGTATAGCAACACCATATAGTTTTCATAGTATCAATCTGTCATCATTAACTGTACTAAAGGAACTTATCCAAACGTCAGTGTAACCTACTATCTGGACACATTGATCCTTAAGAAATATTGAAATAGCAAATCTAAACAAAAGAACGAAACATGTAGTTTAAATACACCTTTGGCGAAATGAAAACAAAACAATCAGCGTTGTGATTCACCAGCAAAAATGAAAAGAATATGGACGTATGATATAAAATTACAGGGTCCCGATCCACAAAGCGTTCGTAGCGCTACGATATTCATAATACTATGATAAACTATAGAGTTACGACAGCTCGTAACGTTACGAACGCTTTGTGGATCGGGCCCCTGTATCGGAATACGAATCGTAACGCACCCATATTGTCAGGATATGTATGGTATCGCGGCTCAGTTGTCCGAGGCGCCGCTAGGGAGTGGGGTGGCCTAGTGTTTAAGCGTTAATTCGTTGCGTCGAAGATCCGTGTTCGATTCCCCACAATGTGTGAAACCCATTTCTGGTGTCTCCCGCATTGATATTACTAGAACATTGCTAAAAGCGGTATCTTTTGCCCCTTGTAGGGTTTTTAAACAATATATGTTTAAACGTACACCTGTTAATCCATGAATAACTTCAGGGGAAATTTAAAACGTCAATTCAAAAGAACTAGCAGTCTTCCGACAGATTCCATTTAGCGCCAAGGGCAAATTAGGCCATAAATACTATTGAAAGAGGCCACTGAAAATAGGTGATGACACCAGGTGTTATCGAAGAGCAAGATGTGCTCAATGGCAGTACTCTCCATTCAACACAATTTGCATGAAATTCTTTTATTGCTTGTAGTCTGTCATGCGACGGCGTCATGTAAACGTCATGCGACCGTCATGCATGCGACGGCGTCATGTAAACGTCTTGCGACGACGTCATGTAAACGTCATGCGACCGTCATGCATGCGACGGCGTTATGTAAACGTCATGCGGTGGTGCCATGGAAACGTCATGCATGCGACAGCGTCATGTAAACGCCATGAGACGGCGTCATGGAAACGTCATGCATGCGACGGCGTCGTGTAAACGTCTTGCGACGGCCTCATGAAACAAATGTCAGTAAAGAGATCGACGTATCAGAATATTGTTGATAAAGAGACAGTATGATAGCCTAGTGGTCACCGCGTTCGCTCGTCACGACAAAGTTCGAGGTTTGGTTTGCTGAACAATTGCTAAAGGCAGCGTAGACCAAACCACAGTCATTAATATCAATATCAGGATGAGGGTAAATAGGTTGTAACCTTTACACCGTTCTTCGCTTCTTATCTGCCTGTGCATATTGTGTCGATGACGTGGCTTGGTCTGCTGAACATATACCTTACGTAATGACTATACGTCGTGAATGAAATCAATTACTGACACAGTCGGCGTCGCCATTAGTACATGTTTAACTCCAGCGTGCTGCGCCCAGGTGTCTAATTAACAATTTCTCAAATTTTGACCCACTTAGGTGTGACACGTGAAGTGGGACTACTTCGTAATCAGATACAGAAATCAGACGTGCACAAATGTGCATTTAATGTACACTGTATATATTACGGTGCCAATTTGGACCGATACGATGCAAATGCGACCCCGAGCAATATCAATAACTGCGTGACTGATCAATTATAATCTTATTACCTAATTGTAAAATTTATTGCTGCTACCATCCTGAAATATTCCTACTGTGAAGAGAAACACCATGAGGAATTCAGATCAACGATAATGGATGATGTCTATGGACTTCGTTGCTAAATATGTAAAATATGGTCCCCTCCGATGTCTGCCCACTTCTGCAAGAGATTCTTAAATGCCGGTTCCTGGAAACCTCACTGATGGCTTTTGGCTCCTGCTGCTGGTGTAAAAAGTCAACAGAAGTAGCGTCATCAGGTTTTGAGCAATGCCAGTCAGGCAGGTCGTTCTTCATATTTTGTAAAGGTGGAAACCAGATTGTGGTAGATCGGGTGCACGCGGACAATGTTCATAAATTTAAAATAATATATATTTTTAACATTTAATAATATTTTGAATACATTAAGCAACTGTTATAACGAACTCAAAGGACCACTTAATAGCGTTAGTTCGTTTCAACCTTTGTTCGATATACGTATTTCCACTAAAACAGAAATAAATTTGCAGGGACGTTCATAATAGGCGGGCTCGTTATAGAAGTAGTTACTTAAATAAAGTGCCTTCATTACATAGTTGAGAAATGTTTTACACCCTGTCGTTCCACCGTATCTACACTCTTCACCACTGAATTGATACTTCTCAGTCGAGGTGGTAAAGTATATTTTGTTCAGCATTACCACTAATCAATAACCAATGCCTGTCATCCTCCGAAAGGTAAAAGGTCCACAATGGCGATGAACATTATATGAACATACCTCTGAAAATCAGTGATGACACCAGGCAATCGATGGCTATGTATTTCCTGCTCTGTCGGTACTGTCCATCACTCACTCAACTCTCATATAAACATAAGCAGTAGTCTTCTAACGCTGCACAGCAGTACCGCTGCCAAGTGACAGCATCCTGTGAACAAACCCGACAATCAAGTGATGAAGGAAGAGGGGGGTAGTTATTAGTCCTCGGCCCAAATATGTGTTCTGTTGTTGACTCAGCAATATTGATAAATGATCCCGAGCTTCTAGTGAGACTCTAGGACATCATACAACTACGATACTAGACAATGACAATTATTATTATTATTATTAATGACCAGTACCGATGATCTACCGTATGCCACAGTTATCTATTGCACCCATGGTGACACATTCTCTTCCCACAGAGGTTACTTATCATATCTTCCTACGAACCTCTGTTCTAATACGACCCTTTCATGGTGCGAGTGGTCAGGATTCGTGATTGGTTGCAATCAGATTTAGTTGTGCAATCAGCAGCGTTGTTTCAAAAGTGATCATTCGCAAGGTCTCGGTAATTTCCGTATGCTTCGGGAAAACTAGAATCTCTTCCCCTGCGCGATCCGCAAACGTTATTTCTAGACAGAACTCAGTCATGTAATAGCGGATCAATGGCGTCTCCATCGCCCTCGTTGACAACGGACAAGCTAGCCATTAAATGTCTTGTGTGTCACATCAACACAAGTCTCCGGCAGAGGAGGAATATTTGTGGCCCTACATTTGCTTGCATTAGTCAAGTTGGATCTAAGATGTCGATGTAATTGTGTTGCCATTTTTGGCCGCTAGGGGATTTTACGAGAACCGGGAAATATGGCCGTATTAGAACAGAGGTTCGTAGGAAGATATGACAAGTAACCTCTGTGGGAAGAGAATGATGGTGACAAAGACACAAGTGTCCTGGTTGAACAACACACTTTTAATGCTATCTACGAGGTTAGCCTTAGGTATTTCTTTGGTGGAAAAGACTTTAGTTGTTTCTACAGTTCTGTCTGTTGTTTAGCCTCTGGCTGATAGTGATGAACCCAAGACACATCTTCGTTCGAAACCTCAGCTTGGTTCTATTCAAAATGAATCCTCACGGAGATGATGACACTGAAGCATTGGAGTCAGCATCCACAGAACCAGTGTGATGATACTTAGATGTATCACCAGTGTGATGATACTTAGATGTATCACCAGTGTGATGATACTTAGATGTATCACCAGTGTGATGATACTTAGATGTATCACCAGTGTGATGATACTTAGATGTATCACCAGTGTGACGATACTTAGATGTCACCATGACACCAGTGTGACGATACTTAGATGTATCACCAGTGTGACGATACTTAGATGTATCACCAGTGTGACGATACTTAGATGTATCACCAGTGTGACGATACTTAGATGTATCACCAGTGTGACGATACTTAGATGTATCACCAGTGTGACGATACTTATATGTATCACCAGTGTGATGATACTTAGATGTATCACCAGTGTGATGTCCCCTTCGTCCCTCAGAGTGTTCTCAACTCTCTCATGAGTGATGCCTACTGTTTCAGCAATCTGACATTGTGGTCGATCATCCATCATGTCATTTATTTGTCACCATTCCCAGAGGTGGCAACAGCTTCCTGATATTGGAACATATCTGAGTTTCTCCCTTCCCTGTCTGCATCTAAAGAACGGCAATGGAAGGAGCATCATCCCCTAAAGTTGACAGGATGTTTTCGTTGGTCCTTTAATTTTGAAAACCAATTTCCCTTCGAGGATTTACACATTATTCACACCGTATATATGTACGTTCATACTCAAGCGCAAAAAGGAATTCGGGATGATTATGGTCAAAGTTTTCAAAATGTTTTACTTTATGAAACATGAGCTTTATCATGGTTCTAAAGTACTGTCGGAAATAGAACAAAACCTGTGTTTTTCGTATTTATAACTACAACTTATGTAGTTAATATATGAAAGTGTGAAATATCTGTTAAACTAAGTTCGGCCTAACTACAGTCTCAGTGGTAGGGAGATAGGAAACGTAGAAAAGGGACTTTACTGAGGAGAGATTAGTGCAGAAATGAGCAGTGTGGTCCAAATCGACTTGTTTGGAACAGACCATGGCTTTCAAATTAGTGTGCGATGATATTGTATTACAAAGGACACTTTTTAAATGTCCATTTGGTAATTAAACTTAGCTTCATTATAAACGATAGCTGACATAAAAAATAATAACTTTAACACTGAAACTATTAAGGACGTAGCTGCCATGGAGTCTCACTATCACTATAAAAAGAAACAGGTAGAAGGGTCGTCTCAAAAGCAAAACCAGGGCGGCGTCGCAGACGGTGGTTGAGGTCGGGCTGGGGGAATATCAGAGATATCAGCTAAGATAAAATAATCCTTCAGGAGAATTAAACTGGGAAAAAACGGCATGTCATAACAATTTACAAATAATATCCAATCCTGTCGATCTTCCGGTGGTCATGCCACCAATATATTTTGAGACATTTCATACGATGGCTGATATAAACTTTTCTATGGGTATCTTAAACATACACTTTATGAAAGGAAGACACGTAAGATGTTAAACTTATTCAACATATTCAACACACATAAAAAAGCATAAACTATCTTTGAGATGACCCCTTGTGCCTGTAGGCAGCACATGCATTTCATGCCAGGTGAGTCGACGGTCCGTCGTCATACCTGGCTGAGCGACCTAATTGCCATCTATAGTCTGATCTATTGTTTTCAGCAGCCATTCGTATTTTTTCTAAGTTTTGCCCGATTTTACGAGTAAACATGCTTTTCTGGATATTGTATTACGCATCCCACTGAACGCCCAGTTAGGCCAATGTGGATTATTTCGACATCTGCTATTTGCAATTGTGTAAATTTTAGGGATACAGAGTGACAGCCTAAAAACAATTTTTTTCTATTTCCGACAGTACTTTAGTCTGTATCTTTAAGATTGTGCTGAAGTTTAGCTCTCCCATGTTTCACCCAATACTTCACAATGTCATGCCTATTTAGTGGGTCTTATAGTCGTTGTAAAGGGAATAATTTATCAATGGATTCTACTGTCATAAAATGATCATATTTTAATTAATTGTTCAAATTTTGAAACTTGATCTGAACGGTTTGGGGGTACAATAATTTTGCTAAAAGTTGTTTAAACTGGGATACACTTGTCAGGGCCTACACCTGGAAATTGTTTCGTCAAATCCAATTTTCAAGTGAACACTTTCTTAGAACAGTTTCTAAACGAATGCTGTTTATACCATGGTGGAACGAAACCAGTGAATCTAGATGTTATGGGCATATTATAATAGCTAGTAAACACAAGGATATATTAAAACATTTTATGTTAACTAGAAATTATCTGTCCAACGAATAAAACTAAGAAATGTGTTAGTTTGGAGATTTTTAAAAATTTATTTCAGTCGAGAACTACAGTGGAGATTCATCTTGATTACGTTGTCAAAGAATAATGAGACAAACGATTAAAGAACAGATATGAAAACTAAATAATCCCATACAATATTACTTAAGATAACATCGCCGTGAATTGTGATAAAAATTATATAACATAACGTTATTCTTAACGTAACTTTTAAAATAGCTCTAAGTTCTCCTTAACGGCACATATATTCATTTACACAAATCTTTTCCTTCTAAATGTTGCCCAGTTTCCCCTCAATACCCCACACACGTACCTCCTGTTATTACACACATAAATTCTACTTGTCGACAACAATGATTGTTTGATGCACGAGGGGGGAATTAGCCCCCTGTTTATTTCGTGTCTATCACGTGTTAATTTCAACAAGCTGCACCTGTTGCTCTCGGCATGCAACATGCTCTGACATTTTATAAGGGCTGCTACTTAGATTGACATATTTCCCAGCTAAGGATTATTCCCACAACAAATATAGCGGGGAAACATCTTTGAGAACAACAGGGGATTTAAGGTTCTTTTGAAACGGTACAGACCAACCACGAGGAGCGTCAGGGGGTAGTGCAGATTTGAAACTCACTCATCAACAACTTGTAAGGACTGATGTTACGCCACTGCTGCAGGACACATATTGGATATATTGTTTGTCAGTTCAGTTTCGACAACCGTAAGGCCCAAATATAAATAGCTACCAAACTGGGTGCAAAAGAAGTGTACACTTGAAAGTTGGAACTGACAATAAAAAGCTACAAAATCACCCCCAAATCAATGAAAACACACACACACACACACACACACACCCACACACACACACACACAACACAAAAAAAAAAGACAAGAAAAAAAGAAGCAAAACAAAACAAACAAAACAACAAAAAAGCACACAGCAAAAACCCCGTCCAACAACAGACAACATATCCCCACCCACACCAAAGCAAAATACCCAACAACAACAACAACAACCCAACAAATGTCGCTAGGCTGAAAACGGACAATGAAAAAAGGTCCAATATACAACTTTTGTGTCCAATAAGTAAACTTGAATAACCATTTCTAGCTTGTTTCATTTAAACCAACATCAATCATGGTTATGGCAGTTAGCATCGTAGGATTATCAGTGTTCAGAGATCCGGCTAGTGTCGGATGGGCCCAACGATGCACACATGGTTAAAGTGCATGGCCTAGTGGTTAAAGCATTCGCTCGTCAAGCCGAAGAACGGGTTCGATTCCCCACTTGGGTACAATGCAGGAGGCCCATTTCTGATGTCCCCTGTAGTGACAGTGCTGGAATATTACTAAAAGCGGCGTAAAGCTCAACTCACTCCTGCATCAGCAAACCGACGACTTGATGAAATATGTACATGTAACGGGAGCACAGGACAACTGTTTCAGCAGCTGCAGTTCCCTGGCACCAGCAGCTGCGCAATCCTACTTGTTCAAGCTGGGTCATATTATCAAAGTCACCTATTACAGACTGTTTTGAAACGCATAAGTGGCTAATACTTAAATTAATACAGTTACTATGTGCATATGTGTAACAACGAGGCCCGTAATATAATTATTTGTTATTTCACGCCGCACTCAAATATGTTCCAGCTATTTGGCAGCGGTCTGTGAATAATCGAGTCTAACCCAGACAATCCGGTGATCGACAGCATGAGCATCCTAAGCAATTGGGATACAATGACATGTGTCAACCAAGTCAGCAAGCCTGGCCACCATATTCCGTTAGTCGCCTCTTACGACAAGCATGGGTTACTGAAGACCAATTATAACTCGGATCTTAATTTTAATAAACAATATACCTTATTTCAATTTGATGATGCAGTACAAATAAGTAAAATATACAAACTAAAACTAAGATCTAAAACGAGTTTCATAATGTATTACAATTAGAATCTTTATTAAAATGTTTGTCATGCTGATGCAGCGTATATATATGAAAGGTACTGGAAAACAACAGCTTCGTTTTTATTTCCTAGAATGCCGAGGACGTAAATGCCGTTGATGTTTGACGTCACACATGAAGTAGTCCCGCCCCCACAGATAAGAGCTAACGTCGGGGGTGACAGAGTGGAGAAGAGCTCCTTGTCATAGTATCTCCGTGTTGCCTACAGGCATGAAGTCCCTCCCTAATCATTGACATCGTCAGTGGGGGTCTGACTCCTCTGGGTTCGTGTGACCGATGCAATGAAATCCCCTTTTACTCGCACAATACAACCCCCTCGGAACATTGTTCATTCTATAAGCGTATTCAGGTTTTGTTGTTGATGGAAACTGAACACATTTTAAAAACAATAAGGAGCACAGAAGAAGCACTGATGCTGTGGAACATGCAGAGATGTTTCCAACCTGAAGATGATTCCACATGTCGAGTCAATCGCAGGCAAACTGTAGCGCAAATAATAGGGTTGTGCAACAGAGAGAAAAATGACCAGAATGGTCAACCATGAATGACAACCAGAATGGACATTTTTCTCTCTGTTGCACAACCAGAATGGTCATTTTTCTCTTTGTTGCACAACCAGAATGGTCAAGCATGAATGACAACCAGAATGGCCATTTTTCTCCCTGTTGCACTACCCTATTTGTGCTACAGTTTACCTGTGAGTCAATACACGTGCACATCATCGGGTGAGGTAGCCTTGTGGTTCATGCGACGCCGACGTCCCGCATTCAGCTCTCGAAACGTGTACATGAAGCCCATAAAGCGACGATATATACTACCCATCAAAAGTTTAGACTCACTAGTGTAAATGTAGCCCCTTATTCCAGTCAACTGTTCTAAACTAGATTTTGCATAATATTCCATTTTTTTTCAAGGTATTGTTTACACATGAACTGATGTATTGTAAAACAAATTCGTAACGTTGTAAAGATTATTGTTATGAGTTCAGAAAATGATGAAAATCAGTGAAATTTGGCGAATTCTTAACACAACTGTAAAGCAAAACGCAGCTTTTCACATGCACGATATTTGCAGATGCTTTTCAGCAATTTGATGCATGATCCTCGTGAAATTCATCTGCATAACGTTTGCAGTTGGTTCCCCCAAGTCAGTTGACAAATCCATTTTCGATGAAACCGTAACCATATGCATAACATATAGTGAGTGCTTTCAGAGATGGGTAGTATATATTGATGGAATATTGCTTGAACCCAACTCACTCACTTTACATTTATAATCTGACCTCCATACCAAATCCCCGATAGGATATCAAAAGGGTGGTGCCTCACAATGTTTTACAACCAATCAGATTACCACACACGCTTATGTCTGGTAATGTCATATAACTGCCAGTGCTTTCTGTGTGCATGTGTACTTCACGTACTATTACCTGCTTTTGACAATGAATCTAAAGGTTTAAAAACTATAACGGTCATTTACATTCCCACACAAATCACCCTATAGTTGTATCTTCGACACGTTGGTGTCCATTCTTTACAGCAGTAACAATGATTTCTGGCCATAATGTATGTTTTTGGAAAATGTCAATTCAATTTCTATTTTGAACTATTTTTTCTGCTGGTTGTGCTAATACACATGTGGTGCGGTCCGGTTCACGCCATCTTTTAGTCCCTCTTTCGGTTCAAGCAACTTGTCCGTAATTTACCTGTTCACTGGAGAAAATGGCGTTCCCATCATCAGTGGGTACTTAAGTGAGCTGCGGGATACATCATACTCGGGCTCATTAGTAATTAAGCTTCATTGCTACTTCGTCGTTGGTCGTAATTACCACCAATGTATAACTACTGGCAGTGAGGCGTTTTCAGTTTCCGCTGATTCAGCAATCCTTCCGATCATAGAAAACCTGATTCTCATTTCGTTTTAGATTTGACACTTGAACACTGTACGTGTTTTCGTATCAACATTTGTATTTCTTATTATAGAAAGGATTTTGTCATTTTTATCTAT
This sequence comes from Haliotis rubra, assembly GCF_003918875.1. Classification (NCBI taxonomy): domain Eukaryota; kingdom Metazoa; phylum Mollusca; class Gastropoda; order Lepetellida; family Haliotidae; genus Haliotis; species Haliotis rubra. Next base: position 1,159,009 of record NW_025767490.1, on the reverse strand, counting down.
GCACGAAGAACTTAATTAAGCACTCCCTGTATTTTTGCAATGATAAGTTTTCAACACGTGCACATAAAATTTCTCGTAGTGACCACGATGGAAAAACATGAGTTTTTCTGACCCATGTGATCCTTTGACTCATAAAAAACGACAAAATGATTGTTGATTTTATGATGACAATTGCTAGTTTTAATAAAACCACTCTGGTTTTCATGAAAAACTATGTCTGTACAAGTTATTTTGCGTGTCTTACACGATTCAAGGTTAATACCGAATGCAACCTCCATGTGATTGTATGACAGCCAGCACTCTCCTTCTCATACCCCCCGTCAGCCTCCTGATCCTCTGACAGGGCACTCTACGTCATTCCTCGTGTAAAGGTCCTGTACAGGAGGATGTCACACGACGACCAATCATGTCCCAGATATGCTCCAAAGGGTTAAAATGGTGCTCATCCAATCGTGAGATATGTCGAGGGTGCTTAGCTGCTAGTAAAGTCTTTGTGTATACCATAAAATGTTGATATTCTTTCCCAAGGCCATGCTAAAGATGACCTAAAGGGCGTGGCTCTCTTTTTGTGGGTCAGTTTCCGAGGGTAGTTTCCCTGATACCCCATAATTGATGTGTTCAGGAAACATCTATTGGCATGTTGTTACAAATACAATCATTTTGTGATGTATAAAATATCTTTGAGAAATTGAATCATTGTGTTGAAAGCCAGGCAGCCAACATGACGATAGGATCGGTACTTGTCTAATCAAGGACCAGCCATTCATAAGATCTATTTTTATTCCGATGATTATTTGGTGCTTTGGGATGGCCTAGTGCAAACCTTCTTTCGTCTCTACGAAGAGAATGGTTCGATTCCTACGTGGGTACCACGTGTGAAGTCCTTTACCGATGTGGCCCTCCGTGATAATGTTGCAATATTGCTAATTGTAGAGTGACACCAAGCTCAGACACTCACTCGTTCCATGTCACTCACTCACACTGTCACTCCTTAATAATGTCTATAAACATCTAGAGACACCTAAGTCATACATCAGGATCCTCTTCGTTGACTTTTCATCTGCGTTCAACACCATCCAGACACATATCATGATACAGAAACTGTTAGACATGGGCGTTAACTCATACCTCATCAAGTGGATCGAAAACTTTCTTGTGGACAGACAGCAGCACGTGAAAGTTAACGGGGTTGTATCGAGTAAACGGACCACCAACACTGGTGCACCACAAGGCTGTGTAATATCTCCTGTTCTTTTCACCCTCTACACTAATGATTGTGCAAGCTCGAAATTCAACCTGTTCAACTGTAAAGTTCGCAGATGATGCAGCAATTGTCGGCAAACTGAACGACACTGATTCTAAAGAACTGTTTAAAGAGGACATTAATCATTTCACGACTTGGTGTGCAGAAAACCACTAACTCTTAAATGACACAAAAACAGAGAAACTGATAATTGACTTTTGGAGTAAGCCCACAGATATGCTTCCAGTGATAATCAACGGTGAATGTGTTGAGACAGTGTCGGAGTATAAGTATCTGGGAACCTTCATTGACTCTAGGCTGAACTGGAACTCTAACACTGAAGCCCTATACAAAAAGTGTCAACAACGTCTTCATCTCATGTGTAAACTGAGATCTTTTAATGTTAACCCATCTGTGATGTCATCTTTGTATGCAGCATTTATTCAGAGTATTTTAACACTTTCCTTTCACTGTTGGTACGGGTCTCTCTCAGTTCATCTCAAATCCAAAATAGACAAAATTGTTAACACTGCAAGTAAAATTGCTGGAGTCAGATTTGAATGTTTATCATCAATACATGAGCGGCAAATCGTGAATCAAGCTGTCAAAATTATATCTGACCCTACTCATTACTTAAATTCGGAATACAACCTCCTCCCTTCAGGCCGCTGCTACAAATTTCCAATTGTGAAAACTAAGAGAGCCCGTACATCCTTTATTCCAAGTACCATATCTCTCTTAAACAAATGTGAAGATACCTAAATCAATGAATTTATGTAAATATGTTTTGTATCTCTCTGATGTGTCAGTAGCTCTGCTGATGTAACACAAATTCCTGAAAACGCATTAAAGTATTATTCTATTCTATTCTTCTACGATTCCATGATGATTCTGAGATATATTTTTTTGTCAACCTGATCCTGAGATGTATGCATGTATATATATGTGTGCGTGCGTGCGTGAGTTTGTGTATGTGTGTGTTGGGGGTAGTTGTGGTGGTGGGTGGGGGCGGATATGTGGAGTGAGGTGGTGGGGGCACCAGAAATGGGCTTCACACATTGTACCCATGTGGGTAATCGAACCCGGGTCTTCGGCGTGACGAGCAAACGCTTTAACCACTGGACTACCCCATCGCCCAGGCTAGGCTGAATATTGTAAATACATAAAACCTGTTTTCGTGAATATGTATTAAATATGTATGGGGATGGACAATACATATGATATTATTGCCACATTTTCGTCGAAGATTTAGGCGGATTCAGGTATCTCCCTTGTCCTACATTTTAATTAAATGAAACTCTCGTAAAAATGAAATGTGCAGCCCCTTTTCTCAAGCGTGGGCGGTAAGCATTCAAAATAGATTTTCGGCTTTCAGTTGATACAATTGGAAGCTATACCTTCCTACCTTCCTGAAGTCTCCAGGAATCTCATAACGGTACGTTCTTCATCCTCTCGCTATATTCAGAAAATTTCATTAGAATAATTGTTTCGCCATTTTCTGCTACAGAAAAAGATTCTTAATGTTTATAGTTACTTGTAATTAATTAATTGTAATAATTATTATCGTTTACTCTATAACTTCAGTTACATTTGTAACAGTTTTTTAAAGTGGATAATTCCGACATCAAATGCACCGATAGTTATTTATCAGGCGATAATGACCGCACTTTCAGGAGTAACAATTAACCTGGAGTTATTACTTATGTATGTTACAAGGTGGATTGAGTTCGTTTCGTTTATGGTCAGTGTTTGCCCTTAACCCTGGAAATTTGCATAGGCCCTATAGTTTAGCTACAATATAAGTAATTTCCCAGCAAACAATGTGACAACTAAAACAGAGTTTAATTTAGTGACTGACTAGTCTTCATTTACAACGTTAACAAAATAATAAAGAAACTATTTATAGTACATCTTTGAACACGCGTCAAACCATACAAGCACGGAACGTGTTGCTAACCAAACCAATTCCGAGGAGGCCATTGCGGCAAAACTACCTGATTTGATGCTCCACAAATTCTTTACCTCTTTTCATTTAAATTGACATTTAAAATTTCAGATACGTCAAATATTTCATGTCCTCTCAGCAGAGATTTATTGTGATAAATAAAGGATTTTGCTTTGTTTACATAAATATGATGAAGTGTTTCTACTTTCGCTTATGTTGTGAAAGGGAATTTCACATTTGGAGTGTTACTTTCTTTTTGTGGATTTCAGGGGTGGTACCCGGATACCTCATTTCCTAGGTACTCTGCCTCAGACGCTGTAAATGCCAACAACGCCATTATCAGCTTGTAAGTTTGTGTTTGGCAGCCATGTTTGTTCCTATCTGTGTGTGTGTACGTCAGTGTTCTCCGTCTCGAGTGTTGCTGCAACATGCAAGCCTCACGTTATCCTAATCTGTTACAGACAACCCCGTGATGAAACCTCCAAACCTCCAGGGAATTCGTTGTATTACCCATATTCCCGTCTCGTGTAAAGGGGCGGTGGGGTAGCCTAGTGGTTAAGGCGTTCGCTCGTCACGCCGAAGAGCCGGGTTCGATTCCCCACATGGGTACAATGTGTTAAGCCCATCTCTGGTGTCCCCCGCCGTGATATTGCTGGAATATTGCTAAAAGCGGCGTAAAACCAAACTCACTCACTCACTCACTCTCGTGTAAACGTCACCATTGTAAAATTGGATTAGTGTTTGCACTTTTAGCAGCATTCGAGCAATCTACCAGCGGGGCACAACAGAGTGAGTGAGTTTAGTTTTACGCCGCTTTTAGCGATATTCCTGCATTATCACGGCTGGGTCACCAGAAATTGGCTTCACACATTATCGAACCCGGGTTCGTAACGAGTGCTTTAACCTCTAGGCTACCCCACCACCCCTGCAGGAAAGATGTGTGAATCGGTGGGCCCATCCGACACTAGCCGGATCTCTGAACACTGACATGACGAGCGAACGCTTTAACCACTAGGCTACCCCACCGCCCCTGGGCACAACAGAATTGGGCTTGAAATATCGAACCAAAAGGGTACAACCCGGAACTGCGGCTTGACGAGATAACGATTTCACCACCTGGTTCCACTACTATTCCGCACTGACAAAGTTAACATTGTTCAGATGTATCTATGGCTGGTCAGTTTGTGATCTACATTGTCGTTTTTCGGGTTTTAACGGATCATAGTATTTTTGTAAAGCCACTTTCTGAAGTACTTTTTGAAACCCTTCTATTCTAGTATTCTTATCTTGTGATAAAACACAACCTGATGTTGAAGGAAGGCCTGAATTGTAGACCGATTTGCACGCAGGGCAACATGCACCTAAAATAATATATTGCTCTAATAGGGCCCGTAAGTAGGTCACGGCACTTCGCGAGACCTTAGTATTTCCGGTCACAAACAACGTTTCATACCGATCTAACCATCCCCAAATTAGCCACCTATTACGAATGTCAACAGCAAAGCATGATTGTGCATTTGGTCCGGTCCAGTAAAGTCTTATTTGGCGGTCGCGTAATTTGAAACCTGAACTGGTCCTTGAATATACGCTTGTCACCGGAAGTTCGGAAGTAAGCTGGGCCCCGTCTCGCTTATCGCAAGTTGGCGCGCGCAAAGGGAGCCGGGAACCAGCTTAGTACCGGAAGTAGCGCCACGCGAGACTTACAGGCCCTGTGGGCGGATACTGGCACACAATACTAGCTGTCACAGTAGGTTTCCTGATCCTGCTCCGCGATCATTCAATGAATTGTTTCCATTGTTTTAGCAAATTACGTAGCTACATGATGGTCGCCCATATATAGATGAAGCTGGAGCTGGTAGGTTAACAATTAACCTGTGTATTAACAAATAAATTGTATTGCAATATATTGCGATTCAGGTACTCGTATTGCGATATATTGGGAGTTTATAAGTGTTTGACCGTAGGTGACACTAATTGTCCATGTCGATCCTATTTTCTACATTATAAGGGGCGGTGGGGTAGCCTAGTGGTTAAAGCGTTGGCTCGTTACGCCGAAAACCCGGGTTCGAATCCCCACATGGGTACAATGTGTGAAGCCAATTTCTTGTGTCCCCCGCCGTGATGTTGCTGGAATATTGCTAAAAGCGGCGTAAAACCAAACTCAGTCAGTCAGTCTACATTATAAGTCCCTAAAGATATATAGTAATATGGTTCTGAAAACAGCAATCTCTAACTTAGGTTGCATAGTCAGGAATTCCAGTTTCTTGTTTACACGGTTTATAGTATTACAGTATACCGTTTGTCATTGAATAACGAAGGAAAACATTTGTTGTCAATGGAACTCTGTGTAGATATTAATTTAAACCATAAAGATAATCACAAAATCATCATATATGTTCTTTACCCAATATACCGGCTCTCAGAAAAAAATATTGCAGTACGTATTTGAAAAGGGTATTGTGATATATCGATATACCGGTAAAACCGTGCAGTCCTATGCTGCATATCCCCACCGACCGATCGTCATTTGACCAAAATGCAAAAGCCTGTTCATCGTGTCCGACTTGACCGGGTTCTAACGTTACGTCATTTGTAATACGGTTTTAATGCCATAAACGATTGAATCAACGTCACAATGAATCTGATCTCAGATATGAGCAGATCCAACCTCTCTTCCATCAAGACAGGCGTGTTTATACATGGCCTTGAACGTCTTGACGGTGCAGCTGTAATGGCGGGTTTTCGATTTGGTGATGATTTCGATAAGGTCTGGATCGACATAACATCTACTGGACGGTTACACTTTGAAATCTAAGCAGACGGCATCATGAGACAAACTAAAGTAAATTACTGACTGACTGACTGAGTTTGGTTTTACGCCGCTTTTAGCAATATTCCAGCAATATCACGGCGGGGGACACCAGAAATGGGCTTCACTCATTGTACCCATGTGGGGAATCGAACCCGGGTCTTCGGCGTGACGAGCCAACGCTTTAACCATTAGGCTACCCCACCGCCCCCTAAAGAAAATTAACTATACACTGCTATTGCAGATTCTTTAAGGATACACACTTGTATTCTTCGTTAGAACTGTCAATTAGCAGCCTGCGTCAGAGGCGCCTAACGGGATCGGGTGGTCAGGATCACTGACTTGATTTAATGCATATCACCGTATCCAAATTGCGTAGATAGATGCTCATTATGCCAATCACTGGATTATCTGATTCAATCACGATTACGATTATTTTCGAAACAAAAATGCAACTGCAAACAACCAAACACAATTTCAGGCTAATTCTCGCAATTCAAGGACAACTGATCGTGGAATAGCGTCGACATACACCAAAAAACTAACATGACCCAAATCTTATCAGCAGGTAGAGTCGGCGGTGTAAAACCATCATATTATGGTGTTGTGAGAATCACAGGATGTTGTGCCAAGTTTGCAGTACGCGTCAATGTTCTGTTTGCCCGATTGGCTAGGTCGGTTTAGTGCTAACACAATCAAAAATGCCTGACATGCAAACTGACATCCAAGACACTTTGCTCGGAAACTTGTCGTTTTCTTCACATTATTCCTTAAACTTTTTTCATGGACGTGTGTGGATGACGTCACAACGATGAGTAAGACGCAATCATCACAGTAATATCTCGGCAATACTGCGTCAGTGTAAACAACGAGGGTGTTGACGGTTGGGATAAGGAAACTAAACCTACTTGGAGTTGAGGGGAACATATGCGTAGCTACCATTCACTCATTTCATATCCATTGAGGACATCTAAAGACAAACATTTATAACAAAGTTTGTAAGATATAAATACAGATACTACTACTAGCCCTACCCTGGCTACTATGCTACTAATATTACAACATGTACTACTATTACTACTACTACTACTACCACTACCACTACCACTACCACCACGGCCACTACTACTACTACTACTACTACTACTACTACTACTACTACTACTACTACACTACTACTACTACTACTACTACTACCACCACTGTTACTGATATTACTACTACTATGCAGATACTGCTACACTACTACTACTACTACTACTACTACTACTACTACTACTACTACTACTACTACTACTACTACTACCTACAACTACTACTACTACTACTACTACTACTACTACTACTACTACTACTACTACTACTACTACAACTACTACTACTACTACTACTACTACTACTACTACTACTACTACTACTACTACTACTACTACTACTACTACTACTACAACTACTACTACTACTACTACAACTACTAGTAGTAGGTGGGCGAACTGGCTAAAGCGCCAGGCTAGTGATCCAGCGAGCTTGAGGTGACGGGATCGAGCCCACCTGTGACCGGGTGTAAAAACCTTGGAGTCAACTTTGTGTGCAGACTATTTCAGTGTTGTCACAACCCCTAGTGTACAGTACACAACCCTGTGCACTTAAAAGAACCCACGAATCTGTTGGTATATGACCAGATGGTGGCCACATGAATACGTGCAAACACCTAGTTGCGGGTACAGCAACGTGCAGTAAAACTTGGACAAAGTACTGTGACTATGTGTCCCAGTCCACCCAGCTGTGAATGGGTACCTCGTAAGGATGGGAATGCCACAGTAACTCGGTGCGCCTAGTGGCTGCAAGAGTTGTATGATCCCCAGGGAGTTGAGATTGACAATACGGTGTGCCGTTGATATTGACATCCAGTGATCGAGGGAAAAGACAAAGCGCCTTTGAGCAGCTGAGCTGGATATCGGCGCTATACAAATGTTAGTATGTATGTATGTACTGCTACTACAACGACAACGACAATTACTACTACTACTACTACTACTACTACTACTACTACTACTACTACTACTACTACTACTACTACTACAACTACTACTACTACTACAGCTCTTCCTCTGCAGCTGATATTCCTGCAACAGCAGATACTGCTACAGCAGATACTACTACTACTACTACTACTACTACCACTACTACTACAACCACAGATTCTGCTACAGCTGCTCTACCATATACTACTACTACCGTCTACTACTCCTACTACAAATTGCTGCAACAGCTGTTACTACTACAGACACTGCTACTACCACAGATTCTGCTACAGCTGCTACTACTACGTCTACTCCTACTACTACTGCAACCAATGACATCAATCTAGATTTTCCACCAAAACTGATTCCACTGGGCATTAAACGAAACAGTGGAGAAAATGATACGAATGGATCACTGAAGATCAGTGATGAAACTTGGTGACCGCAAAAAGGGTAAACATGTCCGGCATTTGAGGCAATACCTGCACTACCAGACAAACACACGCACATAAAACAGTAAGTGATTGTTTCTAGACGACGCACAGCAGTGCTCCTGACCCTCACAAACAAGGGTTCTGTCAATATATATTTCTACTGTTCATGCTCCCACACTCCATATTTGAGAGTGTAAACACTTATATTTGCAACAAAAATATGATTAATATTCTTATTTACTACAATACGAGACATCTCGTGCTATTCATTTATTGTTTCATCGATTCCACTCCACAATATTACTTAAAGGTACACCGTATTCACCATAGCAAGGGGCGGTGGGGTAGCCTAATGGTTAAAGCGTTCGCTTGTCACGCCGAAGACCCAGGTTCGATTCCCCACATAGGTACAATGTGTGAAACCCATTTCTGATGTCCCCCGCCGTGATACTACTGGAATATTGCTATAAGCTGCGTAAAACTAAACTCACTCACTCATCATAGTAATATATCATGCAGTACATATTGATGTTTCTGATTTTCAAGTACAGTCTACTCTGGTTACAGTGGTCTTGGTTATAATACCAAACTGGTTATAACGACCAAGGTTGCCAGAACGGATTACACCCTTTAGATTCCGCCGATACTGGGCCCTTATTCTCGAAACGTTCGTAGCCCTAAGAATTCACAACTCTGATCGTAGCCAATGTGTTGAGAATGGGCTTCAGAAGTTCGTAGGGCTACGAACGTTTCGAGAATAGCTGGTCTGGTTATAACACCACCCGCCAACCCTTGTCATCACAAATGTCTCAGTTCCCTCTAAAAATGCCAATTTCCTTTTGTCAGGTGGTCAACTAACATTCAGTATGTATGTAAAGGTTAGTAGTGATTGAGTTGGGTTTTACGCCGCTTTTAGCAATATTTCAGCAATATTCCAGCAATATCACGGGGGCTAAAAGGTTAGTGAGTTGTTATCATCTCAAACATGACATTAGAAAAAAAACCGGACAGGGTTTTTGATTATGGTATTATTTTATTATTTTGTCCAACATGGAACAAAACGATTCTAATTGTATTAAAACAGTGCCTATTCATTCGAACCCGTGACGATCCGGATTAGAACTGATCTTCAGTAACCCATGCTTGTCGTAAGAGGCGACTAACGGTATCGGCTCGCTGTCTTAGCTGACACATGCCATCGTATCCCAATTTGGTAGATCGACGCTCTTGCTGTTGATCACTGGATTGTCTGGTTCAGACGTATTATTTACAGACCGCCACCATATAGCTGGAATATTGCTGAGTGCGGCGTTAACCAACCAAACAACCAACCAACCAACCAACCAACCCGTTCATTCGCAAGGTATATACAATGTAGAAATATGTCTTTCTGGACGGATTATATATGACTCTAACACTGAAACAATATTTTGAAATGATATATGCCATATATATATGTAGCGATTCAATTACACAATTCTCAATTTTACATGTCAGTGAAAAACGCTGAAAATCCTACTCCTGTTTGATCTTTCCTTATCAGAACAGCCTCACTAGAGCAAACTCCGCCGTTTGTGTGGGTATAAGTAATGGGTGGCATGGCGACAACATGAGCTACGTTAATATTGTCCCAGTAAAAAGTAACTGTGTACAAAAGCGTATTATCTAATTGATTTGCTTTATACTTACGACTTCCCTATCTTGAGATTAACGATCTACAGCGAAAGGTTTTATGAAAAAAAATACCAGACATATTGGTCAAATAAAGAATAATTTATAGCAGTATTGAGCTGACTGACGTCGGGGTCTGTTACGCACAGTCGGGTTACAGGTACGACAACCTCTAATCAACAAGCGGTGTATATGATATCTGTGAAGTACCACAAACATTGCCATATGGAGTAATAAATCAGACATGACAGAAGAAACGAATTGCAACTGTTGATATCAATGGACTTCAAGTGAAATCGATAGCCACCATTTGATCCCACGCACTCACTCACTAACTCACTCACTCGCTGAAATAAAATCTACAAATATGAACACACGCTGTTTTAAATATAGTTATATACGTATGCTAATTTTCATGATATCACCGCTGGTATTTTTCGACGGTTTGATGACGTTTTCAATGACGTCATCATGACGTTATCCCTGTACCGTGTGGCCCTTTTACAGAACAGAGCAGAATTGCCAAGAAGATACAAGCTCTACACAGTTTAAATCGATATACATGTTTGAAGATGAATGTCATAAATCTGATAAATTGTCACAATACAAATAAACACCATGGTACTAAAATAATTTAAAAAGTGAACAAAAATACATAAAAATATAGTTCATGAACATTGATGTCAAGTGTTGGGTGCTTTAGGCCCCCTGAAAGAAAATAAACACAATACATGGAAATAATCTAAGTCATTGTCAAAGAAATATAAACTATTTCAGAGAGGGTGTGAGATTTTGATGTTGTGACAAGTCCATGACAAACCACTTATTCTTTATCTCAAGTGTGAAGTGTCTTCACGAGACTATGAGGTTTTGTACTGAAAGTCCAGATGGCTCAAACCGTTGTTCCTGGCAACTCAACACAAAGGAGAACGGTAACATACCGTATGATACAACGGGACAGTTAACTGATGTATGTGAGTGACTGTCTTTTAGCATTCTTCCAAGATCCTGACCAGGGCCTAGATTTTCGAAGCTCTCTTAGCGCTAAGATAGTCGTAAGTGCCATACATTAACATTAACTTACGACTATCTTAGCACTAAGAGAGCTTCGAAAATTTCGACCCAGGTACACGGTGTGCCCATCCTAGGAATTTAGTCTTCGGTTAATCTGTATCCCATACGCTACCCCACCGCTAGGATGAGAGGAACCGTTGTGATGTAATTATTAGCGTACATGTGTCTTTGTTACTGCAGAATTACATCTGAAGAGTGAGTGAGTGACTGTATATTTTCTTTCAGGGGGCATAATGCACCGAACACTTGCCATTTATGTTCGTGAACTATATTTTATGCATTGTTTTTCACTTTCGATTATTTTAGTACCATGGTGTTAAAATGTATCGTATTTATGACATTCATCTTCAGACATGTACATGTATATCGGTATAAACCGTGTAGGGCTTGTAGCTTCTAGGTCATTCTGTTCTGTTGTAAAAGGGCCACACGATACATGGATAACGTCATGATGACGTCATTGAAAACGTCATCAAACCGTCGAAAAATATCAGCGGTAATATCATGAAAATTAGCATATAAATATAAATATGTTTAAAACAGCTAGTATTCATATTTGTAGATTTCATTTCAGTGAGTGAGTATGGTTTTACGACACTTTTACATATGATTACACTTGACGTGATAATACGCGAAAAGACGTGACGTGATAAGACGTGAACAGATGTGACAGATGTGACGTTACGAGATGAACTAATATGAAACACGATGTGACCGCCTCATTAGTCATGTCGAAAGATCGACTGTCTGAAGAGTGGAATGTTACTTGTTCGGTCCCAATCTGCCTAAACACATTACAAGGTGGAACCACATATTACCCTGCCTGGTGCTCGCCAGGCTCCCTCAGTAATCGCGGCTCAGAGTCAGTAAACTGTGTGACGGAGGTATCCATGTTAATCTGCAGAATGTTATCTCAGTGGGCTAGCATCATCAAGCCGTGTGGGGTAGCCTGCCGGTTAAAGCGTTCGCTCATCATGCCGAAGACCCGGGTTCGATTCCCCGCATGGGTAGAGTGTGTGAAGCTTATTTCTGGTGTCCCCCGCCGTGATATTGCTGGGACATTGCTAAAAGTGGTGCAAAACCAAACTCACTCACTCATAAAGCCAACGTTAGTCCGGACCACCGCCATATAACTGGAATATTGCTGAGTGCGGCGTAACACTAAACTCACTCACTTGTCCGGACCAGTACAATTAGACATAAACACGCGTGCACATGCACGTGTGTATAAAAGCAATCAATTTGTTGCGACGAAAATATCCCATGTCATCAGAACTCATCGGGACATGACATAATCTGACGTAATGAGACGTTATAATACGTGACGTTGCGCAGTGAGACGTGATAAGATATGATGTAGCGACGAGGTATAATTTGTTCTGATAAAACTTGCTTGGACGATTTAACGTGATTTTTCCGTTTCATGACGTCACGTTATCTCGTCACGCCTTGTGATGTCGTCACGTCGCATCATAATACCCCGTTTGATTGTCCTTGCAAATTGTAAATTCTCGTTTAAGAGGTAGCGTGCTCAAATAACCAAAGTTTATTTAGTCAAATCCACTATCCATGTATGTGTACGGTATCATCCTTGACCCCAATTGTTTGCCAGAGGTCAGATCGTATTATTTTATTTAACCTCAGCACAGCTGGTTATAAACTTAAGGATCTTCAGTCTACGAAAAATCGATTATCCATTGTTAACTTTCTCTTCAGATATCCGAGTTTACATTTCAAACAACCCCACGAGTCGAAATTCCTCGGTAGATATGGTCACCTAACTTTGTTGAGAACAGATCTGACTGTCCGATTGCTTGTTGAGACGATTTCGTTTATCTCCGCTTTAGCAGAAAAACATATGTTTCTTCAAAAGTATTTCAAGCTTCTCAACAATTTCAACCCCCAAACGTCGTCTTCTGCTGCAGATAACGAACGTATACCAGTACCTGCCTAATATTTACTGCATGACGCTGACACGAACTCAAGAGCAAATGCCAAGATGATTTTTATTGGGTACGCATGTTATAAATTGTCCTCATGACAGTGCGTAAAGCTTGTGGCTTTATTAAATGTTTATGACCTCCCCCAAAAGCACGTTAATCGACATGGGCTTATACTGTGACAACAGAAAATAATTTCAGTTTTCCTGATTGATTTCGTGAAAGGAAAATTACACGACCAACGTGATCTGCGTTGCACTCTGTGCTCTGATAAAGAGAGGTAGCATAAATCAAGATAAGCACAGCTTCGGTTTTAGAAGGTAAGCAAATGAACTTGCAAACAAAGGACCGAACTTGATTGATCCATGCTTTACAGAATTAGTGAGTGAGTGTGGTTTTATGCCGCTTTTAGCAATATTCCAGCAGTATCACTGCTGGGGATACCAGAAATGGGCTTCACACATTGTACCCATCTTGGAAATCGAACCCGTGTCTTCGGCGTGATGAGCGAACGCTTTAGCCACTAGGCTACCCCATCACCCACTTACGGAATGAATGAACACATCTAAGAAAGTCTTGTTCAGAAATAGTGGAATGGAGCCATCTTGCAAACATGGTAGCCTATCAGTAGTTAAATGTATTGAAACGGCTGACAATCCCAAATGAATGAATTCAGCTGGTCTGTACAATCTTATCGACGGATAGAGCGGTCTAGTAGTCTTGGGTGTTGCAAGTTTTCTTCCAGAGATGCGTCTCGTAGGAGAACCAAATTCCAGGGTTAGAACCCTAGGGTTTAACTCCGCCTTGAACACTATTTCAGTTATTCCACTGTCGCCTGAAAGTCGGACAAGAACCCTAAGTGACGCAGCTCGGAGACGTTTGCTACTTTGATGACAACAAACACGATACTGGTGCTGGCAAACCATCTATCATAACCAGTACCAATCTGGGATTCGAACCGATCCTCAGCGGATCCTGGGACGACGTAATGACGGCATACATGGCTGTAGCCCCCGTGACCCTAATACATTGCAAAACATGCTTAATGAGTCTTAATTACAGATTGCTCTGTTCAGGTAATACGCTGTACTTCACGGGTGAAGACTTGAATTGTCATTGCTTGTCTTTGTGAACACCTGGCATGATCGCCCTTTTGCAAACACCTGTTATAATCACTGTCATTCTGAGTTCCATTACAGTTCTCGTGATGTAAACACGCGCATGCACGCACGCACGCACGCACGCACGCACGCACACACACACACACACACACACCTTACATACCCCTCTTGATCCACCAATGTTTCTTGGACAATGATTAATGTCTACAGATATCTGAGTAAATGTCTGCACATGTTTGGCTTCAAATAATCTATGTTTTTGTCTAATTATCGACATATCAGTTATTTCGTGGCATGTTGAGGACATGTTATTGCAGTGTTTATCGACACGCTCTTGAAATCAGCAAACGTTGTGCAAACGTACTTCACATAGTGTGCTCACGGAAAAGAAAACTTTCAAAGGTAGGAATGTTTACTTCTCATCGTGCTTACGACAAGAAGTCTTTATTCTTATATTGTCACAGTGTACTGAGTCTGATATTGAGGTCGGGGAGTCTATCCGCTGGCTTACCATGCTAAAACGTATTGGGTTAAATGATCTTAACATTCCACAAGTTCGTACCTGCATGGCCTATCACTGTTGGTACTTGATGCTCCAAATGCTTGTTATCGGGATATAACCAAAAATTTGAAAAGATGTATTATCCCAGAAAACATATGTTTAGGATGTTGAAAAAGGTAGAAGTCGTATAGAACAAAAAAAAATACATCGTTCAAAGAAACCAGTTTCAACTAAATTTCTCAGGCCACCCCGCACAACGTAATTTAAAAAAAATAATAATTAAGTTTATTATTTACTTAATATTATTATCATTAAGTTTCTATACTGAGTGACATTTCTTGAGATGAATTCCTGCACGTGTGTTTGCATAAATGTACGTGTAGCGGAACTATCTGCACTTAATTTGAAGTGGTGTAAATGTTATGTTATTGAAATAACACCATAATATTTAGTCGTTTGTTTAATGTTTTATGAAAACACATTCATTGACAAAAAAACCATACGATAAGGACGTGCCTGGCGGTGTCGTTGCGGCTGCTGTGGACGTATCGAATGTTGTGCTCCCACGCTGGTTGCGTACGGTTCTGTTACTAACTGTTTCGAACCCAGGAATTGTCCAAACGGTTAATTTGCCAGTTAGATGCACCAAGTGAATATGGCTGTCGTGGTGACTTGGCGTGTCATGTTGCCTTGCTTACGGTGACGACTTCTAAGAGATAATATTGTGTTTCGATAAATTTTAAAGAAAAGTCGATTTCGCAGCATACTCAGAGCGTAGATGATAAGTTCCATCCAGCAGTGGCTACGCGTAAGTTTTGAAGAAAGGTATTTTTACGAGCACCTGATAGCTAAACAATCATTGTGCGCTGTATACATTAAACGGCTCAAAGACATTAACACGTACGTGGAAAATTATGGAACCATGGCGAGGAGAGGGCCTCAAGTATATGACTTTGTTAAAAATGAGCAATATTTTATCTGTCCCTTTCTCATTCTCGCTCTCTCTCCCTCCCTCTCATTCTCTCTCTCTGTACCGCCGTCATATAGCTGGAATATTGCTGAGTGCGGCGTAAAACTAAACTCACCCACTCACTCTCTCTCTGCATGTGTGTATGCACGTATGGTTTATATGTATTGATGTCTTTATGTACATGAGGTCCAAAGGTTCTTTCAGTGAGTGGCATTTCACTGACTTCCAGGAATTCCTGCACGACGGGTGGTCAACGGCTTGTAGCAGATCAGTATCTGGGCGGTAGGTCATGGCGATCTTATCGGTAATTGCAATATAGTAACCCAACACGCGGACTGATCTGATGGTCATCAATATTACATCTGGAAATATTTCTTTTCTCTTTAGTTTTAATCATCAATATGACAGAATGCTGGATATACTGGTTTCGGTAACTTATACAATCAAGACTACTAAGGTCTGTTATCACAACATTCAACGACTAACGGGATCGGGTGATCAGGCTCACTGACTTGGCCGACACATGTCATCGTATCCCCATTGCGTAGATCGATGCTCATGTTGTTGATCACTGGATTGTCTGGTCCAGACTCGATTATTTACAGACCGCCGCCATATAACTGGAATATTGCTGAGTGCGGCGTAAAACTAAACTCACTCCCTCCCTCACAACATTCAAGAAGACTAACGTCTCTTTTCAAAACCTGCAAGAAGACAAGGGCTTCATTTCATAACCCACATGCAAGCCGCTTGTTTCCACCCCTCAAGGAAGACAGACACCTGTTTCCATGAGACTTGAGCTCGTCCTCCTATCAATGATTGCAGTGCAATACAATGCGATGTTTCACTAATGTACATATACTTTAACAATGTAGAACGATACAAAGGGACGCTCACGGCGTTTTAATCATACTTAATGTAATTGAATAATAGCACAGAAAAAAACGTAACACACTTATTATACGCAGCCTTGGCACTAGGGCGGGGCCACTTTGACAAAATTGCCACCAATAATTTATGACAATTATCATAATAATATAATACAATTGCAATGTCATTGCTTTGAAGTTTCCGTCAACGTGGTTGTATACAAAGTGTGAGTGAGTGAGTGAGTGAGTGTGTGGGTGTTGTTTAACGCCATGGTCAGCAAGATCTGTGTTTTCTAAATTTAACTTTACTCCTACTCAGCCATTATGTAAAAGAATTATAGAATTTATTTTCTAATTATGTATCGAATTTCATAATGTAGAATAATGCAACTTATTCTATGTCACGCTGTATAATGTTTCAAACTTCCCTTGGCTTTGAAAAACACTTTATACATGAATGGCCTTTTTCATGATGGAACAATGAAATCTTTATAAGAAAACTATACCAGATCAAATTTCAGGTTAAGTCCTCCTTTTGAAACAGCTGTATGTTTTATGACTTTTTATGCATGTAACTTCTTTAAAAGATTCATTTTAATGCTGAAGTAGAGTGCGATTACCGACAAGTGCACCTGTGGAATAAGCCCAGACGGCTGTGGTGTAAGTAAAGATGTTTGTTATTAGATTTAACAAATAGAAAGTAAATGCCAATATTGATAAAGTTAATGTACTTTTTGCGTCAGATAAAATCCTTTATGCCATTTGCTCTATAGAGGGATTAACCCTGTTTGGTCTTGACTCAGTACGAAATCCAACAAATGTTATTCAACATAGATCATAATCCAAAGGGACAGATTAAAAAACCCCGCAGATTTATGTGTTGTACCCTTCAATTTTATATCAGTAAAGAAGTTACGGTTTTAACTCGTACTTGGAATTCAAGTTAAGTTTATTCGTGTGGCAAAATGTGGGCAGTCTAAACACATTTTCAGATAAAAATCATTTATTATGTAAGCCGTTGGCATTTGACATTTTTCGATTGAGTAATTACTGATTATTGAAGGAGTGTTCATAATATATTTACGTCAAATTAGTGTATTGATTTGTTGAGAGCCCGGCAGTCAACATATGTGCGCAGTTTGACGAAAACGGTTTTATTTGAATTCTTTCCAGGTGAATCACAAGGTTATTGAAATTGCGAAAAAGATTTTTTGTTCTTTTATCATATTCAACAGCTACACTTATAACTGCACTCACATATCTGTAACTGCACTCACATATCTCTAACTGCACTCAAATATCTCTAACTGCACTCACATATCTGTAACTGCACTCACATATCTGTAACTGCACTCACATATCTGTAACTGCACTCACATATCTGTAACTTCTGTAACTGCTCTCACATATCTGTAACTGCACTCACATATCTGTAACTGCTCTCACATATCTGTAACTGCTCTCACATATCTGTAACTTCTGTAACTGCTCTCACATATCTGTAACTGCACTCACATATCTGTAACTGCACTCACATATCTGTAACTGCACTCACATATCTGTAACTGCTCTCACATATCTGTAACTGCACTCACATATCTGTAACTGCACTCACATATCTGTAACTGCACTCACATATCTGTAACTGCTCTCACATATCTGTAACTGCACTCACATATCTGTAACTGCACTCACATATCTGTAACTTCTGTAACTGCACTCACATATCTGTAACTGCACTCACATATCTGTAACTGCTCTCACATATCTGTAACTGCTCTCACATATCTGTAACTTCTGTAACTGCTCTCACATATCTGTAACTGCTCTCACATATCTGTAACTGCACTCACATATCTGTAACTGCACTCACATATCTGTAACTGCACTTCTTACACATCTGTAACTGCACTCACATATCTGTAACTGCTCTCACATATCTGTAACTGCACTCACATATCTGTAACTTCTGTAACTGCACTCACATATCTGTAACTGCTCTCACATATCTGTAACTGCACTCACATATCTGTAACTGCTCTCACATATCTGTAACTGCACTCACATATCTGTAACTGCTCTCACATATCTGTAACTGCACTCACATATCTGCAACTGCACTCACATATCTGTAATTGCACTCACATATCTGTAACTGCTCTCACATATCTGTAACTGCACTCACATATCTGTAACTGTACTCACATATCTGTAACTTCTGTAACTGCACTCACATATCTGTAACTGCTCTCACATATCTGTAACTGCACTCACATATCTGTAACTGCTCTCACATATCTGTAACTGCACTCACATATCTGTAACTGCACTCACATATCTGTAACTGCACTCACATATCTGTAACTGCACTCACATATCTGTAACTTCTGTAACTGCACTCACATATCTGTAACTGCTCTCACATATCTGTAACTGCACTCACATATCTGTAACTGCACTCACATATCTGTAACTGCACTCACATATCTGTAACTGCTCTCACATATCTGTAACTGCACTCACATATCTGTAACATCGTGAATCATAAGACGAGATACCGATTGTGGGTTCCTGTCTGGCGGGACCTCATGTATCGCCCTAGGATGGAGATTGCCAGAAGTGATCCCAAACAACGTTTAGTGATCATGAGCAAGACCTAATGGATTGGAGGTCTGACACGATATCTTGGTTGATTGTACGCCATCGTTCCTGAACGGAGTGGATAGTTGGCGAAGATAGCAATCCCATGGGCAAACAAACAAATATCAAACCTTCACTTTTAATTCCCTCTCTATTTGAAACACCCGCAGGTAATTTAGTTACCTTTGAGCCAATTTCCCTTTATAGTAGTTATGTCAATCTTTGTCGATATTTACTACCCATCAGACGTTTAGGCTCACTAGTGTAAATGTAGCCACTTACTTCACTCAATTGTTCTAAACTAGATTTGCAAAATATTCCATACTGTTTAAAGGTATTGTTTACACATGAACTGATGTATTGTAAACAAAATTATTTGATCCTTTATATAAAGGATATTTGACAAGAAGACATATATGGACTCATATTTCATATATTTATTGCTTATACACCTGCAGAAATCACTTGTGTTTATATATATATGAACTAGAGTGCATGTATTAAAATAAGAACGTTAGAGTAGTCACAATTTAATTCCTAGTTTGCCTACACAACTATTCCATGCAAGTTTATCTGCTTTATAATCGGATCTTATGTTTTTATGGTCCATTTATCTAACGATTGTATTGTTGGCAATCCCCAGGACATAATCTGTGTGAAGGAGGCCGGTATTATCTGTATCTTGACACTGGGGTCGTCACGTGAAAACAAACGTCAATAATCCAGCGTTGACGTAATTCAGACGTTGACAAACAAGCCTCTGATGTAGCAATACAGCGGCTCATACATTCGTTACGTACATAAACGTATACAGGAACGTCCGAACGTTCACTTACGCCGGCCTTAGTTCAGATTAATTTTCTCAAGGGAGGATTACCAGGAAGCTGATAAAAAAGGTTTTTACTCTGCGGGAGGAAGCGACAGAAACCCTGGACTAAGATTCTCGATTACTTTCAAAGATATTTCCAAACGTCGGATTCAAGTATTAATTTCGATAAGATACCGCAGTCGACGATACGCACTACAGATAAAGCACATGCTCCTTCGTTCTTGGTTGTACATATGTGTTTAACTGGGACGTTCAACTCATGTTCCAAACATATATTGGATGGTAATTGTTTAATGAAGAATTTATTCTGACAAGGTTATGAATTTATTCTGAATGAAAGGTTATGCAATATAGGAGGGATGGTGGATGGTTGATGGTGGATGGTTGAATGAATGAAAGTGAAGAGAAGGCTGGGTGGCTGATGAATGAATGAATGAATGAATGAATGGTTGAATGAATGAAAGAAGTCAAGGAGGGATGGTTGGATGGATGAATGTTGGATGGTTGAATGAATGAATGAAGTCAAGGAGGGAGAGAAGGCTGGGTGGCTGATGAATGAATGAATGAATGAAATCAAGGAGGGATGGATAAATGAATGGTTGGATGGTGGATGGTTGAATGAATGAATGAATGAAATCAAGGAGGGGTGGATAAATGAATGTTGGATGGTTGAATGAATAAATGAAGTCAAGGAGGGAGAGATGGCTGGGTGACTGATGAATGAATGAATGAAATTAAGGAGGGATGAATAAATGGATGGTGGATGGTTGAATGAATGAATGAAGTCAAGGAGGGAGAGATGGCTGGATGACTGATGAATGAATAAATGAAGTTAAGGAGGGGGGGGATAAATAAATGGTTGTGAATGGTGGTTGAATGGTTGAATGAATGAATGGAGTAAAACAGGGATGTATAGGTGAATGACTGAAATTACACAATTCACATTTAGATTACACATTGACAACACATTGACACCAGTGATAATTACGAGTGGACTCTCCCAGTTGTCAAATATCCTCTCGAGAACAGCTACAGGGGACTGGCGCGCCTTGTTCAAGTGTAAAAAGGAGGTTCCTGTTGTTGTTGTAACCGGAAATTCCTACATCTACAAATCTAAAACCAATCGCAAGTACACACCAAAAAACATCTTCATGATACGATTAAGACCCGGCTATCAAGACGGACGAATTCTGTCCTTTAGTTGCAGTTCAAATGCAAGCATTATGAATGGCGGGTGCTACCAGTAGGCGGGACATGCTTACCCTTTCCGCACCCCCTGGACATTACAGTGGGTCATTCATGTAGTTTTCATAGCCATTTTGACATTTACAGCGAATACAGTGATTAGAAATACTCACTGTACAGACTTTTACAGTTACACGAAAACGCAGTAAAGACGATGGTGTAACACTCAAAACAATGATAACACACATTTGCCAAATTCGTACTTCACAAAGACATACAATTTATGCGTACACCAATAAAACGCCCTTACTTTATATCTTAAGTGAGGATACATCTGGAGGAAACTGACAAAGAATCTGCCCCGTAGGTTTGAGTCCCTTAGGTGTGCCAGGATCCTGTGCTCGTGGTTCGGATACAGCTTCCTCCTGGTGATAGTTCCAGGTTTGACTCTACTGTACACGTGGGTAGAACCAAAGTAAGTTTGGGCTTTCCTCCAAGCGATATAACTCTAGAGCTGTCTTCAGCGTTAACCCAGACTCACTAATCAATTCACTCACTCATTGCAAAAACGAAGCCAGTCTGTGCCCATGAAGAACAAAACCGCTGTATGCCGCTGCTGCTATTATGTATGTATTGTATCCCCTGTTTAATAGTGATTCATAAACACATGCTCATCATATATCCGGAATTTTAACGCGACTCTGCTTTAAGCAGAGATTTTCTTATGGATGTGGAAAGGGTTTTGTCGCTTTTATACTACAAAGCATATTTTCTTCGGCTGACCTCTATAAACCATACCGATATGGTTCCTGCAATATAGCGCCCATTGGTTTAACAGGTATAATGCAATGCATTTACCGACCGGCGATATTGACATACACCTGACTGTAAGCAAACCATTAAATACGTCTTAATTTAGAGCGAAAATAATGTAAAAACAAATAAACAGAGGAGAAAGTGTACGTGCTTTATTTGACAGGGTAGGCTGTCTGTCCTCTTGACGCTGACTTAGTGGCATACAAGTGCATTACCTGTTTTCCAGTGCTACCCGACACCGTGAGTGTAGAAGAGGGCTCTTTAGCCACTTTAACAACTACGTCGACAAAGAAAGTAGCCACAGTGACAGAGAAAGTCACTTGAGTGTAATTGATCACTTGGCAATGGGGTATTGATCGGGTTAACCTGTTAACGCGCTTTTGATTTGGTTCGTTATGGTTTTAAGTGTACACAGGGTGGGCAGACCTCGGACTGTACTATCGGCTCAAGTCGACGTGAGTTGGGGTGTACAAGGAAGTTAGATTACATTTAACAAATCATCAGCATGCCATGCTGTTGTTCTCGCATTTGTCAACACACGGTTAATGTGAGGGGGTTTTGTGTAAAAATTTAGTGTTCATATATGATGTATTTTGTTTTTCTGTTTTAAGATATGAGAATTTATGCGTCTGAAATATCTCCTGAACGATAACCTTGTCTTTACAACCTGTTTGGCGATCGGATTTATTTTTCCACCCGTCACCGCTTTTTCACTTTCACTGCGCGAAATATAAGCGACATAGAACACACGTACCATGTAAGCGGCGATATAACAGCAAAGCAGATACGAGTTCGAACCCTAATTCTAATTCTGAATCACTGTTTTACCTCTACGTTCAGCTCTAAAGACGTAACATAGTGTATGTGTGTATGTTTGTGTGTGTGATAACTGTATGTGTGTATGTCCCTGGTTTTTGTGTGCTTGCGTGTGTGTGCTTGCGTGTGTGTATATATGTGTATATGTCTGTTTATGTGTATGTATATGTATAGTATTATTGATGTAATTTTGTGGGTGTGTGTGTGTGTGTGTGTGGTTTTGTATAGTGTCAGTGTGAGGGTTGTGCGTATGGTATTTTCACGGGTTTCTGTTTGTGTGCGTGATAAGTGTATGAGTGTAATGCGTGAATACTTGTGCGTGTGTGTTTACGTGGGTGCGTGGGCACGTGTATGTGTATGTGTGATCGTGTTTCGTGTGTGTATGTGTGAGGAGTGTGTGTATAGTATTTGCACGTGTTTGTGTGTGTACGTGTGTGAGAAGTGTGTATGTGTATGTATATGTCTGGTATTTGTGGTTTGTGTTTGCACGTGTTTGTGGTTTTGTGTGTGTCGTGTTACGTGTGTATATGGTATTTATATGATCTGTGTGTTTGTATGTGGACGTGAGGGTGGGTGTGTGTCTGGTATTTGTACGTGTTTGTGTTTGTATGTGGTCGTGTGTTTCGTGAGTGTATGTGTGAGGTGTGCGTTTCTGGTATTTGTACGTGTTTGTATGTGTGAAGGGTGTGTGTCTGGTATTTGTGTCTGGTATTTGTACGTGTTTGTGTTTGTATGTGGTCGTGTGTTTCGTGAGTGTATGTGTGTGATGTGTGTTTGTGTTCTGTATTTGTCTGGTATTTTGTGCGTGTTGGTGTCGTGAGTGTATGTGTGAGGGGTGTGTGTCTGGTATTTGTTTGTTGGTGTTTGTATGTGGTCGTTGTGTGAGTGTATGTGAGGGTGTGTGTGTCTGGTATTTGTATGTGTGTATGTGGTCGTGTGTTTCGTGAGTGTATGTGTGAGGGTGTGTGTCTGGGTGTGTGTCTGGTATTTGTACGTGTTGGTGTGTGTTTGTATGTGTGTCGTGTGTTTCTGGTATTTGTACGTGTTTGTATGTGTGAGGGGTGTGTGTGTCTGGTATTTGTACGTGTGGTGTTTGTATGTGGTCGGTCGTGAGTGTATGTGAGTTAATTTGTATGTGTTTGTGTTTGTGTGGTCGTATCTTTGTATGTGTGTCTGGTATTTGTACGTGTTGGTGTTTGTATGTGTATGTGTGAGGGTGTCTGTATTTGTGTGTGGTCTGGTTTCGTGAGTGTATGTGTTTGTGTGTAGTGTGGGTGTGTGTCTGGTATTTGTACGTGTTTGTGTTGTGTGAGGGTGTGTGTGTATGTGGTCGTGTGTTTCGTGAGTGTATGTGTGAGGGGTGTGTGTCTGGTATTTGTACGTGTTTGTATGTGTGAGGGGTGTGTGTCTGGTATTTGTACGTGTTTGTGTTTGTGTTTGTATGTGGTCGTGTGTTTCGTGAGTGTATGTGTGAGGGGTGCGTGTCTAGTATTTGTACGTGTTTGTGTGTGTTGTGTTTGTGTGTGGATGGTGTGCCCAATGACCCAGGTTGCCGGGTACGCATGCCGTTTAACCTACCAGTGTCCCTGTTACAATGAGGGCCTTATCACCAGGATTAGACTGTTATTCCTGGAGCGGTACACAAAACACACGGTATAAACGCCCACGAGTTGGTTGTTTGTCTTCATTACCCGGACAGATTCAGACAAGTTGATACCACTTAACATATGTATATCAATGTGCTGGATCGGGTCGTGCGGGCCAGGACATAAAAACGAGTTTATTCGGCCAAAGAATAAAACAGAGTTCAGTCACTTCGTAGAGTCTGGGGATTATTAAAGAAAGCGACAGAGTTACGTTTATTGTTCCGACGATTTACTACTGAAATAGTTAACAAAGACATATGGATGGCCACGAGTGTATAAATAATAACGAGTGTATAAATATGTACAGTTCCAAGTTGTGAGTTGTAGAATAATTATGTATTAAATACCGGGTCTTACTGCACCGGCTTACCGGACTTACACAAGAATGAATGAACGAATAATTATTGCTTTACGACACATCAGCAATACTTACACAAGAGTTTTTGAGGGGGCTTTAACATCGTATTCAACGGCGTTTAGTTATATACACTGTATCTTTGTAAGAGATACATTACCTTAGAACAGGTGCTTGATATATACGCATAGGCAAAACATGATTTTGCCATATACTAGGGTAAGTGAGTTAGTTTAACATTTATCTGCTTCGTGTGGTAGAAAAGACAAAGTACAAAGTTTGGACACTTTCCAGACACAGGCACGGTGCTGACAAGTCTTGGTTTGTAATCAGTATTACCCAGGGATTAAACAAACATCATTATCGGAGCATGACGCAGATGAGGTATGTTACTCTGAAATAAAATGACTTATTACACCCCTTGAACACTTACGTGCTGGATCTCTGGTATAGAATTATAGGCACCTAATCAGGTAAGAGGTGACTGACTGGTTCCGATGATCAGGCTCAGAGACTTGTTTGATTGAGTGCCATAATACACCGAGCGCCTGGGTTGTTGTTCACAATATTAACCTCTAGTCTGGATAAATAATTATAGGACTAGGTCAAATAGCTGGAATATTGTGAACGAACGAACGAACGGACGGTATAATGACTAAAAGAACCGATATCTGTAACGAGTCCCTTGGCCACTGCACGTGAACCAATAGCCTCTGACTGCAACTGAGTTTGGTTGAACAGCGCTGTGGACAGTATCAGGGCGTCAGCTCTTATCACAGTTTGGTGCCTAAACCACGATGCTATGTGGGTGAGCTTTGTGCTCTCGATGGCATACAACGGCATGTTTGGTGCTTACAATAGCGGGTATGGTGCTTACGTTGCCGCATGTGATGCTATACTATGGCGGATATTCTGTGTGGTGCTGAAAAACCAAGGGTCATAGTAGAATAAAAAGAATCGGATCCTTTCACGCCTGAGAAACGCAACTCTGTACAAAATAATTGCCGAAATCATAGTGAGTGAGTAAGTGAGTGAGTTTGGTTTTACACCGCTTTTAGCAATGTTCCAGCAAAATCACAGCGAGGGACACCAGAAATGGGCTTCACACATTGTACCCATGTGGGGAGTCGAACCCGGACCTTCGGCGTGACGAGCGAACGCTTTATCCAATAGGCTACCCCACCGCCTAGCCGAGATCATAAGACGATTGGCGCGCATGTACAATATAAAACCTATAGCCACGTTATATGTAATCTATGGTCCCAATACTGTAACAAGTTACTTGGATAATATCGACAAGCACATGTATTTGTGCCAATTCCTTGAGTTTATCAAAGATTAATTTGTCCTTCCGGGTTTAAGTTACAAAAGAGCATGCAATCTTTATCGTGTAACTAAATGAAGCCCTTATAAAATGGTTCATCACTGGCCGACGATAGGAACATAGTCAAAGGGAGACAATAGATCAAACTCCACCATATGGACAGCTCTTAATGTCTCGTTTCACAACTGATAAGATACGTCAGAACCAAAATTATTGTCTGCTTGTGTAAGACATTCCATTCCATATGCTTTCTGAAGTTTCTGTGGTTAAAGGTATTTGGATTCAAAATGCTTCGCATGTAACGTAAGCACTGCGAGCCTGGTACAGTCAATCAACGATCTGTCGATGAATCGGAATTGCGGCTCTCTACAAGTAAAAGCTGAGTCTTCCGATGTGATATAGATGAAACGTAGATTAATGCGGCGTAAAACACTATCCACCCACTCCATCAGAATATGTGCTATATGGGCAGTAATGTATTATGTTATGTACTTGGGATCAATTTGATCATTTTTAAGCTTTAAAAATCGTATAGTTGGATTTTATGCCTTGAAATGTCATTGTGTTTTATTGTTAACAATCCGTAATTTCACAATGATTTTATTCCAGCATCTAGTGATCGATACAAACACCTTAGCTACATGCAGGAACGTTAAGGGTACGAGATTCATATCGGACAATCTCCCCAAGTTGTAATAAGTAAAAAGTGGGCTAAAACAATACTTCCAAATGTTCCAGGAGAGACAATGTGCTGGCAATACACATCCTTATTCATATCTTAAAGGAGCTCGTTTATTTTTAAGGAAATGTTCTCGCAGCTTCATTTCGCTGAGATGGCGATCCATCATCACACATCACACACATATGACGTCACAAAACATGACGTCATCACGTACATCTGAACGTCCAGGTCAGACTTGCTGCCAGGACGTGGAGTCTGCGTTTCCCTTATATTGACAGGTCATTCATTTATAATCACGCTGGACGCGCCTTCGTTGTAAGCCTCTTCTGAACTATTTACGCAAGCTCTATCATATGCGGTAATTTTTATTTTCCGTGTGAAACATGTAGTTAAAAATAATCCATTATGGCATATTGCCATTAGATTCTCCGATCCCGCCACCAGCAAGAAATAAAATCCTCGTAGGTCACATTTTTAACTGCAATGAGACAGTTTTCTGCTGAGGATGACGTGTCCTGAAACAGAGGAAATACGGTAATTAACTTGAACTGAGGACCTTCCTTCGACGTGAATGGTATAATGATATGATAACCATGACGCAATTTTGCTTACATGCTTACATTTTGCTCACATGGGTTATATTTTGGTCGGACTACATGCTGTCTATGAAGATAGGTTGTCTTTCGGAAATGTTAGATATGGGTTATATTTGGTCTGACTACATATTGTGGATGAAAATAGGTTGTCTTTCGGATATGTTGGGGACGGGCATGTGCCACTTCCATGACTTTTTTATTTTTTGAGTAAGTGAGTGCGTTGAATGTTTCCAGTATTCAGCAATATTGTACCAAGGCCAAGTTGACATCAAAACTATTTTGACAAAGGAGGGTATAAAGATTATAATTCAACGTTTTCCCTAAAAATCGTTCCGGAACGTTAAAACAGTGAGTGAGTGAGTGAGTTTAGTTTAACGCCACACTCAGCAATATTCAAGCTATATGGCGTGGCGGTCTGTAAATAATCGAGTCTGGACCAGACAATCCAGTGATCAACAGCATGAGCATCGATCTGCGCAATTGGGAACCCATGACATGTGTCAACCAAGTCAGCGAGCCTGACCACCCGATCCCGTTAGTCGCCTCTTACGACAAGCATGGGTTACTGAAGGCAAATTTTAACCCTGACCTTCACGGGTACGTTAAAACAGACCATTTGACATTGTTCCGAAATGAATATTAGGCAAAATAATTAAACGTTGACCTTTGACCCTTCTGCATTAAGATATAACAAGCCCTCCTTTGATGGTCTGTTATCTATTGCTAACGTTTAAAGGACGACAAAACCAGCCCAGTTTTAGAAATACTATACACGTTATACTCAACAACCTACACTAGTCTTCAACTGAAGGATGCTTCTGCGCATTGTCTCCCCATCTCTCTCGCTGTCTTCTCTGGGTTGCAGATTCTTATCAACAATGTAATGTTGCAAGAAGGCTCGGCAGGAGTTGTATCCCCTCTACAAAGACACTTTAATTAGCATATTCCGAAAAGGCAATCACCACGAATATGTAACAATACCGCTTAAGCTTGTCTTCAAGAGTGCGTGTGCGTGTGCGTGTGCGTGTGCGTGTGCCCTGTATGGCGGCGCGGAGGTCTGTGAATAATCGGGGCATCCAGATGCAGCTATTGCTGTTGTACCGATCCGATCCATTCAGGTCGTTCTTAAACATATTGTGCTGCAGGTTGTACTGATCGACACACACTGCCGGTTACAGTAGGGGTGGGTATTGCAGAGAATTTTCATATTGCGATATATTGCGATGCGGAAGCATATAGTGCGATATGAATTGCAATATATTGCAAGGATTATTATTTTAACAAAAACTACTTATAATCGAGTTAATGCTTGATTATAAGCAAAAACACAACAAAATCACTATGATTAATTAACCGTTTATAAAAACTTTTAATCATGACAAAATAAAAATTTAATTAACATTTGGCACTAATGAAACAGGGAAAAGAACAATTCAAAAAACGGAAATATCCGAGATTTCCGAATGCATGTCAAAATACCGGTTTTCGATCAGCGTATCGCAATACGTATCGTTTTCATGTCTGAACCGGTAAATACCGGTAAACCGGTTATATTGCGCAGCACTAGGTTACAATAGTGACAACAATGTCCGGACGAGTAGGGCCCGGTGTGTAGTATAGCACGAATAATTCTGCCACCAAAGGGTAGTCATTTCTTGTGGATAGGGTGATAAGTGTTCTGTAGCTACGGCTACACTTACCAGCGGGTAGATGTGCATAGTGGTATATGGTGAGTGAGTGTTCTGTTTCCATGGATACACTCACCTGGATCACAAACTCCTTATCTTCTTCCTCCAGCACGAAGTCTGTGGTGTCCACGTGGCCGGTGTTGATGCCAACGGTCCTGTCAATGTCATACGGCTGTTGGGGACATATTGGAGCTTGATTCAACAGCATGAAGGAAGTCACAGCTGAGAGTATCAGTTTGCTGGGTAATTGTCTTCCTGTTACTTATTCTTACCATTATGGTAGTAGTGAGTTTTGTTTGTTTTAAACATGTTTTATTCATTCAAGAAAAGTATTGGGCACAAGTTATCCAACTTAGAAAAGCCCTCTCCAGATAATTACTCAATTCATCTTACAACAAAGTACACAAGTGACAGAAATAGGCTAGGATATGTACAACAGATGTTAACTGAGAAAGCGTTTTGTTTGAGAGATATAGATATGTACATATTTGAAAACATTCTGGTTTTCAGTGATTGAGAGACCTGCATTGCCATGTAAGATAAGATTTATATCAATGTGGAAGTGATGGTGTGTGCGTTTGTTTGCGTTTGTGTGTTGCATTAGTTTGTGTGTGACAATCAATTCATTGTGTGTGTGTGTGTGTGTGTGTGTGTGTGTGTGTGTGTGTGTTTGGGGGAGGTTGTGGTGGTTGGAGGGGCGGATGTGTGGATTGAGGTGGTGGTGGTGGTGTGTGTGTGTGTGCGTGCGCGCGCGCGTGTGTGTTTATTTGGGCGTGGTTGTGGTGTTTGGAGGGCTGATGTGTGGATTGAGGGGGTGGTGGTGGTGTGTGTGCGCGTGCGCGCGCGTGTGTGTGTTTGTTTTGGGGTGGTTGTGGTGTTTGGAGGGCGGATGTGGATTGAGGGGTGGTGGTGGTGTGTGTGTGTGTGCGTGCGCGCGCGCGTGTGTGTTTGGGCGTGGTTGTGGTGTTTGGAGGGCGGATGTGTGGATTGAGGGGGTGGTGGTGGTGAGTGTATGTGTTTGGGGGTGGTTGTGTATTTTGATTCGATTTGATGCAGCTGGAATAGCGATTGTTCACAGTCTCCCCTGCACATTCTGGCATCAATCTCCAAACGAAGTTGGTGGCGATTGATATTCAAAATAATCGAATACTGATTCCTACACTGGAACAACTTGAGTAAAATATCTTGTATTGAATGGTTGTCAAAGATGAGTTTGCTTAAATCTCTATGAATAATACCACTTCATACGCATGCTTTCAAAACATGTGTGACTTGTACCTTGACAGTAATCCTCTTGATGTTTGTCATCAGTGTGTTCTTGATGCTGCTAACATAGCTCCGCATGTTGTTAATATCGCTTCTCCTGAAGCCGAGAGATCGGTGCTTGATGTGGATACCATGTTCTTCAATGAAACTCACGATTTCACTGTAATGAATCTGAAAATATGCACACAATACCACGATTCAGAAGCGACTTCCGTTTTAGCTGAGGTAGGGCTGCTTTTGATATACCCTTGTGACACGATCTTGCAATGACCCCTTAAATCGAAAGAGGAAGTCGAGATATCGAAAGCAGAAAAAGATAACTTGCTTCTTAAACACCATGTTACAGCTGTGACTACATGTGGTGGACCATGGTGTCACCTGACTGGAGTCCGTAAAACTGTAGAAAACCCCTCATCCACTAAGAGGGATTGACAAATAATAACAGGAATGTCTCCCAGGTGAGTGTCAATGTAGATATGCAGGTGAGTAACAAGAACGTCGAATAGTGATAGAAAGTCAAACAGGTGGGTGACAAGAAAGTCAAACAGGTGGGTGACAAGAAAGTCAAGTAGGTGAGTGACAAGAAAGCCAAGCAGGCGATAGACAAGAAAGGCAGGAAGGTGAGTGATAAGAAAGTCAAGCAGATAAGTGACAAGAAAGTCAAGTAGGTGAGTGACAAGAAAGTCAAGTAGGTGAGTGACAAGAAGCCAAGCAGGCTAGTGACAAGAAAGTCAGGAAGGTGAGTGATAAGAAAGTCAAGCAGATGAGTGACAAGAAAGCCAAGCAGGCGAGTGACAAGAAAAGTCAAGGAGGTGAGTGACAAGAAGGTCAGGAAGGTGAGTGATAAGAAAGCCAAGCAGGTAATTGACAAGAAAGTCAAGCAGGTGAGTGACAAGACGTCAAGCAGGTGAGTGCCAAGAAAGTCAGGAAGGTGAGTGATAAGAAAGTCAAGCAGATGAGTGACAAGAAAGTCAAGCAGGTGAGTGACAAGAAAGTCAAGCAGGTGAGTGACAAGAAAGTCAAGCAGGTAACTGACAAGAAAGTCAAGCAGGTGAGTGACAAGAAAGTCAAGCAGGTGAGTGACAAGAAAGTCAAGCAGGTAACTGACAAGAAAGTCAAGCAGGTGAGTGACAAGAAAGTCAAGCAGGTGAGTGACAAGAAAGTCAAGCAGGTAACTGACAAGAAACTCATGCAGGTGAGTGCCAAGAAAGTCAAGCAGGCGAGTGCCAAGAAAGTCAGGAAGGTGAGTGATAAGAAAGTCAAGCAGGTGAGTGACAAGAAAGTCAAGCAGATGAGTGACAAGAAAGTCAAGCAGGTGAGTGACAAGAAAGAGCGGATAAGTGACAAGAAAGTCAAGCAGGTGGGTGGCAAAAAGATGAAGTAGTTGAAA
Organism: Haliotis rubra; assembly: GCF_003918875.1. Classification (NCBI taxonomy): domain Eukaryota; kingdom Metazoa; phylum Mollusca; class Gastropoda; order Lepetellida; family Haliotidae; genus Haliotis; species Haliotis rubra. The sequence continues at coordinate 1,127,174 of NW_025767490.1, read as the reverse complement.
TATAGGCACGCAGTTGTGTTACAATACGTCGACGAGGTGTATTAGAAGAAGCCTTTGACCAGGCCAGTGACAAGTCTACCAGGTGTAGGTGAGTGACAACTGACATGCACACTGTCACTGATTACCTTTCCATTTCCGTCCTGATCCAAAAGGATAAACACTTCCTCTGGACTCGCATCTTTTCCAAAGAGAATCTCGGCCTGTTCCTTCGTGAACGATTCCTGGAATGAAGCTATGCTATAACGTATCCCAGCATGACTCTAGTAACTATTGGTTCGTCAGACAGGCCAAATGTGCGATTTATGTCTAAAGGTGTATGTCTGTTATTTTACATTTAAGTCACTGGGGCGTGTACATAATCACGTTTGGATTAATCCAACGGGAGACTGATTATTAGAGCGGCGCCCCTAACTACAAATTTCGTGACTTCATTTGTATTCAATGTGATAGTATGTCTGTTGGAATGCTAAGTGAGTGGCATGACCCCAGCACGTATTTGACACTAACGATTATACACTTCAGCAAAGCTCCTATTCACTGAATAAACTGACTCACGCTTTTGAGTGCATTTTCTAACTCTTCCCTGTCAATATCGTTGACTTCGTCAGTATTGCATTCATCAAGAACCTACAACACGAGAAAATGGTGAAATGAGTGTTGCAGATTAATTCTGCTTGGGAACGTCGAATACAACGAAACACACTTGAAGATACGATAACATGTATTTTCATTGTAGTCTAGTCCAACTCATTTAAGCTCAGTACTGAAAATGTCCATCTATGCAGACTTGGTCTCGATCGCTATATGGCTGAGATAATGCCGATGAGACGTAAACCTCAACTCAACTTAACTCAACTCAACTTAACTCAACCCACGACCGTTGTTTCTCCCACCCTGCCTACGTATATAGGGTTTTTCAACACCATAAAATCCTTGACAGGGGATTGTGGTGGTGGGTGGGTTGAGGTATCTGGTTGTCCGAGTCGTGGTGAAGGGCAAAGACTCACAACTGTTAAGGCAGACATACCGTGCAATATATATAGACGACATCGATGGTTACCTTCAAAAATGAATTCACGGCGTCAGTAATCTTCTTGTGAATTCGTTTTGACTTCACCATGTCCTCTTTCTTACTAATCCATCTCCTGCAATGAATTTGCTTGTATACGTTAGTGTAGTCACCACCCATCACCACTTACTGACCCATCTCCTGCAATGAATGTGCTTGTATACGTTAGTGTAGTCACCACCCATCACCACTTACTGATCCATCTCCTGCAATGAATGTGCTTGTATACGTTAGTGTAGTCACCACCCATCACCACTTACTGATCCATGCAATGAATGTGCTTGTATACGTTAGTGTAGTCACCACCCATCACCACTTACTGATCCATCTCCTGCAATGAATGTGCTTGTATACGTTAGTGTAGTCACCACCCATCACCACTTACTGATCCATCTCCTGCAATGAATGTGCTTGTATACGTTAGTGTAGTCACCAGCCATCACCACTTACTGACCCATCTCCTGCAATGAATGTGCTTGTATACGTTAGTCTAGTCATCCCCCATCACCACCTAGGAGGATCGGTTAGATTATGGATACAGCACAGGGGTGAGTGAGTGATTGAGTTTAGTTTTACGCCGCACTCAGCAATATTCCAGCTATATGGCGTGGCGGTCTGTAAATAATCGAGTCTGGACCAGACAATCTAGGGATCAACAGCATGAGCATCGATCAACACAAATGGGAACCGATGACATGTGTCAACCAAGTTAGCAAGCCTGACCACTCGATCCCGTTAGTCGCCTCTTACGACAAGCAAGGGTTACTGAAGATCAATTCTAACCGGGACCTTCACGGGTCGACAGCACAAGGACTGATGAATGAGGGGTAAATACTTTCAGTTTTAAAGCAAAAACACACTTTCACACACCACAACACAGCAATCTGTAAATCCCGCCACATATATTTACTCAAGAGCAGATGATATATGTAAAGGTATATTTCTGAAAGAAAAGTTAACATTGCTCAATATTGCTGATGCTTGTCACATTTAGAAAAGAATTGTGTTTTGAACAAATTGTGCCTCTAATATGACCACACACACACAGACACACGCACATACGAACACACACATGCACGCATGCGCACACACATTTTAGTGTGGATATCGTTTAACACTGTTTTTAGCCAAAGGTTATCTGTATTACGTCGGACTGTGATTAATGGACCTAGACTAGGGAATGGCCGAAAGAATGAACATACTAAACACACACGAGTACACACATGTGATCTTTCAAAAACGTACACGAGTTCACGCATGTGTCCATTTACAAACACACACGGGTACACACATGTGTCCATTTACAAACACACGAGTACACACATGTGCTCATTCAAAAACACGAGTACACACATGTGTCCATTCACAAACACATACGAGTACTCACATGTGTCCATTCACAAACACACACGAGTATACACATGAGAAAATCAGAGCATACACATGTGCATGCATAAGTGGATATATTAGAATACACACGCACAAGTACCAACATACAACACAAGAATGTACACATGTATACACACATAATATATACATATATGAGTACACACATACGTATATTTGAGGATGATATGCATGTTTTATCAGTCCAGTGTCCAAGAAAACCCAGAACTCAGCATTGTTCTTTAGAAATCTGAGTCAAAAGTACCATATTTGTGTATTTTCAAGAACGTAACACCCCATGGGTCTTTTATGTTTCCTCAGTCTCGTCTCCCGATTACAGTTACTCACTTGTACAGTTTGGTTTCCTTGCTTGGCTTGGGCGGAAGTACAGCTCCGATCTTACTTTCAAGGTCAGGTCTGAGATAATCTATTTCGTCGTCCGCATACTGTGAGAAAGGGGACGAGTATTAGCAGACATCTGGTAGATTTTACATGATAACTGTCTTGTCCGAGATTATATGGTGAGATTTCCTACACTGATTACATCTATGTACAAAGACTTCGCGCATATGCGGATGTATGAAAGATCTTTGTACTGTTAATCACAATCATTATGAAATGTATTTTCGTACATAAATTTAACTTTTTTCTAAAATAGTTTGGTCGGATGTGTCTGCCAAAAGGCATTTTACAGCATCATTCCTTAACGAGAAAACCAAAACGAGAAACGAAAGTATCTCTTGACATTGCTGTTTCATTATGTAAAGGCATGGCGAGATTGACCTTACCAACAAATTCTATTTAAATAAATAAAACCCCTGTACAAATAAGAACATCATCTACATATACTATGAAGTCTGCTAATATGGACTTAACAAGACATGGAACGGCTCTTTGTTTTGTGTTATGAAGTATCTCCGATACACCAAGCCCTGTCATTGTGGTACTAGGGACTTCATCATTTAATACGTTTGAACCCTGGAACACGGAAGAGTTCAACCATAAAACCCGCCAACCTGGGATTCGAACATATGATCAAATCAGTGTAGCTCTCCAACCACATGTATCCTCTGTACGTTGTGGAAACACATACGCCAACATGATAATACTTTAAATGATTGATATATTTCATAGATCTTACCAGGAGGGGCGGTGGGGTAGCCTAGCGGTGAAAGCATTCTCTCGTCACGCCGAAGACCCTGGTTCGATTCCCCACATGGGTACAATGTGTGAAGCCCATTTCTGGTGTCCCCCGCCGTGATATTGCTGGAATATTGCTAAAAGCGACGTAAAACTAAACTCACTCACTCACTCTTACCAGGAGGAATCCAAGTGTTTTGTTGAGTGTTTCCGTCCCTCTGAATCTGTGTTCATATAACATGGGCAGATCGTCCAATGGTTGGAGACGTTTGATGAAATTGTCACCTTTTGCCATGGACAGGAACCAGCCTGCAATGAAGGAAAGGAAACAAATTGATGTTTCTTCATGATAATGTGCCTTGTTGGATAATGTGCCTCGTCAGGACATTATTGGAAATATTCATTATCTTTAACAACCTGTTTAATATTTCGAACACTTGCTTAAAGTTGGCAAAACTGACAATGTCCATATTACAAGTCTGTGAGTCATTTACAACTACATCGTAGCAACATGAATACCTTCACCAAGTACATATCTTTGTTCAATTATTAGGCAAATGCTTCCCGACAGAATACTGTTTTTACATTAGTGATGCAATGTCATTAACAAATATACATTCTAGTCAGTAATTTACCTTAAACTAATGCGGAAACATTTGTTAAAGGTCAAAATATGAATGAACATTAAAATAAACTGCCAGATGTGACAAATCCACTCACCGTCAAAACAATGCACTGGATAATTACAGAGGACTCCCCGTCACCGGTGAAACACGTCATTCTGTTCCATTCTAGTCAGGAATACACAGTTTGTTAAAGGTGCAAATAGGCCTGAAAACAGTCAACACAAAGGTGTCAGTGATTGCAAGTAATTGTTGCCTGAAATAGAAGAACCAGTGCAACTTGTTTGAGTGCCAGTGTTAGAAGTTAGGAGAGTCAGATAATGACAAACTTTATGATACAGATGCAGGTATCAATCAAGAATCTGGCATCACCTGAATGTAAGAAGTTGTTAATCCATAAACTTGTCCTTATCTATCCATACATATATTTGCTAGAAAGGGTAAAATATCTGTGAAAATTATAGGACTGGACCACCGAAAATCAGTGATGACACCAGGTTTTCGCTAGACAGTGTACGCCATGTTTTACATACAGCAATGAAATGATAACATCAAATATATTTATTGCATAATTTACCAGGAACGTGCCATTTTAAACTAAGTTTCGAGAGATATACACGTCTTTATGTTCACATGATTTTGGGTAATGATTTGACAATGATTTGGATCTGGCTGCAAGAATTGATGACTTAATCATTGGCCTAGGACGTTGTCGAGATGCCACAACGGGAACTGAAAAACATATTTAAAGATATGTTTACACGACTTAAAAATAAAACACATAAATGAATATTGTAAACTGAATAATGACAATAATATGTTCCTGTTTTATTATGCAAGTAATAACTGATATACAAAGACACCTTCTCTAAACATGGATTTAGCTCGGATACGTTACGTGAAATATATTTCAAAATATTGTTCAGACGCCGCCCGAAATATCGTTTTCTTGGTGTCGTTCTAAATCAATTGACGCCACGTTGCTTGTAAACAACGAAGGTAATTTTACAACTTGCGTCAAGAACCAGAACATCAACAATGAAACTACTGTAAATCAGTGCACCAGAGAGTTGCGATCCGATATGTACTTACCGGGAATGGCCACTGACATGCGCAATGCCATCCTGACTGGCATATCCGGTGTAGTTTTGGGGTGGCAGTATTCTGCTGTCATGAGGTTCAAGTTGGTGACGACAACACATAGCTCGCGGCCATATCTCTTCCGTACCTAATGTAATGGGACATGTAAAGGCACTTATTTCAGGTATTCCCATTCCGAGTTGATAACATTTGGAAATAACATTCCCTTGTATAGTGAAGACGGAATTACCTTCTAAGGCTGATTGGATATATAATTCCCAGCCATAATCCTTTTCTCGCGTGATTATACGACATTCCGGGGTAAAAGAATTTACTGATTTCGTCCGTTCGTTCGTTCGTGATTGACTGAGGAGCGAGTTTAGTTTAGTTGTCGCTGCACTCAGCAATATTCCAGCTATATGGCGGCGGTCAGTAAGTAATTGCGTCTGAACCAGTCAATCCAGTGATCAACAGCATGAGCATCGATTGGGATACGATGACAGGTGTCAGCGACCATGACCACCCGATCCCGTTTGTCGCCTCTTATGACAATAATGGGTTACTGAAGAATTCTAACCCGGATCTTGCTGATGTGAGATGGGTTTTAAAAATGTCATAGGTTTCTCAAGGTAGATGGTAGATCGTTCCACAGTGTTGCTGTAATTTTGTTGAAGCATCTGTAGCATCTGGGCACAGTGATCAGAGATGTAGAGTGTGAACGAAGGGATCGCGCTGGCACATAAGGAATGACTCGTTCTTTGAGGTGTGTTGGAGATATGAGATATGTAACATAACATTTGAAATAATAGCGATAACGATGGGATACCTGTTCAAAAGTAATGTCTGCAGATCCTGTTTCTGTCAATAATATATCGCCAAGCCAGGTGTAAATATTGACGCCTGGGTGCCAGCCAAAGCTTTTCATGAGGTTTCGGCACCCTGACAGAAATCCTCCTCCGTCTGAAAAACAAATATATGTGCATAGTGAGAACAGTTTATAGGAACATATACAATACAGTTTATTGGGCAAGATGACCCCACAATAGTATTAGGGTTCACGAGAAGATGCAGGCCATGATACAACAATAGACGCTCATATTGGTGAGGAGGTTTCGTGGCAAGGTTCAAGGTTTCACCAGCTTCGTCTTCAAGTCTCCACAGATTCCTGCTCAGGTCATGACACCACCAAATGTCTGAACTTCCCAGACATAGATCGGAGTTAGGCGTTCATCTTGACCTATGTACCCGCGCTGCCAACATCTGATATTCTTTCTTTTTTATGTCAGTTTATGACGAGGAATGACACCAAATTATTACCCTTTTTTATATATTTTATGTATGTTACGTCAGTACGAGAAAATGTCACCACCTGTCACTGACTGGTCGTTTTCTAACCTTTGTGATCGCTAGTGAAATACATTTTCACATAGGTAATCTTTGCACTAAATCAATACCTTTTTACGTACATATTATGCGTGATCAAATCTCATTTTATGGAGGGAGGACAAAATAAGACATTTATTGCAAGAATAACACTTCATTCTTTTGGTTACCGTTTAGTTAAGGTGATAAGAGTGAGTTTAGTTGTAAGCCGCACTCAGCAATATTCAAGCTATATGGCGGCGGTTTGTAAATAATCGAGTTTGGACCAGACGATACAGTGATCAACAACATGAGTATCGATCTGTGCAAATGGGAACCGATGACATGTGTCAACCAAGTCAGCGAGCCTGACCACCCGATCCCCTTAGTCGCCTCTTACGACAAACATGGGTTACTGAAGATCAATTCTAACCCGGATCTTCACGGGTCTAAGGTGATAAGAACTGTCACCACTATTGTTATAGCGATTCGTTAACGCATACGTATATGTTTGGCAAAATACAACGGACTTTGGGAGAGACACGGAAAGGACTGTGCCACTTTCATTTTATTAATTTGATATAAGGCTTCACCAAAAACCTCCCCATTCTACTATTATGTAAATGGAAGATATCTTCATGAAAGGCATGAAGATATTTGTACACAGGGCTAGCTGGTTCGATCCCGTTGGGCCTAGAACGAGACCCTTGTGCAATATAAATCGTGACTTTCACGGACATAAACTTAAAACAGGTCGCAATCCAACTACCTGTCATACTTATGTACACCGAATATGCACAGATAGTGGATGGTCGTTTTTGACTTTGTTGACGAGTCACGAGAACTTGTTTCTAATTGCATTCAAAATGGCATCCTCAGATAGATACATATACCATAGTGCTTCATCTCTGAAATAATGTTTTTCCTAACGCCTGCCCACGATCCCAATAGATTATGATTTAGAACACACTGAAAATGTTTAAATTAATCACGAGCGTTCATGATGGAAGCCCCCAGTTGTCTGTATATTGCAGATTTCAACTAAAGTGCATCATCCAATGATGTGATTGTCCTCTTACAGGTTTCCAATCCACGCAAAATTCTCCAGCCCTACCTTGAATGTTGTTTTTTTCATTATGCTTGAAAAATAATACTTTTCATAACATGTACAGTGGACGGTGGGGATTTTAATTTCTTTGCATAAACAGGGATTAACTAATGGCACCAACAATTACAAGGGTTTAACATGAATGTTTTCAGTAATATTCAGTTACTGTATTTTAGGTAGATTCAGTTTATAAGAAAAATGAAGCACATGCCATTTCAAGCCTAGACATTAAATCAAAGTTGCTGACGCACTTGGCAAGACCAATTCCGTCGATTCAGTCATCGATTTTGGTATGGGGTTGAGACATCTGATGTCGGTGCAGCATCTGTAACGTCGGCACACGAATACAAGGTGAACTACAGACACTTTGATTTGGTTCACTAATGTCATTGTTCAGCATGTACGGTTCATTCCAATTCTGTTTCCTCTTTTTCAGTTCGTGCATTTTACCAATTCAAACCCACATTAAAATACATTCTTCGGGTCCTCTTCTCTTTTGGTCCATTTGTTTGGCATATGCTTTGACAACATACATAATAATTTCAAAGTTTTACCCACAAATTGCACTAGGCTGTTCATGACATTTGGGTCCGTTTTTGATAGGTTGTGTTTGCCAACAATAGAGAGTGAGTGAGGGTATATATTGCAAACAACTGAAGGTAGATCACCATACTAGGGACTATGGGGACTTACAGTGCATTTGCTTCCTGCAAGGACGCTAGCTGGATCAACAATAGAGAAGTCACCCGTCATTATGTCACCTACAGGATAATCAAATGAAGGGGAATAAACATCGTAAGCTGCCAAGTCAACGTTCAGCGACACATCCATATAATTGAACAGCTTGGATGAACCATGAAATTGTTGGTCTTTCTTGAAATATAAAATATATCGACGCATTTTCGAAAAAGATTTTTGTCTCAGTATGTTACTTAAATTTACGGCATCAATTCCCATGTTTGCTAATTTCAGATTCTGAAATCAGTCTTTGTCTATATTAGCAGAATCTGGTTTGACCAAACGTATCGAGGACCAAAAACTCTCTAATCAATACTAAGGGCTTTTGACCCACCCATCAACAAACGTTGCTGAAGTCGTTTTCTTCAATGATACATATAGTCTTCTTCAATGATACAGCATATAGTCTTCTTCAATGATACAGCATATGTTCTCACTTTGTGCACTCCCAGTGGACCATACAGAAGCAACAACTCTTCCAATTGAACTGTGCCGTTTGGCCTTCGTCCCTTCCAGTAACCATGTGACATCCCTTCAATACACTGACGCTGGTAGTACTTTTGTTAGAAAGACTCGAGGTCAGCTTATCTGATTAGGCTATCCAGGTTACACGGCAGTATAGGGCCTGTAAGTCTCGCGAGGCGTAACTTCCGGTACTAAGCTGGTTTCCTGCTCCCTTTGCGCTCCTCCCAACTTTCGATATGCGAGACGGGGCTCAGCTTACTTCCGGTACCAGATATCCGGTGCCAAGCGGAAATTCAAGAACCAGTTCTGGTTCCAAAGTGCGCAACCGCCAAATATGACTTTACTGGACCGGACCAAGTGTATAACCATGCTTGGCTGTCACAGCTGTTGACAGTCGTAATAGTTTGCTAATTTGGAGATGGTTAGATCGGAAATTTGTAATTCCTGCAAGGATGATCGGTTCCTTACTGTCAACTGACAACCACGAGACCATTCGAAAAGGTATGAAACGTTGTTTGTCACCGGAAGTACTAAGGTCTCGCGAAATGCCGTGACCTACTTACGGGCTCTATAGGGTCTCAGTGGGCAAGATCTTTATAAAGCCAACATACATTCGACCTAGTACAATCATCCACACACACACGGACATGGATGCCATTGTGTAAGTGTAATAATCTTGAATACGACGTTAAAACCCACTTCCCACATACGTATTAAGACACATGATGAATTATCTCGTATAAGCAAATAATCATACAATCCTTGCCGACTTGCCTACTGTAATGGACTTACCAAGAAATACTTCGGTCGTCATTTTTGCTATGTGTTCTCTCAGCTGACACCAATTAAGACCAATGGCCACCAGAGCCGCCATGATGGCCCCTGCGCTGGATCCAGACACTCGCTTGATGTTTGACATGACTCCGAATTCTTCTAAATACTGGAATAAAAGAAACTTCAATGTGTAAATATAATATATATGTGAACCCCGAGCCGACATATATGGGGCACAACCGACCGAGCAATAAGCCCACAACGAAGTTATCTTGTCCTCATGTTCTTCATTCAACCTGAATGTAAACAAACGAATGTGAAGCTTTTGTTTATCACTATGTGTGAGTGTACAAGAACAATTTTGAACTTCGTGATTTTAAAGTCAGTATTTCTGCTCATAAAGCGACAACATTTCGCTGAGAGGTTTGGTTTGCAAGTCAAAACATTGATTACACAACAGTCTCGTTTCCTGCTGACTGGGTTCCGTCCTATTGCGCAACTTAGTACAATAACCAGTCCAGACTTTGAGACCAATTCATTTAACTGGATACATAAATATTAATCAGTATTATTTGATACATCTAAGCACTTGTATATTGCAACTCTACGCTCTCTATAATCCTTGCAAACATGTCGTGCAGCGCGCTCTGTCGTACAGCGAGCACTGACAAACAGAAATCTGGAATTCGTGGAAATCTCAAAACGAGGCTCGGCCGCTAGAATGGTTTGGCGTCTTGTACGGCCTTGATATTATATCAATCACGTTGTGCATTACAGAACTACATTGAATAAGAGCAAAAAAAAACCCACATAACAGGTGTAACCAGTGAGCCAGATGAGTTGTGAATCATTTTACGACCTCATCAAGCTGGGGCAGTCTGTGACATCTTAGTTGAGGTCATGCTGCCTACACCTCGCCATAATATATAGAAATACGATGTTATTAAAGTTTAAAATTCTTTGGTTATGCTGCACTGGCGCTTCACTGAATCAGGCCTAGACTTAGCAATGGTCGACGCCATATATTTACTACAGTGGAATCCAAGAACGGACATTTTCATTTGTTTCCTAAATATTTTCATCGATACTATAGCAATTATACGTCACCAGTATTACGCCCATCGTTACTATTAGAGATTGTAAACGTTATTTAAGTCGTAGGCGAAATTACAAACATAAACACGTACACACCAATTTCAACACTGATATGTGCGTTGACGTTTCGTCTCAGTTCACTATTGTAACGAAATTATGCATACAACACCACAATCATTACTGTTATATTTATGTGATCAAATTATATGACGGAAATGTCACCAATTTTGTCCCATTTCTTCCGTCATCATATATGGTGGGTTTAGCGGAAGTATAGTTCGAACGTCCAGTAAAGTAACCAGGCAAAAAAACTCGTTTAGATCCATTTTGATGGAGTTAATGATAGGGTTTGTCATTAAAAATTTTGTTTGTATAATATTTGACTCTTGGATTTGTGTTCATGTGACAAGCCATATATTTTGCATTTGTTTTCTGAGTCTGTGGGGTAGCCTACTGGTTAAGCGTTCGCTCGTCACGCCGAGAATCCGGGTTCGATTCCCCACATGGGTACAATGTGTGAAACACATTTCTGGTGTCCCCTGCCGTGATATTGCTGAAATATTGCTTAAAGCGGCGTAAAACAAAACTCACTCACTCACTAAATGCAGATTGGAGCAATAATTGTTTAGTTATTGATGTGCTTGTAAAACGTCGGGATAATAATGCAGAAGAATATATGCATTACTTTTAGTCATGTGTATATCATATATATATCACATATCATTTGTTTATACATTGGAGACCGTCATTATGCATTCATTGCCTTGGTCAGTGAACCGCTAGCGCGGCATATTAAGGAACCAGGCTTAAATTACAAGGAGCGACAAAATGTCTCTTGTCAGATATAATGTATTTTTATATTTCCGTTAAACAGTTCTAAAACATAATACACGACTTTTTATCCTTCCAACTTCTTCCTACGCAGTCTAACTTATTCTTCGGGGCTTAGTGACAATAGTGGACACGTTTACCAGATCCGTGTTAGAATTGATCTTCAGTAACCCATGCTTGTCGTTAAAGACGACTAACGGGATGGGTTGGCCAGGCTCGCTGACGTATCCAAGTTGCATAGATCGATGTTCATGGTGTTGATCAGATTGATCAGAGTGTGGTCCAGATTATTCGATTATTTACAGACCGCCACAATATAGCTGGGATATTGCCGAGTACAGTAAACTCACTCACTCACCCTACAGCTATTGGTACTAACTGAGACCTCAAAGACATTTTGACGCCACAAGCATGACATTGACCGTCGGATATGATTACGTTTCACGTCTTGCTCTATCGTGTTTAACTGTACGTCATAGGAATGATGACAACACAAATGGAAGCATGAGTCTCATGAGCCAATTCAGACAATGACCTACTATTCTGCTGTTCCGAATTTTCTCGTGTGAAAGTGAAAAGAGACACTACAAACAACTACGGTTACACGAAATTCCAATTCCTTGTTTCATAAGAAAATGGTATCTACAAATGAATTTTAATTTTTTAAACTTTACAAAAAAATCGTATTTCTATATTTTATGGCGAGGTTTCGGCAGCATGGCGTTAACTATGACGTCACAGACTGCCCTGTTTGATGAGGTCGTAAAATGATTCACAATGCATCTGGCTCACTGGTTACACCTTTTATATATATTTTGTGTTTATAACGTGTATTTTTGTAACGTACAATGTGATTGATATAACATCAAGGCCGTACAAGCCCGCCAAACCTTTCTAGCGGCCGAGCCTCGTTTTGAGATTTACACGATTTCCAGATTTCCGTTTGTCAGAGCATGCTGTACGACAAACCACGCTGCACGACGTGTTTGCAAGGATTAAAAAGGGCGTAGTGTTGCAATAAACAAGTGATTAGATGTAACCAGTAATACTGATTTATATTTCTATATCCAGTTGAACAAGTTGGTCAAAACATTCTGGACTGGTTATCGTAGTAAGTTGCACCAGAGGACAGAACCCAGTCAGCAGGAAACGAGACTTGTGTAATCAATGTTTGGACATTGTTGTGCGTCGCCTGTGACTACGCCTAGTTTTCATTACAGCCGAAAAACCTTTGAGCGTCGTGGTCTTGACTACATAAAGTACTGAGCCTCCCATCGCGACTTACACGACAATCTAAGTATGCTGGCGATGAGGTGCCAGACTTTGATAGTGTGGATTCCAATCCCAGATGGAAATCAACTAAAAACGCACCAGAATCTGTACTTTATTAAGAAAGTATATTCCCAAATATAACGTATGTTAAGTCTAACCACTTCTAAGTGACATTATGTATTGACAATTAATGACGTCAGAGTATACATAGTTTAACAGTAGATATCAACAACAATAATAACAGTACCTGGACAGCTCCGCAGTGTGCCAAGCCTTTAATTCCGCCTCCTTCAAACGCTAGGTTTTCGAAAGGTAGGTCATATTTCCGAGGGTCAATAGTTTCGAGATTATTTCCAGATCCATCGTTCTGCTTTTGGCTATCCTGATTCGAAGCCTCCTCCTCCAATCCTGGCTCCAACTGAATTAGATGCTCGATAAACTTATAACGTTCTTTCTGAATATGACATTTATCCAGTTGCTCTTGAGAAGATGTATTTCCCATCGTGATCGCCCTTTCTCAGTCACCAAGTCAGTATAAGTCGCTTCATGTACATACGTTGTCGGTGTGGTAATGAAGAAGAGAAATGCATTAGGTTTATGCAGGTTGTGATCCATCTGTAGGAGTACCATATTGCTTTCCGACACTAGGACATATGCATGTTAATCTATGAATGCACATTAACTTATATAGAATTGGAGAATGTGAAAGTCAATAAGCAACAAAGGTGACTTACTTATTCATGAAAAAAGTCATTGTTTAGAACAGTTGGTCCTCAGATTTCACATCAGCTTTATAATTTTTTGCCACAGCTGTCGTCATAATCACTTGATATATTGTGTCAATATATCGCATCTATGTATACATACACCAACACTGACCGCATATGTATCAGTTAGAACGCTCACTTTTATCATTTTCCAACTGGCATTATGATCAAGGTCGTGCCACGTAAAACACACACACACACACACACACACACCACGTTTTTGTAAATTTTGTGGACAACCTGTCTACCTTTGTACTCTGGCATCTCTATACTATTGCATATCTATATCCACGCACACATATACCCATCTCTTTTTCTCGTATGCACATCTGTGCACCGACACAGTAAGAAAGTCCTGTTTTTCAATAACCTGCCTATGAGCCAGCTGGAGGTAATGACTGCGTTGTAAATATTGCCATGTATAAGTTGAGAGAAGTCATGTACATCTCGATCTACCGGAGATAAAACGAAATAGACTGACAGACAAAACGTCCTTGTGTCGATATCGTGGACAAGTGTCGTGGACACGTGTATACCCTTTCGCGAACACCTGGTGTCCTCACTGACAATCCATTCTTGCGTTCATGTATGATGTCATCACATTCATCATATCAGAATTCGATGTCTGATGCTTGATATCCACAACCATCACTCAGCGTCCTACAGATTATGGAATGAGATGAGTGTGTCAAATGGTATTGCGATCCTTTGTAAGTGTCTGTAGACAAATGTCAACTAAAAACAATTAAATTACCCACTCCCCAGTGATCCGTGCCCTGTCTTACAAGGGCTCGAAGAAATACTTATAAATAGTTGCACTGGACCTTTAACTCAATCATTTTCACTCGCACCTACAATTTGACAGCTAAAATAGATGATATATGTGAAGGCTGACAAAGTGACGGTACGGATGATCTCTGACAAAGTTATGAAAGGGATGAACTCTGGCACAACTAAATTATGATAGATATGAACTCTGACAAAGTTATGACAGGAATAAAGTCTGACAAAGATTGGGATGTGCCCTGACAAAGTTATGATGGGGATGACCTCTAGATCTGACAAAGTTATGATACGGATGTACAAATAACAAACAGAGGTCACCTGGAGCTATCGTGAAACCAACATTGACATCTTTCTTGTGGTTTTGAAATACTTGGAAAAAGTGATTTATTGAAATCTGTAGATTACATCAAGCAATGGACAGGTGGAACAAGTGGAGTCCAGAAGAATTGTAGATCTTAGTCAATCTACACTTGCCTAATCAGTCCAACTCAGCCATGATATACTTTCAAGGGACTGGGAGACAGACTGAACAGTTGCATTCACCCCATCATATTATTCACGTACATAAAAGTAACACTAACTGATGCCAAATGACTTCTCGATGTCAAGGGGCGGTGGGGTAGCCAAGTGGCTAAAGCGTTCAGTCGTCACGCTGAAGACCCGGGTTCGATTCCCCACATGGGCACAATGTGTGAAGCCCATTTGTGGTGTCCCACGCGGTGATATTGCTGGAATATTGCTAAAAGCGGCGTAAAACCATACTCACTCACTACTGATGGCAATAAGTGTAATAACAATCCATTCCTTGTCATACAGATGATTGATGCACATATATATTGTTTCTTGGGCGGTGGGGTAGCCTAGTGGTTAAAGCGTTCGCTCGTCACGCCGAAGACCCGGGTTCGATTCCCCACATGGGCACAATGTGTGAAGCCCATTCTGGTGTCCGCCGCCGTGATATTGCTGGAATATTGCTAAAAGCGGAGTAAAACTATGCTCACTCACTCACTATTGTTCTTCTCGTATGATCTTACTCCGACACAGTTGCTATCATTCCTTGTAACTTCAGATATACCAGGGCACATGGTGACCCAGTCATCACATGTGTTCCAGTGTTTGGCAGAGTTAGGCCCCTAAGGCTTACTGAAAATGTAATCACGGGTTCGACTCCCGACTCGCCTGGTTTAAGCTAGCTTTGTCAGGGGCATTCCCGTTCTCATGTTTCATCAAGGTTGCAAGCGTTTCGTTGCGAAACTTGCATGACTTTGGATATCCGTTGATACACCGTGTAATAACGTTCTTTCTCCGTAATTAAACACCTTCCGCGTGTTTTTCAAACTCACTGATGCATAGTTCTAATCCATACGAATTGATTTGCTAAAGGGCGATCTACATGTACATGTAGGTGAGATAAGGACTCGTTTTGGCCCATTATAAATGTAAAATCAAAATACGGAAAACCTAAAAATATTGACGTGAACATTTTGAAATGGACCTTTCACGTTATGTGATTAACTATATAACTCCGGATCTTATACAAGGTCTGACTCAAATGTTAACAACCAATGAGAGGCCAATACCTAGCGGCGTTGCATGACATGACCTTGAGTAGGGTTTATCTCAAGACGTTTGTCCATACTCAACTCGGTGTTCCAGTTCGTGTGAATTAAATGTCTGATGTAAACTTTGGTGCGTGATATAACTCACGCATGGATTCGGGCTCGTGTCGCGTTATCGCAATGTCGTGTCGAGTTGTTGCCATTTCATGTCGTGTTATCGCAATGTCGTGTCGTGATATCGCTATTTTGTGTCGTGATATCGCTATTTCGTATCGTGTCATCGCCATGTCGTGTCTTGTTATCGCCATAGCGTGTCTTGTTATCGCCATAGCGTGTCTTGTTATCGCCATATCATGTCTTGTTATCGCCATGTCGTGTCTTGTTATCGCCATGGCGTGTCTTGTTATCGCCATATCGTGTCTTGTTATCGCCATAGCGTGTCTTGTTATCGCCATAGCATGTCTTGTTATCGCCATGTCGTGTCTTGTTATCGCCATATCATGTCTTGTTATCGCCATGTCGTGTCGTGTTATCGCCATTTCGTGTCGAGTTGTTGCCATTTCGTGTTGCGTTATCGCTATAGCGTGTCTTGTTATCGCCATGTCGTTTCTTGTTATCGCCATGTCGTGTCTTGTTATCGTGTTATCGCCATGTCGTGTCTTGTTATCGCCATGTCGTGTCTTGTTATCGCCATAGCATGTCTTGTTATCGCCATGTCGTGTCGTGATATCGCTATTTCGTTTTTGGCTGTATCGCGATATCGCTATACCGTGTTGCCATATCGCAATATCGTGTCGTACTATCGCCTAGATTTTTTCAGGGCGACATGGCCCGAATCAGCCACCATACATCAAGTCATGGCAAACAACAGCATAGATATTAGAAGGATCACAGTACAATATAAACCGTCAAGTATATATAGGTCATTTATAGATACAGCACTCTGAAAACATGTTAATGAATGGGAAAGTTAATGGACTGACATTGAACGCATTATTACTGAATGTAACGTTACTTGAATAACCTTTGCTACAGCAAATGAGCTTTTGTATGCTAATCTGCACACTTGTGCCGCTGATAAACTCTTGAAGATGTCAGTTGTAGCACAACGTGTCACGGCCATGTATGAGCAATACACCATTTCCAATACACTCTACACTGATTCGGTAGTACCTTCTGAACATACATAATACATCATACGATATACTGCATCATGCCCCTGTCAGCGATATTCAGGTTAAAAATACCAGTAAGGCTTAAGTTCAGTATCTACATGCACATATATATGAACACAGATGTGAATTTATGTTCCCGTACATTGATCCACAAATGGTGAATACGTAAGGCGTGCGTTGTTTTACATGCACTATCCAGCTATTCACAACTTGTTCCAGTATGGGCATTGTTTTTCTTTTTGATATTCAACTGAACGATAATGCGCTGAGTGAGTGAGTGAGTATAGTTTTACACCGCTTTTAGCAATATTCCAGCAATATCACGGCGGGGGACACCAGAAATGGGCTTCACACATTGTACTCATGTGGGGAATCGAACCCGGCTCTTCGGCGTGACGAGCGAACGCTTTAACCACTAGGCTACCCCACCGCCCTGATAATGCGACAAAGCGACGGGGTGATGCGATGCGATCGCCCTTGTGCACACATATATCGTACTTGATTTTCTTGCTTACATCGCATTGATTGATATGTCTGATATTCACGCTCGTAATGAGTTAGTTAGTGAGTGAGTGAGTGAGTATAAATGCTGCTTTCAGCAACATTCCAGCAATATCACGGTGTTCCTAGAAACGGGTTCTACACTTTGTGTTGGAAAGATGACGCAGATAAAAAGAGGAAACATTAAACATAGAACGTTAATTTGTGTCGACTACCAATGCGCATACAGGCAAAAAATGATATGCTTCCATATCTGAAATTATTTTGTATATGATGACGAATGTTTGTGCTTTTGTTTATATGCACATTTCTAATGGAAACATTAGTGTTAGCGGCTTCACTACTTGTACCCATTTATATAATCGAACTTGGGACTTCGGCGTGACGGGAGAACACTTGAACCACTACGCTACCCCACCGCCCCGCTTGTGACCAGAAGCATATCAATGGATCGGTATTTGGCTATATCCTGCTTTATTCACAAAATAAGAATGTGAGCTTTATATTGTATTAGTAATGTGAGTGAGTTTAGTTTTACGCAGCACTCAGCAATATTCCAGCGATATGGCGGGTATTTGTAATGTTATTAATGCTACTTTTCATGACTGAAAAGGTGTGATTATCATAACAATTTCTCTATAAAGAAAGAGATCAATATACAATAAAAAGTATGGGATATTGCAAGTATATTATGAGGCGACATTGGTCATGTATTAGGTGTATATTGTATTTCGTGTAAACATGCCGATGTCGTGCACACGTTTTTCATCATGTGCACGCAAATGTGGAATTTTAGTAAAACGTGGGAGTGCCTTACATTTCAGTGATTAGAAAAACACATACTGAAAGTTGTTTCGATACTGTTTCAAGCTCAGTTGAAAGTTTGTTTTTTTACATGACGCCTCTCTGACGTCAAGTACGGTCATTCGGCATGCTGGAAGTTGGAACAAGACAGAACATTTCGGTACAAGCTCTTGACGCTTCACAGTCAGGAACTAACAGATTACACTCAGAGTTTCGACAGACAAATGATCTTGATGACCAACGCCTATGTGGTCGACCATGGCGACAACTGGCGCACAAGATCGTTTCATCAGAACGACTGTGTTACGAAACTGTGTTTAAAGTAGCTCTCAAATTGGCGATGAGCTTCACAGATGACATAAAAAGAACCTGCACGGAAAATCCTGCAAGATGCATGGCCTTTGCGTCAGGAGCGAACGCTATGTGTTGGGATGATTAAGGTTTACTTTAGACTTCCTTGAAACTGGCCGTTATACAAGTATCAACCGAGAAAAAAAGAATTTGCTATGTGACTTAAAACTGATTGAAGATGAATAATACGTTTTGCTTGTTTGTCCATCATACTTATGACTCAGAGAAATATATATTCCATCATATTATCATAATTATCCGAACACTACTAGATTTCCACTATGCATAACAAATTCAAATGTAAAAATGCTTAATAATTTATCAATGTTTATTTATTGTGCCTTCACTTGTAGGAATAATTTGATGAATGAATAAGTAAATCAATAACAACTCAGGACATGATTTAATGTAAATATGGATATGCTCTATGAATTGTTTATATTGTATTAATATTGGATTGTACAATAGGCCCGAGGCCTAGTAAATACTGGAATAAAGATTGATAAAGACAGTCACAACAGAGGGTGACGAAGACGGAATATGCGTTTTCTTGCCGCTTATGTTGTGGGATGAGCCAAGGTGACAACGAACCTTGATAAGGAGTATGCCTGGTCGAATAGGGATTGTATTGAGAATGGAGGTGGAAGCACTCGATATTAATGAGTTTGACTTTTCGTGATAAATGACGTGATGGACAGAAGGCCGCTTTTATCCAATCATCAAACAAAATCATTTGACGTTCAACAACTTATGAATATCCCATTCAGCTGTCCCTTTAACACTGTTACACTTTTTATCTCATTAATGATGTAACATATCAATAGTTGTGGCACCTTTGTATTGAATATCCTCTATTTGTTTTAATATTATCATAGGAAACAAATTATCGTGAAGAAACATCAATTTGTTTACTTTCCTTCATTGCAGGCTGGTTCCTGTCCATGGCAAAAGGTGACAATTTCATCAAACGTCTCCAACCAATGGACGATCTTCCCATGTTATATGAACACAGATTCAGAGGGACGGAAACACTCAACAAAACACTTGGATTCCTCCTGGTAAGAGTGAGTGAGTGTAGTTTTACGCCGCTTTAAGCAATATTCGAGCAATATCGAGGCGGGGACACCAGAAATGGGCTTCACACATTGTATTGTAGGTAATCGAACCCGGGTCTTCGGCGTGACGAGCGAACGCTTTAACCACTAGGCTACCCCACCGCCCCTATTTGTTTGTAATGGTATAGTTGAGTGTGACTTGAGTAAAACAAGATCGGTGTATATTATTTATGTGTCAATCTTATTATTTTGTATTATTTAAATGAACTCGAAATTGAGTGGACAATCATGCCATTTTTCATTTTAATTGTGTATGTTGTTTGTTATCTAATTGTCTCTTGTCGCATAAAAATCAGCAGCTGTCAAAAGGAAACGCAGAATGACCAAGAAACGAGCCTTTATTAAAGTGTTGTAAAACTTAAAAGAAGCTTAGTAAATGTACTAGTGCAGTTCATTATGTGCATTGTGTGCAGAAGATAAGTAACTATCACTTGACACGTGAGTACACTTTGTTCTTCGGAAAGTAATCATTACTGACCGGTACATTTTACCAATCAACGATAGGCCATATTCAAATCTTCACTAGTTTGTAAAGTCGTCAGAGAGGACAGTGAAAACAACATAAATGATATGTATTTTCACATGATCATCTGCTCACTTTCCACTGGACACAGTCTTCCATCTGAGTGGTCCCTGAAGATAGATTACACCGTTATTTGTTCATGTTGCATTTTCACCCAATTTGTTTTGACATGTCACATATGAGTTGGAAGCAGAGGAATAGGGTGATGACAAGGTGTGGGGAAGTCATCTGATGGTGATGACGTAAGACCCATTTGTGTGACTGTGTGTGTGTTGATGTAATCTGATGATGATGACGTAAGACCCATTTGTGTGACTGTGTGTGTGTTGATGTCAGAGTGTGTTGATGTAATCTGATGATGATGACGTAAGACCCATTTGATTGACTGAGTGTGTGTTGATGTCAGAGTGTGTTGATGTAATCTGATGATGATGACGTAAGACCCATTTGTGTTACTGTGTGTGTGTTGATGTAATCTGATGATGATGACGTAAGACCCATTTGTGTGACTGTGTGTATGTGATGATGTCAGAGTGTGTTGATGTAATCTGATGATGATGACTTAAGATCCATTTGTGTTACTGTGTGTGTGTTGATGTAATCTGATGATGATGACGTAAGACCCATTTGTGTGACTGTGTGTATGTGATGATGTCAGAGTGTGTTGATGTAATCTGATGATGATGACTTAAGATCCATTTGTGTTACTGTGTGTGTGCTGATGTAATCTGATGATGATGACGTAAGACCCATTTGTGTGACTGTGTGTATGTGATGATGTCAGAATGTGTTGATGTAATCTGATGATGATGACTTAAGATCCATTTGTGTTACTGTGTGTGTGTTGATGTAATCTGATGATGATGACGTAAGACCCATTTGTGTGACTGTGTGTATGTGATGATGTCAGAGTGTGTTGATGTAATCTGATGATGATGACTTAAGATCCATCTGTGTTACTGTGTGTGTGTTGATGTAATCTGATGATGATGACGTAAGACCCATTTGTGTTACTGTGTGTGTGTTGATGTAATCTGATGATGATGACGTAAGACCCATTTGTGTTACTGTGTGTGTGTTGATGTAATCTGATGATGATGACGTAAGACCCATTTGTGTTACTGTGTGTGTGTTGATGTAATCTGATGATGATGACGTAAGACCCATTTGTGTTACTGTGTGTGTGTTGATGTAATCTGATGATGATGACGTAAGACCCATTTGTGTGACTGTGTGTATGTGATGATGTCAGAGTGTGTTGATGTAATCTGATGATGATGACTTAAGATCCATTTGTGTGACAGTGTGTGTGTTAATGTCAGAGTGTATTGATGTAATCTGATGATGATGACGTAAGACCCATTTGAGTGACTGAGTGTGTGTTGATGTCAGTGTGTTGATGTAATTGCATGATGATGTAAGGAACATTTGTGTGACTTTTGTGTGTGTTGATGTCAGGTGTGTTGATGTAATGGGATGATGATGTAAGGAACATTTGTGTGACTGTGAGTGTGTGTTGATTTCAGGGTGTCGGATGTAATCTGATGATGATGTAAGACCCATTTGTGTGACTTTGTGTGTGTGTGTGTTGATGTCAGGGTGTGTCGATGTAATTGGATGATGACGTAAGGAACATTTGTGTGACTGTGAGTGTGTGTCGATGTAATCTGATGATGATGTAAGGAACATCTGTGTGACGGTGAGTGTGTGTTGATGTAATCTGATGATGATGTAAGGAACAGTTGTGTGACTGTGCATGTGTGTTCTGATGTCAAGGTGTGGGGAGGAAATCTGACGATAATGTTAGGAACATTTGTGTGACTGTGTGTGGTTGTTGATGTAATCTTATGACATCGAAAGGAACATTTGTGTGACTGTTTGTATGTTCATGTCAGGGTGTGTGATGTAATGGTATGGTGATGATGACGTATAGTGGTGTGGTGTGTAGTGGTGTGGTTGAGTAGTGCGGTGGAGGTAGTGTGTCGTTGTGTTGTGTGGAGGCCTTGGTGTAGTGTCGTGGCGCTAGAGCAACATAGTGGAATGAGTCATTGTTTTAAGTAGCATCAACAATGTGAGTGTAACGTACACTGTGGTCTAATTAGACATGCTTTCCCCTTCTCTGTCCGCAGTTTTGTCGTTGTCTTCTCTGGGTTGCAGATTGTTATCAGCAATGTAACGTTGCAAGAAGGCTCGGCAGGCGTTGTATCCACGCTGCAAAGGCATCATTATCATAAGTTTTTGCGTGCATAGTTTGTGAAATATTTAATTTGGTTGAGAAACACTTAAATAATATAATAATGTGTCGTCCATTGTTCTGTTAAACCTACCCACCCACTGCAAAGACAGATTAATTATGGTTATCAATCAATCTCATGTTGTCTAACTTCTTTGGAGTAGTAAGCTTCGACAAGGATCCTCACTCTGTCCGCAGGTTTCTGTATGTAGACAAACACTTACCATGACAACGAACCTCTTGTCCGCATCCTCCAGCTCGAAGTCTGTGGTGTCCACATGTCCAGTGTTGATGCCAACAGTCCTGTCAATGTCACACGGCTGTTGGATGAATGAATATTTCAATAAAGCATTTGATTTCATCGTTTGAAAATTTATAAAAAAGAATAGTTACTTGTAATACTTTCAGATGTTCACCTCTATAGCCTCAATGCAAAACAAATATCTATGACTAGTTGCCGTGTAGTGTATTCTTCACACCACTGACAAAAAAACGAGGGGTGTATGTGTGTGTGTGTGTGTGTGTGTGTGTGTGTGTGTGTGTGTGTGTGTGTGTGTGTGTGTGTGTGTGTGTGTGTGTGTGTGTGTGTGTGTGTGTGTGTGTGTGTGTGTGTGTGTGTGTGTGTGTGATAGCTTAGTGGTTCAAGCGTTCGCTCGTCACGCCGAAGACCCAGGTTCGTTTCCCACAGGGCTAAAAATGTGCGAAGCCCATAGCTGGTGTCTCCCGCCGTGATATTGCTGGAATATTGCTAAAAACGGCGTAAAACTATACTTACTCACTCACTGACTGTACCTTTTTTCCTTTGCACCGTTTGTTGCAGTATTGTTTTCCAGGTTAAAGTTTACGTGCCTATGCATGTATTTGAGATGGTTGCCATGCTACCAAGGGTAGCACACGCTAGCCTGTTAGAGAAGACCTGGTTTTATCACTATTTGATAATCATTCATAACACATGCTGACGCTACAGTCGGAATTGTGCAATAGAATTTTTTATTCATATATATGAACGTAATCATGCCACGCTATTGAAAACCTAGTCTCAAGTAAATTGTGTTTAAAGAATAAAAAAAAACCGTCTCTGTGATTTAAGGCCGTGTTCAGAAACATGGTCTGTAAATAATGGGTAAGGCAATCCAATGGTCGACATCGTGAGCATCAGTCTATTCAGTTAGGATACGATGGCAAGCATCCATCAAGACAGTGAGTCTGACCACCCGATACTATTTGTCATCTTCTATGGAGAGCATTGGTCAATGCAAAGATATTCCAACCCAGTTCTTCAAGTGTTTTCCTGGAACCGATTGGCCTGATATTGGGTTAAAACTAATATACTTTATTCCTTTTACACAATATTTAGGTAAGGTTTACATTGTCCAGGTCGACAAAACTATAAAATCCAACCATGGCATTTGGTTTTCAAGTATTGTTTTGGTTAATTTGATAATTGATAGAGCAAGAGGATCTGAGTGGGAAATCAGCGACGTGTAACGTGATTGAGTGAGTGAGTGAGTAACACTCACCGCTTGTAACAATATTCCAGCAATATCATGGCGGGGGAAACCAGAGATGGGCTTCACACATTGTACCCATGTGGGGAATAGAACCCGGGTCTTTGGCGTGACGAGCGAACGCTTTCACCACTAGGCTACCCCACCGCCCCTATTTGTTTGTAATGGTATAGTTGAGTGTGACTTGAGTAAAACAAGATCGGTGTATATTATTTATGTGTCAATCTTATTATTTTGTATTATTTAAATGAACTCGAAATTGAGTGGACAATCATGCCATTTTTCATTTTAATTGTGTATGTTGTTTGTTATCTAATTGTCTCTTGTCGCATAAAAATCAGCAGCTGTCAAAAGGAAACGCAGAATGACCAAGAAACGAGCCTTTATTAAAGTGTTGTAAAACTTAAAAGAAGCTTAGTAAATGTACTAATGCAGTTCATTATGTGCATTGTGTGCAGAAGATAAGTAACTATCACTTGACACGTGAGTACACTTTGTTCTTCGGAAAGTAATCATTACTGACCGGTACATTTTACCAATCAACGATAGGCCATATTCAAATCTTCACTAGTTTGTAAAGTCGTCAGAGAGGACAGTGAAAACAACATAAATGATATGTATTTTTACATGATCATCTGCTCACTTTCCACTGGACACAGTCTTCCATCTGAGTGGTCCCTGAAGATAGATTACACCGTTATTTGTTCATGTTGCATTTTCACCCAATTTGTTTTGACATGTCACATATGAGTTGGAAGCAGAGGAATAGGGTGATGACAAGGTGTGGGGAAGTCATCTGATGGTGATGACGTAAGACCCATTTGTGTGACTGTGTGTGTGTTGATGTAATCTGATGATGATGACGTAAGACCCATTTGTGTGACTGTGTGTGTGTTGATGTCAGAGTGTGTTGATGTAATCTGATGATGATGACTTAAGATCCATTTGATTGACTGAGTGTGTGTTGATGTCAGAGTGTATTGATGTAATCTGATGATGATGACGTAAGACCCATTTGATTGACTGAGTGTGTGTTGATGTCAGAGTGTGTTGATGTAATCTGATGATGATGACGTAAGACCCATTTGTGTTACTGTGTGTGTGTTGATGTAATCTGATGATGATGACGTAAGACCCATTTGTGTGACTGTGTGTATGTGATGATGTCAGAGTGTGTTGATGTAATCTGATGATGATGACTTAAGATCCATTTGGTGTTACTGTGTGTGTGTTGATGTAATCTGATGATGATGACGTAAGACCCATTTGTGTGACTGTGTGTATGTGATGATGTCAGAGTGTGTTGATGTAATCTGATGATGATGACTTAAGATCCATTTGTGTTACTGTGTGTGTGCTGATGTAATCTGATGATGATGACGTAAGACCCATTTGTGTGACTGTGTGTATGTGTGATGATGTCAGAATGTGTTGATGTAATCTGATGATGATGACTTAAGATCCATTTGTGTTACTGTGTGTGTGTTGATGTAATCTGATGATGATGACGTAAGACCCATTTGTGTGACTGTGTGTATGATGATGATGTCAGAGTGTGTTGATGTAATCTGATGATGATGACTTAAGATCCATCTGTGTTACTGTGTGTGTGTTGATGTAATCTGATGATGATGACGTAAGACCCATTTGTGTGTACTGTGATGTGTGTTGATGTAATCTGATGATGATGACGTAAGACCCATTTGTGTTACTGTGTGTGTTGATGTAATCTGATGATGATGACGTAAGACCCATTTGTGTTACTGTGTGTGTGTTGATGTAATCTGATGATGATGACGTAAGACCCATTTGTGTTACTGTGTGTGTGTTGATGTAATCTGATGATGATGACGTAAGACCCATTTGTGTGACTGTGTGTATGTGATGATGTCAGAGTGTGTTGATGTAATCTGATGATGATGACTTAAGATCCATTTGTGTGACAGTGTGTGTGTTAATGTCAGAGTGTATTGATGTAATCTGATGATGATGACGTAAGACCCATTTGAGTGACTGAGTGTGTGTTGATGTCAGTGTGTTGATGTAATTGCATGATGATGTAAGGAACATTTGTGTGACTTTGTGTGTGTGTTGATGTCAGGGTGTGTTGATGTAATGGGATGATGATGTAAGGAACATTTGTGTGACTGTGAGTGTGTGTTGATTTCAGGGTGTCGGATGTAATCTGATGATGATGTAAGACCCATTTGTGTGACTTTGTGTGTGTGTGTGTTGATGTCAGGGTGTGTCGATGTAATTGGATGATGACGTAAGGAACATTTGTGTGACTGTGAGTGTGTGTCGATGTAATCTGATGATGATGTAAGGAACATCTGTGTGACGGTGAGTGTGTGTTGATGTAATCTGATGATGATGTAAGGAACAGTTGTGTGACTGTGCATGTGTGTTCTGATGTCAAGGTGTGGGGAGGAAATCTGACGATAATGTTAGGAACATTTGTGTGACTGTGTGTGGTTGTTGATGTAATCTTATGACATCGAAAGGAACATTTGTGTGACTGTTTGTATGTTCATGTCAGGGTGTGTGATGTAATGGTATGGTGATGATGACGTATAGTGGTGTGGTGTGTAGTGGTGTGGTTGAGTAGTGCGGTGGAGGTAGTGTGTCGTTGTGTTGTGTGGAGGCCTTGGTGTAGTGTCGTGGTGCTAGAGCAACATAGTGGAATGAGTCATTGTTTTAAGTAGCATCAACAATGTTAGTGTAACGTACACTGTGGTCTAATTAGACATGCTTTCCCCTTCTCTGTCCGCAGTTTTGTCGTTGTCTTCTCTGGGTTGCAGATTGTTATCAGCAATGTAACGTTGCAAGAAGGCTCGGCAGGCGTTGTATCCACGCTGCAAAGGCATCATTATCATAATTTGTTGCGTGCATAGTTTGTGAAAGTTTTAATTTGGTTGAGAAACACTTAAATAATATAATAATGTGTCGTCCATTGTTCTGTTAAACCTACCCACCCACTGCAAAGACAGATTAATTATGGTTATCAATCAATCTTATGTTCTCTAACTTCTTTGGAGTAGTAAGCTTCGACAAGGATCCTCACTCTGTCCGTAGCTTTTCTGTATGTAGGCAAACACTTACCATGACAACGAACCTCTTGTCCGCATCCTCCAGCTCGAAGTCTGTGGTGTCCACATGTCCAGTGTTGATGCCAACAGTCCTGTCAATGTCACACGGCTGTTGGATAAATGAATATTTCAATAAAGCATTTGATTTCATGGTATGAAAAATTCAAAAAAAGAACAGTTACTTGTAATACTTTCAGATGTTCACCTCCATTGCCTTAATGCAAAACAAATATCTATGACTAGCTGCCGTGTATTGTATTCTTCACACCACTGACAAAAAAAGGGGGGGGGGGGGGTTAGCTTAGTGGTTAAAGCGTCCGCTCGTCACGCCGAAGACCCAGGTTCGATTCCCCACAGGGCTAAAAATGTGCGAAGCCCATAGCTGGTGTCTCCCGCCGTGATATTGCTGGAATATTGCTAAAAACGGAGTAAAACCATACTCACTCACTCACTCACTGACCGTACCTTTTTTCCTTTGCACCGTTTGTTGCAGTATTGTCTTCCAGGTTCAAGTTTACGTGCCTATGCATGTATTTGATATGGTTGCCATGCTACCAAGGGTAGCACACGCTAGCCTGTTAGAGAAGACCTGGTTTTATTCACTATTTGATAATCATTCATAACACATGCTGACGCTAATGTCGGAATTGTGCAATTAATCATATATATAAACGTAATCATGCATATATATTCTGTAGGTGGCCACGGTTTTGACAACCTAGTCTCAACTCAAGTCTGTTCCCTAAGATCAAATTGTGTTTAAAGAATTAACAAAACGTCTCTGTTATTTAAGGCCGTGTTCAGCAACATGGTCTGTAAATAATGGGTAAGGCAACCCAATGGTCGACATGCTGAGCATCAGTGTATTCAGCTGGGATACGATGGCAAGCATCCATCAAGACAGTGAGTCTGACCACCCGATCCTATTAGTCATCTTCTATGGAGAGCATTGGTTCATGCAAAGATATTCCAACCCAGTTCTTCAAGTGTATTCCGGAACCGATTGGCCTGATATTGGGTTAAAACTAATATACTTTATTCCTATTTACACAATATTTAGGTAAGGTTTACATTGTTCAGGTCGACAAAACTATAAAATCCAACCATGGCATTTGGTTTTCAAGTATTGTTTTGGTTAATTTGATAATTGATAGAGCAAGAGGATCTGAGTGGGAAATCAGCGACGTGTAACGTGAGTGAGTGAGTGAGTAACACTCACCGCTTGTAACAATATTCCAGCAATATCATGGCGGGGGAAACCAGAGATGGGCTTCACACATTGTACCCATGTGGGGAATAGAACCCGGGTCTTTGGCGTGACGAGCGAACGCTTTAACCACTAGGTTACCCCAACGCCCCCTGACGTGTAACGCGGTGGCAAGGGTATGGTAGTATAGTCTGGTGGTGTCAGGGTGTAGTGTTGTGTCTGGGCGTAACTACGGCGCACTTATACAGCAATAAAGAATCATTTTAAGCATTTTCCACACATACATTCAATGGGAATAGTTTTTGTTAGGCATCATTGAATGTGTTCTTTAAGTATAATTTCATATCAATAATATTTGCTACATGCATATTTGGTTTTGTTCTTTCCCTGTTGGTAGATATACGTAGACAAAATATGGATTTAAGTTAGAAATTTGGGATCAAACGTCACTTTGACTGTTAGGGCAGGGCATAAACCTTTTCCTGAAAACCTGGCATTATCTGTGATCCAGTATTCCATGCATATAGTGTTTACATCTATTTCCTCCTGTATACCAAACGGAATTTGTTTCTAAGGATAGTCCAGACTGGGTTATATTCTTTTGCACTGACGTTCTAAATTTTTCTGCGACATCACTGCATGTCAGCATAATGTGGGAGAAAATCCCGGAGTAATCCTCGTCTCAGACGGTACCACAGTATTGTGAAAAGCACGAAAAACTAATATTGTTTCTGGGCCGCTGATGTTTATCTGCATCATTGAAAAATACACATCGATCATTATTTTAATGATAAACCTCTGACAGTTAAATACAAAAGAAACAAGAAAAGACAAAACAAACCAACAAACAAAAAAACCAAAAAACCAACACACCCACTAAAAAAACCCAAAAAACAAAACAAACCAACTTTTTCTGAAGGGTTGATATAACAACAACACACACACACGCACGCACGCACGCACGCACGCACACACACGCCGAACCATACCTTAGTAGTCATCTTCCTGATGTTCAGGAGAAGTGTATTTTGGATGCTATTAACATAGCTCGGTAAACTGTTTACAACGCTTCTTCTGACGCCAAGTGATCGCTGCCGAATATTGATGCCATGGTCTTCCATAAAACTCAAAAGTTCACTGTAATGAATCTGTAAAATAAACAATCCGAATACAGTCATACTTATTTTTGTTTGTTTGTTTGTTTGTTTGTTTTAACGCCACGCTCAACAATATCCCAGCTACATAAGGGCATTTTATGAAATAATCGAGTCTGGACCAGACAATCAACCGATTGGAATCATGCCCATCCATCTGCGCAATTGGGATACGATGACATGCATCAACCAAGTAATTGTACATATCCCGGCTGTGCGGTTCGTTGCTCTTAATATCAATCACCTTATTAGAGAAGCATTTCCACAAGCCGTGCTGTAGCAGGGATTTTGCAGGATACGTTGTTTCACAGCACTAACAAGTATATGGTAGATATGTATTTCAATGGTATAGGTTCTGGGGTCTACTGAGGACAAAGTACTAAACTGGTTGTTCAGCAATGCCAGCAAAATACGCGTTTGTGAAATGAAAAAAAGAAATGCTTTTTCATCTCTATTGGGTATCATGCCTCTCTGCCCTACAACTTGCCAACTTGTACACTTTACTGTCTCCATTACCGTCAATATTTACCTCCCCTGTGCCATCTTGGTCCAAAATATGAAACGCTTGTTCTGGACTCACACCTTCCCCGAACAGAATTTGGGCCTGGTCGTTCGTGAATGACCCCTAGAATAAAAAATAACATCAATCAATCTTCATATTCCAATGTATGATTTCACCTTACCATTATGATAATTGTCTTCTTAAGAAAAACATAGGCGAGTATGGTGTTACGAAAATATTCAAGCAATAAGAGATGGTGGACACAAACAATGGGCTCCAAGCGCTGAGAATCACACTCATGTCTTCGACGTGATGTAGGAACGCTAAACCACGAAGTATACCGTCGTCTCATCAATGAAGGGAGGTAGAATGTGCTGCATACAAGAGAGAGTGAGTGAGTGAGTGAGTGAGGTTTTAGCAATATTCCAGCAATATCACTGCGGGGTACACCAGAAATGGCCTCCACACATTGTACCCATGTGGGGAATCGAACCGATTCAAACGAGCGTAACGAGCGAACGCTATTACCACTAGGCTACCCCCATCGCCCGCATAAAAGAGGAAACAGGTTGCCCAGAGACATGCTTCGTGAGCGAGGTAATCGAAAATACCTGGCTTCGGTAACAAGACATAATATTCAGCTGCCTGACAATGTCCACTTCTTGGTCCGACGTGAGAGGTCAACCAAAGAAGTCAAAATTGTTTTAGTATTTAATACACGGTTTACACATCATCGTATCCCAGTTCGTAGATGAATGTTCGTGATATCAATCACTGGATTGTTTGGTCCAGATTCGATTATTTAACAGTCCGTCGCCATATAGTTGTAATATTGCTTATCACGGCGTTAAACAAACAAACAAACAAACACACGGTTTACATCACATATTCGAAAGGCAACAATAATGACGGTGTTTTGTCAGACTTGTATTGTATTCCCTCTTCAGGTGGAAATACACTGGGGGGAAATTCCCTCGTCAGGATACCCTTGAAGATACGGGTTAGAATTGATTTTGTTGCAAGAGGTGACTGAAGGGATCGGGTGTTCAGGTTCGCTGACTTGGTTGACACATGTCATCGTAGCCCATTTGCGAAGATCAATGCACATGCTGTCGATCATTGGATTGTCTTGTCCAGATTCGATTATTTACATACCGCCACCATATAACTGGAATATTGCAGAGTGCGGCGTAAAACAACAGACAAACCAAAAACAAACCCTCGTCAGGTCAAAGACATATGTTCTATTATCTGTTCCCAGACAATGTGTGGAGGCAACTGCGTGTGTCTCTCGCGGGAATAATGCTGAAAGCTACACAAACAGACGGTATTTAAAACTACGAGACGTACACCTTTCATGGCGTTTTCCAACTCCTTCCGGCCAATGACCTTGTCCTGATTCATATTGCACTGGTCAATGACCTGAAACATAAAAATACTTAGGGTCTGAATCAGTTGTTGCTTACATGTAGGAATCAGTATAGATCAAGTGTAAGATTCAGACAGTTCTATTTCTGTTTACAGGCCATGGCCCACAATACAGTACATTTCCAAATTATTTATTTTGATGCTGATAAACCAGTAACAAAAATACAATATTGCCAGAACATTACTACAATAGCAAACAATTTTGCACAATGTATAGGCATAATATATTCTTCTAAACATATGAATCTTAGTATGCAAAATATTAACAATAATTATGCATTTCTGATTTTACGAACCTTTATCAGAAATTAGGCAATACAAAACAGACACATTTACATCCTCACATGACACAAGTCTTCCAAAACCTTCCCTACACGGGTTACTAATATATGTATGGTCAAAACATTGCATCGTTACCAACTAATGATATGCCTTTGCTGTGGCAATATAACCAGAGTCTATTACAGTATAGTGTATCATTATGCCTCCCTGCTTCAGTTGCAAGTTTAAAGTTATTTTACATATGAAGTGGCTTAAAACATGTTTGTACTACCATGGAATAGTTAAGGAAACATATCTTTCAACTTGTAACATTGTCTTAAACTGACACTTAAATGTTGAAGAGTATGATGCCAATCCTAGCTCAAACAATCAAACAATCTCTGCTTAAAAAGTGAGATAAACATTTTTACATTTCCTATGTCCCGACTTATCCATAAAATACCAAAGCCAATTTGAAATAAATTATTTCTGATATGCGATGCCCATGTAATTCTCCCTACATCATTAAGTGTCTTAAGCATACAATAAGCTTGATAAGGTATTCTATTGTTATTCATCATAATCCTATTGTTATTCTTGATAAGGTATTCTATTGTTATTCATCATAATCAGTTTTGATAAGGTATTCTATTGTTATTCATCATAATCAGTTTTGATAAGGTATTCTATTGTTATTCATCATAATCAGTTTTGATAAGGTATTCTATTGTTATTCATCATAATCAGTTTTGATTTATTGATAATCTATTGTTATTCATCATAATCAGATTTGATAAGGTATTCTATTGTTATTCATCATAATCGGTTTTGATAAGGTATTCTATTGTTATTCATCATAATCAGTTTTGATAAGATATTCTATTGTTATTCAACCTAAACAATTTACACCAGTATTTTACTGGTTTTAACATGTAATTATACTGAAGGGGAACCCTGCCACATTCATCCAATGTCATAACATTACATGTATATTTATACAGCCTCAATACCCTCTTATATAACTGTGTTTGTACTTTTGCAACAAATTGTGACTAATAAACACCCCATATCTTTGCTACATAAGTAATTATAGGTACAGCCATTGTGTAAAATACTTCAAATACATTAAATAAAAAACTAGTCCATATTTATGTTGATAACCATAGAATGACATTAAAGTTTTATTTGCCTGAGACGCTAGACAACTCTGTGCCCTAGTCCATGATGGAGTAGGAGTAAACACAACACCAAGGTATCTACAATTGTTAACATTATCTATTCTGCTGTCCTTATAGTACCATTTGTCATAGGATCTAAGAGTACCACCTCTACGAAACACCATGATTATATTTTTGTTTCCAGAATATTTATCTTCCTTTGGAGCAGAGCTACAGCATCACTATCACCAGAAATATCATCCGCAAAAATAATGCAACCACATGTGAACCGTCTTGTGACATGAAGATACCATTTCCATCTTTCTCCTCAAGCATTAATGACAACCGATTTATGAAAATGATAAATATTATAGGACTCAAAATGCAACCTTGTCTAGTTCCGGTATTACACTGGAAAAACTCTGTTATTCCATTGGGTGTTCTAATGCAGGATAAAAGATCTGTATACATTGAAAAAGAAATTCCCAAAAATCTACCTTTAACACCGATATCATATAACCTCTGAAACAGAACTCTATGATAAATACAATAAAAAGCCTTACTAATATCAATGAATATACAATAGAACCTGTCATTTTTCTTTGAGGGATCTTTTTCAATCATTGCTTGCAAGAAGAATATTTGATCAACAGTTTGGCCTGAAACCAACTTGTAACTCTGAAATAACATTTCTCTTCAAGTTATCAACCTCTTTTCTAAAACGGCAGCAACAGTTTACAGAAGGTATCTATTAGTGAAATCCCTCTATAATTATCAACACTCATTTGTCTCCAGACAAATAGGGAGGTAATACATTTATCGGGCCGAGCCGTAGATGCATCCAGGATACCAGTGAAGATTTATCGGAATGTATACCCTGGAGATTATCGAGGATGTACATCGTCGTACCGGACGTCATATGTCGTTGCTCATCAACCACTAGTTTATGCTCACAATCAATTGTCTTGCAGTCCGTTGTTAAACAAATATAATATTGCTGACTGCAGCGTTGAAGAACATTCAGTCATCCACCTTGAGGGTGGGGTGGGGGTGGGGGGGTTAATAGTTTAGTAAGAATTAAGTCTCCAACGAATTTGTAAATGAGAAATCAGAAATGTTTCCGATTTTAAATATCTGGAAATATGTGCATTCATATTAAGATTTTTAATGGATGTGGTATGAAACTTGTGTGCCTGTCATTGTTTTACCATGATTTACCTTCAAGAACGAATTCATGGCGTCTGTTATCTTCTGGTGGATTCTTTTAGCTTTATTCATGTCCTCTTTTTTCTCTATCCAATTCCTTCAACAACAATCCATACATTGAGGGATGAAGGAATTACAGGCAGTGACAGACAAAGTCATACATGTTATATGCAATGTGGTGGTGGGTCATTTGAGACTATCATCATGTAACAGAGTTATTCACGTGAGAAAGTGAGTGAGTAGTTTTACACCGCTTTTAGCAGTATTCCAGCAACATCACGGCGGGGGACACCAGAAATGGGCTTCACACATTGTACCCATGTGGTGACTCGAACCCGAGTCTTCGGCGTGACGAGCGAACGCTTTGACCACCAGGCCACCTCACCACTCCCACTTGACAAAGACACTGTGTTAAATAATCAGAGACTTTAACCATTTTAACAAAGGTACTGAGGAAGATTCAATGCCTCTCACAACGGTTTTTAAGTTATAACAAAGCCAGTCGATTTGACTGAATAAGAATAGTTTAACGTCGCCTCCAGCAATATTCCAGCAATATCAAGGCTGGTGACACGCCTCAGAAGTGAGTGAGTGAGTGAGTTCATATTTAACGTCACATCGGCAATATTTCAGCCATATTGTGACGACAAAAAGTTATGTATTAAGAATAAACATATGTATACTTATTCAAAAACCTGCCAGCGAAGGACAGTATAACGACTAGAATATCACAATTCGATTAAAACTAGTTTGTGTTCAGTGTAAAATGTTAAATCATTTAAAAACATCACAATATAAAAACGGGCTATAGATCGCCAACAACTGAAGGTAGATCACCATACTAGGGACTACACGCCCCAGAAGCCTCCTGACATTACTGTATTTTAGACTTGCATGGGCAGTAATGGATATATTTGTTTCAGCGACAGTCTTGCTAGATACTAACTTGTATAAACATAAATAATTTCCTGGATTTCATCTTCTTTTTATTCTTTAATACAACGTTTCGGGGCCTGTTCCGGCCCCATCATCAGGTAAAACTAATGAACAGTGTTCCGGTCCCATCATCAGGTAAAACTAATGAACAGTGTTCCGGTCCCATCATCAGGTAAAACTAATGAACAGTGTTCCGGCCCCATCATCAGGTAAAACTAATGAACAGTGTTCCGGCCCCATCATCAGGTAATACTAATGAACAGTGTTCCGGTCCCATCATCAGGTAAAACTAATGAACAGTGTTCCGGCCCCATCATCAGGTAAAACTAATGAACAGTGTTCCGGTCCCATCATCAAGTAAAACTAATGAACACTGTTCCGGCCCCATCATCAGGTAAAAATAAGTAACAGTGTTCCGGCCCCATCATCAGGTAAAACTAATGAACAGTGTTCCGGTCCCATCATCAGGTAAAACTAATGAACAGTGTTCCGGTCCCATCATCAGGTAAAACTAATGAACAGTGTTCCGGTCCCATCATCAGGTAAAACTAATGAACAGTGTTCCGGTCCCATCATCAGGTAAAACTAATGAACAGTGTTCCGGTCCTATCATCAGGTAAAACTAATGAACAGTGTTCCGGTCCCATCATCAGGTAAAACTAATGAACAGTGTTCCGGCCCCATCATCAGGTAAAACTAATGAACAGTGTTCCGGTCCCATCATCAAGTAAAACTAATGAACACTGTTCCGGCCCCATCATCAGGTAAAAATAAGTAACAGTGTTCCGGCCCCATCATCAGGTAAAACTAATGAACAGTGTTCCGGTCCCATCATCAGGTAAAACTAATGAACAGTGTTCCGGTCCCATCATCAGGTAAAACTAATGAACAGTGTTCCGGTCCCATCATCAGGTAAAACTAATGAACAGTGTTCCGGTCCCATCATCAGGTAAAACTAATGAACAGTGTTCCGGTCCTATCATCAGGTAAAACTAATGAACAGTGTTCCGGTCCCATCATCAGATAAAACTAATGAACAGTGTTCCGGCCCCATCATCAGGTAAAACTAATGAACAGTGTCCCGGCCCCATCATCAGGTAAAACTAATGAACAGTAACTGTTACTGTGTCCATGGCTGGAACAGGCCCCAAAACGTTGTATCAAAGAATAAAAATAAGATGAAATCCAGGAAAATATTTATGTTCATCAAATAGCGTCTTCTAAAATGCCAATCACGGAACTAACTTGTATAGTTTCGTTTCTACACTTGGTTTGACCGGTTGGACAGACTTGACCTTCCTCTCGAGACTTTGCCTCAGATAATCTCTTTCATTGTCCG
This sequence comes from Haliotis rubra, assembly GCF_003918875.1. Taxonomy (NCBI): domain Eukaryota; kingdom Metazoa; phylum Mollusca; class Gastropoda; order Lepetellida; family Haliotidae; genus Haliotis; species Haliotis rubra. Next base: position 1,090,630 of record NW_025767490.1, on the reverse strand, counting down.
CGTACTGTGGACACAGAAATGAAACAAGTTCAACAAAGGCTGTAATACACTTCGTAATGGCATTCTTTGTGTTATTATATATATTTGTAGCCTCTCTTCCCAGACAGAACAACAGGGGCAAGTGAAATCATTGCTATTTCTCGCAATTATTATTTTGGGCATTTTAGAACCAACTTAAAAAGTTAAAACGTTGAATTTTTATAACATCTTTGGTTAAATGACACAGTTCATAACGGATCGAGAAAAGTGACAAAAGCGGTTCTACAGAGAAAAGTTGATAACTCTTGCTTTCAAAATATTCAGAAGGAACAACAAAAGCTCTTACACCAGATGTTGTATCACATTTTTCAGACAACCTGAACATTTTACAAATATGGTAAGTATTTCAGATGCCATAAATGTTTTTTGGATGCGGAATATTTGGATGCTCCTATTTCGTTTTAATGAAATAACATATTTTGTAGACGTCTTAACTTGTAGTACGTCTTGTTGGTGTAAAGGACGGTACACATATGATTCTCGCTTCGCATACTCGACTCCCTTTCATGGTTTGAAAGAAGCAACTTAATATCTAGTCTATTTATTAGTATTTGAAGGACATACATCAGTTATTCATATACTATTTAGACAATAACTACCGAGTGACGGAGAAAGACAGATTATTTTCCCCGAGTTATCTGAATTACGTAATTGTCAAGCCTTGGCGAGAAAACTACATAATCAAAATATCGAGGGAAAGATAAGGTGTGTAACATACGCTTAACAAACACCCATCACAGGTAGAAACTGTTCATCTCGCAACTGCTTTCCAGCTTGATAAATACATGCATGTAGGTGTCCTAAACGTCATATGTATGTGGTTTACGTGTAATGTCCTCCAGTACTTACCCATGCTTGTTGTAAGAGGCAACTAACGGGATCGGGTGGCCAGGCTCGCTGACTTGGTTGACACATGTCATCGGTTCCTAACTGCGCAGATGGATGCTCATGCTGTTGATCACTGGATTGTCTGGTCCAGACTCGATTATTTACAGACCGCCGCCATATAGCTGGAATATTGCTGAGTGCGGCGTAAAACTAAACTCACTCACTCACTACAGTACTTACTAACAGAAAGCCGAGCGTTTTGTTGGAGCGGCTGGCCTGGTTGAACCTGTTTTCAAACAATGTTGGGAGGTCGTCCAACGGCTGTAGACGTGCGATGAAGTTGTCAGATTTATCCATTGACAGGAACCAACCTGTGGGATATTTCTACATATTACATCATATCTGGGGCCCGTTTCACTAAGCGATCGTAGCGCTACGACTGTCGTAATTCTATGTTAAAGTATGGGAAATACGATCACCTTAGCGCTACGATCGCTTTGAGAAACGGGTCCCTGTTCTCTAAGAAAGGTCTCAACCAAATGATATCGTAATTATTCAAACTAGAAACTAGCTAAGATACATAGCGTTCACTTCATGTTAGTGAACGCTATGTATATTAGTTCGTTAGTAACGTTCTACATGACCCTCCTTAATGTAGTGGACAGTCCGCCAGCCCAGAGAGCTGTTGTTGGTTTGTTGTTTTACGCCGCACTTAACAATATTCCATCTATATGGCGGCGGTCTGTAAATAATCGAGTCTGGACCAGACAATCCAGTGATCAGCATCAGGAGCATCAATTGGGATACGATAACGTCACAAACGTGTCAACCAAGTCAGCGAGCCTGACCACCCGGTCCCGTTAGTCGCCTCTTATGACAAGCTGAAGACCAATTCTAACCCGCATCTTTATTAGTACCTCCCGGGTTAGAAAGAATATTGATCTTCAGTAACCCATCCTTGTCGTAAGAGGCGAGGTGACACATGTCATCGGTTCCCAATTGCTCAGATCGGTGCTCATGCTGGTGATCACTGGATTGTCTTGTCCAGACTCGATTATTTACAGATTAAATTAGTACCTCGATTATTTAGTACCTCAGTGGGCTAATGCCTTAAACTCTATTTCCATATTAGTACAAGCTGTGAGAGGAAACAGGTGTAGACACAGACACACATGCACTGAATTAAACGTAGACACGTGTCTCACACAGACGTAAGCAAAAACACACCGATACTGACACACACACACACAGACACGCACATAGACACGCACGCACACACATAGACACGCACGCACACATAGACACACACATAGACACACACACATAGACACGCACACATAGACACGCACACAAAGACACACACACACATATAGACACACACACACACATACACACACACATAGACACACGGTGCACATGCACGTTTAACAATACTTACTGCCACACAATGCCCCTCATTACCCCATTACCATGATAATCTACACTCTTTAGTGAAAAAGAGAAAGAAATAACAAAATGGACACTATTTCAAAAAACTTCTCACTGAATATTGGTGTAGCTTTGATAGTGCTAAAAGAAAGCAATGACATAAAGAACTGTGATTTGTACCCGAGTTTGGACTCTATTAGAAACAAATGAATGAATTTTGCAGACATTAAATAGATTAGAAATATACTTTAGGATAACTTCTGTGAGAGGCATTTAGAAGTTGGATCAGTAAGGAGGAATAACGATATATGGATGACCAACTTCTTTGTTACAGTGAGAGTGATGTTTCGGGGTAGGTTCCAGAATAAGGGAGGAAAAGTATACATACAAGTGTGAGGAGATGTTTAATTTGTACAGTTCAAGGTAATGTTTGTACAGTACAATACTCTAGGATGTTGACAGTTTGGAAGGTCAGTAAATAATATAAATAGCAACCCTTGTCGTAATGAGCAGTCCTCACCGTCAAAACAGTGTACTGGGTAGTTACAGAGAGTACCGCCATCAATGAAGGTGTCCTCAGAGCCGTGCTGGTTATATAGTATAGGTGTAAACAGACCTGTGAACAACAGATACACAGATGTACACATATTCTTCTCCTCGGAGTTAGTGAGTATGATTTTACGTCCGTTTTACCAACATTCCACCAATATTCAAGCAACATGCCAACAGCATCGTGGCGGGGACACCACAAATGGGTTCACAGATTGTACCCATGTGGGAACCGAACCCGGGTCTTTGACAATATGAAACACAGCGATCAAAGGCTTACCTGGGAGAGACATTGACATGCGCACTGCGACCCTGACTGGCATATCCGGTGTAGTTTTGGGGTGGCAGTATTCTGCTGTCATGAGGTTCAAGTTGGTGACGACGACGCACAGCTCGCGGCCATATTTCTTCCGAATCTGACGTATTGGATGGGTTCAGTAAAACATGATAACATTAATGATAACAATTTATTCCACCCGTGAGGATCAGGGTTAGAACTGGTCATTAGAACACCCAGAATGCCTCCTTCGACAAGCATGGGTTGCTGAAGACCAATTCTAACCCGGATCTTCATGGGTACCAGTGTTCAGGAACAGCTAACACGCCCAAAAGGAAGCGTGACTTATTCTTGTGGGTACAAAGTGTGGTGTAGTACGATGCAATCTGAGCACAAGGGTGATCAAAGCTCCCATTCCTCAACATAGACTTTTTATGTACAACGATGCCCAGCATATAAGCAGAATTCTAATATACTTGAGATATTATTGATGTTTAAAAAATGTGTTCTATTTCGTCACTGATGAAAATCACTAATCTCTTTCTGGCGTCATAGTTTCATGAAAGTTTTTGATAAATATGTCTTACTTATGGTAAATAACAATGTTCTACCTGTTCAAACGTGATGTCTTCAGACCCTGTCTTTAGTCGTAATATGTCGCCAAACCATTCGTAGATTCTATTTCCTGGGTGCCAGCCAAATCTCTTGAACAGGTTCCGTACACCACCAAAAAATCCCCCGTCTGCAAAAACACAAAACGATTTTTGTTATAGATGAATTTTAAAGAAATGGTTTCTGACACATCACAAAAACGATGCACTAATACATGCAGAAAACAAATAAATTATCATGCAATGCCCTTATACCCGAGATATCAAGCGATCCTAAGAATTGTTTTAGTGAAATTGCAGCTAAACCAAATATGTCACCGATGAAGTGAGTTAGTGAGTGAGTATGGTTTTACGCCGCTTTTAGCAAAATTTCAGCAATTTTACGGCGGGGACGCCGTTAAATTAGCTTCACACATTGTACCCATGCGGAAAATCGAACTCGGTTCTTGGGCGTGTCGGGCGAACGCTTTAACCACTAGGCTACCCCACCGCCCCCGTCACCGATGAAAGTAGTAGAAGATCTTAATCGTCTTGTAATGTGTATGAGTAGTGTTCTGTATTCACCTGGACTGCTGGTACTGTACGGGACATGTTCACTGCATGTTTGAATTGGAACTAAGTCTATCTCCGCATATGAACACATCAGATAATTTTTAAAATATTTCAAAAAATTGTTTTACGTTTCTTAAAACAAGTAGGGACTGTTGTCAAAAATGGATTTTACCACACCTTGTCGCAATCCATTTTGTCACCATGGGGATTTCAAGTAAGTATATGTTCAAACACTATTGTTGTCGTAAGTTGGATCGGGTTGTCAGGTTAGGTTGATGGTTGATGTAATGCATGGCGTTATGTGCCAATCTTTGGGAGATGTCAATCAGTGAAATGCCTAGTAAAGACTCGAATATATACTGACTGCCATAAATCTGGGATATTGATGACTGTGGCTTAAAAAACATCTGTTACATTGAAATCTCACTATGAAATGTGGGGACTATGTTTTCTTGTTCAATGCGTCGACAGGTTTTAATCTTCAAAATGTTTTCACTCTTTATTGTATAAAGTGTTACGATAAGGCTGAGATATTGCCGATGTGACGTTAAATATTAACTCACTCACTCTTGTTCAATGATACGTCAATGGCACAGTATCCCTATCTCATGTCACTGTAACCTCCATACCGCTTACACATCTAGTAGGGGCGGTGGGGTAGCCTAGTGGTTAAAGCGTTCGCTCATCACGCTGTAGACCAGGGTTCGATTCCTTACATGGGGACAATGTGTGAAGCCCATTTCTGGTGTCCCCAGTCGTGATATTGCTGGAATATTGCTAAAAGCGCGTAAAACGATACCCACTCACTCACTACACATGCAGTACAAAGACGACCAGGGGCTCCTTTCACGAAGCAACCTTTACTAAGGTTAACCTTAACTCCCATTCTTTAACATTGCACTAAGGCGTGAGTCACTAAGGTAACCTAAGTGCAATGTTAAAGAATGGGAGTAAAGGTTAACCTTAGTAAAGGTTGCTTCGTGAAAGGAGCCCCTGATCAGTAAGTACAAAGCGTCAAGGCTTGAGATTACCCAGTCTAGTATATCTACAGAAAAGACATGAAGGCAAAATATTGATGGCATGTATACGAAAGGATCATGTTTCCACGATATTGGTGTTTGCGACAGTATGAGCTTGTTCTTCTTTTAATTGCTAGTAGCACTCGTAACGCACAATGGTTTGATGTAAATGTTTCATTCTTGCCTAATGCTCAAAGTAAAGCAACTGTGAAATGTGGGCATATGTGACCAGCTGTAGAAATAGTGTGAGTGAGTTTAGTTTTACACTACTTTTAGCAATATTCCAGCAATATCACGGCGGGGGACACCAGAAATGGGCTTCACACATTGTACCCATGTGGGGAATCGAACCCGGGCCATCGGCGTGACGAACGAACGCTTTATCTACTAGACTACCCCAGCGTCCCGGTAGTAATGGACTGTCACAAGGTGTATGCATCATAGTCACCTGAGGACCAAGTTCACGTTTAAAGCTTTATAAACGACCAAACAGACCTTACCGCGTAATAGTTCGTTCCAATCCTCTCCCATGTAGGATTCCATCTCACTTGAGTCGCAACCAACAGCAATGAGTACAGCCTGTATGGCTCCAGCACTGGCTCCAGATAGACGTACGATCTTTGGCAAAACTCCAATTTCTTCCAGATACTGTAATAAAAACCATACTCTCTATATACTTATGTGTACGCTTGTGGAAGGTACCATGAGTGAGTGAGTTTAGTTTTACGCCGCTTGTAGCAATATTCCAGTAATATCACGGCGGGGGACACCAGAATTGGGCTTCACACATTGTACCCATGTGGGAATAGAACCCGGCCCTCCGCCTCTGGAAGGTATCAAGCGTCGAAACGAATCTCAAAGATAGGGGAACCTACGAATATGGCGCTCAGGTGTCGTAAAACAAGAGTGAATGAGTGAGTGAGTGCGGCGCGGACGAAACAAGATGAGGTTAAAAGTTTATAATCATTTACTGACTGACTGACTGAGTTTGGTTTTACGTCGCTTTTAGCAATATTCCAGCAATATCACGGCGGGGGACACCAGAAATGGGCTTAACACATTGTGCCCATGTGGGGAATCGAACCCGGGTCTTCGGCGTGACGAGCCAACGCTTTAACCACTAGGCTACCCCACAGCCCCTATAATCATTTACAGTGAAGGTGTTCGTAAAAGAATATAAAGAACAGCAAGTACATAGATTCAGGGCATTGCCAGGGAGTTCCAATATTGTTTGCAACATGTAATCTAACCCCTGACGTGATGTCTGTTTTCTTCTTGTAAACCAGGACACGTGGTCGTCGGCAAACCGTTAACCCAGAAGAATAAACTGACTCAATTATCGACCGAAATTTGCATCGAAAAATATACTTCTCTTCAAAAGTTGAGACTCACTAGTGTAAATGTAGCCACTTACTTCAGTCAACTGTTCTAACCTGAATTTGTCAAAATATTCCATACTGTATAAAGGTACTGTTTAGACATGAACTGATGTATTGTAGTAACTCAGCAATATTCCAGCTATATGGCGGCGGTCTGTAAATAATCCAGTCTGGACCAGACAATTCAGTGATCAACAGCATGAGCATCGATCTACGCAATTGGGAAACGATGACGTGTCAACCAAGTCAGCGAGCCTGACCACCCGATCCAGTTAGTCGCCTCTTACAACAAGCATGGGTTTCTGAAGATCAATTCCAACCCGGATTTTCGCAAGAAAAGGAGAAGGGCTGGTGCCAATGGGATGCCCACTTCTTGCTTTAACCTTGCCCCCGACACACAGCGATGGAGCCATCTTACACATGATTGTTTGACTACAAACAGCATCTTAGTCGCGCATGTTACATCGACAGGAAACCCCAGTATTTCACCAGTTGGTTTCTCTGTAACCATTAGACGGAATTTGCCCTATTTTTTTGTTTTTAAACAACGTGCCTGTGAATATAGATATGTACTTGAATCTGTGGTTGCCATTTGATAAGAGAAGGATCTAGGTAGGGCGCTTAGACATTGATAAGTCAAATCCTGAATTATTGTGTGATACTATCCACGTTGCATTCATTCAACTTGTCTCAAATACTTGTGATGTTGTACTAAGAATCGTGATCACGTGAGACAAGTGTTTGCAGGACTAACTGACTTATCGCTTATACTACTTATACCACGTTCTGTCATCTATAATGTAGCGACGCCCACAGACAGTTTGGCTCAAAATCGGACCGATGAATTGCAATCTAACTGAAAACTACCGTACATCTGATACTCTGTGAAACTCTGATCATGATAAAAAAATCAGACCAACTCTGTTATTTTTTTGCAGAATTTATTTCCTGAAAATAGAAAAAGTTGTTAAAAAATCTATCAGCTCACTATTTGTTACGAGGTAAGAATGCAAAGAGAGGAACAGCCAGGTGTACGATTCATTTATTGATTCATTCACCTGTGCTGTGCCGTCTCCATCTTTCTCGTGTGCTTTTTTTCCAGAATTTATTTCGTAAAAATAAAAACGTTGTTTAACAATCTATCATTATACTATTGACACAGCTCACTATTTGTTACGAGGGATGAATACAAAGAGAGGAACAGCGAGGTGTACGAGAAGCACGCTTTCTACCAATGACAACAATGACAATGTCATTGATCTTGGTGCTTTAGGACTTGTAAATTCCAATCTCTGGACTGACTAGGGTACCAGAGTTTGCTGCCAGTAACACATACTTTCAGACATTCTGGGCAATCGAGAAAGCTGCACTACGGTTTTTAGTCTCACATTCTCAGAAAAAAGCTCTTGGTGGGTTCGACAAGGCAGCTCTTTCTTGTGTGTGTGATTGTTTAACGCCGCACTCAGCAATATTCCAGCTATATGGCGACAGTCTGTAAATAATCCAGTCTGGACTAGACAATCCAGTAATCAACATCTTGAGGATCTATCTACGCATTTGAGATGCAATGACATGTGTCAACCAAGTCAGCGAGCCTGACCACCCGACCTCGTTAGTCGCCTCCTACAACAAGCATGGATTGTTGAAGACCAGTTCTAACCGGAATCTTCATGGGTCCGGGTAGAAAGGTCAAGGGCCCTGAAATGATGATCATCACAGCCAACCAGCCGTGCCAGGATTACTTGGAACATGTTTGGTACATTTACGTATTTAATCGGTGAACAATAATGTCCAACAGCGGTAGCCTGCGCCCCTGGCTGATGGTTTCAGGACTGTGTGGACAACGGACGGAAGACAAAAGTATGTGGTTAATTGAAGACGACGGCAGCCATTTTGATTATAGTTGGTGAATAATGGTCGAAATGATACAGGATGATGGTTAACACGTGACAGAATGCACACCGGGACAAGTACGAAAGCCTAATGCTGCCACTTTCGTAGCACAAATATTTTTTTCTGCTACAATTCTTGTTGCTTCGATTATTTACTCGTTACTTCGAGGTTTTTCTCGTTGCTTCGAGTATTTTCTAGTAACTTCAATTATTTTTCGTTGCTTCGATTAATTTCTCGTTGCTTAAGGTTTCTTTCAAAACTTGAAATTTCGAATATTTTCTCACTCCAAGTTTCTTTAAAAACCTTGAAATTTCGAGTATTTATTCGCTACTTCAGTTATGTTTTAGTGACTTCTCATACCTAAAGCTCATCCAAGAAAGTTGCAGGGCCAGGCCACCGGGTACTATTAAAAATGGATTGCAGAATATTGAAACGAAACCTACAATTTTGGGGAGAAACACTTCCTGCCATCACAAATGTATAGTTTGATTGAAAATGTCGATTTTCAGGATGTCATATGATGGAACAGGATACGCATACCTTTTGAGAACACCTGGTAAAGTGCTGCGTTAAACAATGCTCAAACAAAACCACAATGGATTGTCTGGTCAAACTCGATAGTTACACATATGGCAGGTATATTGCTGAAAGTGGCGTTAAAACAACAAACAAACCACACCTCACACTTCACACAAACCACCCAAAACAAACACACACTCATAATATAATCGGAATGTGTACTATCGACTCTGCTTTTCTAAGAGATTTCTTATGGATATGGAACGGGCTTTGTCGCTATTATTTCATGTGGTTCGTTTGCATGGGCGATTTCTTTTCTTTCTTTACTTTTAAAAACTGACGCAACGGACGAACTGAGTGTATCCATACTACATGTATATGTTGACAAACATATCGGAGTGTGAGTGATACATAGTACTATGATTCGTACGTGAGAGGGGTTTAAAAGACATCAACACAAAAATACTATCTTATATTAGGCAGGTTGTTCGCCTGTGTTTCTGGCATACTTTTTAAATGGTAACATTCGATGGGATTCGATTTGATATTTGTCATGGAACGCTACAGTCAAAACAAATATGAAAACAGGGATTCATATGACTGTGGTCCGATGACTTGTGACATGCTTAGAATGAGGCTAAGGGCCCCTCTTTGAGCAACGTGATCGTTTAAATTTCTTCAATCTGAGACTTCATGAAGAAGTTTTAGGTGGATATAACTAGATATATGTACATTTCAGGATACATGTGCGATGTTAAAGTTGTTGTTGATGGCCCGGGACAAGTCAGAGACTTAGCACTTTTGATAGAGGTTCTAATTCTGATGTAGTATTTGTAAAAAACCTTTCCGGGCCGACTGAAATGTATATGGGGATTGACTTAAGTATTTATACGTTTTGAATCCTGTTTCGTTTAATGACTTCTCTTTTAGTCGTAACCTTGCTTAGTCACTTCACAGGCCACTCGTCTTTCTGAGTTTTAAGCGATTTAATAAGGTTATAGTGACACACGTGTGTGGCTTCTTGCTGCCCATATTGTCGTGGGTGTAAGCTGGATTAATTAATTGTAGACATGGTTTTCGATAGTAGCCAATTATATACTTGGCCCTCCTTCAACTTTCTTTCAGAAACTTGAAGCAACGAGAAATTAATCAAAGCAACGAAAAATATTTGAAATAACGAGAAAGTATTCGAAGCAACGAGACAATATTCGAAATTTCTAATTTTTGTCAGAATCTTGAAGCAAAGAGAAAATATTCGAAGCAACGAGAAATTAATTGGAGCAACGAAAAATTAATTGAAATAACGAGTAAATACTCGGAATTTCAAGTTTTTGACAGAAACTTGAAGTAACGAGAAAATATTTGAAATTTCAAGTTTTTGAATAATGGTCGAAATGATACAGGATGGTGGTTAACACGTGACAGCATGCACACCGGGACAAGTACGAAAGCCTAATGCTGCCACTTTCGTAGCACAAATATTTTTTTCTGCTACAATTCTTGTTGCTTCGATTATTTACTCGTTACTTCGAGGTTTTTCTCGTTGCTTCGAGTATTTTCTAGTAACTTCAATTATTTTTCGTTGCTTCGATTAATTTCTCGTTGCTTAAGGTTTCTTTCAAAAACTTGAAATTTCGAATATTTTCTCGTTACTCCAAGTTTCTTTAAAAAACCTTGAAATTTCGGGTATTTATTCGCTACTTCAGTTATGTTTTCGTTGCTTCGATTAACTTCTCGTTGGGAGTACCTAAAGCTCGGTCCAAGAAAAGTTGGGCAGGGCCGGGCCACCGGGTACTACTAAAAATGGATTGCAGAATATTGAAACGAAACCTACAATTTTGGGGAGAAACACTTCCTGCCATCACAAATGTATAGTTTGATTGAAAATGTATGTTCAGGATGTCCATATGATGGAACAGGATACGCATACCTTTTTGAGAACACCTGGTATCTAGTGATTCATAAACCTATGCTCTGTCATTATGTCCACCAATCGATTGTCTGGTCTAGACTCGATAGTTACAGTCATATGGCAGGTATATTGCTGAAAGTGGCGTTAAACAACAAACAAAACCACACACTTCACACAAACTTCACACACACACACACACACACACACACACACACACACACACACACACACACACACACACACACACACACACAAATGCTCATAATATAGTCGGAACGTTTGCTATCGACTCTATCGAGATTTTGTATGGATATGGAACGGGCTTTGTCGCTATTATTTCATGTGGTTCGTTTGCGTGGGCAATTTCTTTTCTTTCTTTACTTTTAAAAACTGACGCAACGGACAAACTGGGTGCATCCATACTACATGTATATGTTGACAAACATATCGGAGTGTGAATGATACATAGTACTATGTTTCGTACGTGAAAGGGGTTAAAAACAACATAACAATACTACCTTATATTAGGCAGGTTGTTCGCCTGTGTTTCTGGCAAACTTTTTAAATGGTAACATTCGATGGGTATCAGTTTGATATTTGCCATGGAACGCTACAGACTAAACAAATATGAGAACAGGGATTCATATGACTGTGGTCCGATGACTTGTGACATGTTGAGAATGAGGCTAAGGGCCCCGCTGTGAGCAACGTGATCGTTCAAAATACTTCAATCTGAGACTCCATAAAGAGGTTGTAGGTAGCTATAACTAGATATATGTACAATTCAGGATACATGTGTGATGTTTAAGTTGTTTTTGATGGCCCGGGACAAGTCATAGACTTAACACTTTTGATACAGGCTGGATATGTAGGGTATGGAGAGGGAAACGGGCTTCACTTTAACAGACCAGTTATCTTTACATGTGGCATTTTGTAACATTGAAAATGATATTTAGGTAGATATAATACTAATCTATGGATTTAAACAAAATTCAAGATACATGTGTGAGATCTAAGTTGCTTTTGACGAGCCGGGCCACACAGAACCGAACAATTGTCACAGTGTGGGGAAAACATCGTATCATGTACTGTGGGCATGCTTTAAATACGATGAACAGTGAACTTCTGAGGTAGTATTTGTAAAAACCTTTCCGGGCCGACAGAAATGTATATCGGGATTGACTGAAGTATTTATACGTTTTGAATCCTGTGTCGTTTAACGACTTCTCTTTTAGACGTAACCTTGCTTAGTCACTTTCACAGGCCACTCGTCTTCCTGAGTTTTAAGCGATTTACTCGTTAAAAGGTTATTATGACACACGTGTGTGGCTTCCTGCTGCCCATATTTTCATGGGTGTAAGCTGGATTAATTAATTGTAGACATGGTTTTCGATAATCAATGCAGTAGCCAATTATATACTTGGCCCTCCTTGACCCGGCTCGGCCCGGCCTGAGTTTTAGGACATCCTCTTCTGGACAGAAACTTGAAGTAACGAGAAAATATTGATATTACAAGTTTTTGATAGAAACTTGAAGTAACGAGATATTAATCGAAGCAACGAAAACATAATTGAAATAACGAGAAAATATTCGAAGCAACGAGTAAATATTCGGAATTTCAAGTTTTGAGAAAAACTTGAAGCAACGAGAAAATATTCGAAGCAACGAAAAAATAATTGAAATAACGAAAAAAATAATCGAAGCAACGAGTAAATATTCGGAATTTCAAGTTTATGAGAGAAACTTGAAGCAACGAGAAAATATTCGAAGCAACGAGAAATGAATCGAAGCAACTGGCCTGTGCACATGCACATAAGTAAGAACCACTGACGTTAGGACATTTACAGATAGCGTAGAGAAATGAGGGTCCTGGCCGGAAGGTCGGGGGTGGAAGGTGAGATGATGATGAGTGGGGGTGGGGTGGGGCAAGTTTATGATAAGAGAGGGTACACCGAATATTTGCTGTATGCTTTAAACAGACAAAGGAGATTGAATTTCGGTGCACTTTGGACATTTATTTAAACAATTCGGTCTTTTGAATTAATGCCACATTAAAGAATATTATGGAAATACGGACTAAACATGGAATAGATGTGAAATAGTGATGTACGTATTTAAGCATAACATAGCCATGGAGGCTCTCCCAATGTAATCGTTAAAAGACTAACCTGCAGTAATGTTTACCGTGTAGCAAAATCGTTATGAAAATGTCGTACATTTATGGCGACCCAAACATAATCCCATTTCACGGGAGTTTGTACTACCTTCACCCCTCCTGCATGCGCCAGTCCTTTAGCTCCACCTCCTTCAAACGCCAGGTTTTCGAAAGGTAAATCGTATCTTCCAGGGTCGATCTTGTCAAGGGTACTATCTGACTCCACGCCATCTAGTAAGTCATCTTCCTTCAACGCAGGTTCCAGTTGTATTAGATGTTCAATATACTTGTGGCGTAGTTTCTGGAGTTTACATTTTTCCGTTTCCTTTTGAGAGATCTGGTTCCCCATATTAATCGTGCTCTGACTGCCAACTTGTAAGTATATAAAAACGGTAAAGCTGCGAACGAAGGGCTGGGCCTAAGTTGAAACCAAGGAAGGGAAAGAACACCAAACCGTCAACGCAATGCTGTGATCCAGGTATGTAAGATCATCTAGACACGGATGAGGGTGAGGTATGACGGTGACATGTGTCTAACTGCACGTATGTATGCGTAGTCATGTCTGTGCCGTTGTCATCGTGCCAAATGCTTGTAAGTACTTGCAACATAAGGAGATTGCTCATAGTGAGAACACCTCAATTCGACCTTCACACAAATGACACCTGTCGCATTAGTACGGAAGCGTAGCAGGGCCACGGGGAAAATAATTTTGGTCTCACTATCTCTTACGTAGGACATAGTATCTCCTACGTAGGAGATAATGATACTAAAAGTTCACCGTGGCCCTACTGTGCTTCCGTACATAAGTCTTCACATATACTTGCAACAGAAACAGCACATATGGTGGATTCAATGTTAATAAATGTACTGGATTGTAATAATTGGAAGCAGTGTATCTACGAATCTATGGGTGAAAAATGAACATAGATTATTTCCGTACAGAGGTTGTTATGTTTCAAAATGGGTATTATACCAAATATGTCGATTGTGTTTGAAATAGTTCTCCGGATGTTTAATCTTAAACCATTATACACAGGACGTATATAGTATGTTCTACGTATATGTTCAACACCTGAATGTTTTACACATTCTACAAAGTCAATATTGTGTACCTTCAATACCTTTGTATCAGCCTGTTTCCATAAATAGATCATATAAGCTACAACAATATTGACAAAAGTCTGTCCTGAACTATTTCTATTTCTTTTCTCAAAATGTTACCACTAATATGAGAAACAACAACAGTTGTGGTCGTATGTCCAGTATGTTTCGACCACAACACGTTTCAATACATTTATTTGTTTCAACCCGTGAAGGTCCGGGTTAGAAATGGGCTTCACACATTGTACCCATGTGGGGAATCGAACCCGGGTCTTCGGCGTGACGAGCGAACTCTTTAACCACTGTGCCACCCCACCGCCCCATGGGAACAAGAGCACAAACCATGGAAAATATGATCTGTCTAAAAAATATTAGAAATATGTTCCAAATAGCAAACTATCTGGATGAATGCTTAAAAGCTCTGCTATCCCAGTATCAGACCCAGGTTCCTGTTTCTCTCAGCTGAGTGATGCTGTCAAGGACGTTCTCTCCTGATATCGGACATGCATGGGATAAGTATGTCACTATCATTTATGAATAATCTTCCGTTTCTCCATTATTGTCCTAGAATCAATACAGAAATCAATGCATCAGTATAACAGGCAGGATAGGAATGGTGTGTGGTTACAGCGAATAGCTAGGGTAACCCTATTTTTTTGCTGACTATGCTTATGAATTGATTTTATGTCCCTGATGTTACCTACTCTGCGGTCGTCACAAAGTAGTGTCATAATTCTAACTCCGATATCTGAACAATCTACTATTTTCATGACCCGTGAAGATCCGGGTTAGAATTGGTCTTCAGCAAACCCATGCTTGACGTAAGAGGCGACTAACGGGATCGGGTGGTCAGGCTCGCTGACACATGTCATCGTATCCCTATTGCGTAGATTGATGCTCACGCTGTTCACCATTGGATTGTCTGGTCCAGACTCGATTTACAGACCGCCGCCATATAGCTGTAATATTGCCAACTATTTTCAGATACTGATTTTGTCACTGTAAATTAGAATGCTTCGCATAGAGGTTATTTCTTTCGGACACTAGATTGTCTCAACTTATTGACTGGTAAATTACATGTACTGCATCGCTACACACCATACTATTATGAGCTCGTTCGAAGATGAAGCTATATGCTAACTGGTTATTGTGAATGCAGATTTTGTTTCAATGCTAATTGCAAATTGTTTTTATAATTTTCTTTTCCAAAAGTAGTTTTCTGTCATTTAAATTATATTTCAAGTGTATTCTAACAAGTTACCAAAAAGCAAGAAGTAATTTCAGTGGTCCTTTCATGTAATCAGTTTTCATAAGAGCCTAGCAGTAAGTCTAGAGAGGTGCTGGGGCATTGTGCGGTCATGTGACCCAAAGCATGTGCAGTTCATGCAATCCAGCCACATGGCATAACAGTGGAAGGCCTCATGGTGTACAGATGTGTGAATGACAAGAGTGTTGGAACACAAATGTAAGTTTATTTCATGTATATTTGAGGTTATCTGTCAATTCTGAAGGTTTGAGTAATGACTTATTTTGAGTATAGTATTTTATCATGCTTATGGTTATTGAATAGGAATTTGAATTCTAAAGTAATGTTTGCATTTCATTGCAGAAATAATTCTGTTCTCAATTCATGTTTCATTTGAATTATTATTCAGCCAATGTAACCTCAACATAGCAGTAATTATGCCTTAAAGTTATGCTGCTGTAAGTAATTTGTTTGAGAAACTGTTTTATGGTACCGTTTGTCAAAGCATATTTAGTAAGGTATTTTTTGTTTCTTTTTTAGTTTCTGAACCTCGTCATTTAATGAACCTTGCCATTTAATGAACAATGGTCTATCTAAAGGCTAATGGAAGAGACCAGCTTTAATGTTACCAATTCATGGATTTGTGTAGTATTGTGCCGACAGTTTCTAACCGTCCCTTGACATGTGGACTTCAATGTCGTCAAGGTTATATTGCCAAATTGTCACCAGTACAACCAAATGCCACAACGTTCATAAATGAACATGACGAATATGCTCTAGTGAATAAACTTTGTTAAATGGTGTGAGTTTGTGAGATTTGTAGTTCTTTCATCAACAATTAGTTCAGAAAATTTATGAAATTAAAGTATGAACTTGTGCATCATATGGACATTGATGAAATACATTGCATAGTGATAGCTGTCAAGTGGTTGTACATGTACTGCATATTTAACTGAATGTTCTGTAGATATATTGACAGCTTTGTGCAAGTAATATTTGATCAACATCATGGCAGCAGGTGGCAATTTTGACAATAATGTGGTATCTGGTGACAATCCTGATGTTAAACTCGAGGATCCAGGTCAAACCACTGGACAGGATCCCGGTCAAGCCACTGAACAGGATCCGGGTCAAGCCACTGAACAGGATCCGGGTCAAGCCACTGAACAGGATCCAGGTCAAACCACTGAGGAGGATCCAAGTCAAGCCACTGAACAGGATCCAGGTCAAACCACTGAGGAGGGTCCAGGTCAAGCCAATGAAGATCCAGGTCAAGACACTGCTGTGGCTGTACAGAATACTGAGAGTGGTAATAATGGTGCAGGTGCAATGCCAGGACGTGGTGCCCGTAAAAAGACACTGACTAAAAAGGGTAAAGCAGAAAAGCTACGTTTGATGAAAAATATACAGACTTCTTTGTTGAGGGCTATTACAAAAAAAGAGAAATGAACTTTTGAAACTTATGCAAAATGGTTCATGTGAGAGTTTGCATTTAGTCAAGTATAGTTACGTTGAGTATAATGACCTATGTTCTCAGTATGATGCTCAGTTTAGCACCAATTACAGCATGTTGACATCATAGTCTGATAGAGTTCGTGAGAGTGAACGTCATGAGGACAGAAGGGTTGCTTGGGATGAATTTAGAGTTAGGGTTGATAGTTGGATTGAGATGAGTGAGTGATTGTTAAGTGATCAGCTTGAGAGTGTATCCAGGGTGTCTGGGTCAAAAGTGTCAAAGTCTTCCTCTACTAGATCAACTAGGTCAGCATTAGCAAAAGAACGTGCTCGTCTAGCAGAACTTAACGCCCCAAAATCTATGCAAGGGGCAATTATGCAGCAACAACAAAAAACTGAAGAGCTAAGATTGGATATGGAAATTGCTAAGGCCAAAGCCAGAGAGAAAGTGTTAGCAGAGTTTGAACTGACACCCTTGTCTAATGTTAAAGTTGAAAACCTCTATTGAGATTTAGTTCTCCAGCTGTCAACACGTCATACCCATCTGCCGCTCCCAATGTGACGTCATACTATCTGCCGCTCCCAACGTGACGTCATACCCATCTGCCGCTCCCAACGTGACGTCATACCCATCTGCCGCTCCCAACGTGACGTCATACCCATCTGCCGCTCCCAACGTGACGTCATACCCATCTGCCGCTCCCAACGTGACGTCATACTCATCTGCGGTTCCCAATGTGACGTCATACCCATCTGCTATTCCCAACGTGATGTCATCTTACCCATCTACTGATCCTAACATGACGCCATTCGTGTCGTCAGTTACACCATCACCCACATTGCTGCCACAATCAGAAATGCCCAAATTCAAAGGTGACCCTATTGACTTTATCACATTTATGATGGCTTTTGATGCACGAATCGTGCCCAATACTGCAAGGGATGTTGATAGACTATTACCTTGCATTGATCAGTTGCTAATTGGGGAATCTAAGGATTTGATATCTGGATGCTTGTATATGGAACCAAGTGAAGGTTACCGTTCAGCACGGTTACTTTTGAAGAAACAATATGGCGATCCTTACAAAGTATCAAATGCCTATGTTAATCAAGTCCTGTCTTGGCCATCCATAAAGAATGATGATTCCAAACATCTTCGACGATTTTCCTTCTTCCTAATCAAATGTAGTCATGCAATGAAAACCATGTCTCACATGGCTGTCTTAAATCATGCCCCAAATCTGAAGGCTGTCATTAGCAAGTTGCCTATGTTCCTACAGAATAGATGGCGAGACCAGGTGATCACAGTACGACTGAAAGGCAGAGAAGTTGCTTTCCAAGATGTAGTGGACTTTGTCCATTTTGCAGCAGAATCGGCCAACGAACCAGTATTCAGCAAAGAGGAATCCCAGAAAAGTGAAAGTACTTCAAGAAGTGGGTTGCAATCTCGTTCAAGTAGACAGAAGTCAACAAGCTTTGCTACATATGTATCTTCACCTAGAACGTTATCATGCTATTAGTGTCGCAAGAATCATGATTTGGATGATTGTCTTGACTTTTTACAGAAATCACTGGATGATAGGAGAAATTACCCGAAAGAGAAACGGATGTGCTTTGGGTGTTATGGATCCAACCATCCAAAGGCTGTGGAAAGAGAAGACGATGTAAACAGTGTGTTAAGCGTCACCCTACTGCCTTGCATGATGGCAACTATGTAGCGTCACCGAACCAGTCAATTATAGGCAATCTTTCAATAGACGTGGCCTCTACCAATACAGTCTCAGCATCTTGCAAAACAAACCTGGACTTGGGAAAAATAGTTCTTCAAGCCATCCTTCCAGTTTTTGTCCATCAGAAAGGTAAAGACACCTACATAAAGACGTATGCTCTTCTCGACAATGGTAGCACAGGATGTTTTGTCACTGATAATTTGGCTGAAGAGTTAAATGCATTGTCAACCGCTTCATTGTTGAAACTGAAAACCATGCATCGTGTAAATACAGTCAATACATCCTCAGTAGCAAACCTCATTGTGTCAAACTTAGATGGCCAGAACGAGGTATGCCTACCAAAATGTTTTACCAGGGAAGATTTACCTGTGAGCCATAATCAGATTCCAAATGCAAATGTTCTGAAACAATTTCCTCACCTGAAGCAGGTAGCAGATGTGTTGCCAGACTTTAGTCCATCCACTGATGTCGGTCTCTTAATTGGAAGCAACTGCCCTGTAGCACTGCAGCCCCAACGTATAGTGCCAACTGAAGGAGAAAGCCCGTTTGCTGTACTGTATCAACTTGGGTGGACAGTCAATGGCCCTGTTCATGTAAAGTACAACCAAGGAGACAACAACCTTACCTGTAACACAGCCAGCCTTCATGAGGTAACCAGGGTGACTTAATGTCCCACTCCAGATAGAATCCTCAAAATGTTTCATCTTGACTTCAGTGAATAGGACCAAGGTAAAGGACCTGGCGATAAAGGCAACTCCAGAGAAGATGACCAGTTTCTTAGTATTGCCAAACAGAACATGAAGTTTGTAGACGGACATTTTCAGCTCCCCCCTGCCATTTTAAGACAAGGAGGCACAAACAGCAAATAATCGAGAGCAAGCAACGAAGTGAGCAAAATGGCAGAAGAAGAAAATGTTGGAAAATGATCAGTATCACAGGGATTATGTCGCATTTGTGGATAATCTCTTCGCTTGCAACTACGCCTACAAAATACCACCCAGTGAAACCTTCACCTCACCTGAAAGAATCTGGTATCTTCCCCACCATGGCATATACCACCCCAGGAAGCCACAAAAGATCCGGGCAGTCTTTGACTGAAGAGCTACCTTTAATGGCTCATCTCTGAATGACAGACTACTGCAGGGTCCTAATCTCACAAACTCTCTGATAGGCGTCCTTACAAAATTCCGTGCAGAACCAGTGGCATTTATGGCCGATATAGAGGCAATGTTCTACCAGGTAAAGGTGCCCTTAGAACAACATGACCAGCTCCGTGCAGTATCTTCTCCCAGTATAGATAACTTTGCTCTCAAAGCTACAGCTGACAAAGCAGAAGAGAAGTATGGAACTGAGGTTGCTGACACAATTAGAAAGAATTTCTACGTGGACTATTGGCTCAAGTCTGCAGCAAATGAAAGGAAAGTTATCCATCTCATCAAGGATGTACAATCAGCATGTGCAGAAGGTGGATTTCGCTTAACTAAGTTTGTATCCAACAGCCGAGATGTTCTTAAATCAATCCCTTTAGAAGATCGTGCCAAACAGATTCAAACTTGTAACTTGGATTATGATGAAATGCCCATGGAACGGGCACTTGGTCTTCAATGGCATGTCAGCACTGTATGTTTGGCTTCTCAACAGATCTACCTAGCAAGCCAGTGACCAGAAGAGGAATACTTTCAACTGTCTCCTCGCTATATGACCCACTTGGTATGGTTTCTCTTGTGATTTTGCCAGCAAAGAATATTTTACAAGATCTCTGTGTAGACGAAACACTTGGTTGGGATGATGAGATACTACCTGAACTGAACCACAGATGGAAAGAATGGTTGAGTGGTTTACTGCAGCTCAAAGATCTGAGAATACCTAGATGTCTAAGGCCAGTTGAGTTTGGTAGGATTGCATGTAGACAATTACATCTCTTTTCAGATGCCAGTTCCATTGGTTATGGCTGCGTTGCATACTTGCGTCTACTGGATGAAGGTAAAAACATCAATGTGTCCTTCCTGAAGTCAAGGTTGGCGCCAGTAAGAACAGTTACAATCCCTAAGCTTGAACTAACAGCAGCATCAGTATCTCTTCGGCTCGGGAACAACTACTGAACCACTACTGAGATTGATGAAGTATCATACTATACTGATTCTACCACAGTCCTTCACTACATCAATAATGAAACAAAACGCTTCCGATTGTTTGTGGCCAATCGGATTCGTTTAATCAGAGACTACTCGCAACCGTCACAGTGGAAGTTCATAGACTCTCGCACCAACCCAGCTGACATTGCGTCAAGAGGCATGTGTATAGGGCAATTCCTTCATGCTGACACTTGGTTTCATGGACCCAAATTCCTCCACGCTCATGAATCAAAATGGCCAGACTGCTCCATTCCAAGTACACCAGCAGAAACAGTCCAAACCACAGACCTACAACCAGAGATGAATCATTGTATGGAGAAGTTGATCTCTCATTATTCCAACTGGTATCGTTTGAAACGCGCTCTGGCTGTCTACATCTTTCTCAGGGATGTACTTCACTCACGGCTCAACTGACCAACCTTTCACGGTGGGACGACTAGAGGAAGCAGAACTGGTCATTATTAAGTATGTACAACATGTACTATTTCCTTCCGAATGTGAAAGTCTGTCTGATGTCTCACGCAAACGAGGCCGAGTGCTGAAAAGTAGTTCCATCTACAAGCTAGATCCCTTCATGGAAGGTGGAGTACTGAGATTGGGCGGCCGCCTTAGCAGAGCAGATATTCAGGCTGACATGATGCACCAAATCTTGCTTCCCCGTAAAAACCATGTGACAAACCTCATCATTCAGGACATACATGTCAGACTAGGACATGGAGGTATGAATCATGTCTTGTCCATTCTCCGAGAAAAATACTTGGTGATTAAAGCCAACTCTATGGTCCACAATATATTTTCACACTGTGTCACCTGTCGACGAATGAGGACTCCAGTTTGCAATCAGAAAATGGCAGACCTACCAGCCAGCAGAGTAAATCCGTCACCTCCGTTCACCCACACAGGTATAGATTTCTTTGGGCCACACATGATTAAAAAAAGGGAGGAAATATGTCAAAAGGTATGGAGCACTGTTTACCTGTGTGGCCAGTAGAGCTATCCACATTGAAACTGCATGTTTACTTGACACTGATTCCTTTATTCAAGCCCTACGACGCTTCACTGCCAGAAGGGGACCAGTCAAACAGATACTCTATGACAATGGTACAAATTTTGTTGGAGCAGAGAAGGAACTGCGTGAAGCTGTGATGGAGATGGATCAGGATAGAGTGAAAGAGTATCTCTTGAAGCAGCATATTGAGTGGAGGTTTAACTCCCCTGCCGCCAGTCATATGGGAGGGAGCTGGGAAAGAATGATTGGCTCAGTTCGCAAGGTACTTGTTCCTTTGTTGAAAGAGTTTGGCGAGAGGCTAGATGATGAGTCCTACTGGACGCTCCTCTGTGAGGTTGAATCAATCATCAACTTCAGACCGTTGACCACAGTATCAGATTACCCTAGTGATCTCAACCCCCCTCACCCCTAGTCATCTGCTAATGCTAAAATCTGAAGTGTATTTTCCTCCTCCAGGGCAGTTTCAGAGAGATGACATGATGGACGTAGATGGAGACGGGTACAGTATTTGGCTGCGGTATTCTGGTCACGATGGCGCAAAGAATATCTCCCGACTCTGCATGAACGGCAGACATGGCCTGTACCCAAACGTAATCTTCAAATAGATGATGTTGTACTCATCAAAGACGAGAACTTGCATAGGTCTGACAAGTCTGGCTTGGTACGAAGTGTGGAAGTGAAAATTCAGAAGGGTCAGTTGCGCAGACCAGTACATAAACTTGTCTTGTTGCTCGCAAAAGATGAGTAAATGGATGTTGTTCACCAATTTGGTGTGCTGGAGATGGTAAAATATATTGTGAAAGGATAAATCTGCATGATTTGTAGGTTTTTTGTTAAACAGCAGGTAACTGTTTAAGAGGCCGAGTATGTGAATGCAGATATTGTTTCAATGGTAACTGCAAATTGTTTTTATAATTTGTCATTTAAATTATATTTCAAGTATATTCTAACAAGTTACCAAAAAGCAAGAAGTAATTTCAGTGGTCCTTTCATGTAATCAGTTTTCATAAGAGCCTAGCAGTAAGTCTAGAGAGGTGCTGGGGCATTGTGCGGTCATGTGACCCAAAGCATGTGCAGTTCATGCAATCCAGCCACATGGCATAACAGTGGAAGGCCTCATGGTATACAGATGTGTGAATGACAAGAGTGTTGGAACACAAATGTAAGTTTATTTCATGTATATTTGAGGTTATCTGTCAATTCTGAAGGTTTAAGAAATGACTTATTTTGAGTATAGTATTTTATCATGCTTATGGTTATTGAATAGGAATTTGAATTCTAAAGTTCATTGCAGAAATAATTTTATTCTCAATTCATGTTTCATTTGAATTATTATTCAACCAATGTAATTACTAACACAGCAGTAATTATGCCTTAAAGTTATACTGCTGTAAGTAATTTGTTTGAGTTACTTTTTGTTTCTTTTTTGGTTTCTGAACCTCGCCTTTTTATGAACCTTGCCATTTAATGAACAATGGTCTATCTAAAGGCTAATGGAAGAGACCAGCTTTCATGTTACCAATTCATGGATTTGTGTAGTATTGTGCCGACAGTTTCTAACCGTCCCTTGACATGTGGACTTCAATGTCGTCAAGGTTATATTGCCAAATTGTCACCAGTACAACCAAATGCCACAACGTTCATAAATGAACATGACGAATATGCTCTAATGAATAAACTTTGTTAAATGGTGTGAGTTTGTGAGATTTGTAGTTCTTGCATCAACAGTTATCATGTATCGCGTGTGGCACGTGCACAATGAACTCGCATGAGATTATCTCTCTCGAGTACACGTCAATTACTCCATTACTTGTAGGAAGAAGTGTCCAGGAACATGAAGATATGACCTCGGATAATGGTCTTGTGGAGTCTGATAAATGTGAAAATGTGAATTCAACTTTGAATCAAATAGAAAATGGACTTATTGAAGGCACGACGCAAGAAACAATGAGTGAGTTGATTTCAACAGATTTCATACTAGAAAATCTTTCCAGTTACCCTGAGGAGGTTTTGGTTAAAAAAAACGTATACGTGAACTTGGTTATAATGAGATTAACATGGATGAATTAAGAAGAAAATTATTTCAATCAGCAAAATCTTTGAATTTTGAACTGTGAAATTGTGAAAAAATGTAAAACATTTCGCAATGGTGATAGTGTTCTTGTGAAACTAGCAAGAGATTGCTCAAGCTTGATTCACTTCATGAATGGTGAATCCTTCGAAGAAATTAAAGATTTAGTATCTAATAAACAACGATCTACAAGTGTAAACAAAGATTCACATACAACCCAAACAAGTAGCTCAGTGTATCTAGACAATGGCGTAAGCCAGTCTTACTGTTTGAAGACAATAGAGACATGTACAACACCTGTACAGAGCACGCCTCGCATGGGCCAGGTATTATGTGATCTTGCTGAAATGAAGCGATCAATTACAGATATATGTAACAACACTGCCCTGCTGAAAGTGCACTGTCAAAATAATTTGTGGCAACAGCAAATGAATATACGTTCAAGAGCCAACGCCATCGAGACATAGTTTTACATCAATATGAGAAACACAAGAGTAATGGTAACCTCAAGCAAAACATATGCCCAGAGTCCACTGCAAACGCACACGAGGAGGTACAAGCTGTCTCATCAAAGCCACAAGATGACATTGTCAATCCCGGATCTAAAGAAGAAAATTTTAAAGAATTTGATAACACTTCTACATGTCCACGTGAAGCACAAACCACAGTCCACACGACAATCAACAGTGCACGGTCTTCACAGCATCAAACACGTTCAGCTCAGGAATCCAACTTATTGCTACAGAATCTAGATACAATTGAAATCAATATGACATTCAGAGGTGTAGACAGACTGCGTGTCAAACGGTTTTTCCTTAGTGGAATAGCTCCAGATGTCAAGCCAGACGATATTGCTAAATACCTCTCCACTCGTGGTGTAAAAACAACAATAATTCGCCTTATGTCCAGTAGGTGGAAAAGAACTGTTTCAGCTCGAATCAACATTCATACCTCTGATGTCCCCAAACTGGAATCGCGAGCGTTTTGGCCAAAGAACATGCCGGCCCTGGATGAGCTCCAAAGCCTACCTCGCCCAGTTTGAATGATGCTACTGAATAACCTCAATCTTCTCACATGGAATGCTACTGGAATAACAATTAGTGTTGCATATCTACGGGATATCCTAACAAGATATGATGTGGATATCTGTGGTATCAGTGAGCATAGGTTGTTTGAAAAGGATTTGCCTTTCCTGGACACAATCAGTAATGATTATAAAACATTTGGTGTAAAGCGACACTGACTTAAAGCTGCCTAGTAACAGAAAGGTTGGCAAGGCTCGTGTTGCTGTAATGTGGCACAAACGACTTGTTACTGTCCTGGATATACCCGATGATAGAATAGTTGGTACTCACATACATTCTGGACTTGAAGTGAGCGTCTTCATATTTCAAGTATACTTACCATCTACAAACTCAAATGTTCAAATGTATATAGATTACATAGATGCACTTTGGAATTTCTGTGACCGTTATACGGATGAAGGAACTATCATCTTCATGGGTGATTAAAACTGCAAAATAGTTAAAGATGCTTCTAGCGGAAGAGAGGCAGCTGAAGCCAAGTTTTTATCCAGAAATAATCTTACTGCTGTTACTACCTCGGCCCTGTGTAAGGGATCGCATTGCTCATATGTGTCCTTTGATGGTACTAACTCCTCGCTTATTGATCACATTGTTATCCCGGAGAGTACACTCGACTGCATTTCTTCATGTCAAATCCTAGAGGATCACCAGCTCAATGTCAGCAACCATAGGCCTTTTGCTGCTTGTCTGGTAGTAAGCCAGGAACTTTCGTATCAACACCCAGACTTCAACAGGATATCCTACAACTGGAAGAAGTTAAGTAGAGAAGAACTCTGTTCTGGCTACGCAACTGACCTGACGCAATTACTGACTGAAAGTGGTCATTGCCATACTGCACTGTACTCAGTAGATGACGTCAACAAGTATTGCGACACACTGACTAAATGTATCATTGATGCATCAGACAAGCATGTTCCTAAGAAGAAATATAGTCCCCATCTAAAGCCATACTGGTCTACAGAGCTGAAACATCTCCACAAAGCAATGCGTTGTGCTAGAACGTCTTGGATTGGAGATGAGAAACCAAGAGGTGGCAGTCATATCATATATAGGACTTATAAAGATCTAAAAAGAGAATTTAGAAGGTCTCAAAAAAGAACATTGAAGACCAAAGATGCAAGGTCTTGAACGAGATTGACGCATATGCGGAAATGGATCAGTCTGCATTCTAGAAGGCTATAAGTTCTAGAAGAAAAGGTCACCGAGCCGACACGGGTTGTGACATGTGTTTTCAAGAAGGAATTATCACTCGCGATCCTAAAGGCATTGCAGATGGATGGAGAGAATATTTTAAACCACTGTATACGCCATTAGAAGATCCTTCCTTTGACTCAAATCATGAGGACTCTGTTGAAGAACAGATCCGTTCTCCAGTGTGTGCAGATACAGCAGTGCCTCCTGTCGTGTCCAACGAACTGTACTCAGCCTTTTCTAAATTGAACACAGGCAAAGCACCTGGTATTGATCATGTGACCACTTCATGGGGGTCCTGGTTTAGTCGCCTGTCTTACCAAACTGTTCAATGCCTTCCGTACTATAGGCTATGTGCCGCCATCAATGAAACGTGGAGTTATCATTACACTATACAAAGGTGGCAGCAAACCCAAAATGTTACCAAATAGTTACAGGGCAATAACACTTCTTCCTGCTATCTATAAATTATTTGAACGAGTACTACTGTCACGTCTGTAGAAGTTTCACAATCCATCACCGCTTCAGCATGGCTTTAGAAGTGGAATAGACTCAACAATGACTTCATTTCTTCTCCGAGAGTGCATAGCATATTCTGTGGAAAATAACACTAAACTCTAAAGCTGCTTCCTTGACGCTGAAAAAGTATTTGACTGTGTTTGGCATGATGGCCTCTTCTTAAAGCTGAGACACATTGGGACTCAAAAAGTACTCCTTGATGTTATGCTATCAATGTATGACACTATGCAGAGCTGTGTTATTCACAGGGGTCACTCAAGCAAGTGGTTTGACAAGGGACATGGCAAGGAGGTGTACTATCACCTTGGCTGTATCAGTTATATCTTGACGAACTGCTAAAGAGTCTTTCTGCTTCACTGTCTGGAGCCTGTATTAACACATGTGCTGCACCTGCTCAAGCTGATGACATAACACTGCTGTCCTTTACGAAACAGGGTTTAGACTCTCTGTTGGCAATCTGTGCTGCGTACAGCAGTAAATGACGGTTCTGGTACAGTGCAAAGAAGAGTGTCTTTAACGAATCAACTGCAGCCTACAAACGTTCCATAAGAACTTGGTCCCTTGAAACAAGCCAATGCAGGAGACTGACCTGCATACTCACCTGGGCACTGCAATATCCAAGAACATGAAGTCAACGGAGCAGGTTGACACCATCTGCAGAAAAATAAAGTCAACCTTCGTTGCCACCAGAAACATTGGTATTCATGAAAATGGACTTCACCCACTCACAGCAGCAAAGATCTATCAGTCAATTGTTCTCCCACGTGCACCGTACGGCTGTGAAACACTGTATAACATGTCTACAGGTTCCTGTCTGCAGCTGGAAAGGGCGCACAGATTTTGCCTGAAGATAATCGAAGGGTTACCGACAAGAACTAGAACTGATATGGTGCTTTCACTTATAGGTATCCTGCCGATCACTGCAACCATAAGCAGAAGCATATGTTCCTTCCCAAACCCAAACACCTGGAAAACCCAAGTGAAGAAGCATGTTTTCAAAACTGAAACTAATGAACTCGTGTCCCGGGTGGAGACTGATGCAAGCATGTCGCTGTTCCTCACCAATCATAGTGTGTATATTCCACATCTATAGACCATGAGTAGACATCACCCACACAGGCTAGAGAGGCGAAAAGCTACTCTCTCTCTTATCAAGCACCCAGTGAGAACTGAACAGTGCCCAATGTGTTCCTGCATTGTTCATGGTCTTGTACACCACATTCTTCACCTTTGTACTGACAATGATGTAAGCGCAAGACGAGAAATTATTTGGCTGGATATTTTAGATATATTCGGTGTAGACACATATGTTCTGTTATACAATATAGAACAGAGAACGCTGACCGAAGTGCTGATCGGGCGTCACACGTATCACACTGACACCATACAACTGCTGCTACTGGTCGGACAGTTTGCATCTGGGATCGACTGGTCCAGTTTCACTTTCTAAAGACTTAATCTTATAAGAATCCTAAGAATTAATCTATCATAAAATTTCAACACATGCGGCTAACAACTTAAGCTTTTAATATTCAATTAACTTTGTATCTCCAAATCTGGAGGAATTAAATAAACCTACCTACCTACCTAGTTTATCAAGAAAAGGAGACCCGTGAAAATCCGGGTTGGAATTGATCTTCAGAAACCCATGCTTGTTGTAAGAGGCGACTAACTGGATCGGGTGGTCAGGTTCGCTGACTTGGTTAACACGTCATCGTATCCCAATTGCGTAGATCGATGCTCATGCTGTTGATCACTGGATTGTCTGGTCCAGACTGGATTATTTACAGACCGCCGCCATAAAGCTGGAATATTGCTGAGTGCGGCGTAAAGCTAAACTCACTCACGCGAGAAAAGGAGAAGGGCTGGTGCCAATGGGATGCCTACTTCTTGCTTCAACCTTGCCCCCAAATGTGTTACATCGACGGGAAACTCCAGAGTCCCGTTCCTCATGGCGATCGTAGCGCTAAGGTGATCGTAACTCCCATACTTTAACATAGACTTACGACAGTCTTGTCTTCAGGTTTTAGAGTCGATGCTGATGCTTGTTTTTTGTTGCAGATTTCATCCTGAGTATACACACTGACTTCATATTGGCATTCTACTTATACCACGTTCTGTGATCTATAATGTAGCGATGCCCACAGACAGTTTGGCTCAAAATCGGGCCGATGAATTGCAATCTAACTGAAAACTACTATACATCTGATACTCTGTGAAACTCTGATCATGACAAAAACATCAGACCAAAACTCTGTGATTTTTTTGCAGAATTTATTTCCTGAAAATAAAAAAAGTTGTTTAACAATCTATCATTAAAATATTGACACAGCTCACTATTTGTTACGATGGAAGAATGCAAAGAGAGGAACAGCCAGGTGTACGAGAAGCGCGTGCACAAGTGCCGACAAAGTTATTGATTCATTCACCTGTGCTGTGCCGTCTCCATCTTTCTCGTACACCTGGCTGTTCCTCTAATGGAGGACAGCTGGCTGGGGCAGAATAGATTTATTTGAATTCTGCGTCCTCTTTTCAGTTTCGATTTCTACCAATGACAACAATGACAATGTCATTGATCTTGGTGCTTTAGGACTTGTAAATTCCAATCTCTGGACTGACTAGGGTACCTGAGTTTGCTGCCAGTAACACATACTTTCAGACATTCTGGGCAATCGAGAAAGCTGCAGTGTTTGGTCTCAGAAAAAGCTCTTGGTGGGTTCGACAAGGCAGCTCTTTCTTGTGTGTGTGATTGTTTACCGCTGCACTCAGCAATATTCCAGCTATATGGCGACAGTCTGTAAATAATCCAGTCTGGACTAGACAATCCAGGAATCAACATCTTGAGGATATATCTACGCATTTGAGATGCAATGACATGTGTCAACCAAGTCAGCGAGCCTGACCACCCGACCTCGTTAGTCGCCTCCTACAACAAGTATGGATTGTTGAAGAACAGTTCTAACCGGGTCCGGGTAGAAGGGTCAATGGCACTGAAATGATGATCATCCCAGCCAGCCAGCTGTGCCAGGATTACATTTATGTATTTAATCGGGGAACAATAAGGTCCAAGAGCGGTAGCCTGCACCCCCGGCTGATGGTTTCAGGACTGTGTGGACAACGGACAGAAGGCGAAAGTATGTGGTTAAGTTGAAGACGACGGCAGCCATTTTGATTATAGTTGGTAAACAATGGTCGAAATGATACAGGATGATGGTTAACACGTGACAGAATGCACACCAGGACAAGTGGTTGGGGTGGAAGGTGAGATGATGATGAGTGGGGGTGGCGTGGGGGTGGGGCAAGTTTATGATAAGAGAGGGTACACCGAATATTTGCTGTATGCGTTAAACAGACAAAGGAGATTGAATTTCGGTGCACTTTGTACATTTATTAAACAATTCGGTCTTTTGAATTAATGCCGTATTAAAGAATATTATGGAAATTGTTATACAGACTAACCACAGGATAGAAAGATACGCAATAGTACGTATTTTAGCATAACATAGCCATGGAGGCTCTCCCAATGTAATTGCTAAAAATGACTAACCCACACTAATGTTTACTGTGTTTAAAAAATAGTAATGAAAATGTGTACATTTATGGCGACCCAAACATAATCCCATTTCACGGGAGTTTGTACTACCTTCACCGCTCCTGCATGTCCCAGTCCTTTAGCTCCACCTCCTTCAAACGCCAGGTTTTCGAAAGGTAAATCGTATCTTCCAGGGTCGATCTTGTCAAGGGTACTATCTGACTCCACGCCATCTAGTAAATCATCTTCCTTCAACGCAGGTTCCAGTTGTATTAGATGTTCAATATACTTGTGGCGTAACTTCTGGAGTTTACATTTTTCCGTTTCCTTTTGAGAGATCTGGTTCCCCATATTAATCGTGCTCTGACTGCCAACTTGTAAGTATATAATAACGGTAAAGCTGCGAACGAAGGGCTGGGCCAAAGTTGAAACCAAGGAAGGGAAAGAACTCAAAACCGTCAACGCAATGCTATGATCCAGGTAAGTAAGATCATCTAGACACGGGTGAGGGTGAGGTATGACGGTGACAGGTGTCTAACTGCACGTATGTATGCGTAGTCA
Organism: Haliotis rubra; assembly: GCF_003918875.1. Classification (NCBI taxonomy): domain Eukaryota; kingdom Metazoa; phylum Mollusca; class Gastropoda; order Lepetellida; family Haliotidae; genus Haliotis; species Haliotis rubra. The sequence goes on along the minus strand of NW_025767490.1, from coordinate 1,059,834 downwards.
TGTCTGTGCCGTTGTCATCGTGCCAAATGCTTGTAAGTACTTGCAACGTGAGAAGATTGCTCATAGTGAGAACACCTGAATTCGAAATGCACACAAATGACACCTGTCGCATTAGTACGGAAGCGTAGCAGGGCCACGGGGAAAAATAATGTTGGTCTCACTATCTCCTAATTAGGACTTAATATCTCCTACGTAGGACATAGAGTCTCCTGCGTAGGAGATAATGAGACTAAAAGTTCACCGTGGCCCTACTATGCTTCCGTACATAACTCTTCACATTTACTTGCAACAGAAACAGCACATGTGGTGGATTCAATGTTAATAAATGTACTGGATTGTAATTAATTGGAAGCAGTGTATCTACGAATCTGTGAATCAACGAATATGTTACTATGGAAGTCCATCCAGGCAAATTCAACCACATTCTTACGGGTGAAAAATTAACATAGATTATTTCCGTACAGAAGTTGTTATGTTACAAAATGGGTTAACATTTCGATTCTGTTTGAAATAGTTCTATAAATGGTTAATCTTAAACCATTATACACAGGATATATAGTATGTTCTACATATATGTTTAACACCCGAATGTTTTCCATATTCTACAAAGTCAACATTGTGTACTTTTAATGCCTTTGTATCAACCTGTTTCCATAAATAGATCTTATTAGCTACAACAATATTGACAAAAGTCTGTCCTGAACTATTTCTATTTCTTTTCTCAAAATGTTATAACTAATATCAGAAACAACAGTTGTATTCGTATGTCCATTACGTTTCGACCACAACAAGTTTCAATACATTTATTTGTTTCAACCCGTGAAGATCCGGGTTAGAATTGATCTTCAGTAACCCATGCTTGTCGTAAGTGGCGATTAACGGGATCGGGTGGTCAGGCTCGCTGACTTGGTTGACACATGTCATCGGTTCCCAATTGCGCAGATCGATGCTCATGCTGTTGAATGTCTGCTTCAGACTCGATTATTTACAGACTGCCGCCATATAGCTTGAACATTGCTGAGTGTGGCGTTAAACTAAACTCACTCACTCATTTATTTGTTTGTAAAAAAAGGATGTTGTGCTCATCATATGCGAAAAGAAAAAGAAAACAGGATAGAATATTTATAGGGTCTGGTTGTACACGACCAGTGCAATTATTTTGAATGAACTCGGCTAATTCGTTTATGAAAAAAAAAAAGGGGACTAAGTGTACACCCTTGGCGGACAACTATCCACTACAGCCATATATTTCTGAACACACCTTCACATTTCAAATTAAAGAACACAACAACATTCTAATGCTGAAACTAAGCCCATGTCTTTACAAAGGGGCCCTTTTGCTGTGTAAATAGACTTTGCAAAATCTACAAATAATGCATATAATTCCCCACCCACCCCTACTGATAGACAAAGGTGTCCCCTTCTATTGAGCTATTATACGATCTGCCATGTAATCATGTGTCATGATGGTTTTGGAATGGATACAGAAATAGAAGTTATGTGCCTCTATAATCTTAACATCTCGCGTCCATATGTGAAGGGGAACAAGTGAGTGAGTGAGTTTATTTTTCCGCCGCCTTTAGCAACATTCCAACAATATCCATGTGGGGACACCAGAAATGGGCTTCACACATTGTACCCATGTAGGGAATCGAACCCGGGTTTTCAGCGTGACGAGCGAACTCTTTAACCAGTGTGCCATCCCGCCGCCCCATGGGGAACAAGAGTGCAAACTGTGGAAAATATGATCTGTCTAAAAAACTATTAGAAATATGTTCCAAATATGGTATTAAACTATCTGGATGAATGCTTAAAAGCTCTGCTATCACAGTATCAGACCCAGGTTCCTGTTATTCTCAGTTGAATGATGCTGTCAAGGACGTTCACTCCAGATATCGGACATGCATGGGATAAATATGTCACTATCATTAACGAATAATCTTCCGTTTCTCAATTATTATCCGAGAATTAATACAGAATCAATGCATCAGTATAACAGGCAGGATAGGAATGGTGTGTGGTTACAGCGAATATCTAGGGTAACCCTATTTTTTTGCTGACTATGCTTATGAATTGATTTTATGTGCCTGATGTTACCTACTCTGCGGGTCGTCATAAAGTAGTGTCACAACTCTAACTCCGTTATCTGAACAATCTACTATTTTCATGACCCGTGAAGATCCGGGTTAGAATTGGTCTTCGGCGACTAACGGGATCGGGTGGTCAGGCTCGCTGACACATGTCATCGTATCCCAATTGCGTAGATCGATGCTTACGCCGTTCATCATTGGATTGTCTGGTCCAGACTCGATTATTTACAGACCGCCGCCATATAGCTGTCATATTGCTCACTATTTTCAGATACTGATTTTGTCACTGTAAATTTGAATACTTCGCATACAGGTTATTTCTTTCGGACACCAGATTGTCTCAACTTATTGACTGGTAAAGTACATGTACTGCATCGCTACACACCATACTGTCATGAGCTCGTTCTCAAGATGAAACTATATGTTAACTGGTTGTCATGTATCTCGTTTGGCACGTGCACAATGAATTCGCATGCATGCTTTTTGACACCTGAAATTCACACACCTGATATTGAAAATTGAAGAACAGTTGATTATTCTCTAGCCTTTTAATGTTGTGGTATACACGTTAATTTCAACCTAAACTGCGCGTACGTCACTGCTTACAGAAAATCAGCGTCTCCCAGCTATGGGTATGATGGAGATTTGAATGTACCACATAGAAGTGGCCAGACATTTTTGGTGTCCATCCAAACACGATGTCACGTTTTCAAGATAAAATGAACACGAGCGATTTGCCTCGGACTGGCCGTTCACGCGTGACGTCACGTCAGCAAGACAACCATATTCGGCTGACCCATCTAAGGAATCAATTCCAGACTGCCAGTTAGACTGCTCGGAACATTGCTGGCTTACGTACAATCAGTTCCATGATTGTACGGAACCTTCCGAGGGAGCGCAACATTCGGCCCCGACAGCCTGCGATAGCTCCACGCTTGATCCAACGTCACCAACAGGCACGTCGTGTCTGGTGTAGACAGCATCTACGGTGCAGGAGACTAGATTGGGATGGTGTTTTGGTCTTCATATGGACATCTGAGGTGGCAGGGCAAGGGTGTACAGACGGAACTCCCTGTCGCGTCAAAATGACTAGTGATAGTCGGTTATCCATTCCTGGATTCCATTCCTGCTATTCAAATAACCAAATGCAGGAAACACACATTCAGATCACACTTTGTATTTCAGGGGAATACTAGACTTGTGTTTACATGAGGTTGTGACCGGCGCCACAACTGGGACTGGATATTATTCATATACACATTCACGATATGATTGGTTCATACACATATACATATCATACACTCGGAATCGAGTGATGGATTTCATGTAACTATGGAAAGCGTTTTGTCGACTATATTCACAAACTGAACACAAACATTAATTGAAAATCTCAAAATACATACGCAGAGTGTAATTTAGAACATCTTAAATCATAAGAAAAACATTTGGCAACATCTGCTGAAGTGCAAAATCTGTTATTAATTTCGAAATCAAATTGAAATAAAAGAATACAACTATCAAAGCCCATTAAAACAATTATATTTCGCGACATCTGTTGAGATCCATAAACTGAAGTATTCGCAGCGTCCTCGTGATCATTATTTCATTTGCCCAGTTATATGACGAATAAACCTACTGACTACTTATCTCAAATGTTGACCAGTTGCACTCCCTGTGTTGTCATCGTCATCAAATATCCTTTGGGGTCAAGTTTCAAGCATTTCTTTCGTAATGTTTCAGTAGTATTTACGGCAGGTGACAGTAAAAATTGTCTTGACAAGGTACCCACGTGAAAAATCGAATTCGGTGATGGCTAAATGTAGTGTGGGTGATATATAGATGGGTTGTAGGATGGGAGTCTGGGTGATGGCTAGATGTAATCTGGGTGATATCTGTGTGGGTTGTAGGATGGGAGTCTGGGTGATAGCTAGATGTAGTCTGGGTGATATCTATGTGGGTTGTAGAATGGGATTCTGGGTGATGGCTAGATGTAGTCTGGGTGATATCTATGTGGGTTGTGGGATTGGATTCTGGGTGATGGCTAGATGTAGTCTGGGTGATATCTATGTGGGTTGTAGGATGGGATTCTGGGTGATGGCTAGATGTAGTCTGGGTGATATCTATGTGGGTTGTAGGATGGGAGTCTGGGTGATGGCTAGATGTAGTCTGGGTGATAGATAGGTGGGTTGTGGGATGGGAGTCCGGGTGATGGCTAGATGTAGTCTGGGTGATATCTATGTGGGTTGTGGGATGGGAGTCTTGGTGGTGCCTATGTGGGAGTCACGGTAATGACTTGGAGTAGTGTGGGTGATATCTATGTGGTTTGTAGGATGGGAGTCTTGGTGGTGCCTATGTGGGAGTCACGGTAATGGCTTGGAGTAGTCTGGGTGATATCTATGTGGGTTGTAGGATGGGAGTTTTGATGGTGCCTATGTGGGAGTCACGGTAATGACTTGGAGTAGTCTGGGTGATGGCTATGTGGATTGTAAGATGGGAGTCTTGGTGGTGCCTATGTGGGAGTCACGGAAATGACTTGGAGTACTCTGGGTGATGGCTATGTGGGTTGTAAGGTGAGAGTTTTGATGATGGCTAGATGGCAATCTAGAAGGTGTGTCTTGGTGCCTGGATGGTCGGTTAGTTGGAAGTCTTAGCAGGGATGCCTGGGTGTATGGTTATGAGTCAAAGAAAGGCCTGTCTAAAAATAGTACGGAAGTTACACATGCATCTATATTTGCGCATGTTTGTTCGACGCGACAGGGAACAATATACAATTGTCCTTTACTTGGCACTTCTACACGGAGATCCATGCGCCATTCTTGTACCTCAGCCACTGTTAGCCGCCGCGTGACGAGTCGTCTGGTCCCCACAGTCTAATCAAGATATTGCATATGTCATTTCTATAAACATATGTCTTCACATCTAAATAAATGCAATAGAAGGGTGAAACATATGTATACACCATTAACAAATGAAATGAAAGGGTATTGAGCAATAATAGACTTACAAATCATCAAAAGCATGTACCCGTGAAACAGTCGTGCAAAATGTGCTGCATTGATGGAGCAAAATGTTAACATTAAGGTTCAAGTCATTTTTGGACAGTGAAGCAGTGTTCAGGAACGCGTATGACCACCATGAGCACAAATGCAAGCTTCTACACGTCTTGGCATTGACCAAATGAGCCGATAAAGTTGCTGTTGTGGAATGTTCTGCCATTCTCTCTGTAACACCTGCTCAAGGTCATCCACAGTGTGGGGGTGAACATGGAGACCGTAAACACGACTTCCAATCATGTCCCAAGCATGTTCAATGGGATTATGATCAAATGACCTTGCTGGCCAGTCCATATGTGTGATGTTGTTGATCTAAACAACATCGTTAACAACTCTTTCTTAGCCATTATAATCCATGGACGAGCATTATCATCCATGGACGGGCATTATCATCTATAAAACTGAAGTTAGGACCCGCTTGATGTACCAGAGGGATGATTACTGGTAGGTTTACACCGATCAGAGTGCATGTGTGAAGCACGTTCATGCCACACATTTTGCATGTTGTTTCTAAGGGTGGTTGTGTTCGGGTGATGTAATCAATGTTATCAGATAAATCAATTTGACAGTCACTAAATGGGTTCATTGTGTGAAGCCCATTTCTGTTGTCCCCACAGTGATATTGTTGCAATGTTCCTAAAGGCGGCGTAAAACTAAACTCACTCACTCACTCATTGTCGTAGTTAGCAGAATGCCAATCTAACTATACAAAATAAACCTATAGCGTACCGAATAGCCTGAATCTGCCAAGTCTATTCTGATTTCAGGATAAGCGCGTTTGTTTACATACAAGAGAAAATCCGGGCTCGTGATATGCAAATTAGCTTGTGGCAGTTAACGTGATCAATAGGAGTGTGTTGAAATATATGTACGAAAGGTGGATGAATGTCCCGAGATTCAATAGTGGATAAATATCTGAACCAGCGGTGGGGCAGTATCTTCTTGTACGGATTGTGTTACATCTCTATCAGACTGGAACAGGATTTCCTGGTAACGAGTGAGGTATTGTTTTACATTACTTCTTACAATATCCCAGCAATATGTCTGCGGGGGACCCCAGAATCCTAATAATGAGTGAGTATTGTTTTACGCTACTTCTTACAATATTCCAACAAATATCACGGCGGGGGACCCTAGAATCCTGGTAATGAGTGAGTATTGTTTTACGCTACTTCTTACAATATCCCAGCAATATCTCTGCGGGGGAAACCAGAATCCTGATAATGAGTGAGTATTGTTTTACGCTACTTCTTACAATATCCCAGCAATATATCTGCGTACAATATCCCAGCAATATCTCTGCGGGGGACCCCAGAATCCTAATAATGAGTGAGTATTGTTTTACGCTACTTCTTGCAATATCCCAGCAATATCTCTGCGGGGGACCCCCTAATAATGAGTGAGTATTGTCTTTACGCTACTTCTTACAATATCCCAGCACATCTCTGCGGGGGACCCCAGAATCCTAATAATGAGTGAGTATTGTTTTACGCTACTTCTTACAATATCCCAGCAATATCTCTGCGGGGGACCCCAGAATCCTAATAATGAGTGAGTATTGTTTTACGCTACTTCTTACAATATCCCAGCAATATCTCTGCGGGGGAAACCAGAATCCTGATAATGAGTGAGTATTGTTTTACGCTACTTCTTACAATATCCCAGCAATATATCTGCGGGGGACACCAGAATCCTAATAATGAGTGAGTATTGTTTTATGCTACTTCTTACAATATCCCAGCAATATCTCTGCGGGGGACCCCAGAATCCTGGTAATGAGTGAGTATTGTTTTACGCTACTTCTTACAATATCCCAGCAATATCTCTGCGGGGGACCCCAGAATCCTAATAATGAGTGAGTATTGTTTTACGCTACTTCTTACAATATCCCAGCAATATCTCTGCGGGGGAACCCAGAATCCTAATAATGAGTGAGTATTGTTTTACCCTACTTCTTACAATATCCCAGCAATATCTCTGCGGGGGACACCAGAATCCTAATAATGAGTGAGTATTGTTTTACGCTACTTCTTACAATATCCCAGCAATATCTCTGCGGGGGCCCTAGAATCCTAATAATGAGTGAGTATTGTTTTACGCTACTTCTTACAATATCCCAGCAATATCTCTGCGGGGGACCCCAGAATCCTAATAATGAGTGAGTATTGTTTTACGCTACTTGTTACAATATTCCAACAAATATCACGACAGGGGACACCAGAATCCTGGTAATGAGTGAGTATTGTTTTACGCTACTTCTTACAATATCCCAGCAATATCTCTGCGGGGGACACCAGAATCCTTATAATGAGTGAATATTGTTTTACGCTACTTCTTACAATATTCCAACAAATATCACGGCGGGGGACCCTAGAATCCTGGTAATGAGTGAGTATTGTTTTACGCTACTTCTTACAATATCCCAGCAATATCTCTGCGGGGGACCCCAGAATCCTGGTAATGAGTGAGTATTGTTTTACGCTACTTCTTACAATATCCCAGCAATAGTCCTGGTAATGAGTGAGTATTGTTTTACGCTACTTCTTACAATATTCCAACAAATCTCGGCGGGGACCCCAGAATCCTGATAATGAGTGAGTATTGTTTTACGCTACTTCTTACAATATTCCAGCAATATCACGACAGGGGACACCAGAATCCTTATAATGAGTGAGTATTGTTTTACGCTACTTCTTACAATATTCCAGCAATATCTCTGCGGGGGACACCGGGATCCTAATAATGAGTGAGTATTGTTTTACGCTACTTCTTACAATATTCCAGCAATATCACGACAGGGGACACCGGGATCCTAGTAATGATCTGTGGGGAGCTCCAGGTTCCAGATATGTTCATGTACGTTATAGTGGACAAGACACAGTTCACATTTGGAATAATTTTATTTCTTTTGAAACAGCACAGTGAGCAAAAGATATTTACAGTGATTTAATTGTAAATGGACTTAATGAAGAGTATGAGTACATACATCCTGATCTTCACTACATTAAGTGTAACAATAAATAAAAAGAGATTCTTCAAAACAGACGTTGAAATAGTTCAGTACACAGAGCATGTACATATTACAACAGCTATTCTGTGATCTAACCTTTGCGTAAGGCTTTATTCAATCTCCCACCCGTCATAATTATACATACCGACATGAAATAATAAAATATAATTAGCAACTGACTCTGTTTTTCCCAACGGTGTTGAAACATATGCCCTTATGTGATAAATATAAATAGTTTTATCCTCGCACACTGGAAGAATAGGTCAGCTTGACGAGGTTGACACATGTCATCGGTTCCCAATTGCGCAGATCGATGCTCATGCTGTTGATCACTGGATTGTTTGGTTCAGTCTCGATTATTTACAGACCGCCGCAATATAGCTGGAATATTGCTGAGTGCGGCGTAAAACTAAACTCACTCACTTTCTTCGTCAATATTTATTATAAAATATTTCCAAAAGATATTCGACCTACACTATAAATTAATTACAAGACTATTACCAAGTGAGCTAAATTTTAACATTTCCTTGATAAATGACACAATATGTGAAAAACATCTCTTTACTTCGCCCGACCCCCCTCTCGCTGGTTGGTGTTCGAGATGAGGAACACATGAAAACATACGGATGACTTAATGAGTGTTAAATATGTATTATGAACAAATGTTGTGTTGAGGTTTAAGTAATGACATAATTCATCCTGGGCATTTGAAGCTTAAAGGTCCCATTCTCCCATTGGGAGCTACAGTAATAAGATTTCAGATCGCTCGCATGATGTCGTGTCAAACAAGACAACGACTGTTATCAGACATCACGACGGTGACATGGCAGCTGTGAATGTAAACTATTTGAACGTGTAACCATAAGTCCTGAAGCACAGTAAGTCATCTTTGTCAACTCGAGGCTATGGTTTTGACCTGGGCGTCAAGGTTGTGTTGATAAGTGTTTGGTAAATTTGATTCCTGCAGTTAACCCTACGTAGAGTTAGCACATTCATGACTGCGGGTCAAAGGCTTTGGTTCATGGCCTGAAGGCATTCCGCATCCTGCAAAACCAATCTGTACATCTCTCGGTGTGCTCTTTCATCGTCATCTTCAGGTCGACGCAGAGGAGGACGTCGTTGGTGGCGTAGTCCAAGGCAAGAATTCGCGTCTCGTAGTCACCCTGGAAACAGCAGATTCAAAACACCAAAATATTAAGTTGCAATGGAAATTTGAAAATGTTAAAGACTTTAGGGAGGTTTCCCGAAAGCAAATAACAAAATGTTCAATAGAAACTTTTATATTAATTTTGTTGTATATCTTTCTATAAAGTCCATATTCAGATTATAAACACCAAAATGTTCTGATGCAGTAGAAATTATAAATAATTACAGACTTCATGGAGGTTTCTCGAACACAAATCGCAAAAAGATTGTAAGAAACGTTTACATCATTTTTTAAATATTTTTTATAAAGTCCTTATCAAGTCGTTTTTGAGACCTTTCACGGTAAAGTTTCTGTGCAGGTGACACAGACGCTTTCTGTTTGGTGAAATGTTTTGGTGCCGTTAGGTGTAAAAGAAAGAATAAGAAAGTTCAAATCTAAATGCCTTCTCTGTCTGCAAGGTAATAACAGTCTCGTGTAAAGCATGTTTTGATATAACTGGACGTACCTCGGCAAAGAACGCAAGGATAGACGGTATGGGTGGCATGGTGAGGACGTAGTTCTGGATGTTCAGTCTCTGTATCGGCAAGGGGCAGTAGTCGTTGATGCCGACGGATGACAGCATGTTCTGGATCTGCCCGCCTACGTTCCTCATGACGCCAGCCCAGTTGTCGCGCTGCATCGTCGCAAGTAGTGTACACGTGTCGTCGTAGGTGCTGAAATGTGCCAACAGAATGAACATCTTCCAAGCGTTGTGTAACATGAGATTATTGAATATATATATTTTCGCAATCTTGACGCGACATATTGCCGAATGCGGTGTGAAACAGTAGTTAAAGGTCACATGCAACCAAAAACTCAAACATAATTAAAACACAATTATCACTTATTCATGACATATATTATACATTGCTGGTTATGAAAAAACATATAAACAAAATTATAAGCGTACAATCGCAAATCAAAAGTGCAATATTGTGTACTTGGGTTTACTTCCCAAGAAGCGAAGCAGCCGGGATACCGAACCCAGTCAGAGCGGGTAGGTGTGCACTCAAGTGTAACGGCTGGTTCATTTGCAGATGCCCTCACGGCTCATTGTGTGTGTATATATAGAGATGTTGGGTTTTGTAAATACGAACTCGGGCCATAAATCAATGCATTTTGTTTATGGTGTATAGCCTGATTGGTGTTAAGTTCAAATAGACCGATCCAGTCCCGGCCGATAAGCCCCGCCCACTTCGTTTTTGACGTTAGGGGGGACAACCACTGGCAAATCACGATGGCGTCAGCGCCGGCGAAACGTTACGTGATTGCGAACGTTGTTGATGAATTCTGCTTGTGATACTTTGGTATCCGTCGTTTGGGAATGTTATTTAAAGAGGCAAGTTATACGTATGTGATTTTAAATATATTCTAGCTGGCAGATTGCAACTGGCGAGTGAAAATGAGTTACATGCCCGATGAAAAATCGTCTCGACTAGCTGCTGAGACTGTTGGAAGCGTAATTTCTTTCGAATCAATTAATCTATCTGGCAATTCACCTCCGTCACAGCTATTAGCAGGGGAAGGGTAACTGAATTTTGTTGTTTGTATTTATAATTTTATAAAACTCGTGAACACAACCACATGTTCATGTTGCAGATCGTTTCGGTATCTATAAATAGATTATCAACACGTATACTGCGCGTGGCGCCTTTACTTATCTTTTGGCGTTGTTCAAATTTAGTTCAATAATCTGAAAACATGGGTTTCTATCTTTTAATGAATTAAGAGAATGGTAAATAAAAAGCAGAAAATATTTCCTGTCTACTACTTCATGCACCTTATTTGTCTGTATATAATTAATGTAAACAAATCAATCACAGCATAACCTATTTGATCTTATTTGGAACTCTGGAAAAGGTAATTGGGCTTGTAAACAGTATGTTTCCATGGGCGTATCTGGATATACCCAGAAGCAAATATTCAACAGCTGATCTGCAGCAATTCTCAGTAAAGTTTCTCTCTTCAAAATCTGTACACCATGATAAAATGACACTGAATATAAGAAAATAACTTTTTTAATCATCATTTCCATTTTATTTTTCTATATGTACTTTGTTATTGAATCCTAATTTACATACAAACTTCCACAATACTGGACTTCATGAACTGCCAGCGTTTATGTACAGGTATGTCACAGCACCAGAACACAAAGAAGATCCAAGATACAGTCTGGACCTGTACACTAGCTGACCCATCTTCCAGAAATAGGAAACATGTGATGCAAAATCTTGGAACAGAGGATCCACAGTTATCCGAACAATTAACTTGCATTGAAGTAGAATGTTACACAAAATACAAATGTAGATCTATTGTTTTTTTATCAGAGATGTTTAACTGCTAACTACTAGTGTAAATAAGGTGCAAAGAATATATCCTAAGTTCAAAGTTTTTGTCAATACAATTACATATTGACATTATTGCTTCTTAATTAAACAATGATAATCTTTGTTTTATTAGATCTGAGACCATATCCCTAGAGGACATAACACTGATTTTGATCTATTTCCTTTTCTGAGATACTTACTGGTGTCATAAGAATTATAGTAAAGTTGATTCAAAATTTGGTCAAAGTCATAACAAAGGTTTAGGAAAACAGACATGAAAATGTCCTGAAGCGTTCACCTCCTACAAACCAGTGTGCAATTAAATATGAAACTCATTTTCCAAATAACCATCAACAAACCTTGAACAATTTGTCCAAATCCATCATCTTAATAAACACTAGCTTTGGCTCAGTCTTCAAATATTAGTAACCTCCTAAAAAAACTGATGATTTATCAGAAGAATTACATCAAATATGGGTTAAATATATGTTTCAATATTTATTCCGTTACATGAAAAGTCAACTGAGATTTTTGTAAGTTATTCTGTTCCAGGACTGGATAATGCCTGACCAGGGTTGACCAAAACGTAGCCTTTGCTTTTTCAAATTCTCTGGATGTTGAAATAACTTAAATGAGTTATGATACTAGCAATCACTTTCAGAATTATCTTATTAGTAAATGTAGTATTTAAAAAAACATCTAAAAGCAGGAGCCAAGAAACTAAGTTAATACCAAGTGATTGTCCTGCCATGATATGTATGGTGTTTGTTTGCCTAGTTCTGCCTTAAAATCATAAGAATCTGATATGTCAATCAATCAAATAATTATTTATTATTGATTAGATTATTATTAATTTTATTACCCTTCCACGTTTACTAAAAAAGCAAGATTCTTAAAACATACCTTGCTATCATTTCCAGTGAATTAATCAAAATTACAGTTCTAATATTACTCCTAGAATGTACCAATATATGTGAATAATTTATGTGGTAACAAAACTTCAAATAATGTTCTCCTAATTAAGATATACACTTTATTTCACTCCGTCCAATACTCCAGAAAGTCGATCACTATTCTTCTCACATAGTTTTCGTATTCGATCAACATGGAGGAAGGTAATTAAATTCAAAGTCCCATGCAACTCTTTATAAAAAAGCTGAAATATTTAAAGCAAGGTTTTATAGGCACTCATATGAATTAAGTTTGATACTTGGATATTGCATGATAGGCAACTGCTGACACTGACAATATTTCCGTTTGAATAAAAAATATTACTCCTCGAATATTTTGCTCTGTTAACAAGATACTGTAGGCCTTTCATTGTGCTTATGAAACTTAAAACATCCTAAAATGTGTGACAAATTGAAGAATATCTAAGAGCGAAGGGGACAATATCCGCCACATTTTCTTTCATGTAACAAGTTTTGCTATTTCGGTTGACCGTAACCGAAATGGAGATTTGTTTACATTGTGTCACGGCTTTCTTGCATGTCTCATTTGAGCTTTATGGCGTACCAACTCAATGCCTAGTAAATTGACTAAACACGTTAAGCAAAAACAATTTTGTAGTTACGAGAATTGTCCGTGTTTATAACACTTGCAAAGTCTTAAACTGCTTTTTGTTGTCATCAATTGGTAATGATTTTGCACATGTGCAAAAGTGTGGAAATTCGTGCAAATTCTCATCAGCAGGCAGACGTAGGTTTCCTGAACGATGGTGCAGACATTTAACTGATCGTTAGGCCTATCGCGTTTCTTGATCCGCCTCCATTTTTGTTGTCTTGACCGTAATGGTTTGTTAAAGGTACACATCAAATCGCAGCAATATGTAATAAATATAGCGAGTGTAAATGGCATAATTCGAAGCACATCGCTTCGGAGGCATCGTTTGACCCCGGAAAATAAGTCCGACAAATCCACACAGCGCGCCCGGCCTGCTGATTGGCCAAATTTGACGCATGCGCCAGTTTTGATTGACAGACTGGATCGGTCTATTGCATGTGGTCAGTGATCGCAGTTGTGTATTGAATATTGTCATTAGCAGACAGGCAGGCAGACTCAAGACATTGAGTTTAGTCTGTGACAACGACATAATATCACAGTTAGAAATTCTGTCAACGCTAAATAATGACATTGCTTTTAAGTATCGAACTGAGAAAGTGACTCGGTAAGAAGAACGTGTGGTGAAATAGACAAATGAAATTATATAAACAGTTTATTTACTGTCATAATATGTAAAAAGCTCGCGCCTGTGAGATATCAACAAAACATTAGGAAAATAGCTCACACCAAAGCCTTCACCGAGTATTCACCGGACAGTCCGCTTCCAAGTTGCGCGAACCTATTTCACTGCGCACGTGCTATGAGCGCAGCCCAGCTGTTGAAACCAGTTTTCCCCAGAAAAGTCGGGGGAAATTTAGTGAATCGTTTGAACTCCGATTTCGGGCGTTTTTTTTCATCGCGTTATATTTCAACTTTATAAGTTGAATTTGCATTTTTGATGATTTGTTTCGTTAAGTCCATACCGAAAGGTATCAGAATCTGCAAAGTTGTGTTTTACGTTGCATGTGACCTTTAAGTAAGATAGAACAAATCCAATTCTCATGCGTCTTTTTTCTTATAACCCCACAGAAACCTGAAGCCTCCACTCACAATATAATCCACACAAAACAGTCATGTTTAAATACGCACCGCAACGTTTTTGTATTTCTTTGCAATTTGACATTCTCGTATTGAAATAAAGTGAGTGAGTGAGTGAGTTAATATTTAACGTCACATCGGCAATATCTCAGCCATATCGTGACGAAAACAATGTATACAATAAAAAGTGAAAATATTTTGAAGATTAGAATCTGTCAACGATGGACAGTAAAAATAATAGAGAATCACAGCTATGAATATAAAACTAGCGAGCAAAGCTAAAACGTTCCAATGAAAGAAGACAATACAGTATAAAACATGGGCTACAGATCGCCAACAACTGAAGGTAGATCACCATACTAGGAACCATGGGGACGTACATTACTTTGCTACTTGCATGGACCCTAGCTGGATTTACACCATCCCTTCAGCCGCTGACGATTGTAGGAATTTTAGCCGGCAGTTAAAAGAACAAAAATACTACGTTTAAAATATGGTAAATTTACATTTTACTTTGAAAGTTTTGGGACTTACGTACCCTCTCAGAAGGACAATAATTTTACAGTACTTTAACCCTCTTTGAGGGTACAGCCACGAACAATCTAGGTTACTAATCTAAATTACCAATCTTCAAAATATATCTATTTACAAAACACATTAATCAGAATTCATCAAATAAATCAATTTCTTTTAAAAACCAATAATTAAATGAAATATAACAGTGGTAAATAGATCTTTCATTATTTTTACATTGAAGAATTTACCCCTTATGATGGAGAATTCAACACAGTCAAGCAGGACATGCTTGACCATGGTTCTCTCATCACAAGGGATACACAACGGAGGATCCTCACCTTTCAATATGTATGCATGAGTATATCTCGTGATTGAAATGAAGAAAGCCAAATAATGACCTTTTTAAGTTCGTATATATACTGTTTTCAATATTATTTCATGACGCAATATATTGCCAAAGCCATGTGACACAGTACTTCAATAAAGTAGAGCAAATCCAAACCTTTGGCGTTATTTCTATTTTAACCTAACAGAAACCTGAAGCCATAGGGCCCGTATGTATCGCGATGTGCTACTTCCAGTACTTAGTTGGTTCCCGGCTCCCTTTGTGCGAGCCATCTTGCGATATGCGAGACGTGGCCCAGTAAACTTCCGGTACCAGATTCGCGGTGGCACGCGTATAGTCAAAAACCAGTCCTGGTCCAAATTGCGCAACCGCCAAATATGACTTTACTAGACCGGACCAAGTGTATAACCATGCCTGGCTGTCACAGCGTTTGACAGTCGTAATAGTTGGCTAATTTGGGGATTGTTATACCTGCAAGGAGTATCGGTTTCTTACTGTCAACTGACAACCATAAAACCATTCGAAAAGGTATGAAACGTTGTTTGTCGCCGGAAGTATTAAGGTGTCGCGAAGTGGCGTGACCTACTTACGTGCCCTATACCGTCTTAAACCGTGTAGGTGAAGGCGATAGTTTACAAAGTCCACTTACCACGACCCAACGTTGAACAGGCATGGCACTGGCAGGTCGATCCAACTCTTCCTCTTGGACGACAGTTTTAGTATCATCCTGTTAAGGTGTGACCGAGTAGACGAGGCTTGTAGCGTGAAGCTCATGTTCCCAGGAACCGTCACTGGCATAGGCGTGACGGCAAGGTTGTGGACTGTTATCGATGGGTCAGTGCCTGGGAAAGAACGTCAGAATCATGAGCACCACAGACACATGAATACCCCACTCAGACACATTATACTGACTCCGAGCCGACCAGTCCTTGTTGTACCCATTAATGCCGAGCGCCAGGCAGGGACCAACAAGTACCATATTTTAACGTCTTTTGGTATGACGCGGTCGGGGATCGAACATGGCATTTAGGATAAATGTGAGATTCATAGGATCTTGACGAACCTTCCTTTTTCACACCCCAAATCGTGTAACCTTTCGTCGTTAGTAACTATAGAGTAATACTTATTGGGTTACGTATTTGTGCTTTAGAACCGACAGGGATCACATTCGTCACACTGAAAGAAGCGTCATGAGCAAGCTGAGGCAGTGAACGTAGCTCGTATAGGCTCCGTGCTTTACATCCTCGAATAACATAAAGTATATCGTGATGAAGATGCGAGTTGTTTCATTGATTTTCCACATGAATATGAATGATCACATTAGATCAAGTCCATAGACGAAGGAAGCATTATTTTAAAAATCCGGTAAAGCAGGACATGCTCGCGCTTTTTTATGGACACCTGGTGTCATATGTGCATTTCAGCGATCCGTTGATACAATACTCATCACTATTTTAAATTTACGCCCAGTGAAATCTGCCTCGCAAGATAGCTGAGACTCTGATTATGTTGAATACCAAACATATAGTCGATGTTATTTACAATTGCCGTTACTAGTACGTATAGTATATATACCGTTTCAAATAATCATATTTACCGTTTCAAATTAGTATATTCACCTTTTTAAGTACGTATATTTGCCGTTTCAGATAAGAATATCCACAGGTTCAAATAGGTATATTTACAGTTTCAAATAATTATATTTACCGTTTCAAATAAGTATATTTACCTTTTTTAAGTACGAATATTTACCGTGCCAAATAAGTGCACTTACCGTTTTAAGTACGTATATTTACCTTTTAAGTACGTAAATTAGCTTTTCAAATATTATATTTACCTTTTCAAATAGGTATATTTACCGTTTCAAATAATAATAATATGTAATATATAATATTTACCATTTCAAGTATGTATGTCTATACTTACCTCTTCAAATACGTGTATTTACCTTTCAATTAAGTATGTATACCGTTTCAAGTAAGTATATTACTGTAATAAGTATATATATTTACCGCCTCAAGTATGTATATTTACCTTTTCAAGTATGTTTATTTATCGTTTTAAATGATACTCAACTGAAGACAATTCAAATCGTTCTCGTTTTCGAAATACGTATGTATGAAAGGTCACAGGTAAATCATATCAACGTCGAATGACTATCTATTATCCAAATCGATGTCAAGCACAGATATGTATGTACAAAGGGAGTGAGAAACTGTCATCAGAAACGATACGCGGTGACAAACGCTCACTCTACTTGATAACAAGTGCGTGTTATATCTTCGTGTCACTGGCACGGGGGATGTTATCATCATTTGAGATAACCTATCGTCATGTGAACTCGCCATACAATCTACTTTGAAACCCTCTTACCGCAACATACTACATGAACACAATGAACATTAATCTTTAACCCGAAACTTTGTAAACTTTGGGAAAGCGAAATCCAAACACGCATACCAACACTGATGCCTGTAATAAATATTAAATATATCAGCAATTATTAAAGATGTACAAACCAACAGCATAATAAATAACGTCAGATACTCGGAAATACAATTTTAAATAAACCAATATAATTAAACAACAAAGGGGCAAAAAAGTGAACCTAGTTTGAATTTTCATGTAATTTAAAAATGACTTCCTTTTTCCTGCAATACTTTAAGTAAAAAGTCAGTTCAATGTAGACAGGGGTAAGAAATTATTGCAAACACATATCCACTATTATTTATATACTTTCCAATGATGTAAATTGTACCCGAAAAAACGAAATTTATCGTGTGTGACTGCTCAAACTGTAACGTATCGTTCAATGTATGAATACACCATAAAATATATCATGCACTGTTTTAAAAAGACATCTTTAAATCACCCGCAGATCATCTGGGAATGACAAAAATGCTTTGTGTTGAAGGAGGACAATACAAACCATATCATGTTAAAGATATAACCGCGAACTTTAGAGAAGAATGATTCTTGATTACCTGCCGAAACAGATTTGACTGGCCAAAACCTAATCTGTCCTACTGCCTAGCCCTCCCTGCAATGCTAAAGCCCTATAAGAAGCAAATCTAGATTTCCTCAGGTTCAGGTTTTCTCATCACAGTGGGGCTCTTTTTCAATATATAGGGGTTTGTTTGTTGCTCACAAAACTATGCATTCAGAGACTACGCGTTAGTCTAGCCGAAAACGACAACGTCCTTGAAACCTATACGGATGGATAGCCAGAAAACCATGAGTGAGAAACATGTCTGTCATTTCTTGGAAGGAGCAAGATTTTCAAACAAAAAGATTTCTCAACAAATCGCAGTCTGTAAGAATTACAAGACAAAAAGCTGGTGTTCAACAAATGAACAGTTTGAAACTCAATCACCACAGAGAAGAGAGTGCCGTTGTACAAGACAACCTAAACCTAAGTTATAGCCCGGAGTTACGACCACCCAAGACCCTAAGACCGGCATCCAGCACAATCGTACAACGCGTCCGTCCTGTGCAGCTGTTGTGTCTTTAAAAATTGACATAATGTGAAGAATTGCAACGATCCAGCCGTTAACCAAAGAATGAAATGCTCTTACCACAATCGCTCCATTGTAAAGATGTATATTCGGATCGCACAACAACAGTGAAAATCACAATGCAAATCCCTGTCCACAGAGAATTCATGTTGTCAGTTAGGAGCGCCGCCTCTACGACCGGGGTTCAGAGAAGTGTAATGAGTGTTTGAAGGACTCATGAGGTTGCAGGTTGTATTTATGACGTTGCAGGTGCTCGTACGATGCTACATCGCGCGATATTGTAATCTCACGTGGTCGTAATCATTCGGAAGACTTCGTATATTTTCGTATGCGATCGGATAAGCTTCATCTTGCACTCGTACAACGGGCTCCACTCTTACGGAGATGTCCAATGGTAATCGGCTTGTCGCTTTTATTAAACAAAATAATGACTAATATGAATATTAATGTTTTAGAAAACTAAAATTAAGAAAACATGAGATGGAGAAGGGAAGAATGAAGGGTGGCTTAAATGCCGACTGGTTAGGGAGAAAGGTTAAGGTAATAGAACTACATTTCACTGATAACTGCGGTTGACAACAGGAGGTTAATGTACGCACTAACAACAATTCTCTTTTCGAAATTATGCTGCTTTTTTTTCTTTTTTGACTCTTTCTCTCTTTGCCCGTTAGAGTTGAACAGAGTAATTTTGATAATGGAACATTGTTGATTTACTTCTCTTGTGTACACACGCACGCACATGCAAATTTTATACACGTTTTAAAGTTAAAGTATATTTGGTATACGAGACCATTCCACCATTTGAATCACGAATTCGTTACTCTTGAAGATCCGGGTTAGAATTGGTTTTCAGTCACCCATGCTTGTCGTAAGAGGCGACTAACAGAATCGTTATGACACATGTCATCGTATCCCAATTGTGTAGATCGATGCTCATGCTGTTGATCACTGGATTGTCTGGTACAGATTCGATTATTTACAGACCGCCGCCATATAGCTTGAATATTGCTGAGTGCGGCGTAGCACTAACGAGTTTGTAATGTACGTTTTTCTTCTTCAACCTAAAGTATATGGCTGTTGATCAAAACTGATTATTATCAAGAGCATAATGATTAGAAATTTTAAATATGACTTGTGCCATCGTTTCATACCTGTCAATCCACTCACTCACTCACTACATTGTCAAAGCGTATCAGCAACATATCTCAGTCACTGATAATATCGTTTAATCGCACGCTCGTTATCATTACGTGAATAAACAAGACAATTCACCACGGGGTACTGGACCCACCAATCCTTATGGAGGACGGGTGCAGCAGGTCTAAAGGTGGTAATATACGGCCGCTATCTGCACATGTGTCACTGAATGGTGTAAGTAGTTCAACACAACCATACAGGTCAGTAGTACTTGAGTTCGATGAGAGCCAATTGCTCGTCACGCCCAGCATCCGGTTCGATTCGATACATGGGTACAATGAGTGCCACGCATTTCCTGTGTTCACCGCGGTGATGTTACTGGAATAAAAACATACTCTCTAAATATTGCATGAATCACCCTTCCTTATCATAACGCAATACGTGGAGCGAGTGTTAAATTGTGTTTGTGTTCATCATATAAGTATATAAGTATATATGTACTTTTAAAGAAAACAGTTAACGGCACCAAACAGAACTGAAATGTCATTGGCACCTTCAGTACAAAAAGTTAACGTAGAAATCTATAAGCAAATCGCCAACAAACGAATGTTACCAATTTGCCATTGTCTTATATTATCTATTTGTCATAAAAAGTATCGTGACATATGTAAACGGACACCTGTTGCCACACCACATCGACAGCATCTGTCACCCTTTACCCCACGCATCCGCGGACACTCCCCAATTCCATCCACCGGCAGATACATACAAGGACTATCGAACATATGTAACTTCTGTCACACAGATTGATATTCAGACAGGAACCTACTTCAGATATAAAGGGCGTGTACCACCGCAGAACAGTGTTTGTAGCTCTCACGTGGATGACTGACTGACTGACTGACTCAGTATGGTTATACGCCACTTTTAGCAATATTCCAGCAACATCACGGCGGGGGACACCAGAAATGGGCTTCACACATTGTACCCATGTGGGGATTCGAACCCGGGTCTTTGGCGTGACGAGCCAACGCTTTAACCACTAGACTACCCCACCGCCCCATCACTTGGATGAGCACCAAAACCTAAACCCGCCGACACATGTGTCCGTACAATCGCCAAGTCTGGACCAGACACTCCTGTGATTAATCCCGCTGGTTGCCTCTTACGACAAGTATGGGTCACGAGAGAGAGAGAGAGAGAGAGAGAGAGAGAGAGAGAGAGAGAGAGAGAGAGAGAGAGAGAGAGAGAGAGAGAGAGAGAGAGAGAGAGAGAGAGAGAGGAGAGAGGGGAGAGGGAGATAGAGAGAGAGAGAGAGAGAGAGAGAGAGAGAGAGAGAGAGAGAGAGAGAGAGAGAGAGAGACCTTCACACGGCCGCACGCATTCCCCCTGACACCCATCAAGCCTGAGCCTGACACAAACACAAATAGCCTCCCATCCCAATCCACCCATGCAACCCCAACCCCAACCCCAACATACCCTTGTATATCAGCACATCTATACACCCAAGTGATCGTACAACATAAAATCTCCCACACACCATACATCACATACACACGTGTACACTTGCATAAACACGCACACACACGAGCAGTCACACACAAAAGCACATACATACATATATACATACATACGATACACACACTTGTTCATGCAATAAATGCTAAACATGCTGAGATACACACGACTGCACAAACACTATGATACAAAAAACTACAGTAAATTTAAGAAGAGATATGAAGACGACGAGTTTTAGCGATGAATCTAAGGTGGAAATGACAACCGTATTTATGTGTGCGAGAAGATTGGTACCCATGATGTCACTGTCTACCCACTGGAAAACGAATTATGCTTTGAGGATACATAACGTTTGACGATGTGGGGACATTAACATTCTTGGAAGGGAGGGTAAATGCCCAGATATATCAAGCAGTTGTGAAGGAAAATCTGAGGCCAGTGGTTACTGGAAATTTCCCCTTGTCTTCAAGATTCTCTTATCTTTCAAGACGGCAAAGCTCCCGTTCAGCGCGTTATCCACGATAGATTGTTAACTCGACACCCAAATCCAGTCACTCACATGACCTACAGAGGCTCTGAGCATTAAAGAATTTAAAAACATTTGGCTTCGTATCACAAGAGTTGAAAACAAATGTTCATAACATCAGATCTACAAGGAGATATACATGACATATGGGAATCTTTGACTGTTGACATAAAAATATATACTCATGCCAATAATGGTTGTCAGCCCAACCACCCCACACCCCCTCTCCAATTAAAAAATTGAAGGGGGTGACGACCATTATTGGCATGAGTATACTAGGGTTATATTACCCAATATTAGGTATGTCAGTTACATATTTTGTCTTTAGCGAGCCAAAAAAATGTGACAGTTTACACTTCCGGGTTCGTGAAGTCACCCATCTGTCTGTTAACGTATAACTGCATGAACGCACAGGTAACTTTTATTGGCATTGCTTCCGCGTATGAATCGAAAAAGTAGTTCCTGTTGTCTAACGTCTGTCGTTTGCACAATATGTTTTTCGATTGTGACGTCAAGTATATCGCATTGATCATACTATTACACGGTATCATATAACATACAGCTGCGGTCTTGTAGTCTGTAACGATCGCATCACGTTGTTAGGCTGGGGGTTGTTTTACCTGCTAACGTCCATCTGTCGATGAGTGCAATTTCATGTCTTCTCGCGTTACTGTTTTTCTAAAATTTGTGCATGCTAGTTTGAACGATGTCATCTTCTTTCATAGCGGAATAATGCCTGTCGTTGTTGTAGGTTTACCAATGTTTCTTTGCGTGAAAGATTTTGTGTTTTAATGAAGAACTTATTTTGAGTGTTGATCATTTACCTTTCTTCGTGGTCTCACCATATGTTTTCACCATAGTTAGATCATGGAGAAAGCCAGTCAGTGTAGTTTGTTAAACCGTGTTCATTGCTATACCACAGTGATTGTTAGACCATTGGGATTGGTTAGATATTGCAGATTGTCTGACCCTCAGATTTTAAGAGGGTGCAAATTATCAAACCCGAGTAGCACCAAACTGAACAAGCTTTTTCATTTCAATAAACTGGGAACAATTAGGAAATTAGCAATATTTTGAAAAATACTAATGTCTCGTTTAAAATAATGCCCCCCAAAAGAAAACAAAATAACGTATGACTGTAACATGTTCATTTAACTGGTTGAATGCATGTACAGACATAATATATTCTTGCAACCAACCGTTATGTATATATTACCATTGTATTTATCATATATATATGTCACATATATATGTTGTACATAATAATGACGCAAATGTGCCCCTAATGCCGCAGAACGCGGTCGGAGTGTAAATGAGGTTCATTTCAGTAGTACCCGTGAAGATCCGGGTTAGAATATTGATCTTCAGTCACCCATGCTTGTCGTTATAGGCGACTAACGGGATCGGGTGGTCAGACTCACTGACTTGGTTGGCACATGCCATCGTATCCCAGTTGCGTAGATCGATGCTCATGCTGTTGATCACTGGATTGTCTGGTCCAGTCTCACTTGTTTACAGACTGCCGCCGTATAGCTGGAATATTGCTGAGTGCGGTGTTAAATAACAAGCCAGCAAAGCCAACCACGTGAACAGAAGCTGTTTTGTCATTAAGTGCGGCATTGAAACAACAAACAAAAACAACTATGCATGTGATGATCGTATATAGTAGGAACACATCTGTGCACATTACCACACAGCGCACAGAACACACTTCAACTATCATGGCTGGACGTTAAATATGTATCGCACCCTCACCAGCAGTTGGAGTGGACACACATATCTGTTGGACCACATCATGGCTCGTGGAACCGACTTCCCCCCACATGGCTGTGATTCACTGAATTGTCTGGTCCAGACTCGATTATTTACAGACCACCGCCATATAGCAGGAATATTGCTGAGTGCGGCGTTAAAGAGACACTGACCCAGAGCAATTCCCCGGGACTAGTTGTTGCTTTTGTTATTGTTTTCCCCCCGCATTCATGGATAATATCCCGCAATTCTTGACTGGGTTGCGATCTCTGCACCGCAATTGGTAGTATAAGTATAATATGTACGAGTATATCCTTACATTGACCAACTAAGATGAAATCTTTTTTACTTTTACTTTTTTAACACTTCAATCTTTATTGTTATGATAACAAAAGAATACAATTTGACGTCATCTGCCACTGATGTTACGACTTTAAAAAAACACAATGTCAATGTACGTCTTTATATTTTGTTTTATAATCCTAATCAATTTATTGTTATAGTTTTATTTATTTTGGAATATAAAATATCATAATACATACACGGTCTGTTTTAGAGGATTTATAACACGACTGTAATATCTAGACATTTTGCCAGCGTGAGCCATATTTCACACACACGCCCTAAGTGCAACCTAGTGTATGTTGTCTGTCTCATTGAACTTCACGGCGAAACAAATGAAAGTGCTGAATGCTACAACAGATGTAATATTAAAATTACAACCGACTAAAGGAACAGCAATAATATCAGGCCATAACTTTGTTCGAGGAATGTATCCATCAATATCCACATAAATAAACGATATGCCATTCATCTGCAGCTGAAAAAGAACCCTGCCCCATGCCATGTGTCGATTAACAGTCTAATATCGAAAAAATGTTTGTAACGTTATAACTAGTGGTAGTTTATCAACTGTTCACGTGACTGTTTCAGGTTTTTCACATTGGTGTACCACTTCATTGGTCACCCAAGATAGCATATCTGACAATTAATTGCATGATGAAGGAAGAAGAAGAAAATAGTGTTTTTGTGTCCACATATGATGTCCACCATTCTTTAAAAAAATAATTTAGTTAGACAACAATGTACAAGCAATCAACGTATAGCATATTGGCGGTTTATCCTTTGAGGGTAGGACGTTGCGTTTACACAGGCAGTTTAAGACAGAATGTGATCATTATTCAGTCTACGTTAGTAAATCTACATACAAAACACTATATTTTGACAATTCTGCTGTGCAAGATAAAAGTAATTAATCAGGCTAATCTTGGTGGTGTTACCACTAATTATACCTGTTATATATTCATTAATGAGTGAGTATGGTTTTACGCCGCTTTTAGCAATATTCCAGCAATATCACGGCGGGGGACACCTGAAATGGGCTTCACACATTGTACCCATGTGGGGAATCGAACCCGGGTCTTCAGTGTGAGGAGCGGACGCTCTAACCACTAGACTACCCCACCGCCCCTTTAAATTCATTAACTGAGCATCAATTTGTCATTTGATGACAACTGATCAGGTTTAGGTTTATGCCACCAAACATTGGTTACGGCAAGGGAGTAATAATCGCTGTATTGCATGCAAGTTTCATTGCCTAAAAACTATTTGTGGACACTGTTTTGAGGGTGCGAACTGAACTTCTTGATTACACATGTGGAAGTCGCGATTGCTGAGCGGGTTAGGCGGCTGACTTTAATTAGTGTGCTGGCGATTAGGTGCCTGACTCTGAGGGTGTGGGTTCGAATCTCGGTTGGGACTCAGCCCCCCAAAAAGTACTAGAATCTGTACTTTACAGAGAAAGTGTAATCCCAAATATAACATATGTTACATGGAACTTTATTGTTGCATAAGAAATACGGAGTGCGGCGTAAAACTCAACTCACTCACTCACTCATAAGAAATACGTGTAAGCATTTGTTGTTTACAAAAGTTATAAACTGTATATAACTTTTTATTTCAGGAAATTTATTTTTTCCCTAGCAGTGGCTAAGTGGGGTTGACTTAGTTAACAGATTCAAATAAATTAAATGTGTGCTTTTAATATCAAAGGTCACATACATTACATTGTTACATGGTATGATATCGAGGTGAAAAGCACCCACAGAAATAGAATCAAATTGGATCACTCATCATACCATCCATGCATCAGAAAATCCGAAAAAGCCTACACTGCTGGGATACATAATTACAATCAAACAAAAACTACCGGGGACATTTTCAAATAACGGCATCATTGGCGGTGGCATCCACCCTTCTTATTGTCCAGCTGTTTAGGTGCAAGAAATTCTGCCAAGGTGGACAGCTGACCAGTCCCCTTGTTCGTCACGGTCGAGGGAGCAGGGACTGATCATATATAAGACTGACCATCCTGACGTAATTAGATTGCTGGCGCGAAACATTAATCGCTGTGGATCAGTGCCCCTTTAAACATCAACCAAACCAAACCATTTCAGTAAACTGTTTAGCTATGTCGATTGTGACTCTGTGGGGATTACTGCATAATGCAGATAGGTACACAGTGCAAATTGTTTGTCTGTGTTGATTGTCTCTCCCAGAGCCGTGAAATGGTGCTTTGGTGAACATTCATGCGTCGGGCAACTGCACGTTGAGACTGGCCAGCTTCAAGCAAACCAATGGCGATATGACGGTTGGCTTCACTTAGACGTGGCAATTTGCGTTCGTCAACAATATTCCAAATACAGTGAATAATCGACAGACAGCGATCAACCTTTTATACCCATCATTGATACTATCTGATCCCCAACTTTCACGTGCATTGCATGTGAATTGTGTATTCTGTGACACTACACGCCGAAATTGAAAATCATGCTGTTAAATACGGGTATTTTACGGATGGTGCGTTTTGTTGTGATGTTTAAAAACCTAAACACCATAGGACTCATAAACAGAGCAAAACCTTTTCTAAAATGAATCACGTTTTAATTAATTGCTACATGAAATTTCTATTTTCATGATGCGTTTCTTTTTCGGAGAGTTTATTAGTAGGTGTAATTGATGGATGTTTTAATTCCCAAGTCAACAACTCAATCTAATGATTAAAAATATATTTCATTTGCACAGGAATAGAAATCATTCTACATGTGAAATGGATGTAAATACTGCTTGAATACTGCTGCGTTTTGGCGATTGATATTGCTATGTGTAAACAGAAAAAATGTTACTATGCAAGCAAAAATGTTAACAAAGATAATTTGAGATGTTCCTACACAATATTGACTTTGTATACACGTACATTTATGTTCAGGTGTGGGAAATCTGTTGCATAACGTCTATGACGTCAGGGATCACGGTGCCATACACAGTGGGGTATTTCAAATGTTATTGTAAATACTTAGGTTATGCACTCAAACTTTGTAAATATAAACTCTTGTCAGCATGACTTATTTTCCCGTGGATCATTTCAGTGCATCTTCACTCATGCATTAAAACTAGCTAATTAATGCTGGTAGTATTCATTACCTAATGTATTGCTAAGCTTCACTGTTCTATATAAGTATATTACATAGTCTAACAGTACGTATATTGCTCTACAGGTCTTTCCCCTTTCTTCCATTTTCCCATTAAACTGCCATCTATAAAAACACCTGCCTTTTTGGTATCTTCAGAAGTCTTGAACCACAACCTGTCAACCCATGGGTACGATGTATTTCAGAGATTTAATTCTACGTTATGTGATATGTAAAGTCGACTGTACAATTATGACTATGTCATGAGTATACATTTGTTACAGCAGTATTGTAGCTGTACGATTTGGTTGTAAACAAATCGAATCTGGACCAGATAATCCAGTGATTGCTACCATGCGATATGGTGACAGAGCATGTGTTTATGAAGCACTATGAAATAGTGATGATACCAGGTGTTCGCGAAACAACGAGCATGTCCTGCCCGACCCGGTGGTACCCGTCATAACCATATAACCAAAGTCTAGTGATATGAGGATATTTGTTTGTTAATTATGTGTTTGTTAATTGCCACATTAATTAAATTTTAGTTGTTATGGGTCACAAAACGTTTAAAGAGCTGAATGTGGATTTGAACTCGCATCTTGAACTTAGGCTATGTCATTTCACCTGTTAACAAGCGTAAGCTGGGGAGTTACCACCATTTGTTTTGCTTCCGGTTTCGGTGGGGTTGTTGAAGCTCTGAGAAGATGCTGGTGTGGCATAGTTTTTGTTTAGTGTTGGGAATTGGTTAAAATCTCATAATTGATGATTGCTTCATCGAAAATATTTGGTTAGCGTCATTTATGAATTTTTCTTGGCTATTTTTGTTAATGCACAAAAACATAAAGAAAAAACATGTAGTTCTTTGGGGTGGTTTTTTTTTTTTGGGGCAAATTTCACATCGTGAAAGGATGACTAGTATGTTAGGAACATAAATGTCTTGGGGTCTTTGGGATAAATTCAATCATGACTTGGAACGAGCTTGTAGTGCTCATGAAATGTAACTGAAAAATATTGTTAATGCAAAAAGTGTTCCAGAATTGTTTGTGTTCGATTATGAGAAAACATGATCGATTGCTTGGTCGTTTAGTCACTGCGACCAATCTTCGATTATTTCAATTAATCGGACCACCACTAATAGGTATATGTTATTTGATGGTTATTCAGTGGGAATAACTACAGTTTTTTTCATGCAGGGCAGCTGCCTGGGACAGAATGGGTTTATACCAAGTCGTGGTGGTGGTGGTGTATCTTGTATTCCAGCACAGGTGGTTAGATAAGTACAGTTGGCTAGTCTACAGTCCAGCAGCAGGTTTCGGATTTTTGCAAGATTAGATGGTTTGAGAGGCATTTGTGCTTTGACATCTTTCAAATGGTGAATAACCACAATTGCACATGCTTGAGGCCATCCTGTATCCTCTAAACCATGCAGACATTTATCGTGATGAGAACTGGGCATGGGACAAAGAGACAACCATAAGCACAAGAGCTTTTGAGAGATTTGCAACGCATCATGGCATTTGTGGTGGCCCATAATGCACTTGAAGTTGTTAAATCACTGGGCAACCTTCAAAAAGGAGTCATGATTGGTATATGGAAGCCTGTGCCATTGTAGAACAGATTGATGCTGAAATACGTCTTCCTCGGATTGTGAAGAGGATGACACAGAAAGCGAATGTGCCTCCCAATCTCCTGAAGAACACTCTAAGCTCAATTTGATCATTCCTTTCCTTGATCATCTGCCAGAAGAGATGAACACAAGGTTCAGTCAAGAGAACCGTCCTGGCATTGAACTGTTTGGTCTTCTGCCATGTGCGGTTGTTCAGCAAAATTAATGTTCTGGGGAAAATGACCAACCGTGTCTTCTCTTCTTTCAGAACTCCGAAGTTGGTGCCTTCAATGATTGTCACAGGAATACCACCCTGAAAGTGCAATTGAAAGAGTGAAGTCTGCTGATGAGGATGTTTTCCCTAACATCCGCGAGCTGTTCACAATTGTCGATACACTTCTAGTTACAAGCACTGAAGCAGAAAGGACATTTCCCCGCCTTACAAGGCTGAAGATTCATCTTAGGAGTGCCATGGGTCAGGAGTGCTGGACTAGACTGACACTGATCCAATGAAAAAGGACAAGTAAATAGTTTCTGATGATATAGTTCACAAATATTTGAAAAAGCATCGCAGACGTATGTTTGAGAATTGCATCCTCTATCAATAGTGACACCAGTTTTAGTGTAGAGGTACCATACAAGTAACTAATGATTAATGCATCTGACAAACAAAATGTAATACAACCAAATTCTTTAGGTCTGTGGAGAGTGACTGAGTGTTTGTAAGGTATATGATAAAATGAAAACCGAGTTTATACGAGCTGAGCTAATACTTATGCACTGAAGCAGACTAATGGCTTCAACTAACACAAGAGGCGGCGTGTATTTGACAGCTCAAAGAGCTGTGTCAGTACACCAGCTGATGAAGACAATGCCTCATGCGAGCTAATTCCACGAATTGTGATGTATTGACAGTTACACGAATTCTGGCAAAACAATCCGTTTAAACAACAAACGTAATTATTTAAAGCGAATTGTATTAATGCGGAGAAATGCTTTTGATGTGACGTCATCCGCCCCAAACATTCCATTCGGGTTCAAATGCTGTTACAAAATGGCTGCTTCATTGTTTTGGAGGTTCAGTTGCACCAAGTAACTATGAAACTAAACTGACATCCAGACCCAACTGATGCTGAAAATGGATTAATTAGAACGTGCTGAGAATTGTTGTGTGTGTTTGAGCCCTATTGATATATCTATCGGGAAATGTCGGCAGCTGGCTTAGTAGTGTTCATCTCGGCAAGGTCACCAAGAACAGTCCACATAATATATATGTATAAACAAGGTTTCCCATTCAATGCCAATTGTATACCAATTTCTATTGGTGTCTTATATAGCTGATAGTGAATATATGTAACTTGATAATGGGCAATTCGCACCGTTAGGTACAACCTATGCAGAGACCAGATGATATTAACGGCATACACTGTGTTAGCTCATGTGGCAGAATATGACATATTATCATTATTAATAACCTTTCTCGTTGGTTCAAAGATATGTTGAACTCGTAAAAATCTCTGAGTTAGAATTGATCATCAGCATCCCATGTTTGTACGGATTAACCAATGGTCAGGCTCACGACCTGTTTGGTGCTTGTCATTGAATCACATTTGTGGAGATCGATGCTCATGGTGTCGATCACTTGATTGCCTGTCCCAGATTATAGCGAATCTGTTTCTACCCCATAGACGCTATTGGTCATGTTCACGTGAATTCAGCGTATTTCATGTTACGGTCAGTTCGCAGAAGAAGGATACTATTAATTAAATATTAAATAACTACAGTACAACCAGATATTATTGAGAATTTAAGATTGTAATTTTTATTTTTTATTTTCACTCATTACTCACGTATTAAATGTGAATATTAGCAGAACATAACTTTCAGGGTTAAAGACAGGTGAACAGTTAGTATTTTGTCAAGTCACAATGGGCAGCAATGCAGGCTTCAATGCGGCGGGGCATACTACTGATCAAAGAAGTTAGAAAGTCGTGGTCCATGCTGTCCCAATATCGGACCACCTCTTCTTTCATTTCAGCAATATTCGTCAGATTTTTCTTATTGACACTTTCCTTCAGAAGTCCCCAAACATTTCCTATTGGATTTAGGTCAGGGCTATAGCTTGGCCAATCTAATAATGTCATATTTTGTGTCCGAAACCAGGCCTGTGAATGCTTTGAACGATGTTTTGGTCGTTGTCCTGCTGGAAAATCAAAAGACTTCCATAGAACACGTGAGCAGATGGAAGTAAATGTCCCTCGAGAATATCTGTGTACCGCTCACTGTTCATATTCCCTTCAAATACACAGAGGGGCGTTGCCCCTAACACAGATATGCCACCCCACACCTTAAATTTCGGACTGTACCTTGGGCGCTGATACAAAGGTTTTTCAGTTTGTTTGGTCCAGAATTTCAGTGTATTAGGAAACAGCCACACAGAACTTTCATCTGAGAAATCACATTGTCCCAGTTAAAATTTCTATGCTGTAAGCACCAGTTCAACCTTCGCTCCTTTTGTTCAGGTTTCATGATCGGTGATGGAATTCCTCCACTTTTCTGCCAGCCCATTGCATGCAGCTCAGTTCTAATTAACTCCTAACAGACAGCCACAGTTCCTCTATCAATCATATCCAGCCTTAAGTTTTCTAAACTCTTTCGTTTGTATTTAGAAACAAGAATACCAAGCCGCCTCCTGTCACCGACAGTCAATTTTCTGGGCCTACCTGCGCCTCCCTGGTGCTCAATGCCATATCCATTTGCAATATTTTTCAAAACAAGATAAACAGTGGACAAAGGGATGCCTGTTCTACTTGAAATCACTTTAGCTGATCTGATGTCCTTGTTATAATACTCTAAAATCAACTTCCTCTTCTCTAAATCACCCATACTGAGGATCACTGAAAATGTCGTCTGCTAGCAAGTAAACAAAGGTGGATAACTCTTCACAAACTAATGAAAAGGATTAACGGAGTTATCTTTCTTGAATGACACCAAGCACTTGATAGCTGGTCAAGGTTGTTTATACTACAAATCCAATTAAACATATTCCTAAAATTCTCAATAATTTCTGGTCATACTATATTTATGATATGGATACGTGCATGATTGTATGGAATATAGAAAGGCTAATATAAGTACAGTGTTTGTATGATGTGCTTGTGCGATCTTTCAAATAGCATGATTATTATATTCTTCAATTATCCATGGGGTAGTGGAAATAGAGAAAAGATGGTAGGTATCTTTTCAAGGCGTTATGGCGCAATACGTCTCCAGACCTCCAGGTAACCTGCAGCGTCGCTAAAAATACTAAATATTTGAAAACAAACATACCTCAAAGAACTTGGAAAGTATGACAACACTGTGCGTAAGTACCTGTGGGTAATGCAGCTTTAAGCAGGGTTCGATTCCAAGTATTTTTACAGATATTTTGTTATTGATAGAATGCAGGAATCATGAATCAAGAACTACATTGTATAATGCACCGCTGCGAAACATGTCGCAAGTTAATAGTGATGTTTGTCGTCAGTTAACACCCAATAAACCAGAAGAGAGGAATCACATATTGCATAACCTAAACAACTATCAAACCCCAATGTGAATGACAACATTTAAGCCTGTAACATCTGTAGCCTTTTTCTCCCACTCACATTTGTCTAAAGAGCTGACAAAAGGGTTGAAGCGAAGTGATCAAACTGGTGACGTAATGGAAACCTGCCCACTTGCATGACAACATTTTGCTTAGCCAGGCCCTCATCGATACGAGCCTTGATCTCAAAGGCTTCAGCACAT
Organism: Haliotis rubra; assembly: GCF_003918875.1. Classification (NCBI taxonomy): domain Eukaryota; kingdom Metazoa; phylum Mollusca; class Gastropoda; order Lepetellida; family Haliotidae; genus Haliotis; species Haliotis rubra. The sequence continues at coordinate 1,027,350 of NW_025767490.1, read as the reverse complement.
GTGATATCCAGAATGATGCACAAGTTTTAAGCCATGGACACTTTTTAAAAAATTACAAATGTTTCTCTCCCCGTAAAACTATAGTCACTCTCTCACTCAAATCGTTCAATGTTTCTTCATCAAATTTGGCACATAGATCAGGTCTGTGCCTTTTGGTAGTTTGGGATTTCTAAATAAAATATGTTTTGTGTTTCCATGGCAACAAATTTTGACTGAAATTGGTGGTAGTGCTCCTTTCCTTAGAACTTTAAAACCTTTCAATACTCTCTTTCCACTTTGTGGGTATTCAAGAACCTAATGACATAATTCAACAGTACCACTCTATTTCCAGTATCAACATTACTGAGGTACATCAAACTGTACATTTGACTTTGTCATAACTAGTTGACATTTTCGTGAAGAGTATTTTAGGGGATATTGATGACTCTGTCTTCTTGTTTACATTTGTTTGTATATAGCTGTGGTCAATCTAGGAAAAGTCTGACATGAAATTGAGAAACAGATATCTCTGCTCTTGTTTCCTAAGCCTCCACTTACATGGAGACAAGGTGACCATGGCGACTCAACATATTTTTAGTTATATCATCAGTTTTGTCATATTCAAATTGGCAAAGGCTCGGTTTAATATCTGCTTGAAAAATATGAACATTGGACAATGCAGAGCATGCTGAATTGCATAATAAGTTGTTTGCTTTGAAATGAGATATCTAGATCCTGTCCCTTGATCGAGTCTGTGGGACTGTGTTCTGCTGGTTGAAGGTCGAGGTCATATTTTAGATAGGCAGGGCACATTAAGGTTGCTTTTACCTGACATTTCCGGTTTAAAGGTTGACATAAGCCATGATTGTTCAAACTGAAAGCAATGACATTAGTTCAGAGGCACATATCAGTTTCCTGTTAAGGTTATTGAAGTCATGGGATGTGTTGATATGTTGGTACATATGTGCGTTTTACAATCCAAAAGTGCTTACATCAGAGTGGATTTGGGTATTATTTGGTACATCTGTGTGTAGGTAGCTGGAGTCACTATCAGCTATTCAACACACGCACAGAAGTTGGTATATATACTGAGTCAAAAAAGAAACTTCACATTCTTTCTTCAGGGCACTATAAAAGAACAAGAGATGGTAAGATGGTTAAATTGTTATTATTTCATTGCTGAGATCAGTGTGATGTACTCGATACACTGACAGTGCCATAATCAGTTCCATTAGGCTACACCGCCGTTCCAAAACATGGGTATACAGAATGTCAAGTCACAAGAATAAAAATGCGAAATTTCTCAGTTCAATATCGTGTATGGCCGCCCCGCTCATTCACCACTGCCAAACACCGTTTCCTCATCGACTGCCTGATGCTTGTGAACACGTGGTTGGGGATTCTGCGCGATTGCTCTTGCAAGGCAGGGTCAAGTTCCTGCAAATTCTGAGGTTGGTTCCTAAGACCACGAAGCCTTCTCCCAAGTGCATCCCAAACGTGCTCTATTGGATTAAGGTCATGGGACCTCGATGGCCAGTCCATGACGTTGATTCCAGCGTTTTGAAGGAAATTTCGTGTCAACATCGCGGTATGCGGCCCGAGCATTATCATGCTGGAACTGTAGGCCTGGGTCATGAGCCGCCATGAAAGGAACGAGTTCAGGGGTGAGCACCTGGTCGCGGTAAGCAGCAGCTGTGAGGTTTCCACGGATGACCAGAAGTCGGGAACGGTTGTTCCCACAGAACGCATCCCACACCATGCAACTTCCGCCCCCGAATCTGTCGACTTCCTGTACACAACATTGGGCATACCGTTCACAACGTCGTCTCCAGACTCTATGCCTGCCGTCCGCGAATCTGAGGGTAAACCTGGATTCATTGCTAAAGACGACTCGATTCCAGTCTCTCTGGGTCCATCGGAGGTGACGTTGGGCCCACAGCAGACGTTGACGTTGATGAAACGGCGTCAATATTGGCCCACGTTATGGACGTCGAGAATGGAGATTGGCAGCCCGCAACCGATTTCGAATGGTCTGTGAGGACAGTCGACCTCTAAACATCTCAGCCCTGGTTCGTGTAGCCGGCAAAAATCTGTCACGTAGGTGACGTAGGACGATTTGACGGTCTTCTGCTCGTGACGTCACACGTGGACGACCCGAAATTGGACGATCAGAAGTGGTGCCAGTTTGTTGTAGACGACCTCGCAAGTCATACACAGTACGACGGCTGCATCCCATTGCTTTTGCGACGTCAATAACTGATCTTCCCGCTTGCAACATGCCAACGGCACGTTCACGTTGCACATTTGACAATCGTGGCATTTCAAGTACCGTTAGAACTGTGGTTTAAAAGTGTTTTGTCCATTCTTGAGGCCAATGCAAACCCGTGCATATGAAGAAAACTTCGATGCGAAGATCACGTGATCGACTGCACGTGCAAAACCTGATTTGGCACTAACGTCATTTGCACGAGGAATGGATGGGTTTGAGTGGGTTTTGCTAACGTTTTTCTAGAGTCGAAAGATAGGGATCCCATTTCGGATACATAGATGTATCATCAGAGAAAAATTATTCATTATTTTTCAAATTACATTTTGTGAAGTTTCTTTTTTTGACTCAGTATACGTTGGCAGACGAGTTAGATGCTTTAGAAATAGATTTTGCGTGGTAAACCTTGAAATCGTATATACATATTGACAGTTTTCTGCTTGCCCAGATCTATATATTTATTTTCCGAAATACGAATACTTAGGCCTAAAAAATTGTTGTGGTTCCAATTACCCGACCGACACTTGAATTCTGGTGCCGACCCTACTTTTTTTTACGAGGTATGAAAAAAATAAGCTTTCAGACACCATTGTTTTTTCCCGGCACCAACGGACATCGGTCATACTGATGGAGAAAGTCGACATGATGGCCTCAAGCTTGATTGAATAAACAATTACACATTGAAACATGTATATGGGTTATTAGTTTGTACTTTACTTCTAAAAATGTATTAAAAAAACAACCTACCTACCTATCCTACATTTTAAAGAGGTGTAATCGGAACCACAACATTTTTTGTATTTGGCATAATGTTACAAGATTAGGTTTTTTAAAATGCGTTTCCCTCTTGTAAGGACGACATTCGCTCTGAATCGCTGGGACCTTAGACATGCTAGTAGTCTCTCTCAAACTTTCCGCCCAACCCTTTCTGCTAGGGCTGGGACGGGTACTCGGGTACTCGAATCCGGGTCGGGTACAGCTGGAATCGAGTCCTATTTCTGGGAATCGAGTACCCAGAAAGGGAGAGAATTCTGTAATGACAAGGGCAGATAGTAACTTGTCTTTTTCATTATTGACGTAACACACATTTACATCATTGGTATTGTCCGATTAATGGAGGTTATTATTAACGACTGTAATTTATCTGCGCATGAGCAGTGAGTAGTCAAGTTACAGTAACAGTAGGAACGAAAAGTTTTTTTAACGAGCAATGTAAGCAATGGTGTTACTCATATTGGTTAACCAGACGTATGTTATATAGCTTGAGATCATATTTAATGTCTTATTGCCACCCTTTCAAGTTTTCTATAATAATCTCTGTCAAATCGTGATTGAATATTCAGAAAGTTGACGGAAGCGCTGTATTCCTTACATTTCCGGGTACTCGGGTAAGTACAAGCGGGTACTCGATTCCATTTTTTCCTACCCGTCCCAGCCCTACTTTCTGCAAAGCAATAGTCCAAAATGAAGCCAGTCTAGACTCCCACTGGTTCTGAATCTCCGAGGTCACTGGGGCTAATGCAGTATGAACGGAGTTATCTATCACAAAATAGCTATTTTCAGAGACTTACTATAACGTGCCAGGATCCTGTAATGATGGAATGGAATGGAAACATGCCCCAGATATATATACTTATTGGTTTTTCAAGACCATGCCTATATTTCTGAATTTACCCCTCATTAGAAAACTGTTGTAATATTCAGCTTTCACGCTGTGTAGCCTGCTTAAGTAATTGGTTTGGGTTTTGAGCGCGTGTTTGTTTGTTGTTGCATTTGTGTGAGCTGGGGCTATTCAAGATGAAATCCACCTGAGCAGGATAAATTGATTGTTTTCTCACTAACACTGAAGTAGCGAATGAAGGCCTTTACACAGAATAAACTTGTCACTTGTCTTGTTACTTGAAGTAGCGAATGAAGTGACCTAATTTTTGTTTGTACCCTAAGCTCCCAGTTTACTTGTGGTGACTTGATTTTGTGTGTGCTTGTAACGGGTACTAAAGGTAGGGAAAATGTGCTTCAAAAGAAGATTAGTGTCTTCTTGATATCTTGTTCTCCTTATTGGTGAAATGCCACTCAGCTACATCCTAAACACTGTATTTAATCATGGTTACATTTTTATAATGTTTGCACTGTAAACCGATCAACATGTAGTACAACCAGAAATTATTGAGAATTTAAAGATTGTATTTTTTTATATTATTTTCACTCATTACTCATGTCTTAAATGTGAATATTAGCAGAACATAACTCCAGATTCAAAGACAGGTGAACAGTTTGTATTTTGTTAAGTCACAATGGGCAGCAATGCAGGCTTCAATGCGGCGGGGCATACTACTGATCAAAGAAGTTAGAAAGTCGTGGTCCATGCTGTCCCAATATCGGACCACCTCTTCTTTTATTTCAGCAATATTTGTCAGATTTTTCTTATTGACACTTTCCTTCAGAAGTCCCCAAACATTTTCTATTGGATTTAGGTCAGGGATATAGCTTGGCCAATCTAATAATGTCATATTTTGGGTTCGAAACCAGGCCTGTGAATGCTTTGAACGATGTTTTGGGTCGTTGTCCTGCTGGAAAATCCAAATATGTCCAAAGAACACGTGAGCAGATGGAAGTAAATGTCCCTCGAGAATATCTGTGTACCGCTCACTGTTCATATTCCCTTCAAATACACAGAGGGGTGTTGCCCCTTACACAGATATGCCACCCCACACCTTAAATTTCGGACTGTACTTTGGGCGCTGATACAAAGATTTTTCAGTTTGTTTGGTCCAGAATTTCAGTGTATTAGGAAACAGCCACACATAACTTTCATCTGAGAAAATCACATTGTCCCAGTTAAAATGTCTATGCTATAAGCACCAGTTCAACCTTCGCTCCTTTTGTTCAGGCTTCATGATCGGTGATGGAATTCCTCGACTTTTCTGCCAACCCATTGCATGCAGCTCAGTTCTAATTGTCTCCTTACAGACAGCCACAGTTCCTCTATCAATCATATCCAGCCTTAAGTTTTCTTAACTCTTTCGTTTGTTTTTTGAAACAAGAATACCAAGCCGCCTCCTGTCACCGACAGTCAATTTTCTGGGCCTATCTGCGCCTCCCTGGTGCTCAATGCCATATCCATTTGCAATATTTTTCAAAACACGATTAACAGTGTACAAAGGGATGCCTGTTCTACTTGAAATCACTTTAGCTGATCTGATGTCCTTATTATGATACTCTGAAATCAACTTCCTCTTCTCTAAATCATTCATACTGAGGATCACTGAAAATGTCGTCTGCTAGCAAGTAAACAAAGGGGGATAACTCTTTACAAACTAATGAAAAGGATTAACGGAGTTGTCTCTCTTGAATAAACCAAGCACTTGATAGCTGGTCAAGGTTGTTTATACTAGAAATCCAATTAAACATATTCCTAAAATTCTCAATAATTTCTGGTCATACTATATTTATGATATGGATACGTGCTTGACTTTATGGAATATAGAAAGGCTAATATAAGTAATATAATTTCTGGTCATACTATATATACATGGACATGCACATGTTGCAAACACATTTAAAATTATATTATGTGTATCAACCATTCGTTATCTGGATCACTGTTCAACTAACAGGAGATAAACATTTATTTAACCCATCTGTAAAAAATTATATAACTGGAAAAAGCCTCAAATAACTGAGCGACCCCAGAAACACACACACACACACACACTCTCTCTCTCTCTCTCTCTCTCTCTCTCTCTCTCTCTCTCTCTCTCTCTCTCTCTCTCTCTCTCTCTCACACACACACACACACACACACACACACACACACACACACACACACACCCGTTTCTATAATCACAGCACCAAAGTCATTGTCATGGAGATCAGGGGTAATGATGTAGGACCTGCATTCCATCAGTCTTTTCAATTTCATTTTAATGTTCAAAGCGGTCTTTAACCTCACTCACACGTTCGGGACTTGACCCTGACTGTCGTTATTACTCACATCATTGTTCTCACATAGGCCATACATGGAGGCGTCATCAACATCCACAGAGGGGAGGGCATGGCTTATAGTTAGCGTTGAGTAATAATTACCAAGACTACGATTTCTGCATTGTTAAACCAAGACTTAAATCAGAAAATAAATGATTCAATATATATTTTAGCAAACAGTTGCTCAATTGTGGAAAATGGAAAAAATGAACATCTGGGGAGTTAACCAAATAGAGCACTCATGTTGAACATCGAACTGAAGCTGCGGTAACCATATCTTTTTGCTGTTCCGCATGTATAATTTTGAACCGTTGTGTGTGTTTCTTGATACAGATACAAATCCCCGGCCCAACTGTGCATTGTACTTTTGTATGGCGCAAGATGCATGCGTCAAGATCTATAGACAAATGCAGTATGATTCATTTCCAAGGGCATTCACTTCCTCGACTACGAATACCACAATGCCTACACATCTGGACTAAAATTGTGGGTTTCTTATTGTGCCATACACACGTAGGCTGTCTGAACGTTGCGAGTGGCAGGGACGTGAAAATGGTCTAAAAACGTGAAACACTATAATCACGTACAGCGATTCACGTGATCATCTGCGAGATCGTACGTGCCTTTGAATGCAAGCACACACGCCTCACAACAGGAAAGTCCATCAAAATGGAAAGTTTAATAAAAATCAGAAACGAGGGTGTGCCATGAGTGAGGGTGTTGCTGGATTATCCGTTGCAGCAGTCGAACGATCCCTGGGCTATGAGAAAGATATGCTACTTTATAGGTGACAACTTTGTTATGTTATGATACAACGTTTGTGTATAGGTTCGTATCCGTTGTGAAGCAAGAGTGGGGTAGTCGCACGTGCCCTGAACCCAGGGCCTAGATTTTCGAAGCTCTTTTAGCGCTAAGATAGTCGTAAGTGCCATACATTAACATTAACTTACGACTGTCTTAGCGCTAAGATAGTTTCGAAAATCTAGTCCCAGGTTCACAAAGCGATCTTAGTGCTGAGGTAATCGTTAGTCCCATACTTAAACATTGGCTTACGATCGTTGGAACGCTATGATCGCTTTGTGGAATGGGGCCCTGGGCAAAAGGAAAGCTAGGGTACTCCATGGACAACTTGATGGCAACTACTTTATTATGGTGCGACGTTTGTGTATACTGTTCTCAAACAAGAGTGAAGTATTACAGCACACAACTGACGTATATTCATCAAACAGATGACAATGACAACAAAACACACACAAAATTTAACAAAATTAATTTATTTCAAACTCAACAAATATATATCTTAGAATCAACAATACACTAAGTTAAATAAACAACAAAATAATAATGCCTCCAAGGATCCTAAGAAAAGTGAAAACCATATTAAAAATACCTATATACTGTTGCCCCTAGTCTTAATCCAAACTGAATTCCCCAAAAGAGTTTTCCCTGCAAAAAGCCAAGTTTATTTGACTACCTAAACTCAACTAACTAAACTTTATTTCTTCTTTGAACTAAAACTGAAAAACTTAAAACTCTGTTTGCCTAGTCTGCAGAAACAATAGTGAATTTGTCACCTTTCTTGCCTCTGTAAGACCGCAGAGCCCAGAGTAAAAAATAATCTGCCCTTTTATACCCCTAACTTACAACTCTTACCCAATAAAAACCATGCTCTGAAAATTACCCAATAAATGCCTACAAATGAAAAGTTAAGTGGACTGATCCATCTGCTCATGAGATGCTCATGCACTGGCCCATCTTGCATATCAATAGGGAGAGCATAATAGGCACATGCCTAGTGGGTCCTTACCCCTCAAGGGCTAAATGGACCAGCCCACAGAAGCTTAAGCCTGGTGTATTCTTTTAGCCTAGCCTATGCCTAACCCTGTCCCAACCCTAAAGAAAACAAACCTAATTACTACTAAGAAACGTAACCATTACAAACCCATGCTTGTCGTAAGAGGCGACTAACAGGATCGGGTGGTCAGGCTCGCTGACTTGGTTGACACATGTCATTGGTTCCCAATTGCGCAGATCGATGCTCGTGCTGTTGATCACTGGATTGACTGGTCCAGATTCGATTATTTACGGACCACCGCCATATAGCTGGAATATTGCTGAGTGTGGCGTAAAACTAAACTAACTCCCTCACTCACTTCAGTGTGGGTTCAATTCATCAAATGCCAGTTCTTAATTTGGTTGAGTAAAGATGATAAGATGAATGTATGGAATGTTTTCTCCAAACGATGACGAACAAGAACCGTACGAAATTCCAAATACTTAAACCAATTTGTGAGAAAAACACATTTTTGTCTTGTGTTGTTCAGCCCGTCTTGTGTTATTTGTGTTGCCTTGCTCAATCAGCGCTTCAACAATGTATGGGCATACTTTTTCCACGACGATGCCCCAGATGGGACCGGAAGTGACATCACGACTGTGTGATACAGAGAATAGCACATCACCTGAAACAGTTTAGAACGGAAGGGATTTTACTGTCTTATATAGCAAGTAATAATCCATTGTACGATTCCCACTATGTCATAATTACAAGGTGTGTATGAATCACCATTAAATAATGATGAACACAAATGTTCGCGAAAAGGTCGATTATGTAATTAATTCAATGAGACGGTCTAACACCATGTCAGTGGATGCCCAGCGTTTGCACAGACATAGTATCTTAAATGATATGATGGCGTTTCTCGTTCCTTTTATTACTGTTTTCGTCATGTTTGTGTCCAAAAATATGTAGAGGGTGTCCTGGAAAATGACAAATGCAAAATGATCTTAAGTAGACCCGTATACAGTCTTAGACATATATCCAACAAACCTGGACCTAGATTTTCGAAGCTCCCCTAGTGTTAAGATGATCTTAAGTGCCATACATTAACAGTAACTTACGACTATCTCAGCTCTAAGAGAGCTTCGAAAATCCTGGCCCTGATCTAGTTCTTTTTGATGACGTTTTGATGAAATAATTCAGGTCATTGAATTTTTCTCCCCTTTTGACTGTGATGTGATCGACCAGAATCCGGAACACCACGGCTGTCTCTCTTGCAGCCTTCTCGGTAATGTAGAGCGCTGCACTGATGGGCAGTATTCAAATGATTTGGAATACTTGGAAATGAGTGACTACCTTACTAGCATTGAGTGTAACATTTACCTGAGACAGACACAGGTCGTGTCACTTTATGACTCTGATTAAAAAAGCCACCGTGCATGTAATCTGTACTGTTATAAATAGTCGTATCTAGAGAATCCGGAATCCTCGTTGATACACCAATACATTACTGCGAACGGTTTCAAACCGACTGTCGAAGTTCATCTGTATACATCATTATGGACAAGGGCAAAAATGTTCCTACCCCATATCGGGTATATAGACGGTCTCATATAGACGTTATTGAACATGTTGAAATAAATTCAAAGGATTTCCTGTTACAGTCAGATGGAAATCACTAAGGTTTATAGTAAGTGTGACAATACCACAATGGAACGTATTCGCGAAATAACATGTGCATTAATTAGGTATATCTATATTTATGAAAATGCAAATATCGTAATCACATTTGACATTATACCTTTGAGCCACCTGTCATTAAAGCGTATCCAGTGCAGTTCAATAAATATGTCTACTCAGCGATTGGTGCAGTTCATGCGTGACGGACATATTAACTGTAGGTACATGCATTCAGTGACAGTATGTATGAGTTCTCATCTCGATGCTGATTAACTGGCTAAAGGTAAACGACATTTCTGATGATACCACCAGTTAGCCCTGGGAACCAGCTTCACGTCGATGTGCAACATGTCAATGGGTTGTGTATATTCAACGTCCACGCGACGTTTAAAAGATGCTCGCCGAACAAGGCTCTTTTCTTGGTAAAAAGACATGTCTATAACAGATGGCCAAATGGACGTGGACGTCCAACCAGGTGCCCCACGTCGACCCCGTGACAATCTCAGGTGCTTCATGCCCGTGGCAACATTTTCATATATGATATGCGTGCATATGTTTCTTTCTCCGGGTGTGAGACAATTAGTGCAAGCGGAATGCAGAGATCAAACCCCTTGTGATATCAAATCTGAGCTGTTTTGGCTCCCGTCACATGCATGCGGCTTAGCTTCGGGGGGGCTTTAATGGTAGGAAAACGTGACGACATCCGCACGTGTTGCACATGACGTGAAAGCCAAGACACAGGGCTTTCGATCCATAGTAACAACAAAAACCTGTGGTCGATGTACGAAACATAATAAGCACCTGCAGCGTGAAATACTGCCGTAAATCGGGTCAAATCGGGCTTAAAAGCGCCCCGGCGTCGGACCTGTTAAAGACGGGTCATTTCTGATGATACTACCAGTTAGCCCTGGAAACCAGCTTCACGTCGATGTGCAACATGTCAATGGGTTGTGTATATTCAACGTCCAACGCGACGTTTAAACAACGGCACCCACCGTTTCTTGCCCCTGAAATAGGGCAGTGGGAGATTCTGGTTCATAAAACGATAGGTACCCACCAAACAAGAGACGACTAAACGGATCGAACGGTCAAACTTCGTTATCGTTGCTAATACTTATACTTCACTGTGTTCCAGTGCCCAACCCTGTATACAGCTGGATACACAACAAAGATATATATTACAGAAATAATGTTTTTCAGTGAACCGTGTTGTAAAACAAATAAAGCAAACTTTGGTCCAGTTGTGAATCTTGTGAAGCTTAAATAGCTGTATCAGCCAGCATTTATAAAAAAATGTTTATTTCATTTTAGCCTCTGCCTACCTGTCTTCATCATCTCAAAGATGGTCACAATGTATCAACGGATAAATCCGACATTGCAAATTAGTTGGGTGAAACTTTAGCTGCACATTTTTCATCATCACATTATAATCCACAAGTTCAGAAATTTAAACATCAACAATAAAAGATAAAAAAAATTATTTATATTTCTAATAATGGTGAAAACTACAATGATGTCTTTTCACTACATGAGCTTAATTCAGCCTTAGCACAAGTCCATGATACCACGACGGGAGCTTATAATATCCACTATCATCTTCTAAAACATTTACCCAAGTCTTGTCTTGAAACGCTTTCAAATATTTTTGATGATATTTGGACAACTGGACATTCGAATGTTTTAGATGGCACTCAAATAAAGGTTGTAGAGGAAGCCAAGTCTTTGGTCTTGATTTTCGACCATCATTTGACATTTTAACCACATATCAAATATTTGAAGACCAAATATCTGAAGGCCTAAGATCTTTTAAGAGGTGTCTCAAACTCGAAGTGGGGAGGAGGTCAGATACCCTTCCTTCACTTATATAGATCACTGATTCGTTCTAAATTAGACTATGGAACCATGTTGAGCCTGTAAGAGTAATTCAAAGAAACTAAACACGATCCACCACCAACGACTCTCCCGTCGATGGCCTTTATGTTGAGGCAAATGAGCCTTCTTTGAAAGCAGTGCCGCATTAAATCATCTTTCCAGTATATTGCTATATTACGTTCCAATCCCTCCGATCCTGCTAATGATTCTGTTTTTAAGCCCCTTTATGAAGAACTGTTTTATGGGAAACCCAAGCTGGTTCCTCTCTTGGGATTCGGACCAAACAGCATATTGTGGCTGCAAATATATATTTTGACATCATCTCTCCATACCGGTTTCTGTAAACTCCTCCCTGGCAGCTGGTCAGACCAGAAGTAGACATTTCCCTAACAAGTTTAAAACGTCTGAAGCAAACCAATTAATTTATCAGCAGGAATGCTTACAATAATCACCGTTCAATGTTTAACGATGGATTTAAAAACGGTGACAAAGTATCTAGTACTACCATCGTTGAGACAAAGCAATTATCTTCCAGAACACCAGACAATAGCTCAATGTTACCGCTGAATCTCATGCTATCCTTAGCGCATTGCTACACATTCAGAGACAGTCAGTGTATAGACAGTGTGTTATAATCTCTGTATCATGTCCTCGAGTATTAAATAATTTGTCTCCAACTCATCCACTAGAAACTTTAGAGTTATACAATTATCTTTCAACTGGACAATGTGATATTGTCTTTTATTGGTTACCTAGTCATGTTGGCATAACGGGTAACAAAATGACTGCTGCTGCTGCAAGGGTAGCTCTCAACAAATCTGTGACACCTCGTCCTTTACCAAGCAGCGATTACAAAGCTGCTCTTAGATAAGTAGGTATCATGAAATGAAACCAGGTATCGGTTACACCTACTTGGTTTGTCAGTCCAGATTTGAAGAGGTCATATTAAGACGATGTCGTATTGGCCATCCCTGATATACTCATGAATATTTTTTGAAAACTGAGGATCCTGTTTTGTATTTTTGATGAAAGAATCCCAGTCAAGCATGTTTTGCTTGACTGTATTGATTTTTCCATTACAATTCCAAGGTTTAAATTATTTCAAGGTTTCATCCATGAAAGATCTTTTTAGTTTCAACCCGCTTTTTGTTATTGACTTAACAGATAAATTTTGATACGAATATATAGTGTAAATAGTGGGAAAATATTTCAATTTGGACGAATGAATCAATCACTTTGATTGTTAGTGGCTGTACCTTCAAATGGGTTAAACAGCGTACAAATATTGTCCTCCAGAGAAGGTACTTAAGTCCCATGACATTAATAGTAGTTTTAAATAATAATATAAAAAATAATAGTATTTTTCATCCCCCATGTTCTTAATCGTAGCATTTCTGTTAATCTTAACTGTTCGGCTTAACCGTCTACACATCGCCGGTATCCAGAGGTGTGGTGTTAATCCAGCTGGGTTACCTTGCAGGTAGCAGGACCATCAGACCATTGTCCATGGTGTGGTGGCCTAGTGGTGATCTATAGCCCAGTCACATTTTAATACTTACATACTAGTTTTAGACCTATAACTGTGAGTATCTAGTTATGTTTCTGTTACTGTTTACTGATTTAGTTTGAAATGTATTGTTTGAAATCATATAACTTGATCACCTCATAATATGGCTGAATACTGCCAACTGTCTGACTGAGTTTAGTTTTACGCCACCTTTTGCAATATTCCATCAATATCACAGCGCGGGACACCAGAAATGGACTTCACACAATGTACCCATGTGGGGAATAGAACCCGTTTGTTCGGCGTGACGAGCCAACGCTTTAACCACTAGGCTACCCCACCGCCCCGAATACTGCCGAAGTGACTTAAATTAAACTCACTCACTCACTATTACTCACACTATTGTTCTGACATAGTCCCTGCATGGAGGCGTTATCAACATCCACAGACACCGGGGAAAGGGCGTGGCTTATAGTGAGTGGTGAGTAACAATTACCAAGACTACGATTGTTTATCATTTTTAAACCAAGACGTAAAAGATCAAATAAAAGATTCAAGAAATGTATTGTACCAATATTCAAGATTCAACCAGGTGTACCATTGTGGAACATTATTTTAAACCACTTCTGAGTAGGTAAGCCAAACAACAGCTGCAAACAGTGCACCCATGTTGAACATCGAACTGAAGCTGCGGAAACCATACCCTTTTGCTGTTCCTAATAAACAGTTTTGAAGCTAACTTGTCGCTACAGAGAGCTGAGGGCTGACTGTGTTTCATAATACAGCTACAAATCTCCGATCCAAATGTGCATTTGTGTGTTTGACAATTGCATGAGTCGAGATCTAACGGCAAGTGGAGCATGATTCAGTTCCAAGGGCATTTACCTTCTCGACTACGAATGCTGATGGGGTAGTGGTGTACAAACACAGGCACGCGTTTAAAACATGCAAAAGTGAATCAATTGACGTACGAGAGAGTATATCAGTGTGGATTATCATGGGGATATCTCTGGAAGCCTGGAGAGTCAGGATCGGTGGATTTACCCAGCCGAGAGGCTCTAGACAGATTGAAAAGATCCTACCCTACACGCCCGACACTCAATGGACGCCGGGAATGGACATGGCGTATCGACTACTGCTTTGTACGTCACTTCTACTCTGTTTGTGGACGCTAGGACAAGCAACAGCAAGCACCATCGTCATAGGAGCGACACGTCTCATCCCACCGGCATTTCTGTGTTTTGTCCCAGTTATATGACCACAGCTACAATGTTTACATACCGAAAACTGAACAATGTTGACCATGGCAATCAGGCTGTCCCCATATCACTTCTGTATTTGGCGGGAGATGTCGAGCTCAATCCTGGGCCCAGTAATACAGAGACAGATGATTTGAAGGCAGCAATAATTAAACAGATTAAAGAATCTGAGGACAGACTGTCTAAAAACATTAACGCCTTGAAGAAAGAAATTCATTCTATCAGGGAAGACGTATCGGGATTGAGGAGAGAGGTAGAGAACACAAAGGAAGAGCAAATTGTTCTACAAGCTGATATCGATGCTTTGAATGCCAAAATGTGTGATTTCGACAATTATCGTCAGAGGATAGAAGATCTAGAAGTAAAAGTCGAACACCAAGAACGGCAGAGTAGAAGGAATAACTTAATTCTATACGGCATACCTGAGGGTGAATCCGAGTCCTACAAAGTGTGTAAAGAGAGAGTGACAGAAGTAATAAACAGTGCCAGAGATAAGAAAGACAGGTCACTGCAGTTACTCACACACAGAGATGTGGAAAGAGCGCACAGAATAGGTGCGAAAATAAACGGTAAACATAGACCTCTTATTGTTAAAATGTCGCACTGGGATGACAAGATGCAAGTTATTGGGATGAGAGACTGTCTCCGAGATATGGGATATGGTGTGGCAAATGATATGACCTCCTACCAGCGGGAAGAACTGGGTAGGTTAAGATCGGAAAATCCCGATAAACATTTTTACTATAAAGGAAATAGAATTTTGGAAAGTGCGAGGCGTCAGACCACATCTGATACGCAACTAGGTAGACGTGAAAGTAGTGAGAGACCAGATCTCAACAGGGAGACCCGATCTGAAAGTCAGTCTCCTACTGGTTCCGACACACTGGGGAATGTGTCTTGGAAATCAAACAGGAGAAGCGAGAGGAAAGGGCAGAGAGGCTTGAATAGAAACATTAGTGAGACAGATAGGGATGATGATATGCCGATTGATGGAGTGGGAGAGTCGTTGAGAGTTAGTAGGAAAGAACCTGACATTAGAAAACTCCGTGAGAGGAATAGAACAGGGAGAAAGAATAACAAGGAGAGATAGGGGTGTGGTCAGGGCCTATGTGATTCTACGGCACTTCGTTCAACACATTGTATACATAGTTGTGTAAATACTTGTACAAAAGTTAATTTTGTATTCTGGAATGTGTCCGGACTTTTATCAAAGCTTAATGATCATGACTGTATTCAGTTTATATTATCACATGAAATCATCGGATTGACAGAAACATGGATGAAGAGTTCTGATCTGAAATCGGTTTTTGCTGACTATATCATTTATATGAAGGATGCTGAGAAAATATCTGCAGCTGGGAGACTGTCTGAGGCATACTTGTACTTATCAAAATACTTTATCCCAATACGTAAAATGTATTGAGGGTGTTTGAAAACTGTATTGTATTGTTTGATAAACTCCTGTTTGATATTAATAAGGATATATTATACACTTGTGTGTATGTACATCCCGAAGGATCATCGTGGTACAGTAATACAGAAATACAATGTAATAATGGCATCATTATCTTTCAAGAAGAAAGATTATTTGATATACTTATGTGAAAGTACACTTGACGTATATTTATGTATCGGTGGAGATTTTAACGCCAGAACTGGTACAAATTCTGATTTTATAGAGAATGATAGAAGGTACCGATAATAGATCATGTGAGCTTTTATCGGATGTTTCTCTAATGAAAAGGTATTCAGTAGACAAATGTGTAAATCGTTTTTGAAAAAATGTTTACTTGATCTATGTGCAGTCTTAAACATTTATATAATGAATGGAAGATGTGATGGCGATCAGGGTGTGGGTGATTTTACATTCATTGGACATAATGGGGCAAGCTTGATTGATTATGTAATATGTTCCCCGGAGCTCTTTTCAACACTGTGAAACGTTTAATGTACTTTCTCGTGCAGAATCATCGCACCTCCCACTTGTTTTATCTTTACAAGCTCCTCACGCCTGTGCTTGTGTTGGTTCGGACGAGGATAACTCAAAAAATATTTTCTTCCAGGTTTATATGGGATACAGATAAGAAACAATCATTCGTAGATAATTTACATTCTGATACCGTACCAAGGGATATTCGAAAAATCTCTCGTTGCTGCATTTACAAATATTAATGACAGTATAGATTACATGTGTAAAGGATTATGTGCGGCAGCAGATGGAATGCAACGACGAATTGGTAATAAACGTAGAACCAGTAAACCGTGGCTTTGACGCTGGAATGTAAATTCCCCAAAAGAAAGAAAGGTGCAGGATTTTGAATAAATTCAGAAAAGATAAGGAACCCGCTTCCCTCCACGAATACGTGGATGCTAGAAATAAGTATAATGTAGTTTCGTAAAGTTAAAATAGAACAAATATCATGAACTAAAACTTCGCTTATTAGAAGAGTCACTTGAAAATCCTAAACGTTTTGGGAAGTAATAAAAAGTTTAAAAATCCAACTTTAGTAGAAAATACTATTCCAAGTCATGAGTGGTACGACCACTTTCAAAACCTTATTTAATGTTTAAGACCCTGCGAAAGAAGATAATGGTAACGTGTTCAGGCCTTTCTTTGATTTTTATTATGAACAATGATGTTGAAGATGAAATTACAACTGATATTCTAGATGCACCAATTTCAGAGTTTGAAATAGAGGAGGAAAGTATACGACATCTGAAGAATGACAAATCTGCAGGAATAGACACATTATACCAGAGTTTTTTCAAGAATGCGGAAGATGTGCTTACGCCCTTACCTACTAGTAATATTTAACATTATGCTCGAAAATGCAGCCTTCCTAGAAGCATGGATACCGGTATTATAATTCCACTGTTTACTGGGTGGGGATCCAAAATTAGTAAATAATTACCGCGGTATCACATTACTTAGTATTTTTAGTAAAGTTTTCTTGTATATCATTAATAATAAAAGACTCCGTTTTCTGGCTGATCTGAAAGATAAAATTCATGAATCACAAGCGGGCTTTAGAGAGGGCTACTCCACCACTGACAATATGTTTATTCTTCAAAGCCTTGTACAGCCTTATATCTCACGTAAAGGTGGTAAATTTTATGTTTTATTTGTAGATTTTGCCAAGGCATTCGGATAGGAACAATTATGGAAACTACTCACCCAGAACGGCTTGAGTAGCAAAATGGGAAAACTATTATGTAATATATATAACAATGTGAAAGCATGTGTGCGTAGTAATGGTGTTATGTCATCAACATTTGATTGCAATATTGGTGTACGCCAAGGCTGTATACTAAGCCCATTTCTATTCATTTTCTTTATAAATGAATTAGCGTCAGTTGTGTATCAAAATTGTACAGATGGTATTCAGTTGCACCTGAGACATTGTTAAGGTATTTTTGTTTTTGTTTGCTGATGATGTCATCATGTTCTCGGGTACAGTGAAGGGTCTACAAAAACAAATTACCTTGCTGGAAAGCCATTGCCTTGAATTTAAGCTTTAATGTAAATGCAAATAAAACAAAGGTTGTTGTCTTTAAGAAAGGCGTTAAATTGTCCAAATCAGAAAAATGGCTTTATAACGGAGACTACTTTAGAAGTTGTTAAAGGATATAAAATATCTAGGGGTCCATTTTGCCAATACGTTATCATGGTATCATCATGGTAATAGTGCCGCTTTACAGGGACGGAAGGTTTTTATGGGCATTTACAGTAATTTAAAGAAATTGGGCAATGTAAATTTTCAAAACATATTTCAAAAATATTTGATACAAAAAAATTAAACCAATTTTGCTATATGGGGCAGAGGTTTGGGGGTTTTCTCGGTTGGAAGCATTGAAAAAGGTTCACTTGTACGCATGTAAAAAGTCTTAGGAGTAAAATTAAATACCCCAAATGTGATGATCTATGGTGAAGAAATGCGGTCGCTTCCCACTTTATCTAGAAGCACAGATAAAAGTTATCAAATACTGGGCAAAGCTCTTGAATATGCCTGCATCAAGATTTCCTAAGAAATGTTATAACATGATGTATTTGTTTGACACCAACGGTAAATCAAATTGGGTAACGAATGTTAGAAATTTACTAAATCATTGTGGTTTTAGTGATGTATTTTGTCACAAAAGATTACCTGCGACTACGAATGCCACACATATATTAATTTTGGATATATTCACTTGTCGAGTTGGAAACCGGACCGGTAATGTTTTTCATACGCCATTTGACCCGTAAAGGTGCGAGTTAGAATGAGCCTTCAGTAACCCATGCTTGTCTTAAGAGGTGACTAACGGCTCGCTGGCTTGGTTGACACATGTCATCGGTTCCCAATTGCGCAGATCAATGCTCATGCTGTTCATCACTGGATTGTCTGGTCCAGACTCGATCATTTACAGACCGCTGCCATATAGCTGGAATATTGCTGAGTGCGACGTAAAACTAAACTCACTCACTCATACGCCACTTAGGGCAGTGGGGTAGCCTAGTGGTTAGGGCGTTTGCCACGCCGAAGACGCGGGTTCGATTCCCCACATGGGCGCATGTGTGAAGAGCATCTCTGGTGTCCCCGGCCGTGATATTGTTCTAAAATTGCTAAAAGTGGCATAAAACTAAACTCACTCACTCATACCCCATTTGACCCGTGAAGATCCGGGGTAGAATAGGTCTTCAGCAACCCATGCTTGCCACAAAAGGCGACTATGCTTGTTGTAAGAGGCGACTAACGGGATCGGGTGGTCAGGCTCGCTGACTTGGTTGACACATGTCATCGTTGACACATGTCATCGATGCTCATGCTGTTGATCACTGGATTATCTGGTCCAGACTCGATTATTTACAGACCGCCGCCATAAACCTTGGGAAATCTAGTATTGCTGAGTGCGGCGTAAAACTAAACTCATTCACTCACTCATACGCCACTTGCTCCGAAATGGATCCTCTAAATATAACTTGAGATATTGATGGCTGTGATTTAGAAGGCAATTGTGTTCGTTCCCAGTTTTATTAGATGATGTATCATGTACATTATGGCAGGGTTGTTGGAGGGTTGATGTAACGTGATTCACAAGATAAAGCAGAAAAAATGAAAAAGAAGCAAAATTTCGGCTTGGAAATGGCTCTCTTGCATCCTAAGTACACGGTTGTCTCCCATTGTTCTCGGTGCTCTTGGTTTGGTATAACTCCTGATCGCTTGGCGCAGATCAGGAGAATGTCCGGTTTCACCACCATGAACACAACTCTTCTAACATACTGGGTAATGCAGAAGGTAGACTAACGCTTAGTCCCATTACAAAACCCATTTATAATGAAAAGCAGCGCTAGTGAGTTGGGAGAACCTTGGGAAATCTAGACTTGCTTCATTTAGGGCTTAAGCATTGCAGGGAGGGCTAGGCACTAGGGGAAATAATGTGGTTCAGGGACTGTGAGACAGATTATGCAGAAGGCTGCTGGGTTAGGGAGTATCCATATTCTCCGGAAAGGTCTTGGTGGGTTCGACTGATATAACTTTAAATATATTTTCATTCAAAGAATCCACCCATGTCTACCGCACATTTTGGCATTATTTATTGCATTTGTTCATCCACAGTTATCTCTGTGATATATGTTTACCAAACATTTTAAGGCTGTTTACGGTAAGAATTTACTTTCACTTTGTTTTAGACAGCTTAACTGGGTAATTATTACTTGTACATGATTACATGGTTGTTATCTTAACATGGAATCTTATAAGTTCTCTATGAATGATGAACTTTATTGTTGACGTTCATAGGCTTGGTACCTTTCTGAGAAATGTAATCTGTAGTTTATCTTTCAAATCAATATATTCGTATACACTAACGGCTCAATTGTACATATCAACGGTTTCAACTGCATTTGTACAACAGAACAGTGTAACCTTCATTTGTATTCAATCCCCTAAATAATGGCCGCCTTTCAGCTGTGGGGTTAGTCGTCTTGCGCTTTTCTTTGTTCAAGGCTCCTAAGTATTGTTATAGGTCTGTAACTGGGTTTACCGGGACTCCTTTTCATCTATAAGGAACGTGTGATGCCAGTTAACCGTGCTTCTGGGACTACGACTGTAGATAACACTAAATTAAAGAAATAAACATACTTTTGGCTCAAAACATCAACAGAGTCATTTTCAGTAAGATCGTTGTCCGATGACTTATTTCGTTTCAGTCCTTGTGAAGGTGTCACTGTGACTCAATCCCTAAAGCAACTCAATCGCCGAAGCAAACGGCCGTTTTAGTCATCACAGCATTAGGGCTTAATCTTCTTTGGCTTCTTAGTCAAAGACTCCTTCCAATGGTTTAAACATATGTATTTTCTGAAACCTGGATTGGTAAACAAGCATTGTTATGCTTATATAAATACTGCCCCAGCAAGACAACAATTCCAAAATCATGATTGTTACACGTAAAGGAATATAATTAACAACTCGTGTGTTCATAGATAAATAAGCATGTGTTCATAAATAAATAAAGCATGTGTTCATAGATAAATAAGCATGTGTTCTTCGATTAATAAAGCATGTGTTCATAGATAAATAAAGCATGTGTTCATAGACAAATAAAGCATGTGTTCATAGATAATAAAGCATGTGTTCATAGATACATAAAGCATGTGTTCATATATATCGCTGTAAAGCATGTGTTAATAGATAAATAAAGCACGTGTTCATACATAAGTAAAGCATGTGTTCTTAGATAAATAAAACATGTGTGCATAGATAAATAAAGCATGTGTTCATAGATAAATATAGCATGTGTTCATAGATAAATAAAGCATGTTCATACATAAGTAAAGCATGTGTTCTTAGCATGTGTTCATAGAGCATGTGTTCATAGCATGTGTTCATAGATAAAGCATGTGTTCGTAGCAAAGGTGCGATTAACAATATGATGATAGTGCTGCAATGACGGCAAGTAAACGTACAGGCATACAAGAGTTCTAGCTTTTTAGAATTTGCTGTCATTATCATACGAAACTTGCCTAAATATTTACAAATCGATTGCGTTCAGTTATGAAGTGATATACAGACTTGAATGTATCCATTTCAAATCATTTGCTTAAAAACTTGTTGCCATATAGGATAGTTTCTAGATCATATCCTTGGGTGTAAAAGAAGGCATTTTTCTGATTTCACTATATTTAGTACAAGTAAAAAATTATGATATGAATTCTCAGTTTGGTGCCCACAAGAGCAGACCGGGTTTTCTGATATATGTCTTTGAAATTTGTCCCCGTTAAGATCACTACATCCTAGCCGCAGTCGCCTATGAGTTATTTGACAGTGTCTACTACCATAATATTCATCAAAGTAAACATTACATTTATTTTGTTCTTTGATAAGGGTTTTGAAATCAGATAGAGGCATACAATTTCTAGCTTTGAGAGGCAGTGAATTCCAGAGTTTGATTGTGTCTGGAATGAATGATTTGGTATATCTTGTTGTTCGGCAGTAAATGCTTCTCAAATTGGTGCCATCACGTGAGTGATAACGACTATTTTCCCCGACTAATTGGGGTAACAAATTGCACAGATAATCCAGTAATACATGATGATACATTTCATAAAATGTTAGCAATTTATAGTATTTTCACCTTTCACTCGACGAAGTGAAGGAAGTTTCGCGATAAATGTTTTCATGGCTTGTTCCATGGACAGCACCACATATTGTTCTAAGGACATCTAGATGTAGTTTTTCTAAAGTTAGGGCTTGCTGATCTGTACAGTTGTCCCAAATATGAGAGCAGTAATCAAAAGAAGGAAGAATATAGGATTTGTACATGGTCTCTATTGTTTTCCTAGACAAGCGATATTTGAAACCTTTAAGACAAATAGGACTCCTTCCAATCTAAAAATTATCAGGTAAAATCTGCTGAACAACATTAAATGCATATGACTTCTTAAATACAGTTTGACCAATCAGAGCGAACTGCCCGTTCTACCCATCAACAATGTGGGTTATATGAGGACAGGGCACAGCTATCCAAATCACACTGCGCCTTTAATAAACTTTGGACATCACAAGTTGCTCTACGCGATTTGTACTTAGATCATTCTAAGTTCTTCTTTAAGGACCTCTCCTTTGAGAGAATAGAATATTCAAACGCCCTTATTTCCAATATATTTCTTATTGTTTTATTGGGCAATCGAAGCCTGTATATGGTCTTTAGAGAAAAGAAAATAGCTCACAACTCGTTCAGTTGGCATGTGTTTCTCTTAATATTCCAAATGTGTAGCTGCAAATTTTATCCAATACATGTCAAACGTGCATCAAACATTTGAAATTGTATACTCTCCCAAAAAAGAAACGCATCGTGAAAATAGCAATTTCATGTAGCAATGAATTAAAATGTGATTCATTTTACAAAAGGTTTTGCTCTGTTTATGAGTCACAACAAAACGCACCATCCGTAAAATACCCGTATTTAACAGCATGATTTTCACATTGGCGTGTAGTGTCACAGAATACACAATTCACATGCAATGTACGTGAAAGTTGGGGATCAGATAGTCTCAATGATGGGTATAAAAGGTTGATCGCTGTCTGTCGATTATTCACTGTATTTGGAATATTGTTGACGAACGCAAAATGCAACGTCTAAGTGAAACCAACCGTCATATCGCCATTGGTTTGCTTGAAGCTGGCCAGTCTCAACGTGCAGTTGCCCGACGCATGAATGTTCACCAAAGCACCATTTCACGGCTCTGGGAGAGATGTCGCCGGCAGAATGCGGTAGCAGATGCCCCTCGTAGTGGGCGACCTCGAGCGACCACTGCGGCGCAGGATCGCTACATCCGGGTACATCACCTGCGTCATCGAACAGCTACGGCGACCAGTACCGCTCGACAAATACCCGGATTGAGGAGGCTTTCTGCACAGACCGTCAGGAACAGGTTGAGAGAGGCTGGTTTACGTGCCAGAAGACCTTATTTTGGCCCTGTGCTTCGACAACAACATCGTCGACATCGAGTTCAATGGTGCACCAACGTTCAGGCCTGGAACCTACCGAATTGGCGTAGAATCTGGTTCAGTGATGAATCACGATTTCTATTAGAACGACGCGATGGAAGAATGCGGGTGTACAGACGTCGACGTGAACGTTTCGCTGACGCTTGCGTTCCCCAGGTCGACAGATTCGGCTGGGGCGGTGTTATGATGTGGGGAGCGATCACCTGCCGTAGGAGAAGTGATTTGGTGATGATCCAGCGCAACCTGACAGCTCAAAGGTACTGTGACGAAATCTAACTCCCACACCTCCTTCCAATCATTGATCGCCAGAGGGAGTTGTTTCAACAGGACAATGCCAGGCCCCACACATCACATCACACTAGAGACTTCTCTCCAGAACCACAACCTCAATGTGCTCCCCTGGCCCTCAAGATCACCGGACTTAAACCCGATCGAACATCTGTGGGATGCCCTGGACAGACGGATGCGATGCCGTTACCCTCAGCCCCAGACACTTCAGCAACTCGCACAGGCACTACAGGCAGAATGGGCTGCGATGGGGCAACACGAGATTCTGAGACTTATTCGTTCGATGCCGAGGCGATGCCGTGCAGTTCTGGATGCCCACGTTGGTCACACCACACGCCACCACACGTCTCCATGTGACACTCAAACTGACTTTCCTCGAGTTGGTGCCAAAGACGGATAATTCTGCATTCCCAGTGTGCAATTTCGCTATATTTCATTGACTCATAAAGCCAATAAGATGTTTCAAAATAAACATAAAAATACATGTGAAATTCCTATATGCGTTTCTTTTTTTGGGAGAGTATACAATTGCCAAATCACATTATCATCTCGAAATTTGAAGGAAACGTCTTATTTCTAAAGTTTAAAATAAATTAAGGCTTGTAATTATTAACTGTCCATATTATTGTAAATGGTATGTGCATACGTCGACAATATCCTTAATCTGGTTTAGTATCTTTTGCCCCACATATACACCCCAGCTAATATATCGAACGGGTATGGACACTGATATAAAGATGTGCATTTCTACATTTCCAAACATTCCCGTACTAGTTATACTTGGGAATATAACCAAATGATTTGGAATACATGGAAATGAATGACTACCTGGTCAGCATTGCAGGTAAACTAAACCTTAGACACACACAGGTCGTAGCGCTTACGACTAAACAGTCATACCTAGAGAAACTGGAATCCTCGTTAAACCAAAAGTATATTAATTGAATGGTTTTAAATGGACAGTCGAAAGTATATCTGTAAACATAAGTACCGACGAGGGCAAACTGTTTCTAGCTCATATCTGGCAGATAAGCGTTATTTGAGATGTTAAAGCGAATTCAAGGAATTTTCAGTTTCAATCTGTTGGAAATCGGTGTATTGTACTGACAAAACTACAATGGAACGTATTCGCAAAAGAACATATGAATAAATTTAGTATAACTATATACATGAAAAAGCAAATATCATAATCACATTTGAAATCATACCTATGAGCCACCTGCCATTAATGCATATCCAATGTTTTTTAATAATTATATCTGCTTAGTGATTGATGCAGCTCATGCCTGACGTAGGCGGAAACTGGGGGTGCCCGCATCCAGGGCCAGTGAGTACTGGCAGGTTGTGTGCATCAACCATTTGTCATCTCCATCACTGATTGATTAGCAATAGGTAAGCGTTTTTATACGTTTTAAGGTTTTTGTTCTGTAAATTTACATAACTGTATTATGATGTCACTGAACGACCCCAGTGGGAGATTCTGATTTGCAACATAATAGGTGCAACCATCAACCAAGAGACGATAACAAAGGATACACAACAAAGACATTCATTAAAGAAAATAATAGTTTTTCAGTGAACTGTGTTAAACTTCAAATAATGCACACTTTGGTCCAGTTGTCCTTTATCTATAAACCTTGTGCAAGTTGAAGCAGCATCAGCTGGCATTTTAAAAACCACAACTTTCATTTTAAACAATCATTTGAAACTTTGCCTGAAATACGTTGAAATAAATACGACAGGTCGCAGATGCAGTGCAACATTCTGTTCTCTGAAACACGTGCAAGCTTGTTTCTACCTTTACCATGACTATGGCTTGATGAGAACAGACAGCGATTTGTCGGGTTCACCACTGTGGTAATCGTCTAAGATGTCAATTCTTAGAGCCTTTTCAATGTTCTTTTAAAGCAATAATAATGTTCAAAACGGTCTTTTAAATCACTCACACGTTCATTACTTGATCTTTTTACTCGTATTGTTGTTCTGACATAGTCCCAACATGGAGGCGTTATCAACATCCACAGATACAGAGGAGAGGACATGGCTTATAGTTAGTGGTGAGTAACATTTCTACATTTCTATCTTTAAACCAGGACGTAAGACAAAATGATTCAAGAAATATTGTAGTAAACAGGTGTATGATTGTGGAAAATGTCTGATGTACCACAGATGTACCACATCTGAGCAGGTAAACCAAACTAGAACTGCAAACAGTGCACTCATGTTGAACATCGAACTGAAACTGCGGTAACCATACCCTTTTGCTGTTCCCCATAAACAATTCTGAAGCAAACTTGAGAGTGAGTGAGTGTATAGTTTTACGCCGCTTTTAGCAATATTCCAGCAATATCACGGCGGGGGACACCAGAAAAGGGCTTAACACATTGTACCCATGTGGAGAATCGAACCCGGGTCTTTGGCGTGACGGCTAACTTGAGAACCGTGGTGAGGGATGTCTGTGTTTCTTCATATAGATACAAACCCCGACTCAACTGTGCATTATGCATTTGTATCTTTGCAAAGTGCGTGCGTCGAGATCAAACGAAAATTGCAGCATGATTCACTTCCAAAGGTATTTACTTTCTAGAATACGAATACCGTTATGCATAAATATTTGGATTCATATATTGGGTCGTGCAACAGTATGTTCACTCATTATGTGAACGCGAAGATGAGGCAGAAACTTTTTGTGGAGGGTCATCTTGGGGATTACCAATGATTAGGAAGCCAAGTGACGTCACTCATTCATAAACGTTGTATTGTGTATCATTGCGCAGTTACGATGAGAAAATGTGAAAATTAAATCTATTCCGCCATAAAATTGTGCGATTTTATGGTGTGTAAGAAACGGATTACTGAACTCGTGTCCGTCAGATACCATTTATGTTACAACTCGTTGTAAGAGTGAGTGACTATGGTTTTACGCCGCTTTTAGCAATATTCCAGCAATATCACGGCGGGGGACACCAGAAATGGGCTTCATACATTGAACCCATGTGGGAAATCGAACCCGGGCCTCCGGAGTGACGAGCGAACGCTTTAACCACTAGGCTACCCCACGCCCCACTCGTTGTAAGATAAATGGTATCTGACAGACGCTCGTTTAGTATTCTCTATGTCACACGCCTTGCATTCAGTAATGACTCGCAAAACACAACTTTCTCTAACTACCCGTCAAGTACAAGAAAGGTGTATGATCGATGTCTGGGGTTTGGAATGGTATTTTGTTGCAAGTTCCGTAAGATTACTTTATGTCAGGGTCACCTCAGCGGCATGTTCAAAAATAGGGCAAATATCAGGACTACAGTCTGGAACAACGCGCGGCTCAATGTTGTCAAAATCGACAGGGAGCATCACTGGGATGCAAGCATACAGACATCGCTTAACAGGAAAGCACACCAAAATGGAAAGGTTAAAAACTAGCATTTAGCAAGTTACAAATCAGCAACGGGAGGTGCCCTGGGTAGAAGCATTGCTGGTCTGTCCGTTGCAGTAGTCGCATGAGCCCTGAACCCAGATTCGCAAAGCGATTTTAGTGCTGAGGTGATCGATAGTCCATACTTTAACATTGGCTTACGATCATCGTAACGCTATGTGGAACGGGGCCATGGGCTAAAAGAAAGGTAGGATACTCTGTGGACAACTTGATGACAACTTCTTTATCATATTACTGTGCGAAGTTTGTATATGGATTATTATACTGTTGTCAAACAATAGTGAAGCACTACAGCACAGGACAGACTACGTACATCTAACGTGGATTAAAAAGACATGCATGGTGGCATGCATGAAATGCATTATCAACAATAATGGATATTGGTAATTAATGCAGTAACAACTGGAGGAAGCCAACTGTCCATGAGGCGGAACTAATCATACATAGCTGATAAGGCTTATTGGCAATGATAGCTGGAGTGCATTCAAATGGATGGCATGAGCCGTCCGCTTGCAACAGACCTTCAGTAACGTTACGCATTATGAATCCCCTTGTCATGCCTCAGTTGTTACCTGGATGATATCAGTATGATACATACATTTTCTATAAAGATGCACACTCTTCTTCCAGTAGATTCGACCGCCTCCGTGGTGTAGAGGTTAGAGCGTCCGCCTGGAGAGCGGAAGGTCGCGGGTTCGATCCCCGACCGCGTCATACCAAAAGACGTTAAAATATGGTACTTGTTGGTTCCTGCCTGGCGCTCGGCATTAATGGGTACAACAAGGACTGGTCGGCTCGGAGTCAGTATAATGTGTCTGAGTGGGGTATTCATGCTTCACTGCGGCATGGTATCTCAGTGGGCTAGCACTATAAAACCAGCTTCAGTCTGGGCTAGTACAAGCAGCCGCACATACACATACACACGCATGCACGTCGTCATATCAGCGAAATATTCTCAAGCACGATGTAAAACCCAATTTCACCTCACCTCCAGTAGATTTAGTTCATCAAGTGTCAGTTCTTAATTTGCTTAAGTATAGATGGTAAGATGAATGTATTGCTACTGATTGACGGGCGCTTGGTAGCAGCTAGTTATTCAGCTCCTACCTTTTCTACCTTTTTCATGACTTATAGTCCTTTTCATTTGCTAAACTTTGGCATGGTTGTGGCTAAGTGGCTTTGGAATACATTGGTGAAGTTACAAAAGTCAACTTTGAGAAATGTGGATGTTATGGACAGTTTTATGCTGTTTGTGTTCTAAATTCACTGTGATCTCAAATCTCTTGCTAATCAGTACCCAAGCTCTGATGGTAAGACAGGACTGTGAGAGGAGCGGTGCAATGGGGACCAATCAGCCACCTGTGTTCTCTAGAGACATGCTATTGACAATCAGACAATCAGTCCACCCACTTCATTTTCCTCCAATCAGCATAGACACACTATATGTGAAGGGGAAAATAAGAAAAAGAGGTTGCAGATCTGGACGGAAAGTGAAAAATCTAAGTACAATACATGTGAGAAAATCGAAAACTATTGATAACGAAAAACTCAGCAATGACATAATGCTTTCTCCACTATTTTTGGACCCTCCATCAGACATCCACGAAAGGACTGAGCTGTATAATCAGACTCTTAAGGACATCTTAGACATACATGCTCCAGCCAAAACCAGACGTTTTCCAGAGGACAGACTGTCCGTGGTACACTGAAGACATCCACAGTGCCAAATGTGAAAGACGTCGAGCAGAACGAAAATGGCGCAGGTCAAAGCTTGAAATCGATCGGCAGATTTATAAATCTTACAAGAGCAAGGTCAATAAGACGATTAAACACTCCAAACGTCAATTTTGCAAAGAAGAAATTATGAAATTTTCAAGCAAGCCACGAAGTCTTCATAATAGTCTTCACAAATAGAGAATGTGTTCTCCCAGATTCAGATGATTTCTCTAAATTAGCAAATGACTTTAACAACTATTTTGAATCCAAAGTCCGAAACATTAAAACCCTCTTTCATGGAAACAGTCCAGTCAAAAGACAAGGCACTCAGTCTGAGTTCACTGGAATAACCCTGTTCAAGTTTGAACCATTCTCGCAGCACGAAGTTAGACTTCTCATCAGATCATCAAATGTAACAACCTGTTTGAGTGACCCAATCCCAAGCAAAATGATTGTTGATCACATGACCTCTATGCTGCCCGTCATCACAGACATATCAACAAGAGTCTATCGGAGGGTGTGTTTCCGCATAACATGAAGACTGCTATCATCAAACCACACATAAAGAAATTGAACCATGACTCAACGGTCCTTAAAATTACCGCCCGGTCTCTAACTTGCCCTACCTGTCCAAACTGATTGAACGAGCAGTTACGAAGAGACTCATGGATCATCTGTCTGAAAATAACATTCTGAGTAAATTCCAGTCTGCGTATAGACCACATCACTCAACCGAAACTCTGCTCCTAAGAGTCGTGAATGACCTCAGATGGGCAGTTGACTCAGGCAATGCTGCATATTTGGTCATACTAGATTTAAGTGCAGCATCTGATACTGTGGATCACGAGATACTGCTGCACATTCTGGAGCATCACGCCGGAACTCATGGTGTAGCCTTGACATGGTTTCAGTCCTATCTGACAGACAGGAGTCAACTTATATCAGTTGCAGATAAACTCTCCAGCAAGACCTTTCTCTCGTGTGGTGTACCTCAGGGCTCCGTCCTAGGTCCAGTCCTCTTTCTCATCTATACAAACCAGCTTCAATCCGTCATCGACAGCTTCAAAATCTCGAACTATTCGTATGCAGATGATACCCACCTCTTGAAGCCTTTAACACCTGTGTTACAATCACCAGTCGTCCAACAACTAGAACTCTGCACTGCCGGAATAAAATCATGGATAACGGCCAAACACTAAAGCTCTATGATGAGAAAACAGAGGTTCTACTTGTTGGCAGAAAGCATCACCTAACTGATCTCAGAAATGAAGTCACAATTGGCTCAGCACAAGTGTCTACATCGAGACTTGTGAAAGACCTCGGAGTTCGGATTGACGCAGACCTTTCCCTCCAGCAGCAAGTCAACAGGATATGCAAATCATGTTACTTTCATCTTAAATCCATAGGAAACATCAGGAAGTACATCAAAGCGGAATGTGCCCACATCCTAGTTAGATGTCTAGTGCTATCCAGACTAGAGTACTGCAATGGACTGTTGATTGGCCTCAGCAAACACAATATCTCAAGACTACAGAAAGTACAGAATACAGCTGCAAGAATTATTTCTCTGAAGACTAAATCTGATCACATCTCTCCTGTTCTCAAATCCTTACATTGGCTGCCTATTCAACAGAGAATCAACTTCAAACTTCTCTGCATCACTTTCAGCTGTCTCCACAATCAAGCTCCAGAATATCTCACTGAACTCATCACAGAATTCCATTCCAGCACCTACTACAAGTTCCAAAATTCCACCTAGTTTCGTATGGGAAAAGGGCTTTCTCCTATGTTGCACCAACTCTTCTGAACTCTTTACCTTTAGAAATCAAAGTATGTGAATCTCTTTCAACCTTCAAGTCAAAAGTTAAAACTCACCTGTTTCAAAGTGCCTATGGCTGACTCTTTTACTCAATTCTTTTCAGCGCATTGAGCATTCATAACTGTGTGGACATTTGCGCTTTATAAGTGACATTATTATTATTATTATTCAATCTTTTCTCCTAGATTCATCATCTGACGACGAACAAGAACCGTACGAAATTCCAAACAGAGAGACCTTCTGTGAAAAATACACATCTTTTCGGTGGGTCACAGGTTACTTGTGTTGTTCAGCTCGCCTTGCTCAATCAGCGCTACGACAATGTATGGGCATGGCGGTGGTTGTCATGATGATGCCCCTCACGGGACCGGAAGTGATGTCAGGGCAGTCTGTTACAGAGAACAGCACCTCATCTGAAATAGTTTTGAAAGTAAGTGATTTACTGTTTCATATATCAAAAGCTTTAGAACCACATATTCAAGTCCCGGGTAGGTGATATTGGGGTGGTGTAAGGAATTTGTTTAGTTTGTACATTGAATATGTCTTCAGTCGGCATTTCATACAACTTCTGTCACTGTAAGACGAAGTAATAAGAAAGCAAATGGGAATCTATTGTTCGATTCCCACTATACATATGACTTATATGTCAAAAGCTTAGGCCTAATATATACTCATGCCAATAATGGTTGTCACCCCCTTCAATCTTTTTAATTGGAGAGGGGGTGGGGGGGTGGGGGGGTGGTGGTGTGACAACCATTATTGGCATGAGTATACTATTGACACTTTGCTAAGAACCATGGATTCAAGAGAAAACTATGACGTGGGGTCAAATTTAGTTTAAATATCTAAGCTTATTGTAAACATGGACCCTAGGTTTCAGTATGTCCTTTCATCTTGTGGATCCCATACCTGCTACTGACAGGTGTACGTTTCAATGACTTGTGCCCTGATTTGCAAAATGGTTGATTGGTGCCATGAAAACCATTTTTATGGTTACTCATGTATCAAGTGCATACGGTCAGATTAAAGTGACTGTTTGCCTAAAGAGGGGTTACCATGTTATTATTTATCCAGTTTTAAATGGATACAATTTCAAATTATGAATCTACGTTTAAGTAAAGTGTGAGTAGTATATTAATGTCAGGAGTAGGAGATGTTGGGGTGGTGTAAGGAGCTTGTTCTTTAGTTCTTCGATGGAATATGTCTTCAGTCAGCGTTTCATAGAACACTGTAAAAAGAAGTCATGAGAAAACTAGTGAGAGTCCATTGCACGATTCCGACTATAATTAAAACGTGTGCATGAAATTCTACCAAATAGAGATGAAACTAAATGTTCGCGAAAACGTGAAAAATCCCGAATCGTTCGGAACAACAGCGTGGGGTCCACTTCACGATCTATTTCCCTGTCTCAGGGCATAGTCATCTGACAAGGGAGGGACACATCTGCATTTGTGAAAATCAGTAATTCCAAATTCCCACGGCGATGAACAGAGGTTAAAAATAAACACCAAAACAGCACATATTTCGTAACAGTTCTTTCATCATATAATTCGAATTTTTTAACCGACCCATTCAGCTACCGTCTTCTTTTCCAGGCAGCAGAATTCACATGGAGCTCAGAATTCGAAGGTTTGATTCTGTCGTCATTCTCATTTGGTTACGTGGCATCGCCGATCATCGGTGGCTATGTTGCTGGGAAATATGGCGGGAAGATTGTCATCACGGTCTCCCTCGTTGCAGGTTCTTTAATTACCATAGCAACTCCAGTAGCAACACGAGCACTCCCGATGTCTTTGGTGATCTTACGTGCCGGCAGTGGAATCTTTATGGTAATGTATTTCAGTGGTCGTACATTGCAGCGTTTTACACTCGTGTTATGTGGTAGTAGTGAGTCTTGTAAGAAATGAAATACTATTTACAAATAACAAAATTATTGTTCCAAATAAATATAAAAAACCTTCAAGGTTTAACCAACAAAAGTTATCTGATGTCATGAAAAATGAATTAATTCTTTGGCCCCTCCTAGACAGGAAGACACATACACGTTTTCCAAGCAGTGACCAAACTATCTTTTCTTAAAAACTTAAAGAAACATTCCCAGCCCTTTCCAGAATGGGGCCAGTAAGGGCGCTACTTCCGGTACTTAGCTGGTTCCCGGCTCCCTTTCCGCACGCCACCATGCGATATGCAAGACGGGGGCCCAGCTTACTCCCGCTACCAGAATTCCGGTGACAAGCGGATATTCAAGAACCAGTTCTGGTTCCAAATTGCGCGACCGTCAAATATGACTTTACTAGACAGGACCAAGTGTACTACCATCCTTGCCTGTCACAGCTGTTGACAGTCGTAACAGTTGGCTAATTTGGGGATGGTTAAATCGGATACTGGTTATTCCTGCAAGGATTATCGGTTCCTTACTGTCAACTGACAACCACGAGACCATTCGAAAAGGGTTGAAACGTTGTTTGTCACCGGAAGTACTAAAGTCTCGCGAAGTACCGCGACCTACTTACGGTCGTAACACCTATATTAAATGGTGCGACCAAATACCTAAAGTTAAACTTTATATTTAAATTTATTGGCAATTGAGTTTTGGAAACTTGTTTCTAGGGGACAATAGAGCCGGCGATTCAGTCCATCTTGTCGAAGTGGGCTCCAAAACTTGAGAAGGCGTCCCTATCCTCGTGTGCTTATGCTGGTATGTGTTTTCTCTTCCATGTTGCGTTGGTTTAGCTGCTGCAGATTGATAGGTCTAACGCTTTAATCTTGTTCGTAATGTCCAACAGAAATGTAAAAATGCAACCCAACAGAATAAACATTCTTTAGGGCCCAACACATTCTAATTGGCCTAAAAAGCAAACTATGAATGAAAATCAGTAAGGACACCAAGCGTTCGCGGGAAGGGCATACATGCTTGCCTTACCTGTAGCATTCTATAACCAAAGATTGGTTGGTTCGTTTGTTGGTTTGCAATAGTCCAGCTATATGTATAACCAAATGATTCCTGATTGATTACCATAAATTACACGGATCTGCCTCCTTGCGTTTTAACATTACTTCATTATTTCAATCAACTAGACGCGTAACTCGTCACGGGAAAATGATCACTAATTCAAAATGAACATTTATTATCTGAATCGTTTTTTGCCCGCTATATCTATTGATTGACAGATACACATAGAGGCAGATACTCATGGTTGTGCTAGACACTCGTGGTTCTAGTATTGTCGTAACTGCGTTTGAGCGTCAGTAGACCCTACTACAGTTACGTACTAATTATGGCCGTTCCACAGTGTTAGGGGAGATGTAAGCTCAGGTTGTACACTCGCTTGGTCCGTTGCAGGATGCTAAGTCCAGGAGTGATGGGTCGGACGACCGTGACTCCTAACTAACAACATCACATTTATGTTTTGGAACACATTCCTCCAAAGATAAACACAACACCAAGTTCTACATTCACATATGTTTACTTTGCCATCTCTCTTACTACAACTTCAACACCAGTCAGGATAGGCTTGTAACAGTGGGGGGTGGAGGGGTGGGGTAGTCTAGTGGTTAAAGCGTTGGCTCGTCACGCCGAAGACCCGGGTTCGAATCCCCACATGGGTACAATGAGTGAAGCCCATTTCTGGTGTCCCCCGCCGTGATATTGCTGGAATATTGCTAAAAGCGGCGTAAAACCAAACTCAGTCAGTCAGTTGTAACAGTGGGAAACTGAGTGATGGCGATAGGTTTCCGACAATTGCAAAGCCCGCACTACTCTACTCGTGTTAAAGGTAACTTTTTAAATGGTTCGAGTCTGATCTGATCTTGATCACATGTTCCAACCCATCGTTTTGATTCGTTAAGGACTGTATCTGTCCTTGCACCTGTGTAAGTAGATATCGGAAAAATACCGGGCAGCATAGATCAGTGACTCACCCCTTTTCAACTGTTCTTGATTGTTTGAACGAAAGATTAATCTGTCCCGTCACTCATGACGACTGTGTCCTGCACGTGCCTGCACTACGGCTCACACACATCTCTCTATTGATCTCCTTGTAACTTTCGTCATTCTGTTTCCGTTGCCTTCCCAACCTTAAAGCACTCGTGAAAAAAACGCAAACCTAAATAAGGAATCTGCTGAAATTTAACGGTTTTTTATATATATTTTGACCTTATAACAGTATATATTCTTGTTCAGGTAGCTAGTAGCTACTGTTGTTTGTAGTAGATACTTTGGTTGGCGTGGATACACATGGTTTTGGTAGATATTCGTGGTTGTGTAAGATACTCGTGGTGTTGGTTGTTTGACGTGGGAGATTATGTTTGACTTTGTTTGTTTTGGAGGTTTTTATCAACGCCGCGCTCAGACAATGTAAACATGATTTAGTTCCGAGTAGTAAATGTTCCGGTTCGGAATAAATGCCGTGAAATTGAGAATGGATGACACGAATAAAAATTCCGCGGGAACATACGGCAAATATTCCATCGAACAGGAACAAATACCGAAATAGGCCTAACCTATTCCAGTCATTATTGAATGCAAAATGGACTCATCCAACTTGTCAACATCCGGGATGTCTACTAACTTCAACTTGGTTACATGTTGACTGTAACCTGGCTACTGACTAACTGTAACTTGGTTACATGCTGACTGTAACCTGGCTACGGGTGACTAACTGTAACTTGGTTACATGTTGAACTGTAACCTGGCTACTGACTAACTAACTTGGTTACATGTCGACTGTAACTTGGCTACTGACTAACTGTAACTTGGTTACATGCTGACTGTAACCTGGCTACTACTAACTGTACTTGGTTACATGTTGACTGTAACTGGCTACTGATGTTGGACATGTCGACTGTAACCTGCTGACTACTTGGCTACTAACTGTAACTTGGTTACATGTTGACTGTAAACTTGGCTTACATGTTGACTGTAACCTGGCTACTGACTGTAACTTGGTTACATGTCGACTGTAACCTGGCTACTGACTGTAACTTGGTTACATGTCGACTGTAACCTGGCTACTGACTGTAACTGTAACTTGGTTACATGTTGACTGTAATCTGGCTACTGACTAACTGTAACTTGGTTACATGTTGACTGTAACCTGGCTACTGACTGACTGTAACTTGGTTACATGTTGACTGTAACCTGGCTACTGACTGACTGTAACTTGGTTACATGTTGACTGTAATCTGGCTACTGACTGACTGTTAATTGTTACATGTTGACTGTAACCTGGCTACTGACTGACTGTTAATTGGTTACATGTTGACTGTAACCTGGCTACTGACTAACTACTGGTAACATGTTGACTGTAACCTGGCTACTGACTAACTGTAACTTGATTACATATTGAATGTAACCTGGCTACTGACCAACTGTAACTTGGTCACATAATGACTGTAACCTGGCTACTACTGACTGACTGTTACATGTTGGTTACATGTCTACTGACCTGTAACCTGGCTACTGACTGTAACCTGATTAATGAAGGTAACTTGGTTACATAATAACTGAACTCTTTTTAACACAAGATTCATTTAGAATCATCAGTTCGCATTCTGGGAATCTACAATGTATTTTCAGACCAAAAAATTAAGGAACTTTCACACATGATAATTGTGTGGAAGTTCCTTGATACCCGGAACATGATTTGTTCCATATGGAAACAAATACACTATTACAGAAAAATCCTTTTTTTTTCCTTTCCGTTTCCCCACGCCCCAATTTTAAGACCACCCCAACAAACAAAACCCTCTTTAGACACTTTATGTCGTGTGTGTGGAAGTTCCTCTTTACCCGAATAAATTCTGTGTGTAAACGTTGGAACTAAATAATTGTTCCCGCATGCACTTTTTACAGGAACAAATAAAGAAATGAAAAGTTCTGGATACGGAACTTTTACTAAGGATGGGGAACCAAATGTTTTTTCACAAACTTTCGTTTGATTGAACGTAACAAGACTATTATAAAGGATCATCCTTTGCAACCAATCAAATGCATGAAGTGCTTTTGAGACGACCATTGATCATTTCAATCCGTACTCAGAACACCTGTAGACTGTGTGACTAACTCAGCCATTTTTGTACAGGTGGTTATACACTACTGTGTGTGTTTCCATGGGTCCTGTTTGTTTCCGACTTCCCAAGGGACCATCCCCGCATTAAGGAGACAGAGGTGAAATTCATCACCAGGAACCAGTCAGTTGGGAAAAAGCACTGGAAGGCAAGTGAGATATTGTCAGAGGAAGATCGCAGTGCTTCCATTCAGCGGTCAGTATTTTGGTTAAGTGAGTGAGTGAGTGAATGTTTGACTCACAAGCGTCAAGTGGAGCTATTTACCACTTGGTAAATCCAACGAGTACGAGTATGCTGCTGATAAACCTAGCGACATAATCCTCGCGAACCGGGATTCGAACCGACGAACAAAGCGATCTGGCTCCGAAAGGGACGCAACTCTGTGCAGCAAATGCGGCGTCTTAGACAACTGGACCACCCATGACTGCAAGTTGGTTTGGGATAGAAGTGATACTTTGTTCAACACTCTTGAGTGAGCTAAGTGAGTGAGTTTACGCCGCTTTTAGCAACATCCCAGCAAAAACAGATATGAGCTTCACACATTGTACCCATGTGGGGAATCGAACCCGGGTCTTCGGCGTGACGAGCGAACGCTTTAACCACGAGGCTACCCCACCGCCCCTCAACACTCTTGATCTATTCGGGAATAAATATGTACTCGTAATATAGTGGACATCGTAACATGGAGATTGTCAGAGATGCCTTCTTAATATGGAAAGGGTTTTGTAGCTTTTATTATCCTGTGTATAGGCATTCAACTATTACCATATTCAAACTCATCGTCCATATTGCAGATGTCGAAGTCGCTATGGTGGAAGATATTAACGTCGCCGGAAGTGTGGGCGATCTGTGCCGCCTACATCAGTCATGCTTGGGTAACATCGTGGTTCATGGCCTACCTGCCTCAATACATGAAGCAGATCCTCAACTATGACATCGAAGAGGTGATTATTATCATTACTATGAATCCCATCTTGTCAAACTCCCCTTTGTCACACTTAGGCCGTGATAGGTTTTTAACCATCAATGTCCAACTATGCATCTCAGTTCACTGAGTGAGTGAGTGAGTGAGTATGTTTTATGCCGCTTTTAGCAATATTCCAGCAACACAGCGGGGGACACCAAAATGGGCTTCACATATTGTACCCATGTGGGGAATCGAACCTGAGTCTTCGGGGTGACGAGTGAACGCTTTAACCAATAGGCTACCCCACCGCCTATTCCCACTAAGGGATTCAGTGCCTGTGTATTACACACGTGGAGTCTGTAGACTGTATTAGTCCAGTCACTATGATCGTCCTTCAGATACGTGCCATTCTACTGTAGCTAATACATGTACTCAGGAACCTTGTTAAGACTGCTCCTTGAGAACATTAAGATGGTCCTGACACTAATATAAGACTGAACCTCGGTCCTAGATCATGTTTAATTAAGCATTGGCCGCCATCATAAGTGATTTAATCAACAATGGCAACATTTTCAGTCCATTCACTAAGGGAATAAATATGACCCTGAAAATAGAACACAGACTGAACTTCGGTTCCATCATAAGTGATTTAATCAACATTGGCAACATTTTCAGTCCATTCACTGAGGGGATAAATATGACCCTGACAATAGAACACAGACTGAACTTCGGTTCCAGATTGGTTTGAATCAACATACATTTTGTCAGCCAGGGATATAGAACTCTCTATGTTGATTCAATTCAAATTTTCTACCATGACTTTAGTGACAAATACACTGGATTGTGATTGGTTAATTAAAGTCACTCAGAGATTCAATATAATCATGTTAATAATCATTATTGAAATTAGGAAGCTACATGACTTTTGCTTGGATACAAATAACTTAAAACCACTACAGATATATTATATGTGTGGACCTATATATTACATGTGTAATACATAGGTATATAACATATATTTCTATAAGCCACATTCATTTAATAATAATGTTTAAACCAAAATAAACCGGCATTATGTTTAAACCAGGTTTATAGATATGTTTCATACCTGTAATGCTATCCTTTCTTCTTTAACCTGGGATAAATATGGTTGTTGATTGGTATCAAAATGGATAAATGATTATAAATCTAAGCATTTGGTAGTCTCACAATGCTAAAGTGTCAACATTTCACCACTCGCCCCTTATCTGACACCTAATACATTTGGTAGTCATGAATGTTCACAATAATAATGAGTTAGAATTGTTCTTCAGCAACCCATGCTTGCCGTATGAGGCGACTCGGATGGTCAGGCTCGCTGACTTGGTTGACACAAGCCATCGCATGCAAACTACGTAGATCGATGCTCATGGCGTTGCCACTGGATTGTCTGGTCCAGATAGCTGCCATATAGCTCAAAAAGTGCTGAGATAAACAAAAAACAAACAAAACAAACAAATTAACGAAACAAACAAATGAGTTCATATGTCTTTGTAACCTGCGTATTATATAACCTTTATGATGCTTGGTTTGAGAACAAGTAAGCCTCACAACATACAGTAGCTAGTTAATTACTTATTAGTTATTCGTGTAAACAGTCCGAAACCGAAATGAGTGAGTGAGTTAATTTTTAAGTCACATCGGCAGTATTTCACCCATATCGTGACTGACATCAATTTATATCATGCCAATAATGGTTGTCACCCCTCCCCACCCCAACCCAACACAAACGTCACACTCCCTATCTCCCACACCCTCTCTAATTAAAAAAATTGAAGGGGGTGACAACCATTATTGGCATGAGTATACATTTATAATAAGTATAGGTACATTATAAAAACCTGTCAACTAAGGACAGTAAAACAACTAGTTTATCACAGATGGAAATTTAAAATCTAGTAATTAAATTTGAAACATTTTAACTATACAAAACGATGCAATATAAAAACAGGCTATAGATTGCCAACAACTGAAGGTAGATCACCATACTAGGGACCATGGGGACTTACACTACTTTGGCTACGTGCATGGACCCAAGGAGTATCATCCCTTCAGTCGCTGGCAATATTGGGGAAACTGAAGTCAAAATTAAAATGACAAATATTCTACGTTTATAACCATTGGTAGATAAAATATACCTTGACTGATATGGACCTCATCAGAGGGAAAATAATTTTTACAGTACTTCAACCCCCTTCAGGGAACAGCCACAAACAAACTTAGTTATCAATTTTTCTACCAATTTTATAAAATCTATTGTTATATACAAAACATGTAAATCAAAATTTGTGTAATAAATCAATTTCTTTTTAAAAAACAATACTTAAAAGTGAACTTACAATAAAAAGATCCATTGATGAAACTTTGAAATAGTTACCCTTGTGATGGAAAAACCAATACAGTCAAGCTAACCCGAAATGAAGTTACAGACCGGTATAGGCGTGGTGACTAACAGCTAAATTGACATTCTTCTGATAACAACTACCATACGTGATCATTTTAAAAACACCTAATAAGTAACCCTATTGCAGAATGGTATCCTGTCGTCGGTGCCGTATGCGGGGAGGTTATTAGTCGGCGTGGTGTCAGGCAACATATCGGACAGGATGCTCTCCAGGAGACTTCTGTCGACAGCAAATACAAGGAAGACCTTCCAGGGTTGACGTAGGTACGTCAAAATGACGTCAGGTGAAATTTAAGATGGCGTATGTTTAGAATTCTTGATGTGCGGCTGCTTGTAGTATCCCAGACATGGATAGTACTGCCCACTGAGTGCCCGCAGGACTGAATACCCCCACTCCAGCATTTATTTTCCCTTGTCATTAATGCCGAGCGCCAGGCTCAAATTGTACGTCATGATGACGCGGTCGGGGATCGAAATGACGTTAGTAAACCATTGTACTGGTGATTAGGCAGCGTCTCATTCCTCATAGCTTCCTGGAAGTGAACAGTCGGTATCAGTCTTCACAAATATGCGTCATAACACCATCCTCTATCTTAACCTCTGTCTACAGTCAATGTAAGGACGACGTTCCAACTCGAGGGTACGTCATGGTCACGAAAGTGACGGGATGCTCCCATTACTTTCCCCTCGAAAGCATTAATTTTACTATATTTTACTGTGACGTTTTAGTCGTTTATGGATTGAATTACATTCAGGACATGTCGCGGATTGTGCGAATTACTATTATTAACGTTCTACCGCCGTCAGAAACGTACGTCATACCTCCAGGTGACTATAATTAAAGCACGGAATACTACCCAGCTTCTGAGCACGTCTTGATGACGTCAATATATGACGGGTGCTTCCTCTACTTTTCGTCATAAGCATTAATTGTACTATCTTTCACTGCCTTCCACGCAATACAAACAGGGTAGAATATGTTTGTATATCCCAAGTTAGCGATATGATTGATGTAAATTATGATTGTTCGTTTTACTGTTAATTAGTTGGTGGACGAACTTATACGTTATCATAAAGTTATAACGTTCCAACCTTAAAACAAACATTCTCTTAGCATAAAATCGGTATAACTTACTTGCTTAGGTGAAATCTAATTTCATTGCACAGCAACGCTTCGTGACGTCATTCATTTGACGTGTGACGTCATTCGTTTCAATGTCGAGTCTAGATCTCCAACATTTTCTGCAAGAGTTCGACATATAGTACAGTTCGATACGTACAGGTCGACTTAAGGTTTTCATCCATGATCATACGCAGCTGCAATATTTAGGTGATTTTTTAAATATCATAAAGATATTTTAAATGCAATTGTTAGGTCACAAACATCGTCTTCACATTAAGAAAAAGGACACAGTTAGATTCTTGATTTACTCTTCTAATGTTAGGATGAGCTCGAATATTATTTAAGTAATTAATAATGCTTCAAACAGAAATAAATAATAAATACCCCATCCTATCCTCAACTCCCCTCTCCCGTTTCTCAATTATTTCTCAGATGAAATAAGGAAATAAGGAACACACGCAGTGTTGCTACTTTAATCAACTTGTGTTGATTTCTTTGGGATGAATTTCAGTGGTGAATAACCAATTTCAGACATGCGTGTGTGTTCATGAGCATGTATTTTGTGTGTTGTGTATTTCTTGCTGTATGTGCATATACAGACCCTACTAACCGAAATGTACACGTGAAGATCCAGGTTAGAATTGATCTTCAGTAACCCATGCTTGTCGTAAGAGGCGACTAACGGGATCGGGTGGTCAGGCTCGCTGATTTGGTTGACACATGCCATCGTATCCCCAATAGATCGATGCTCATGATGTCAATCACTGGATTGTCTGGTCCAGACTCGATTATTTACAAATCGCTGCCATATAGCTGGAATATTGCTGAGTGCGGCGTAAAACTCACTCACTCACTCTAACTGAAATGAGGTATATTCCAGGATGTCTTGGGTGCGCTGCATGTATGATTCTTGTGGGGTTCCTTGACGACAACAATGGGACCTTGGCTTTGTCGCTGTTGATTGCTGGTATATCCCTACAGAACTGTACATCCGTCGCCTTCAAAATCAATCACCTTGACATAGCGCCAAGGTTGGTGCTACGTCTCAACTTCATCATATACCCATCAAAAGTTTAGACTCACCTAAAGCAATCACTACATATTATGTATATATATATGGTTACATCGAACTTAGGGGAACCAATAGTCTGTCGTACAGACCCTGAAGCAAATATATCCAAGAAAGCCCACGCAAATCTACAAAATGTGGCAAGTCTAGATTTCCTCAGCTTCAGGAAATGAAGAAAGTCTCAAGGCTCCTTTTCATTATATTATATTTTTTTTTACTATGAACTTTTTTCAGTAAAATAGGTTCATTTCAGAGACTAGTTGTTAGTCTAGGGTACCAACTGCAGAACTTATGCAGATGAATTGCACGAGGATCATGTATCAATTTGCTGAAAGCATGTGCAAATATTGTGCATGTGTACAGCAGCGTTTTGGTGTAAAGTTTTGTTAGGAATTCGCCAATGTTCACTGATGTTTATCATGTATTGAACTCATGACAATAATCTTTTCAACGTTACGAATTTGTTTTACAATACATCAGTTCATGTGTAAACAGGACCTTTAAACAGTATGGAGTATTTTGCAAACTTTAGTTTAGCACAGTTGCCTGAAGTAAGTGGTTATATTTACATTAGTAAGTCTGAACTTTTGATGGGTAGTGTATATAGCATATTAAAGTACAGGGCTAATGAGTATTACAGGTGAACGTCAGTAGAACGTCTGGGTCATCTTGGGGTGAGAAGAAGCTCAAATGGATATATGTCCTAGAGGTTTGGAACGTTTTCAAACCCTCGAGCACGGGGTTGACATATATATAAATATATACAACAAAAGGGCATATCTGAGATTCGAGCCCACGCCACCCGTGAAGATCCGGGTTAGAATTGGTCTCCGGTAATCCATGCTTATCGTAGGAGGCGACTAACGGGATCGGGGATCGGGTTGACTTGGTTGACACATGTCATCGTATCCTAATTGCGTAGATCGATGCTAATGATGTTGATCACTGGATTGTCTGGTCCAGACTCCATTATTTGCAGACCGCTGCCATATAGCTCGAATATTGCTGAGTGCAGCGTGAAACTAAACTCACTCACTCACTCACTCACTCGAACTCAGGCTCATAGGATCCTGGCGTAGCTAAGGACACTTCACAGATTACTACGACTTCGGCGACAGGACCACCCAAGGGTAACGGACACACTTGTAGCAGCAGTAACCATGGTAACGTTGGGAGGTGAAACAGATGGTGTGGCGTCATTTGTTGCAGCAGATGGCGTAGAAACAGTAAAACTAACATATTCTCACATACTATTTGCTTCTACAAAACCTCATTCTGTTTCTACTAGTCAGCACTAAGGCATGTTGCCATGTGATTGTTACCGCAACAAGTATTAATGGGAGATGGCATGGTCATCGGATGAGTAGAAATATTGTTTCAGAAGAGGTACCCGTGAAGATGTAGAGGTAGTGACAACAATGGTGTAGGCACTGTGGTAACAATCTAAAAGGAAGGAGTAGAAGTAGTGGTAACGGTGGTAACAGAAGGTGTAGAAGTAGTGGTAACGGTGGTAACAGAAGGTGTAGAAGTAGTGGTAACGGTGGTAACAGAGGGTGTAGTAGTCGTGGTAACGGTGGTAACAAGGTGTAGAAGTAGTGGTAACGGTGGTAACAGAGGGTGTAGAAGCAGTGGTAACGGTGGTAACAGAGGGTGTAGAAGTAGTGGTAACGGTGGTAACAGAGGGTGTATAAGCAGTGGTAACGGTGGTAACAGAGGGTGTAGAAGTATTGGTAACGGAGGTAACAGGCGTAGAAGTAGTGGTAACGGTGGTAACAAGGTGTAGAAGTAGTGGTAACGGTGGTAACAGAGGGTGTAGAAGTAGTGGTAACGGTGGTAACAGAGGGTGTAGTAGTCGTGGTAACGGTGGTAACAAGGTGTAGAAGTAGTGGTAACGGTGGTAACAGAGGGTGTATAAGCAGTGGTAACGGTGGTAACAGAGGGTGTAGAAGTAGTGGTAACGGAGGTAACAGGTGTAGAAGTAGTGGTAACGGTGGTAACAGAGGGTGTAGAAGTAGTGGTAACGGTGGTAACAGAGGGCGTAAGAAGGTGGTAACGGTGGTAACAGAGGGGTGAGGGGTGTATAAGCCGTGGTAACGAGGTGGTAACAGAGGGAAGCCGTGGTAACGGTGGTAACAGAGGGTGTAGAAGTAGTGGTAACGGTGGTAACAGAGGGTGTAGAAGTAGTGGTAACGGTGGTAACAGAGGTGTAGAAGTAGTGGTAACGGTGGTAACAGAGGGTGTAGAAGTAGTGGTAACGGTGGTAACAGAGGGTGTAGAAGCCGTGGTAACGGTGGTAACAGAAGGTGTAGAAGTAGTGGTAACGGAGGTAACAGGTGGTAGAAGCAGTGGTAACGGTGGTAACAGAGGTGTAGAAGTGG
The DNA here is from genome assembly GCF_003918875.1 of Haliotis rubra. NCBI lineage: Eukaryota > Metazoa > Mollusca > Gastropoda > Lepetellida > Haliotidae > Haliotis > Haliotis rubra. The sequence continues at coordinate 982,788 of NW_025767490.1, read as the reverse complement.
TAACGGTGGTAACAGAGGTGTAGAAGTAGTGGTAACGGTGGTAACAGAAAGTGTAGAAGTAGTGGTAACGGTGGTAAGGTGTATGAAGTAGAAGGTAACGGTGGTAACAGAAGGTGTAGAAGTAGTGGTAACGGTGGTAACAGAAGGTGTAGAAGTAGTGGTAACGGAGGTAACAGAAGATGTAGAAGTAGTGGTGACGGTGGTAACAGAAGGTGTTCAAGTAGTGGTAACGGAGGTAACAGAAGGTGTACAAGTAGTGGTAACGGAGGTAACAGATGAAGAAGCAGTGGTAACGGTGGTAACAGAAGGTTTAGGGGTAGTGGTAACGGTGGTAACAGAAGGTGTAGAGATAGTGGCAACAGAGGGTGTATAAGCAGTGGTAACGGAGGTAACAGAAGGTGTAGAAGTAGTGGTAACAGAAGGTCTAGGGGTAGTGGTAACGGGGTAACAGAATGTGTAGAGATAGTGGCAACAGAGGGTGTAAAGGTAGTGGTTATAAAGGTAACAGAAGGTGCACAGGTAGAAATAACACAAAGCCTCTTTGTATCACCACCATTTATCCTCCAACATTTGCCTCCCCCAGATTCGCCGGCGTGATCGTCGGCATGACCATATCATGTGCGATGACGGCCTCGCTGTCCGCGCCACTAATAACGTCGTACGTCATTAAACAGGTTTGTACACAGTTCACGACTCACTTCCAGCTGAACATTTAATATAATTTAAATCGAAAAAAGAGAAAATGTGTAATGTTGTTCTGCCCAAGTGGGTTTCAGGAATGATAGAAACAAATAATCTCCCGTCAGGGTTCCAGCAAACAGATCACTCACTGAAAACTCTTGACGTTGGTCCCTGTTCCCTCCAAAACAGTTTAACATTGGTCCGGTTGGTTGATGATAGATTGCTATTGAAGTTGTCTATTTTCAAAAGAACAACCATCATCGTGGGTTTCAGTGCGAAAATTGAACATAACACAACTTTAAAACTGCTTATAAATGTTGTCATTTATGCGAAAACGATACGCCTTCATTTCGCGTTGTCACCTTGATATAAAGCATGTCACGGTTACCGGCTAGGACCCACGACGCTCGATTATGTTCTATATAGAACGGCAAGGACCCACGACGCTCGATTATGTTCTATATAGAACGGCTAGGATCCACGATGTTCGATTATGTTCTATATAGAACGGCTAGGATCCATGACGTTCGATTATGTTCTATATAGAACGGCTAGGACCCACGACGCTCGATTATGTTCTATATAGAACGGCTAGGATCCACGACGTTCGATTATGTTCTGCTATAGAACGGCTAGGACCCATGACGCTCGATTATGTTCTATATAGAACGGCTAGGATCCACGACGCTCGATTATGTTCTATATAGAACGGCTAGGACCCATGACTCGATTATGTTCTATATAGAACGGCTAGGACCCACGACGCTCGATTATGTTCTATATAGAACGGCTAGGACCCACGACGCTCGATTATGTTCTATATAGAACGGCTAGGACCCACGACGCTCGATTATGTTCTATATAGAACGGCTGGGACCCACGACGCTCGATTATGTTCTATATAGAACGGCTAGGACCCACGACGCTCGATTATGTTCTATATAGAACGGCTAGGACCCACGACGCTCGATTATGTTCTATATAGAACGGCTAGGACCTTACGACGCTCGATTATGTTCTATATAGAACGGCTAGGACCCACGACGCTCGATTATGTTCTATATAGAACGGCTAGGACCCACGACGCTCGATTATGTTCTATATAGAACGGCTAGGACCCACGACGCTCGATTATGTTCTATATAGAACGGCTAGGACCAACGACGCTCGATTATGTTCTATATAGAACGGCTAGGACCCACGACGCTCGATTATGTTCTATATAGAACGGCTAGGACCCACGACGCTCGATTATGTTCTATATAGAACGGCTAGGACCAACGACGCTCGATTATGTTCTATATAGAACGGCTGGGACCCACGACGCTCGATTATGTTCTATATAGAACGGCTAGGACCCACGACGCTCGATCGATATGTTCTATATAGAACGGCTAGGACCCACGACGCTCGATTATGTTCTATATAGAACGGCTAGGACCCACGACGCTCGATTATGTTCTATATAGAACGGCTAGGACCCACGACGCTCGATTATGTTCTATATAGAACGGCTAGGACCCACGACGCTCGATTATGTTCTATATAGAACGGCTAGGACCCACGACGCTCGATTATGTTCTATATAGAACGGCTAGGACCCACGACGCTCGATTATGTTCTATATAGAACGGCTAGGACCCACGACGCTCGATTATGTTCTATATAGAACGGCTAGGACCCACGACGCTCGATTATGTTCTATATAGAACGGCTAGGACCCACGACGCTCGATTATGTTCTATATAGAACGGCTAGGACCAACGACGCTCGATTATGTTCTATATAGAACGGCTAGGACCCACGACGCTCGATTATGTTCTATATAGAACGGCTAGGACCCACGACGCTCGATTATGTTCTATATAGAACGGCTAGGACCCACGACGCTCGATTATGTTCTATATAGAACGGCTAGGACCCACGACGCTCGATTATGTTCTATATAGAACGGCTAGGACCCACGACGCTCGATTATGTTCTATATAGAACGGCTAGGACCCACGACGCTCGATTATGTTCTATATAGAACGGCTAGGACCCACGACGCTCGATTATGTTCTATATAGAGAACGGCTAGGACCCACGACGCTCGATTATGTTCTATATAGAACGGCTAGGACCACGACGCTCGATTATGTTCTATATAGAACGGCTAGGACCCACGACGCTCGATTATGTTCTATATAGAACGGCTAGGACCACGACGCTCGATTATGTTCTATATAGAACGGCTAGGACCCACGACGCTCGATTATGTTCTATATAGAACGGCTAGGACCCACGACGCTCGATTATGTTCTATATAGAACGTATAGACTTATAGTTCTTTTGATTTATGAGCAGTCATCAGTTATATATAGATTCATATATGTAGGGTATCGGTGTCTTACTGTGACTTATCTTGATGTTTGATACATTATTTGCCCCTGTATTTCCAATCAGTACAAAAGATTCATCAAAGTGTTAGTGTAATTGCCCGAAGACAATTTACTCAAGCCTAACTGCACAATCTAGCAGATGCCTTGGAATGCAAATTAGATTTCGTTCCCCAGGTTCTAGATTTGATTTCTTTTCTTTCTTGAGCATTGTAATTTTTCAACCTCAGTAAATACTTCGTTGATCTGGAACATATCGACAACGACCAGTGCAAGAAATTTCGAACAGCACTTAAACAACATGTATCCCCTGAGTTGTTCTGGTGTGTAAATCAGCTCTGTTTCATTTCTTCAGGGGACAAGACGGGAATGGCAAATCATATTCTTCATCGTGGGCGCCGTCAACGTTTTCGGAGCTGGTGTTTTTGTTGTGTTTGGTAAAGGAACTGAGCGTGATTGGGCGAAGGAGGATACGTAATTTAAAAAATAGAAGGAATCTATGTGCTTATTGCTTCTGTAACTACTGATAATGTGTATGGTTTAATTAGCTGCACGGCCTTACACTGATAATTCTGCATGGTCTAAAAGTGTGAATGGTCTAAGAGGCGACTGTAGGGTCTTACTCTCATGGTTCCAATTGCGCAGATCGATGCTCTGCACAATCTAACTATCTACACGATCAAAGCTAGGTATGGTATAACATTCTATGCGTTCGAACCCTTTGCTGATTGGTTAACACTCCAAATGGCTGTACGGATTAACTATCTACTTGTCCTACCAATCCGTACGGTCTAACAATCTGCATGGTCTAACTATCTGCATGGTCTAACAGTCTGCGTGGTCTACTTAGCTTCACGCACCTTCCACCTATACGGCCTAACCATCTCCGGGAACTTTACCACGTTCTCTCTAAGGGCAAATCCGACATGACCTTATGCTGATTACCAATCATGTAGGTGAGGGTGAGGTGGGGTGAGGTGTGTGTAGTTTAACGCATAGCTGATAGGAAATGCGTAATCAGCTTTATGTGTATGTGTGGCTGCTTGTACTAGCCGATGCTGCAGACTGAGAGCAACTGAATTGACAAAACCGTTATCCACTGCATATCCCGAAAAGTGATTTGCATAGCGTTGGAAGGTAACATGAAAGCAGCCCATAATAAATATCAAGCCCATAATAAAAACAAAAACAATCGTACACATTTACGTGGATTGTGATGATAAGGAGTCATTTTACAACGATGTCAAATTGGTCACAGAGTGTTTACTCACGAGCATCTGCTTTTAACAATGAATGAGTGGGTGACGTTTTACGCTGCTGTTAGCAATATTCCAACAATATGGGAACATAGAAATTGCCTTCACGCATTGTACCCATGTGGAGAATCGAACCCGGGTCTTCGGCGTGACGAGCGAACGCTTGAACCACTAAGCTACCCCTCCCCCCAATTCACCCCCTGCTTTTAACAGATGAGGGCGCCCATAACTGTATCCCTTGTGGTAAAAGATTCACAACGAAAATATGGCAGCTCTTTCATCATTTTGTCTTACCTGCTATGTATATTGGTGCATAACAATTTAGTCACTTCCTATACACGACTTCGCTTCCAGTGCCCTGACCGGAACATGAAGTGCAAGGGGTTCATAGTATCAGGAAGCAAGGCCATTTCATTATTCACTACCTGAAAGAAATTAGTATACCAAATGTATATTAAATTGTGAATATTTATGTGTGTAACTGGTATTGGTTGTTGTTAAATGTGATGGTAGTTTAAATTGTACATATTATTTTAACGTGGACGTTTTTATATAAAAATAATTTATTTGTTTTGTTTTATATAAAGGACTTGTAAATACTTGTTTTATTCTTTGCCGCCATCAAATATTGGAGTATGCTGTTGTTTTGCGGCTGTGAAATAGGCTGTCTGTAACATGGATAAATAGCAATGTCTGTAAGCTGAAAGTGTTGAAACGAAAATATAAGAGAATACTGATCCCAAAATGACATATTAAGATTTTACAGCTGTGTACAACAGTAAATTACTGTATATACAGGAAAAATGAATACTGTATATACTGGAATATACTCAGAAAATGTCATACGTCACCACTTTCAAAGGAGCATTGTGTATTCATAGCTTTTGGTCACTGGAGCCGTGTCAATTTGCGCTGATTAAAGAGGTACACGAAGTACTTGATCTGACCAGTAGCCAGACTTCCATTTTCTTGAAGCGGTGGCTGAGTGGGTTAGATCGTGACTCGGTTCCTCACTCTGAGTGTCTGGGTGACTGTATGTCTGCCGGTACTTGAAACACGGTTTCTTTGAACACTGTTCCATTGATGACAAGGCTGTCATTCATACAATCACATTTTGGAAAACGACAAAAATACGTGATTCCGCTTATGTTAGTTCACAAACACGAATGTAGTGCTGGCAATCCTTAAGTAATAATCATGATGAACCGGGATTCAAACCCGCGGTAATATATATTTGTCAAGCAGCAGGGAACAGCCACATACCGCGTCACAGATTCCTGGATCAACGAGGAAGTTAATAACACACATTCCAGGCCGAGTTATTCGAGCAGTGGTATGGCCGGATAAACCAGCAAGCATATTATTAGGTCGAATCTGGGATTCGAACACATCATCATGGTTTCTGGTCCCTGTGAGAGACTCATGTCACTTATTAATCAAGGTAACTGTCACACAAACCGAAACATGAGTCTCATTAACCTATTCAGACAATGACCTACTTTTCAGCCGATCCGAATTTCCTCGTGTGAAAGTGGAAATAGACATCACAAACAACTATGGTTACACTGAATTCCAATTCCTTGTTTCATAAGAAATGGTATTTAGAACTGGATTTTAATTTTAAACTTTAATAACATCGTATTTCTATATTTTATGGCGAGGTGAAGGCAGCATGACTTTAACAAAGACGTCACAGACTGCCCCAGTTTGATGAGGTCGTAAAATGATTCACAATGCATCTGGCTGACAGGTTACACCTGTTTTGTGTTTTTTTGTGCTTATTCAGTGTAGTTCTGCAACGCACAATGTGATTGATATAATATCAAGTCCGTACCAGACCGCCAAACCTTTCTAGCGGCAGAGCCTCGTTTTGAGATTTCCACGATTTCCAGGTTTCTGTTTGTCAGTGCTTGCTGTACGACAGAGCGCGCTGCACGATATTTTTGCAAGGATTATAAGGAGCGTAGTGTTGCAATATACAAGTGCTTAGATGTATCAAATAATACTGATTAATATTTATATATCCAGTGCAATGAATTGGTCTACAAATTCTGGACTGGTTATTGTACTAAGCTGCGCAATAGGACGGAACCCAATCAACAGGAAACGAGACTGTCGTGTAATCAATGTTTTGACTTGGCCGTTATTTAACGTTGACTTTCGGTTGTATTATTTTTTTCTCAAATCAGATATATAGACCACGGTTTCACTGTGAGAATGGTTAGTGGTTGGTGTATCTACGGTAATTGCGTGTCCCTTGGAATAGATTTCATCATGTTCTATATACTGTTGGTCTGGTATCGAACGTATATCGGCAATTGATAAGGCTTAGTAACGTTTGGTGTGAAGAGCATAGTAATTGTGAGGTAACGAAAGGAATTAGACGTGCTAATATAATGATATTGTGACCAGACATATCAAGACTCATTCTCTGTCACGGTAGAATGAATTCCATTACCTCGCCGAATGCAGCAACGCTGTGATCAAATGGGACAATTTGTTTACATGGAATGTTTAGGTGAGGTGAGGTGAAATTGGGTTTAACGTCGTGCTTGAGAATATTTCGCTCATATGACGACGTGGTATCTTTAGGAGCTCTTTCTTTTGACACTCTGCCAAGCAGATGTGATTTGGGAGATTTTACGAGTGCTTCGATTTACTCACCAAAATCAGCTGAAAACGAGCACCTGAGGAAATAACTTGAAACGAGCGTGCAAATTTGTCCTTATAACATTTTTATTTTCAATATTTGACATCAGAAACCGCGGTGGGATACATATTCAGTGAAATACGCCCTTCGTGGATTGATTAAGACATCGATCATTGAAACATTTTGAAATAAATCCTGAATTTTATTCCCTCAGCAGCCAACATTTACCTCTGAGACATACACTACACCCTTTACAATCTGGTGACTAACGCGGGGCATTCCTCACCCCAACGACTACTGTAACACACAATCTTGCATACGATGAAGCTAGGAGCATCGAGCACCCTTCCACACTCCATTCACTCACCCTATTAAACTAACGGGATCGGGTGGTCAGGCTCGCTGACGTGGTTGACACACACCATCTTATGCCAATTGTGTGGATCAATGCTCATACTGTTGATCACTGGATTTAATGGTGCAGACTCGATTATTTACAGACAGCCGCCATATAGCTGGAATAATGAGTGCGGCGTTAAACAACCAACCAACCCTATTAGTCATGAGGGGCGGTGGGGTAGCCTAGTGGTTAAAGCGTTGGCTCGTCACGCCGAAGACCCAGGTTCGATTCCCCACATGGGCACAATGTGTGAAGCCCATTTCTGGTGTCCCCCCGTCGTGATATTGCTGGAATATTGCTAAAAGCGGCGTAAAACCAAACTCAGTCAGTTAGTATTAGTCATGAGGCTTAGTCTTCGGTGTCTCTTGACAGAGCCCAGTGTGGTCATGACATCTCCAGGGTATACGTTACGATCACTATAGTGGAGAGTGATCGTAACGCATACCCTGGAGATTATCGAGGATGATATAGGACCAACCAAAGAATCTATGGGACCGACGGGCCAGATATAGCTCCGACGTTCGGAAATGGGAAAACGACATGGGAAAATATAGAGATGTCAAGGGAAGATAGTTGCAAGACTTAGGTAATTATAGGCACATAATGGAATGTCACTGCATAATGAAGAAAAGGGGAAAATGTTGTCATGATATAGGAACGACAAACTTATAAAAACACAACATAAGATGTGATCATGAATGTATCACGCGTTGACGTAAAAGTTTGAACAGGAGAGATGAGTATCTGCTTCAGGGGTCAACTAGTAGTCTACAGATGATCGGGTCAGGATACGTGCTCCTCCGTTCGGTTCGTGGGGACACTGTCCGCACTTCGCTGCGCATCGTCATCTTTTAGGGGGGCATCAGTTGTTACATCGTCATCAGACTGGTGTACAACGTCATTAGTTCGGGGCACGTCGTCATCAGTTCGGTGTACATCGTCATCAGTTCGGGGTACACCGCTATCAGTTTCGGGAGCATCTCCAGTTCGGATCCCTTTCTCATCAGTTTGAAGTACATTGTCATCGGTTTGGTGCACCACGTCACTAGTTCCGGACACAGCGTCATCAGAAAATGTGGTCCTGTGACCTTTTCTCGTCTCATCTGGGTTATTGTCTGCGTCGTATCTAGCCTGCATTTCCGTAGAAACAACGTGGGGGTTGTCTTCCTTTGCCCAATCAAGTTCAGTTCCTTTTCCAAACACCACAAATACGCATGCGCCGACAATGTTCAAACCACCAACGATCCAGAAAACTATTTGCCATTCTTCTCTAGTTCCCTGAAGAATAAACCAAGAGGTATATCGATCTGAAATAGCCACAAACACGGTCACTACAAACACACTCATTCACGCACATCATAACATGAAAAAGTGAGTGAGTTTAGTTTTACGCCGCTTTTAGCAATATTCCAGCAATATCACGGCGGGGGACACCAGAAATGAGCTTCAGAAATTGTGCCCATGTGGGGAATCGAACCCGGGTCTTCGGCATGACGAGCGAACGCCTTAACCACTAGGCTACCCTACCGCCCCTGAAAAAAGAATTATATGAGGAATATACTCGTCAAAGATGTTTTTCAGCTGTTGCATAATATTATTCACGGTATCATATGTTAAACTAATGACTTACATATTTATCTCCTTCATGGGTTCTGTTTTGTTTGGTGTTTGTTGTTGTTGTTGTTTGTTTGGGACTTTTCTTTGTGGCATCTTTCCATATCTTTAACTTGACATCGACGCACTGCCAAGAGGCGGTCGACTGGGAGTCAAGACTCCTTTATTGCCGTACACACCGCCATTCAACAATGCAACTAACGCGCATAATTGTAACTCCAATTCTTCCACACTGACCTAGAATATTACTTTGACTGTTAAAATGGCCCTGGGTAGGACGAGTCTTGTACTCAATGGATGAGGCCATGTATTTGGACATGGAGAAGCGTCATGACTCATGTTATCTAACATTTAATGGAACTCAATACATATCTAAGTGCATCTTATCTGACATTTAATGGAACTCGATACATATCTAGGTGCATGTTACCTGACATTTAATGGAACTCAATACATATCTAAGTGCATCTTATCTGACATTTAATGGAACTCGATACATATCTAAGTGCATGTTATCTGACATTTAATGGAACTCAATACATATACATATCTGACATTTAATGGGTGCATGTTATCTGACATTTAATGGAACTCAATACATATCTAAGTGCATGTTATCTGACATTTAATGGAACTCAATACATATCTAAGTGCATGTTATCTGACATTTAATGGAACTCAATACATATCTAAGTGCATGTTATCTGACATTTAATGGAACTCAATACATATCTAAGTGCATGTTATCTGACATTTAATAGGACTCAGCACATTTCATAGTGCAAGTTACCTGACCTACTCGAAATGATAAGAATAATGGTTAGACTGTACATAATCTATACTGAAAGCCATTAAAAATGCAATTTGACATTCATACTTTCTTTACTCACACTAATTTCAACATATATAAACCTAACTGGCAGATATGTTTTAAGTGAACATCTGTGAATAATTTCATCTGAAAATGTCCAGTCAACAACAACATCAGTGACGCAACAACGACATCACACAAAGGAGGGGGTCACTTGCAGTCAATATCGTGTGTGTCCACCGTGCGCTGCAAGACATGCTCGCAGTCTTTGGGGCATTGAAAGACACACATTTCTCAGGAACAGCTGTTGGATGGTCTGCAGCCTCTGATGGTCTGTGGTCTGATCATGACACCACCCCCTCCAAAACGATCATGTTCAAGGACACAGTTTGGCGCAAGTCTTTCTCCTTTACGTCGATAAATCTGTTGACGTCCATCTGCAAAGGATAAGTTAAACCTGGATTCATCTGAAAAAATGACATCTGGCCATGTCCTGTTGCCAAGATTGGCCCCATTTGCTGCCCATCGCTGTCTGGCAAGTCTGTGGCGATGCAATAAGGTTGGACCACGGTACGGGTGACGACACCGGATGTTGAAGGCAGCAAGGCGTCCTTGCACCTTTTGGGCGCTGAAATGACGTTGACTTGTCCCAATTGTCCTCCTTGCCTAATCATCAGCTGTTTGGAACCGATTTCGCAAGTGTGAAACTCGGATATTGCGGTTTTGTCGAGCTGTTATCACAGGTGGTGCACCAGGTCGCGGACGATCAGCAACACTTCCGGTAGCCCGAAAACGTTGTCTGAGTCGACTTACAGTGGATGGATGCACATTAAAGTGCCTGGCAATCATCACATCTGAAGCACCTTGGCTGACCATACCGATAACCTGATTCCTTTCGTCTTGTGTCAAGTGTGGCATTTTCTCAAAGTGATTGAGTTCCACAATTCCTTGTGCTTTTACAGGGCCTGGGTGCAGGTAATGCATGTGCACAACGTGTTTCATGAATGTGGTTGTGTTTACGAGAAATGTCAAAGGTTCAGTTTTAAGTATCAAAGTTCATGTGAGAGGAATGCTCCGGGACTCGAACTCGAAATGGGCCAGAATAACAGCCTTTTATCCCTACATCCTCTGTATCGCAGGAAAAATCTTCAATAGAACTTTTGTAAGTTTCAGGACAACAAATACCAATTGCGTTTTAATGGCTTTCAGTATCGCATTAATAATGAACGTGCTCAATCGCTTCCATCGGAGGTGGGGCGGTGGGGTAGCCTAGTGGTTAAAGCGTTGGCTCGTCACGCCGAAGACCCGGGTTCGAATCCCCACATGGGTACAATGTGTGAAGCCTATTTCTGGTGTCCCCCGCCGTGATGTTGCTGGAATATTGCTAAAACCGGTGTAAAACCAAACTCACTCAGTCAGTCCATCGGAGGTGCTCGTAACCTCAACGAACACCTTCACATCGACTTTTATCCGAACCAGAGCGTTTTGCCTTAAGCACACACCACTCATTGGACTCTTACACAATTGTGTAAGACGCGCCGAAGTCTAACTCAAACACGCTCTTCTGACGCGTTGCAACTTTTACCGCCAATGTTTGGGGGACGTGTTGACATAGTGGTGTAGATGTGTTGAGGATGTTGATGTAGAAGCAGCTAGCACGCCTCTTAATCTCTCTATTTCAACTTATTACGTCAACACGTCTTCTGTTACCACTTCTGTTGCAACTACGTCAGCACTTCAACCTGTCAACCTGACTCCCAGCAATCAACATTTGCTCCTGTTGATAATGATGCTGACGCTGCAGACAATCCACTGCGACCAGGAACCTGCTGTCTCTCTCCAAGACCTAATTACTTCCGCAGTTATACACAACCTCTGTACCACCAGAACAGACCGCCTCCGTGGTGTAGTGGTTAGAGCGTCCGCCTGGAGAGCGGAAGGTCGCGGGTTCGATCCCCGACCGCGTCATACCAAAAGACGTTAAAATATGCTACTTGTTGGTCCCTGTCTGGCGCTCGGCATTAATGGGTACAACAAGGACTGGTCTGCTCGGAGTCAGTATAATGTGTCTGAGTAGGGTATTCATGCTTCACTGCGGCATGGTATCTCAGTGGGCTAGCACTATAAAACCAGCCTCAGTCTGGGCTAGTACAAGCAGCCGCACATACACATACACACGCATGCACGTCGTCATATGAGCGAAATATTCTCAAGCACGACGTTAAACCCAATTTCACCTCACCTCACCTCACCACCAGAACAACCTCTTGGAAGACAACATTCAGTTAACCTCACTGTACAATGACTGTGACAATGTACTGCATGTGTATATTAGCTTATGTTATTAGGTTGTTTGAATAAATAATAACCAACCTTGGCGCTATATCGAGGTGATTGATCCTGAAGGCGACAGATGTACAGTTCTGTAGGGACAAGCCGAGTATTAACAGAATCACTGCCAGGGTTCGATTTTCGTAATCCAGAAACCCAATAGGAATGGTACACGCTGCGCATCCAATACTTCCTGAAAATCAAATCATATCTTAACAAACAAACGTCCATAATTACTTCATGGCGATGAATGATAAATAAAACCCGTATCTTTACAGCAAAACGTCCATACTGACTGGTTTCAAGTGGATCAGATCAGATTATTGACTTGATTCACATATATGTGATCATAATTTTCTCGTAAAGATGGCGTCATCATGACATACGTTTGTGATAACATGATGTACGTTGAACCCACTAACCTACGATGAATGTGATAAAGCATTCCTGTTTCCTGTTGAACGCTTACACAGCAATATCCAAACACACTGTATGTGATAGTGGCACGTACATAGGTGAGGTGAAAGTCAGAAGTTGAAAGTCAGATAGAACAAGTATATATGGATGACAACTTCTTCTATTCTAGAGCACGACGTTTCGATACAGGTTCATGGTCTTTTATTCTAGAGCTACCCTTTGTTCTCTATCATCACATTGTTAATCTTGTAAACATTCTATGCTCTGTGTATCATTGGCTTCCACTATCCTCCATGTTTATCCCTGTAATCCTCTGCTACCCTTTATTCACTATCATCACATTGTTAATCTTGTAAACATTCTATGCTCTGTGTATCATTGGCTTCCACTATCCTCCATGTTTATCCCTGTAATCCTCTGCTACCCTTTATTCACTATCATCACATTGTTAATCTTGTAAACATTCTATGCTCTGTGTATCATTGGCTTCCACTATCCTCCATGTTTATCCCTGTAATCCTCTGCTACCCTTTATTCACTATCATCACATTGTTAATCTTGTAAACATTCTATGCTCTGTGTATCATTGGCTTCCACTATCCTCCATGTTTATCCCTGTAATCCCTCTGTTATCCCTTTATTTGTTATCATCACATTGTTATTCCTCCTTGCCTTGTTAATTTGTCTTGTATATATATCACCTGTTCTCTCCCTGTACCATTCTTACTTGAAAACGATACATGAACCTGGATCGAAACGTTGTGCTCTAGAATAAAGAAGTTGCCATCCATATATACTTGTTCTAAGTTCTAACATCTTGGTAATGACGTCAATGATAACGAACATTCACGATAGCAGATACGTGCTAATAAACCATATAAACTCTGGTAAACCATATTACACGTGACATACTCAAAGACAAAAGAAAGGAAGAGACATTTTGTCCCTGACGCCACGATGACGTACCCAGGAGCTGGAACGTCTTCCTTGCATTGGCTGTAGACAGGAGTCCCCTGATGAGCACCCAGTCAGATATGTAGCCAGAAGCTATACCTACCAGCAACCTCCCAGCAAACGGAACTGATGACAGTATACCATCCTGCAATACCATGTTATAACATATTGTACTGGCTGACTGAGTTTAGTTTTACGCCGCTTTTAGCAATATTCCAGCAATATCACGGCGGGGACACCAGAAATGAGCTTAACACATTGTGCCTATGTGGGGAATCGAACCCGGGGCTTCGGCGTGACGAGCCAACGCGAACCACTAGGCTACCCCACCGCCCCTATAACATATTGTAACGTTGTGTAGACGACACAGCATCAGTGATTACATTTTCTGTTATCGTCTTTCTTTTAAAATAGAAAACGACAGTTGAAGTTATTGTGATATTTTTACCACTGCATTAATTTCATAGTGTGCCGTTTTATTTCTTGACATACATCTGTCATCTCTTTCGAAGTTTTCATTCAAATATGACTGGGAGTTGGGGTTAAGAGTTATTCATTAATCATTATAATTATAGAGGAAATCCTGACGTAAAAAGGTTGCGGTGGGGTGGCCTTCGCTCGTCAAGTTGAAGCCCCGGGTTCGATTCCCCAATGGTTACAACGTGTAAAGCCCATTTCTGGTGTCCCCTATCGTGATATTGCTGGTATATTACTAAAAGCGGCGTAAAACTAAACTCACTCACTGACATAAAAAGCAAGACATGCTCCACTAACACTGCAACATACGATCACAGGTATTTTGCTGTCATTCACAAATAAAGATCAGGACCAATCTAGGCATCTAAAAAACGATACTCGTATAGTGGAACGGCTTTCTGACGCGTCTTTGATGGTTTATTCTTTTATCAGGACGACTTCGTTTCTTGATTCGGTTTCAACCCTCATCATCACCTCTTCAATATCATACTTCAGTATCTGCTTCATGTATTTAGGCAGGTACGCCATGACCCATGACGTCACCCAGGAGTAGCAGATGTGGGCGACCAGGATGGCCCAAAACGCCGGGGACGTCCATATCTTTCTCCAAGGCGGCCGTGACATCTACAAGTTCAACGTTTACGTATAAATGGGTACGTTTCTATATGATATACGATAAGATAGGATATATAACTTTATCTATGGACATTCCCCTGATGAAGGAGCATGAATTAGCTCTGAAACGTCGAATAAAGAATAAAAGTTGTTGTCCATAAAAACTTGTTATGTATATTTACGGTCGTTCTGAATGCCTTTCACGAACTTTATCTATGGATATTACGTTTAGTGACAGTTATGCCGTGGACCGGAAAAATTACTTTTCCCTTACTTTTGTCATTTGGGATGCAGTATATAAAAGTTGAAAAATCAAATGTTTCGATGATACATACATTACCAATGTACATAATACGTTTCTGTAAATGAAACAACACTCAAATCGGTCACGAAGATGTGGTTTTCAAATAGCAGCAAAGGAAAAAACCTCGTGGTCAGATGAGTTCTTGAGGGTAGATATATAGATGAATGAGGAGGAATGCTAATCAGCAATATGCTGTTATATAGCGCGATCTTCGAGACCAGTCAGTCTAGTGGTTGACGTCATCAGCATCGGTCTATGCAACCCTGACGGAATGACATGCACAGAGAAAGTTGACCACCTCCGTGGTGTAGTGGTTAGAGCGTCCGCCCGGAGAGCGGAAGGTCGCGGGTTCGATCCCCGACCGCGTCATACCAAAAGACGTTAAAATATGGTACTTGGTTTTCCTTGCCTGGCGCTCGGCATTAATGGGTACAACAAGGACTGGTCAGCTCGGAGTCAGTATAATGTGTCTGAGTGGGGTATTCATGCTTCACTGCGGCATGGTATCTCAGTGGGCTAGCACTATAAAACCAGCTTAAGTCTGGGCTAGTACAAGCAGCCGCACATACACATACACATACACACGCATGCACGTCGTCATATGAGCGAAATATTCTCAAGCACGACGTTAAACCCCATATCACCTCACCTCACCTCACAAAGAAAGTTAATATTTTCAGATAACGAAAGTATTATGTCATCACTAAGTATATGAAACAAGATACATACTTCTGACATACTATCTCACGAACCTTTATGTCCAGTTTCCCAGCAGTCCGATCCCTGGTGAACAGTTTCAGCTCTGACTCCGAGATCCGGGGATGGATCCGTGGAGAGTCGGACACAAACACCACCCAGGGAAACACACACAGGAATGTGAAACCACCTACAGAGGAAACATTTAGTCTGTATTTCAGGGGCGGCGGGGTAGCCTAGTGGTTAAGGGGTTCGTTCGTCACGCTGAAGACCCGGGTTCGATTCCCCACTGGAGCACAATGTGTGAAATCCATTTCTGGCCCCGATTTCTCGAAACAAACTTAAGTTTTTACTCAAATTTCAAAGTGAGTTTGACACCTTGAAACAGCTGAATTTTTAACTCAGCTGCATTTTAATAATAAAAAAGCCCCAACAGCTTAATTATTTTATTCACCAAACTCAAATTGTCTACTATGTTTGAGTTTAATATCGATTTCAGTTCATTCTGGGAAATGCGTTTTCTCAAATTTGAGTAAAAATTCTAACTTAAGTTAAAACTTTAACTTAAGTTTGTTTCGAGAAATCGAGCCCTGATCTCCCCCGTGATATTGCTGGAGTATTGCTGTAAGCGGCATACAACTAAATTCACTCGTCCCATGTATTTGTAGGTTATAGAAAGTACAGCCCCACTGAAGTTTGCGAGACAAATCATATGCAGTATTAAAAAACCAACTGGCATTCATATCGGATGTTACTTCACCTTGTACTAAATCTGTTCATCAGCAAACATCAAATTAAGGGTCTTTGGATTTTACAGTCCACTAGCATCACAGTTAAGAGAGGTTAATGATGTGGGTAAATTAAAGAATTCGGAAAACCTTTTCCCCAAACTAAATCTCTTACGCTTCTTTTATAGTACATAGCACATGTTTAGACTTGTGTTTAGGATCTAAACATCTATTCCTGTGTATCAGTGACAGTATCAATACCATATCAAGCTATTAAAAAGGCCTTAGTAAACCAAATTAAGAATTATACCAAACGTTTATCTGTTTTGGGCTTCTTATCTAATCTATACCTTTATCCATATGTATCCATTCTTTCATATACGTCCTTTATTGCTAGTTTAATTATATAAAATGTAAATGCACAGGTACTAACTCAATCATTCGCGAAGAAAGAATTTCAAAGAGCACATATCATTAATTAACACACCGTTATCATCACAACGATCATAGTAGAAAATATACAACTGATAAATTCCAAAAGATACATGATTTGATTGTATGCCTGCAAAACCGGAAATAAGAATTGTGTTAAAATCTAAAGGTGTCGATTATTTTCAGTTTGTGTTAGTCGGCTGATCGTCTTTACGGACATTCGCGGAACCTGACGAATTTGTCCAAATGTCGTCTTACCAAACACGTAGAAGATGAGAGGCCATCCGTTGTCCAGGGAGACGGCACCCAGATATCCCGAGATGAAAAATGTAAGAATTCCGGCGATGCTAACACCTGGGGGATTATATACGGTTTAATTCAAACATATTTTAAACTCAAACTCAAAATAATTAAATTCTTAGATTTGCTTTACTGAGAAAGTGTAATCCCAAATATAACATATGTTACAACACAGCTTTATGCAAATCACGAAAACAAATTCTCAAATGCATTCATATTTGGGTGAAATGTATCGTCCATGCCCAAATAAACCAATAATAGTGATTTTGATGTCCATAAGAAATGTTGAAATAAAATTCTGCTTTTGGACATTTTTCAACTATTAAAACAAGAAACAAACTGTTGTAGAGTGTGTAAAATTGTAAAATAATCATTGCTATGATTTCAGTCTTTTAAAACATTTTCTGCTGATTTGCATTAGTGAAAACAAGTAATACGTGTCTTGGATATTGTGAAAAAATGTTTTAGAAACATCTAAAATGATCTTTTTTAACATTTGTGCTTGCAAAGTAACATTTTACCATTCCCATTTTACACATAGCAATATCAATCGCCAAAACGTACCAATATTCAAACAGTATTTACATCCATTTCACATGGAGAATGATTCTATAGGGTATAAAGAGAGCCTAGAAGACATGATCTGATACACAAGTACGAGAAATATGCCACGATTAACAGCTGAGGGGAGAGAAAGAGCCATTTGGGTGGTGCAGATGGGATCGACATGCAATGCTGTTGCCAACGCCCTCGGATGCCACCGTATCACCGTTATAAGACTTATTCAGGGCTTCGGACAGACTGGGGTCACCGGACACAGACCATGAAGTGGACATCCATGCATCACAACGCCAGCTGAGGATAGGTACCTCCAGGAGGGTAACGTTTCTTTGGGCGTTTAGTATATACAAGCATCACATACCATACAAGTAAGCATATGTTAGAGTTATTGCATACCGGAGTAGGCATATATATACAAGCATCACATACCAGGGTATTCATGATATTATGGTCATCACATACTGAAGTAGGCATATGTAAGAGTTATCACATATGGGAGTAGGCATATATATACAAGCATCACATTCATGATATTATGGTCATCACATACTAAAGTAGGCATATGTAAGAGTTATCACATACCGGAGTAGGCATATATATACAAGCATCACATACCAGGGTATTCATGATATTTTGGTCATCACATACTGAAGAAGGCATATGTTAGAGTTATTACATACGGGAGTAGGCATATATATACAAGCATCACATACCGGGGTATTCATAATATTATGGCAATCACATACATAAGTAGGCATATGTTAGAATTATCAAATACCGGAGTTTGCATATATACACCCGTGCATTAATTAAGCACCACCCTATTTTGAAAAAAAGATGTGATGCTACAGAAAAGTTAGGGAATACCCATCAATTTAATCAACCTGTAGTTAAAGAAGCTTTATCCACTGACAGTTTTACAAATACCATAACCTTTTCTATTCTTTATGAAAGAATATGTTCATGAAAATGTGATGGGACTGAATTTTACCAAAAATAACTATTCTTCTCCTGCTCAAACTACACAATTAGATTAAGTTTTGACTAAAAATAACAATTCTGTCATATACCAAGATGACATTTACACATCAAGTAAGCTTTAATTGTGCATTATCAGGAAGAACCCGAATGTCAAAGATTCAGACCTTTTTCAGACAATTCAGATTGCTAATTGACAAAAACTGAAAAAAGCCACATTTATAAGATTTTGGAATAATATTTTTTTATGCTTTTGAGTTTATTGTAATAAATAAACACTTCTCCGTGCCGGATACTGATAATTACAGCTAAAATCTATTTGTTTTGTTTGTAAAGCTTTTACTGCATTTTCAAATTTTCCTTTTTTTAAGTTTGACTGTAACATTTCCTAAATCTTAGGTTACAAACTTTCATCCATTCACAATAAATAACGAAAGTATATACCACACAACAATCAATTATTACTTTCACTTTTCAAAATAAGGCAACTTGTATTAGGACAGAAAAACACCTGTTTTAAATATAGGCAATTATACTAATTAAAGAACATGGAAATTTCAATGATGTTTTCGTTTTTGAAATGTTAAATGCTATCAAAATTAAGGTTATTTTTTGGAAAGAGTTTAGAATTTCATTACAGACAAAATTCATTCGTGAAAATACAGGGTGGTGTTTTATTTATGCACAGATGTATATATTAAAATGATAACATACAGGGGTATTTATATGTTAGGGTCATCACATACAGAAGTAAGGATAATACAGTTATCAGACCCCGCATTGGAATATGCTGTCCCGTCCGAAGAAGGCACGTGTTAGATTTCTCACCCACTGGAGTTGTCATATGTTAGGGTTATCACACACAGAAGTAGGCACGTGTTAGATTTCTCACCCACTGGAGTTGTCATATGTTAGGGTTATCACACACAGAAGTAGGCACATGTTAGATTTCTCACCCACTGGAGTTGTCATATGTTAAGGGTTATCACACACAGAAGTAGGTACATGTTAGAGTTGTCGCATACCGGAGTAGGCACAGGACGTGAGGGACGCCTTCTCGTGTTTCGGAGCCCACTTTGACCACAGTGACTGGATGGCCGGATCAACGGAACCCTAGGACAAAGGGGAGATGCAAGTATGGATGATGACAAAATGCTTTTGTATGTACTAGTAATTCCCTGAGTGACATGCACATTTTCACAACGACTTGACGATCCCATTTTCATTTACCCCGCGTGTATGTCTATTTATATTTAGTTGATGGATTAACCTGGAGATTTATGTGGAATTATGATAGGAAATGAAACAACACATGACATGATATAGTTTCTGAATGAATGAATGAATGAATGAATGAATGAATGAATGAATGAATGAATGAATGAATGGATGGATGATGAATGAATGAATGAATGACATGTGATAGTTTCTGAATGAATGAATGAATGAATGAATGAATGAATGAATGAATGAATGAATGAATGAATGACATTTACCATAACCAGTCCGACGACAGCCCTGAGAACCACCAAAGATAGAGGATATGCTCGTGCTGCTACTGGAGTTGCTATTGTCAGAATGGAACCAACGATGAGGGAGACCGTGATGACAATCTTCCCACCATATTTCCCAGCAACATAGCCACCGATGATCGGCGTTGCTAAGAAACCAAATGTGTAGGACGAGAGAATCAAACCCTCGAATTCTGAGGTCCATGTGAATTCTGAGGTCTGGAAAATAATCACCCTGAATTGATATTGCTGCAATGATTGACGGTGACGTTCCTTAAGTTCGGTTAATTGCCGCCGAAAACCAAACTCGCTTGGTCATTTCATTCTACGTTTTACTTAAGCTTCATTTTTTACCGTAACAATAAGAAGGTTGCAAGATTGAAATACGTTACAGGTTTATTCAAAGAAACATCGGCATCATAAAACGTGTATCATTGGTCACGATGTTTGTTCTGGCGTACTCCTGCAAACACATTAGAATCTGTTCGGTTTCAAAAGTTGTCCTTAACTCTTTGTAAAGACTGATGACAATAGTACATTCTGTAACTTCCAATACGCAATCTATAAATAATAAAATGCTTCTCACACTCAAAACATGGTCAGACAACGTATTGTTCTCTACGACGGGGGAACGTGACGTCACATCGGGTCCGGCGATTGGCATCGTCATAACAACAACCGCCATGCCCATGCACTGCCGTAGCGTAGTTTGGGCGAGACGGACGGAACAGCACAGGTAACCAATGACCCACCGACAGGAAGTGTACTTTTCACAGAAGGATTCATGGTCGGTGCTGTCGACAGTTCCATGTTCTGCGTCAGGCGTTGTATCTGAAAAAGGGTTGATTATCATGACGATGTGTTTCGTTATCCCAAGGCTAACAACCATGCAAATTAAAGTGTTGGATCAAGCGTCCAGGCCATCGTGAAGCTTACATAATCTATTATGTTAGACATGTGAAGATTTTCAAATCTGACGCCTCAGTCACCAAAATCAAGTTTAAGTACATTTTACTTGCCTTTGCGTGTGTTTGGGACAGGTGCTACAGAAAGGACAGTGAGTGAGAATGGTTTTACGCCGCTTTTAGAAATATTCCAGCAATATCACGGCGGGGGACACCAGAAATGGGCTTCACACATTGCAACCATGTGAGCTAACGATTCAACCACTTGGCTACCAACCGCCCCGAGAAAGGACAGAATAGGCTACTATTAGACGGATATTAACACACATTTTGTCTATGATACAGTCGGAATCGAGCAATGGATTCCTGAGATTTCTTATCGACAGGGAAGGTCTTGGATCTCGTGTGCTTGCATCATTGAAATATATAACGAATACCAATGTGTTTATATATACGCACACACACGCACGCACGCTCTTATAGTATCCATTTTCTTCAGTCTAAATATTTGCTGCATGTGCTGGTTTATTGCACTGTGAAACAGGTTTGTTTCTCAACAGCAATGAATGCCTCTCTTGAGGTCAATGCCCGATGCGGTTCTTCAAGATTAGAGACATCCATGTTGAGGTTTTGAAATCCCAGTATGACGTACAAGAACAGGCCTGTCTTTGATGGATGCCAACAGGTGCTCTGGATACAACTAATCACTGGCTCCAAACTTGTATACACTTCGTATGACCGGGGACACGGTAACGCAACATGTATTCAGCTTACGATTTCCCTAAGACGTTTGACAAACTCTTGTAAATTTTTCATTGCCCAGGGGTGTAATTAACCGGATTTCTGGATTTTCAGCATTATTGCAATGTGACACCACAAGGTAAAATATATACAGAACTTCGGCGTACTTTAATTTGGCTACAGAATGCTATTTGCAAAATGTCACCAGTACTTTAGTAATGTCTGTGATAGACATTTCTTTCTACAGTCTGAAACATAATTTTTCGGCAAAAACCTCCCATAACCCTCAGTTAGTGAGTGAGTTTAGTTTTACGCCGCACTCAGCAATATTCCAGCTGTACGGCGGCGGTCTGTAAATAATCGAATCTGGACCAGACAATCCAGTGATCAACAGCATGAGCATCAATCTATGCAATCGGGAACCAAAGACATGTGTCAACCAAGTCAGCGAGCCTGACCACCCGATCCCGTTAGTCGCCTCTTACGAAAAGCATGGGTTACTGAGTGAGTGAGTGAGTTAATATTTAACGTCACATCGGCAATATTTCAGCAATATCGTGACGAGAACATATGGGTTACTGAAGATCAATATTCTAACCCGGACCTTCACGGGTAACCACCCCTCAGAATAGTGAGTGAGTGAGTGAGTGAGTATAGTTTTACGCTGCTTTTAGCAATATTCGAGCAATATCAGTACGGGGGACACCAGAAATGGGCTTCACACATTGTATCATTGAGAATATCTAACCTCCAAAGGGCGGAGGGGTAGCCTAGTGGTAAAGGGTTCCCTCGTCATGCCGAAGACCCGCGTTCAATTCCCCACATGGGTACAATTTCTGGTGTCCCCCGCCATGATATTGCTGGAATATTGCTTAAAGGGGCGTAAAACTAAACTCACTCACTCACTACAACGTCCGCGATTGTTCACGATGCCACAGTTTTAACACAATACGTCATCTGGCCCCGATTGTACTGAACAATCCTAGTGAACAATCGATCTTAGGCCCCGCACAATTGTTTTACTCCACTTACATTGCAATAATCATAGCGCTGAGATAGAATTGTGCGTGTGGACCCTGAACGTTAGACTGTCTTCACTAAAATTTCTCTCTGATGTTAATTTTTCTTCTTTATTTTCTCTCCTAACATGTCAGTAGGTAAATTATAAAGAACCTGCTCAAAACTGGAAAGTACGAGATACCCTGTCCCTCGCTAATGAATGTTTAAGTCCGTCGCCAAAGGCACAGGATTATTCATTCATTCGAAAACCAAAAATGTGTAACTTATTGTAGCTTGTTGGTTATTCTCAAAATTTTATCCAAAGGTCACGAAACGTGGTTCAATAGGAACAGAAATATTATGGAAAGACGAGTCCATGGTTAATGGAATATATACAACACACATAAAACCATTCATTGAATTAATACTAGATTGTCAACAAAAGGAACTCATTTGTTACAACGTGAAAATAATAAACTTAATTTCAGAAGATTTTACGATTGCCTACCTTTGAGACCCATGTTTTTACATTCACCTCCTGCTGCACCATCAACATTTGCGAAATGAATGTTTAAAAAGCAAGATTTGGCATTATATACACAAAGCAGGGGTGCGTCTGAATCTTTAAACAGCCAATTTACATATGACCCCCCGCAATGACAGGACATCCCGGCTCGCTCTTCTTCATCACCCTTTGAAGGTCTCGCGTGACTTGTTGCTCCTGGTTGGTTGTAATAGATAACGTCGGTTATATCCTGTCTTAGCTGTTCTTTACATGAGTAAAAATATGCCTCACTTTGTCAGTCGGAATTTTAGATTAATTTACGGTTTAAATAGGGCACGGTAAGGTGCTATTAATGCCACTATCGATTCCTTTTCACCAAAGGAAGGTTCCTTGATATTTTCATAAACAGTTGATCAATAAAGCACAGTATTATAACACGGTTGTCCTTTATAAATGGACCTAGCAATAATTGAAATTTAAGCTATAAAATTAGAAAGGAAGATATAGCAGGAATACGAAAATGTGACCAAAAATAGATTGTGTTGATGATCACAAGCTTGTGGCGTGCAGTATGTAAGTATGTCGTAATTTACTATATATACGGCGTGTCACACAGCTATAACTTGCAATATGGCCAAAATATATTGTATATGTACAAAACTTTGACGATCTGCTTCAATCTATGACCAAACTGCAAAGAGTGTAAGTTATAGTTTCTCTGGCTCCAGTGACAAGTGGGTAGGATAGGCTGGAGTTAGTGTGGCTGTACTCCGTCCCAAGTCCTGTGGAAACAAACCCCCATCCAGCCCTATCCACTGTTGAACTTTGAAGTAAATACACAGAGTATGCTGTTTGGATGATGACGATACTATTGGCGGTAAGACAAAAACGTGGACAAATGTCATGTATTAGTCAGGCTGTGAAATTGACTGCACCCCAACATATTAAAGCCTCCAACGAAATTATCAGTATACAGAAAGACAAGTGCTTTTTCATCAGCCACATTTCCTCCTGTGATGCCTTTTTGGAAAGTGCTTCGGCTTAGTGCTTGAAATGAGGATCAGTTTCCTCACTGAAGCTTCTCTCCAATTCCATATAAATGATATGTGTCACAGCAAATATCATACACGTATCACCTAAATCAAAAGGCAATTATAGAAAGTTTATTCCAAACAGGTGATCACATCCTACCATAATGGAATGATGAGTTTAGTTTTACGCCGCACTCAGCAATATTCCTGCTATATGGCAACAGTCTGTAAATAATCGAGTCTGGACCAGACAACCTAGTTATCAACAACATGAGCATCGATAACGCAAGGGGGATACGATGACATGTGTCAACCAAGTCAGTGAGCCTGATCACTCGATCCCGTTAGTTGTCTCTTACGACAAGCATGGGTTACTGAAGATCAATATTCTAACCTGGATCTTCACGGGTCACCACGATGGAAACCACATCAAAATGCGCGCGAGATTGCGGTCTGCAGGTCTGAGGGTACATCATCCGATCAGACGTCCCTTCCTCACAGACAGCCACAGGCAGGAATGTCTGGCGTGGTGCAGGCTCCGAGAAAACCGCATCTTAAGGACATGGCGTAGGGGTCTTTGGTCTGACAAATGTTGCCATCTTTTGCACATTGTCGCGTGTGGAGACGTCGAAACAAGACATCTCACTAGGAGATGATCCTTCCAGATGAACCCTTTGGTGGTGTCTCAGTGATGGTGAGTGAGTTCCGTATTGATACGGCAAGTTGGATCTCATTACGTACCTGCGACACTCAACGGTCAACGTTGGATGCCAGAGTTCATAACCATCCCCTTACCAGTCGACCCCATCGTTCTCATCACCCATTTGCAGAACAACGCCAACAAAATATTGCCATGGCTAGTAGGGACGCCCTGAACGAACCACATCGAACATCTTTGTAACTGTCTTTGACGCCAAGTTCGACCTAGAGACCCTCCTGTTCAAAATCTGCTGGAACTGACGCAGGCATTCCATGGTGTACGACTGCGTGGGGATTCCGATGCTGGGAATTCGACGCTTGATACCAGTATGAGGAAGAAACTGGCTGATGTTATCCATGCCACGGATACAAGTACTGCTGTGGATACAGGTACTGCTGTGGATACAGGTATTGCTGTGGATACAGGTACTGATGTGGATACAGGTATTGCTGTGGATACAGGTACTGATGTGGATACAGGTACTGATGTGGATACAGGTATTGCTGTGGATACGGGTACTGCCGTGGATACAGGTACTGCCGTGGATACAGGTACTGATGTGGATACAGGTACTGATGTGGATACAGGTATTGCTGTGGATACGGGTACTGCCGTGGATACGGGTACTGCCGTGGATACAGGTACTGCCGTGGATACAGGTACTGATGTGGATACAGGTACTGCTGTGGATACAGGTACTGCTGTGGATACAGGTATTGCTGTGGATACAGGTACTGATGTGGATACAGATACTGATGTGGATACAGGTACTGCTGTGGATACAGGTACTGATGTGGATACAGATACTGATGTGGATACAGGTACTGATGTGGATACAGGTACTGCCGTGGATACAGGTACTGCTGTGGATACAGGTACTGCTGTGGATACAGATACTGATGTGGATACAGGTACTGATGTGGTTGCCAGTGGTGGTTCATACAATCACAACAAATATTCTGTGACAAACTTATCAGGTAAATAACAAGCGTGTGTAGTGAATTTTTTTAATTTCACACGTGCAACTCGCACACCTGGCTGTTCTACCAGCAAGTGATCTACCACTTTCGAAATGGCATTGAGTAATCAAGTGATCCCCCCTCGTAAGAAATAGCGACAAGTGACAACAAAATAATGATCGTTTGTTAAACAACTTTTTTATTCGGGTGTTCAAAATTATGGGACAAATCATTAGAGTTGGTCGGTCGATTTCATGGGGCTTTGCAAAATCTGGTTTTGTTGCATTTATTAGATATTGTGTTTGAGAGCAACTTATCGGTCTCAAATGAAATCAAGCGGACTATAGTATATCTTGTTTTTATAACTGTTTCCGCTCCATATATACTAGGCACATAAAGAAACTGTGCATACAAAAAATTAAAATCTAAATTTATCAAACCTGTGTAGACACATAAGGATTTAAACTCAGAGAATAGTGACATGTATCCAACATGCATGCACGTGCCACGTTCCGTCACGTCAGTGGGTTCGTCCTTGAGACGTGCAATACGTTGTTGCACGTGCATTCCGGGAGAGAGAAACAGAGCAAATGAATGCCACACAATACTGTCACTTTGGAAAGCTCAACCCCTGCCCTTGCGATCGTTCAAAACATTAAACGGCTGTTGAAACGCATAGCATCCCAAGGCTCACGTCTGCACAACGTCTTGAGGCCATTGGGATGGTCCGTGGGGAATGTCTCAACGACAAGTGGCTGCACGTCCACGTGTAACAACGCCAAGACAGGACATATGGATAAGGGTGACCCATCTTCGCCACAGGTTTCAGACTGCAGTGATGACTGCCCGGACCATCCCAGGACTTCACCGTATCCACCCCAACACAGTTCGACAACGTTTACGTCATCACGGGATCAGACCACGACGTCCCGCCATACGGCCTAGCCTGACACAACGTCATCGACAAACTCGCCGAATGTGGTGCCGAAATCATGTCCGCAGACCCTTGTTTTGCTGGAGAAATGTTGTTTTTACAGATGAGTCCAGGTTTAACATTTCCCATAGTGATGGACGTCAACGTGCCTATAGACGCGTGGGAGAACGTTATGCACAGGCCTGTGTCTTGGAGAGGAATCGCTTTGATGGTGTTCCGTGATGATTTGGGGTGGAATAACAGCACGCCAAAGAATTCCTTTGGTGATTGTTCAGGGCAACTTAACTGGTGTGGGCTACAGGGATCAGATTCTTCGACCTGTGGCAATTCCTTTTCTGCAACGTCATTGCCCTGGGTTAACATTCCAACAGGACAATGCCCACCCTCATACGGCAAGGGTTGCTATGGATTTCTTGCAACACCACAACGTTGACTTGACCAGCAAATTCACCGGATCTCTCCCTGATATAGCATGTTTGGGACGAGATGGATCGACGTCTACGCCGTCTTCTTCATCCGCCAGATAACGTCCTTGACCTTGCAACAGAACTTGAGAGAATCTGGCGTGACATCCCACAAGCCTTCCTTGCACGTTTGATAGGCTCTATGCGTCGTCGAAGCACTGCTGTTCTCAATGCCGATGGTGGACATACCCGTTATTGAGCTTGTGACATGGTCGTGTGCCCCCTGTCCCGCTTGTGGACTCGTGACGTCATTGTGATTGACTTTTCAATTGAAATTCTCCCGACTTATGGTCTCATGATCCCTCCATTAAAGTTTATATGTACCTTTGACATTGTTATCGTACTTATCAACTGGGATAATATTTTGACAATGCACAATTTCTTTATGTGGCTAGTGTACTTCAACAGATTTTTATTGTGTCACTTAAGCAATACTACTGGACATGAATATGTCTTTTGCCTTTTGTTTGTGGTTGATTTACACATTGACTGAACTAAACCGCAGAAAAGGACATTATTCACCTCAAATAATAACTTGTCTAAACGCTATACAGTAAGATGTCAAACTGACACTGTTTCCAATATTACCGTAAATTTCTGTACATCACCAGGACAAGCAAAAAGCAGTTGGAAGCTCTGCTGATAACATTCTCGTATTCGTGGCAAAACTATTTCGATGACTTCTTCTTCTGAACTTCTGAACGAGGAAACACATTTTGAAGGAAGCGATTTAATAAATCACCGGTGTCTATTTCATCCTTGAGCCCTTGAACTCAAGAAAGCAGTCAGTAAACATCCTGTATTCACAGGACGTCCTTGTGAGAACTTGCAAGCTGCACCCAGTCACATGCTGGATCTGACATCCAGCAAAACGTTTTCTAGCTTCCGGGGCAAGAAAAACGTATAATGTATTGGTGTGTCCACGTCAAAAATAGAAGACTACATCACTTGCATGTGTAAACATCCTTGACGATGCTACAAGAGTGAATAGGTAGGAAAGAGGGGGAGGGGGGAGGAGGTTGACTTATTTGTTGAAAATCTGTGTGACTATAGTCTGTTTGCATTGAAAACGTACCGATGAATGTCAATTTAAACAAAAAAGTAAATCGAATAAGATGAAATTAAGATTGCGAATCCTCATAATTTTACCTTGCCAACTGAACATTTAAATCTCAGAATTTTATTCAACTTAGGACAAAAGTTGTTTAACCAACGATCATAGTTTCAAATCGCTATTATTGGTTTGTATTACAAAGGTGTATGCACATTAAATGAAACAGCGGTACATGTAGGGTTGCCCCCTTGCTCTTGCCCCCTTGTAATACAAACCAATAATAGCGATTTGAATGTATGATCGTTCGTTAAACAACTTTTGTCCTACAATAAATAAAATACTGAGATTTAAATGTTCAGTTGGCAAGGCAAAATTATGAGGTTTCGCAGTCTTAATTTCACTTTATTTGATTTACTTTTTTGTTTAAAGTGAAATTCATCGGTACGTTTTCAATGCAAACAGACTATAAGGTGAACTATGACATGATATTACATGTTTGTCTGACGACGTTCCTCGGCCATCAGCTCCATCTTCCTTCTGGTACGGGTGGAACGTTTGAATGGGTTAAAAATGTCTGTCTTGTCTGATGAAGTTACTGTTTAGTACTGTCGTTAATTAAATCAGTTCAGAAATCATGAAAATTACATCCCAATGTGGTTGGTGCCTTTGCATTCCAATATGTTGGAACCCGTGAAGGTCCGCGCTAGAATGAGCCTTCAGTTACCCATGCTTGTCGTAAGAGGCGACTAACGAGATCGGGTGGTCAGGCTCGCTGACTTGGTTGACACATGCCATCGGTTCCCAATTGCGCAGATCGATGCTCATGCTGTTGATCACTGGATTGTCTGGTCCAGACTCGATTATTTACAGACAGCCGCCATATAGCTGGGATATTGAGTGCGGCGTAAAACTAAACTCACTCACTCACACCAATATGCTGGTGGACCAATAATTGTATCAAATACCCTTAGATTCAGGTGATGCGTAATAACTGCTTATGAATATATGTGTATACGTCAATTTATTTGTCTTAGACCTGTTCATACCGCAACATGAAACCCTTAATTTCAACCAAAGCTCAGTTTGCTAATGTAAAATCTGAAAACACACCCAAATAGCACAACCCACCAGGTTCAGCCAAAAAATACCACAACTGCACATTGACTTTTTTCATTTCATTCCTATCACTTTCAGGCACCGAGAAGAAATTGAACTTGAAAATGTTCTAGCCAAAGGGATCCCAGCAGTTTCTAGGGGTCGTGCTGCTTTGTCTTAAATGGCAGTGGTCTACTGCATCGAGGTGTTTACAGCTGCACTCTGTCCCTTAGGGGAACACTGTCGTTTTATATTAAGGCATCCATATCGTGAAGTGTGTGCATCCGTTTCCTTTCCAACAGGTTGGGCATTGTCGTTTTTCATCTTGCTGGTTTTGCCATACTTCTGCCGGAACCATCACCATCATGTATAGGATGGGTATGTGCACGATGCCCTTTGGCCGTGGTAGTTTTGAAGTAAACAAAAAGAACAAATAAGAAGCCAAGGTGACATACCCATAGGCTTCCAAAATGAAGTATGTCTGTCCTGGAAAGGCTTGTCTGACCAAGTGATCAATGTGAGACGCCTCCTACTGTTTTTAAACAGGATTGCTTAAAGCGCATTTAAACTAATGGTTCGAAGGTGTGTAAAGAGGCAAAGGTGTTTCATGTCAAGGCCAGCACAGACGTGCTGTGACGACTTCCTTCGTAAACCATCCCAGTACGTCGGCCACTTCATGCTTGATATTGTCGGCCAGCAAATCATCTATGATCCACCAAAATAGCGCAGGCAAACCATCAGCCCCACCTCCTTCATGGGCAGGAACAGGTAACTGACTGTTGGTTTCACCCATGGTTTGCACAAACATGAGTGAAACCCCTGCCTGGATGTCAGAACTTCCAAACCCTCATGCAAGGGTTGCCATTCATTTTACACCCAAACGATCTCCTGAGGTGGGATGTCAAGGATCTCTGGTTGAAACACTTGTTCCATAGTTCCAACACTGTTGGTCCTCCAATCAACATAGACTGACTGACTGACTGAGTTTAGTTTTACGCCGCTTTTAGCAATATTCCAGCAATATCACGGCGGGGGACACCAGAAATGGGCTTAACACATTGTGCCCATGTGGGGAATCGAACCCGGGTCTTCGGCGTGACGAGCCAACGCTTTAAC
Source organism: Haliotis rubra (assembly GCF_003918875.1). Classification (NCBI taxonomy): domain Eukaryota; kingdom Metazoa; phylum Mollusca; class Gastropoda; order Lepetellida; family Haliotidae; genus Haliotis; species Haliotis rubra. The sequence continues at coordinate 952,191 of NW_025767490.1, read as the reverse complement.
CACTAGGCTACCCCACCGCCGATTTTCCACATAGAAAAAGGATGGCGTTAACTTAGTGGGGTGACCATTGCCTCCACCAGGTCCATGCTGTGGATACCCGGGAAGATCCGGGGTAGAATGGGTCTTCAGCAACCCATGCTTGCCACAAAAGGCGACTAACAAGATCGGTTGGTCAGACTCGCTGACTTGTTGACACGTGTCATCTGTTCCCAATTGCTCAGATCGATGCTCATGCTGTTGATCACTGAACTGTCTGGTCCAGACTCGATTATTTACAGACCGCCACAATATAGGTGGAATATTGCTCAGTGCGGCGTAAAACTAAACTCACTCCATGCTGTGGATAGATTTTAAACAAACTTTGGTCCAGCATTGACGGAAGTTGTGAATGCTCTCCGTATTCAGCAATATTCCAGCAATGTCAGAAGTGCATTATCCTATACACAGTAAACTATGGTTACAGTGAGTGAGCGAGTATGGTTTTATACGTCCTTTACCAATATTCCAGCAATATCACGGCAGGGGGGGGGGTGGGGAAAACAAGAAATTGGCTTCACACATTGTACCCATGTGGGGAATCGAACCCAGGTCTTCAGCGTGACGAACTTACGCTTTAACATTAGGCTACACCACCACCCATAAACTGAGGTTACAAGCTCAAAAGGATCACTAATTTCATTTACTTAAATGCTTTATTTTTGTTTGGTCACTAAACTATGCAGTTAGAGGTTCTTCAAACTGGTTGTATCTGTCAAACGAATTGGTCATAAATGTAGTTTACTGTATTTACAGGATAATCTTTATTTAAAAACGCTAATAATGGAACAACAACTCAAGGTGAGGTGAGGTGAAATTGGGTTTTTACGTCGTGCTTGAGAATATTTCGCTCATATGACGATGCTTGCGGCTGCTTGTACTAGCCCAGACTTAAGCTGGTTTTATAGGGCTAGCCCACTGAGATACCATGCCGCAGTGAAGCATGAATACCCCACTCAGACACATTATACTGACTCCGAGCCGACCAGTCCTTGTTGTACCCATTAATGCCGAGCGCCAGGCAGGGACCAACAAGTACCATATTTTAACGTCTTTTGGACGCTCTAACCACTACACCACGGAGGCGGTCAACAACTCAAGGGCCTATGTAAATCACTTAAATTCATGGTGCTGTTTCACAAAGTGATCTTAGCCCTGAGGTGATCTAACTCCCGTACCTTTGATAGGCTAATAGCTCACCAGGGATAATGACCGTTTTGGCTAAGGTAGGCAACTCTCCCTACACACCATATATTTTGCCTTGTCATATTGGGGTCATGTTTATTTTTCTTCTGCTAAACAGACTGCAAAAAACAATAACACAAAAAAACACGTAATGTTGTTTAATTCTTTCCATGACACATGTAATTGCCCAATGATCATCAAGAGGAATCTCACCGTGTACAATTATATGTTCTCAATACATGAATTACCAACAACCAGCCACTCAAACAAGATCCTTCAAGTCAAGACACCTTTAATCCGTATTTGCTACAGTAAGAATATCTTGTGTATTGTAAACAACGGGACAGACACAAATAACATGTTTGAAACACTCCTATCACCATTATCTGAAACAACTGTAATAGGATTTTTTACCAATCAGGGCCCCGTTCCTCAAAGCGATCGTAGCTCTACCACAGTCATAAGTCTATGTTAAAGCATGGGAGTTACGACTGTCGTAGCACTACGATCGCTTTTAGGAAGGGGGTCCTGGATCCCATTTCACAAAGTGACCCTAATGCTAAGATTGTCGTAAGTCATATACCATAACACTGACTTACGACAATTGTAGCGTTACGATTGCTCTGTGAAATGGGGCCCAGATTATCAACTCTGCTCTATGGTAACAACATACTGGCACAAAAGTGGCCTAAAGCGCCGTTAACAACCTCCCCGGCTGATATGTATGGCTAGAAATACGATGGCAACAACACTTAGACAGATTTGTTCATCATATACAGTTACATAGAATAGTATTTGATTGCTATGTTCACAACGCACACAGTATGTACACAAGCTATTAATACAACTAATACACTACTATCTAAAAGGTGTCTTAACCTGAGTAACTTATAGGGCCGACAGTGTTGAACTATAGCATCTCTGTACAGATGAGCACCGACACTACATAAAGTCCTTTGTGGATCTATTGTGCAAACTCTCAGTCATCAATACATAGCACATATGATGCTTGGGTTCCTCAGTATAGTCTGTATTTGAAAATACATCCCACTGAAGTGAAATTGAGTAATCACATCTGACAATCACACTCTCACACAAATACAAACAGAAATTGCTTGCTTTTAAATTGAAGGGAGACAACTCCATGTGCAACACTGAGCAGAAATTCAACATTGTTGATAAAATTTGGTGGTTACACCCACAACATACTTTTACAGATTTCTCTGTATAAACAAAGGCAAACATTGGTGTTGAGAGAAATATTAAAGTATATTTCAAGAGATTGTCAAAAATGTGATAATTGTTATGTTGGTTTTATGAACTGCTCTCAATTTCCATGAAAGTGCTTTCACTAAATCAGACATTTCCCAATGACTGAAGAAAACTGCCCATCTCAGAAATGGTGACGAAAATGTTTTACATGGTGACTGTTAAACAATATATACACATGTATCTGCATCACTACCAGAATCATCATGATGACTGAAACTTTGCACCACTGGCTTCGTTTTTCCAAAAATATCCACAGACATATGAAGCTTGTGCCCTTTTTCGCTAACAATTCTGATTCTCAAATTTCCTACCAGAGCATAATGTCCGTACAGTAAAGCATATATACAGGAATCTACCATGAATACCTAATGTCTAAAATATGCTTTGCGAAATGTCTCATGAACTTCATCTTAGGATTGTCATACTCCTGCTTAACCTCAAACAAACCATACCAACGTACTAACACATTTTCTCTTACTTTATTTTCAAAAACAGATTCAAACAAATGAAGAAATCAAGATGTACAAAAGATACTCTGGTTTCTCTATAAAACGTGGCTTTTTAAAAAAATTCCTATGGTAACCAAATGTTTAATCACTTGGATCCAACAAGTTTCATGAGGCCTGGTGTGTCGAAGGACTTTGGTCTTTCTATGGGAAGCCCGAGCGCCCTGTCCCAGATGAGAGAGGCCATGCAGCCTAGAGCCCGTGATACTCCAAACAGTACAGTGTAGTAGTTCATCTGTGTCAGCTTGTAGTACTGAAATTAAAGACACCTAAACATTGGCTGAAGTTCTTGAAAAGCATTTAGAAGTTGGATGAGTGAGTGAGTGAGTTTAGTTTTACGCCGCACTCAGCAATATCCCAGCTATATGGCGGCGGTCTGTAAATAATCGAGTCTGGACTAGACAATCCAGTGATCAACAGCATGAGCATCGATCTGCGCAATTGGGAACCGATGACATGTGTCAACCAAGTCAGCGAAACTGACCACCCGATCCCGTTAGTTGCCTCTTACGACAAGCATAGTCGCCTTTTATGGCAAGCACATGGGTTGCTGAAGACCTATTCTACCCCGGATCTTCACGGGTCAGAAGTTGGATGAGGATGACTACATAAGAAGTGGTTCTGGATAACAACTTCTTTGTATTCTTTATCCACAGAAAGGAACAAGAACTACCTCTGAATCATCATGATAAAGAGTGAGTGAGTGAGTGAGTTTAGTTTTATGCCGCACTAAGCAATAATCCAGCTATATGAGCATCGATCTATTGGGGATACAAGAACATGTGTCAACCAAGCTAGCGAGCCTGACCACCCGATCCCGTTAGTCTACTCCTACGACAAGCATGGGTTAATGAAGATCAATATTCTAACCTGGACCTTCACGGGTCATGGAGGAATCAAGTGTTCCTGAACTTCTTTTGAGTACTATATAACAGATTTCACACAAAAAAACTACAGGACATACATTTCCACACAAGGCAAAACAAAAGAGTGAGATGTCATGACTGGCAATAGTCTTCTGAATTTGAACACAATTATCAGCAATACATTCAAAATAAGTTTATGTTGATTTGAGTTAAGTATACACTGGAAATACTTCAGAGAAGTGTTGTTTAAACATGCTCCAGAGCATCTGCACATTGATTTCAAGTGGAACACTATAGCACTGCTCTCACCTGTAGGAGAACACCGCTGTGTGCATCAACGTTCGGCCATGGGTTCTTGGCCTTGCCTTGTTCTATGAGAATGTCTGGGACAACCTTGTAGATTTGAGACACCAGTTTGAAGAGGGGGTCCTTGGGCAGGTGCTTGAGGGCAAACTCTCTCTGGCAGGTGTAGCGAGGGTCGGTCTTCCTCAACACAGCATGGCCATAACCCGGCACCACCTGAGATGGAAGGTTGGCATTAGCACAACACTTGTGACATGAAACATGGACACATTCACCTTCCCCTGCACGATTTTCACAGTTGACCATGATATCGCAGCGTATGTTTGTACATTAATGTGTTTGTTGTTAAACAACACAGAGGATTATTCCAGCTATACCATGAGTTTTGACCAGACGATCCAGTGATCGATATTATGAACAATAAACCATGCCATATGGGTAAAATGACACAAAAGCAGCCAATACTATGAACACCAGAATCATCTGCTAAGATCCAACCCACCCGGAGCGAGTGTAGGTGTATGCCACTTTTAGCAATATTCCAGCAACATCACGGGCGGGGACATGAGATATGAGCTTCACACATTGTACCCATGTGGGGAATTGAACCCGCGTCTAAAGCGAGAAAAGCGAAACGCTTTAACCACTAGGCAACTCAACCAAACCAGGGCTCGATTTAAGAGATGTTAACCTACTTGCACAGGTGCAACCTAAGATTAAAACCTAGTTGCACCAGTCACATTCCAGTTGCACTGCTTTTATTGTAATATGTAATGAAAGAAATATGCTATTGAATTATTTAGATGTTTTATTTAGAAGTTTACCCACTGAAAAATTGACTTGCACCTGGTGCAAAATAAACTACTAACTAGGTTGCACTTTGTAATAATGGATTGTACCAGTGCAAGTAACAAAGCACTAAATCGAGCCCTGCAAACTGACCCATCCAGGATATACAGCAACTGAAAGAGTCCATGATAAAAACAAAAGGATTAGTACTTTAATACATATATCAAAACAAGTAAAAAAGGCAGCCTTGTGATGTTCAAACCAGAAGCTGTGTCTGATGAGTCACATAGGTTATGCATCTGAAGAGAACAAAGGCTAATTATTATATTGCATAATGCCCATAGTTTCATGAAAATCACCCACCTGTCCTGACTTCAGCGTGTTCCAGATGAAATCGCGGAGCTGGTCATCAGACACCTCTCCTCCGAGCTCCTGCTGTAGCTTGGTCACCCACACAAGTACTTCCTGCCAACAATACAATACAATACAATACAATACAATACAATACAATACAATACAATACAATACAATACAATACAATACAACAATCCAGCATGCCACCATTATTATTATTATAGGATATTTATATAGCGCACATATCCAGGCAACTAGTGCATGCTCAAGGCGCTGGTATTTTTCCCTCGATCATTGGATGTCAATCTCAACGGCACATCGTATTATTAATCTCAACTCCCTAGGGAGTATTCAACTCTTGCAGCCACTAGGCGCACCGAGTTATTGTGGCTTTCTCATTCTAACGAGGTACCCATTCACAGCTGGGTGGACTGGGACACATAGTCACAGTACTTTGTCCAAGTTCACTGCACGTTGCTGTACCCGCAACTAGGTGTTCACACGTATTCATGTGGCCACCATCTGGTCAAATACCAACGGATTCGTGGGTTCTTTTAAGTGCACCGGGTTGTGTACTGTACACTAGGGGTTGTGACAACACTGAAAGAGTCTGCACACAAAGTTGACTCCAAGGTTTTTACACCCGGTCAGAGGTGGGCTCGATCTCGACACCTCAACCTCGCTGGATTACTAGCCTGGCGCCTTAGCCAGCTCGCCCACCGCGCGTTGAGCGCCTCCACATTTGCCACCAGTCCTACCAACACCAACTATTGGCCCATGTTTCAGAGACAATTGTTAAACACTGCATTTTCAGTATTCAAGTTATACAGCAGCAAAGTTAGGTGTTGACATGTTCATAAAACAAAACTTTTATCAAGTGAATTAGAAATACTAACAACATCATGCAGATTTGCCTACGCCCTTTTAAAGAAATTAGTAAGATCAGCTAAAAAAAATAGTAAGGCAGATGTATTTGATAGTAAGGCATGTTAATGTCAAGAAAAAGGAAAGACATTGCTGGTTAAAATCGTAATATAGTGTTTAATAGTAAAATGTGGTGCCGATCTAATTAACGGTTTTTAAAGTCTTTCACTTTGTAACAAACTTTACCAGCACTGGAAGATGCATAGATTATTTATAATGTTTATGATGCGACTTCTGTTTTTCAGTACTTTATGTACCGTAAATGACTCTATAAATAGCATGGGCATGTCTATATCTAGTATTCTACCATTTATTTGTAGAAGTCGTAAGGAATTTCAGTATGATCGTAAGGTTGGAATTTAGCACCAAAAATAGTAAGCCTTATGCCCATTTCGTAAGGATAGGCAAGTCTGCATCATACACTATTTGCCAGACAAATGCACCATGCAGTCATTAAATGAGTATTAGGTAAATTATTTCAGCAAGTGCATTATTTCGCATCGATACAAAACAAAACAAAAACGTGTTCTGTGGTGTCCTTGCATTAGGACAGATAATGTACTTCTGGACTGAAGCATCTTTTCAAACCTGGCAAACTTATTCCTGTACATTTAGCACATGGAAACTGACCTGTTTACATGGACGACTCAAGGATGTCTATGGCCACTCGTTCTTTAATTTGAGATTAAGAAAATCTAGACAGACTAATTTCTTGTTTCAGAATCTAGCTGACTTATACCACTACATGAAGTTCTATATGACCAAAGGTTTCTACTTCTGTTGAGCACAAACATGAATTGTATGTGTAGCGGCCATTCAGTTTCAATGTTAGGATTTGAACCAAACACCCCGAATACCTTGTCCAAGGAGCAACCTAAAAAGGTAAGGACGTCATCTGGCGGATGCCGTAATGTCCTGACGGATTTATATGCCCTGTGTTGAAATGCTTGATTAAACCCCTGTCGCTGAGATACCCTGTGCTCCAACCTGTACAGTCATTACCTGATTTGCAAGGCCGTGGAGGGGCCCAGCAAGGCCATTTATTCCTGCTGTGAAACTGAGGTAGGGATCTGACAGAGCACTGCCAACAAGATGCGTTGTGTGGGCGCTGACGTTGCCTCCCTCGTGGTCACTGAAGGAAAGACGGGATTCGTCATTGAAAACACGAGGAAACACAGAAGAAACCATATTATTTTGCTAATACACAGCCCTAATAACCCTGTACAGGAAGACATCACGAGATGACTTCAGACTGACCTGTGGATGGTGAAGTATAGTCGCATGAGCTCCACAAACGCTGGATCTTCAAAGCCAATCATGTTCACAAAGTTGGCTGTCCAGTCCTTGTTGTTATCAATGGCTGCAGGGGTGGCGCCATCGCGATACAGGTTGTTGTAGATGATGGCTGCAACTGTCGGTAGCTTGGCAATCATGTCCATGGAATCCTCGTATGTGGACTGTCAACAACAAAACCGAAACCATGAACAATCAAAGAGTGAAGGCATTGACAAATTCTCAAGGTACATTACTGCTGTTTGTTTTTTAATGACACACACAGCAATGTTCCAGTTGTATGATAGTGCTCTGTGAATAACAGAGTGGACCAAACAATCCAGTGATTGACATTGACCAGCAGGCCTGACCATCTAATGTCATTAGTTGCCTGTCATCACAAGCATGGATCTAACCTGGATCTAACCTGGATCTCAATGGAGACTTGATCTGGTCAAGCCACAATTGGTCGAAAAGCAAAAGACTGTATATGCAGAGGTTTGCGCGACGAACAAATGTGCATCCAGTAAGCACAAATGTAGAGAATAGACACAGAAAATAAATTCACTGCATCCAGAGGGGCACAATATTATTCACTGTAGCCACAAAACATCTATGACTTTGCTAAGTGTTTGGTTGTTTCTTTCAGAGCAGTAACGTGCATCATTTTAACCATCAGTCCACATGATCAATGATTCATTCCAGGCATTATACCAATATACAGTCCCATACACCGATACTTCACTGAACCCTGGTATCGCCTGCAACTGCAAGCACCCTTAAAACTAATTATCAGGGGTCCTAGGACCCCCATGTTTGTGAGTCGAGGTAAAACCCTGTATATGTATCATTTGAAAAGAAGGCTCAATTAATAAGGTCAAACTGGCTGCTGGGGACATTACCAGAATAAAACACATGAAAACAGGAAGAGATGGTCTCTCAAAAAGAAGATGAGCTGGATCAGGTGTTACTGTGTTGAGGTTTATTCCAATCATGCAGCATCCATGTGTATGTGGCTTTAACAGTTCTAGCCCACTGAGACACCCTTCCATACCCCAGAACATACTGTCGGAGCTGGACAGTACAGGGTGGAAATAACCCATTGCCCGACGTCCCAGTCCAGTGCTTTTGTCTGTCGGGCAAGCAAATTTGTATATCACGCTGTACCGGTGTCCAGTTGACTTTCTAATGTTAATTATGTAGCTTATTTAAAAAATGAACAGGAAAATCAGCCGGTATAGTGGAAAAATTATCAGGGCAAGTGATTTTACAGGTGCCACTGTACTGGAGTACACTAGCAATTTTAAAGTTATTTCCACCCCTGCAGTACTTGTTTCAAGTCCTTAATAGGATAAACTCAACAACCATCACTTAATGTCTACTTGGTTGATGGGTCAAGGTCATTTCTGACATTTACATATAGGCAGATAACAATACCTTGTTTGCTTTCCTTGTCATGACTAAAAAATCTGGGACCCGCTAACTTGACATAATGGAATGGCCCTTTTAATTATGTGTTGACTTTCACACTTAATTTCGAATGAAACAAAATTGTGTTATTGTCACACTACCATGTCACATTGCTTCTCTAGTACCTATTGCAGATGAGGGTCTGGTAACATCCGCATTATTTCCAAATCCAACATTATAAACAATCTAGATGGTACTGCCATGTTAATATGCAGGGGCCAACACAGTGATATCTTACCTCCCAGTAGAGTTTCTTGTTGACACCTTCTCCATAGGCCTTGGCAAATTTACTCTCGGAGTTAAGGGCAGTGATGGCAGCCGAGAATTGAGACATGGGGTGAAGGTTGCTGGGGAAGTTGTTCAACATTGTGCTCACGTGGTTTGGCAGAGCTGCACGGTTGTTCCACTCCTACACAATATATATACAAACAGATAGTGTACCTAATATAGGATTCCATACCACAAACATCAAAATTTAGCCATGGACAGAACCATGGAAATTGCAATCCTTAAAGGAATTTATAAATGTTATTTTCAAAAAGGACTAAACGTTAGTCATGGGTCTGAGAAAGGCTGGCTCTATGATACAGATCATAGAGATCGCTAATAATAGATCTCTTAAAAATACCTAAATATCAAATATAACTCTTATCTAATTATTGAAGTAGCAATTATCAGCAAAAATGAAATGAATAAGTCAAATGGAAATCAACATATTTCACATTACTTGTGAGTGGTGACACATTGGTGGTGTCTGTTCAGTAAATTTAATCTATTTCATCACACTAGTTTATATGATAGGGATGGGTACTAGAGTGTATGGAAATGAACATAAACCACGCACTGCATCAGATCACTCACAAGTGGGGACAATACTTTCACAGTCCTTGCTTTTTTCAGAATTAATAATGGGACAAATTTTTTATCAACAAAATATTTTCATGACCCACAAATTTAGAAAATGACTCCAAACTCAATTACTGTGAGTCACCATGACTCATTTTTTTAAAGTCTAACCCTGTATTTAAGCTATTTCTAAGTCAGAGAGACAATATGACTTATGTTATGGCATCCATCACAGAAGTGAGAAATCGTGGAATTATGTGAATCACCAGTAAATATTTTGATATTTTCACCTGTGTCATCTCCTACCCACCTGTCGGCAGCTGCCCAGTCAATTATTTGCTACTTTTATCAGAGTCAGGCCCCCCCCAACCCCCTCTGCCATTCCCCACAACCTGCGTCATTCTCCACCCACCTGAGTCATCCCTCACCCACCTCTGCCATCCCCCACCCACCTGTGTCCCCCCCTCTGTCATTCCCCACCAATCTGTCATCATCCCCACCCACCCGGAGTCCTCCCCCACCCACCTCTGCCACCCCACGTGTCATTCCCCACCCACCTGTCATCATCCCCCATGCACCTGTGTCATCCCCCCACCTACCTGTGTCATCATCCCCCACCCACCAGTGTCATCATCCCCACCCACCAGTGTCATCATCCCCCACCCACCTGTGTCATCATCCCCCACCCACCTGTGTGATGGCATCAGCCTGAGCCTGTGTGGGCAGCTGTCCTGTCACCAGGAGCCAGAACAAGCCTTCTGGCAGGGGCTCCTCTCCTTTCCCTCCTGCTGTGGGCAGGACCTTCTGACACTCTGGGATACTGTAACCACGGAAACGGATGCCCTCATCAGGGTCAAGGACAGAGGTTTCAGTAACAAGACCCTTGATGCCTCTCATACCACCATACATCTGGAATAAACATTCAGAAATCAGTATTCATAACTTTCTGCGACTATGACATCTAAGATATTTTTAAAATAGATGATTCTATGTAAACTCAGTTACTGTTCCACGATATCATTTTCACATCATGTTTTCTTTTATCAGTAATTTGTAAAAAACCCAAAACAAGACAACCCACTCTTCTCACATCTGACTATTCTGAGTATTTGTCTGCCATTTTGTATTATGTTGCTATGGTCACATGGCCATTAGTATTTCAAGCTGCAGTAAACAGGTAACACAGGTAACATGCCACTTTAAGGTGTAATCTGGTTTCTATAACACAGCAGGGATACCAGAAATGAGGTCCACACATCATACCCATGTGGGAATCGATCCCAGGAATCCATGTGAAGAGGTAATGCTTTAACAACTAGGCTACCCTGGAATCATTGTACTTGTTTAAAAAGACGCACAAGACCACAAGGACTTTACGATCCAAAGCAGATTTGTTTTGTCTTTGTGTTGTTTCACCAGTCACTAGGCTATATTCAAGCTAATTGATGCTGCCTTTGAACTCTCCAATCTGGACCAGATGAACCTGTGATTGACATGAGCATTGATGAACACAATTAGAATATAATGACATGCATTGAGCAAGTCACAACCTGGCCACCCAATCCTGTTAGTCTCCTCTTACGACAAGCAAATGTTGAAGACTGGATCCTAGCACACCACAGCATGTCAACAGGAGTAGGAACCATAGTACGTTTCTTTGTTGTTACACTCACCATGTTCACGTTGACCTCTCCCACTTTAGTTTCACCATACTGCTTCCGAAATTCCACAATTTCCTTCTGTTTCTTTGGAATTTCATTAGCAAGGAAATCTTTTAAATTCTGAAATAGACAAAAAGAGGCATTTTAAACATACATATATTGACATTTGGATTACTGTCCGATAAATGTACTACTAAAAGAATATGTACTAACATAACAGTGCATGCAGGTACATTGCCGTATCTGCTTGTTTCCCAAAACACGGACCCACTTGGCATGCTGGGGTCCATGTGACATAAAAGCAGCGCCATTCTTGAAAGTAGGTAGTGAGGGAGAGGGAGAGTTATAGGTAGGGAGAGCGAGAGTTGAAGGGGAGAGAGAAGGCAAGTAACTTATAGGGAGAGGGTGAGTTATAGGTAGGGAGAGGGAGAGTTATAGGGTGAGTTTAGTTTTACGCTGTGTCACTGTGGGGTTGACACCAAAATGGGCATCACACAGTGTACCCATGTAGGGAATCAAACCTGGGTCTTCTGCATGACAGGTGAACACTTTAATCAGTAGGTTACCCCACTGCCCCAGAGTTATAAGGAGGTAGAGGGGAGAGTTATACAGAGGGAGGGGGAAGGCTCAGGATTCTCATAAAGCCACAACAGCAAGTTACAACTTACATGAGTACTGTTACCTTTCTTAAACATTATCAGGATTTTCACCTTGACCTACAAAAAACTGGGTCCAAATAACCCAATTATGAATTTTAGGGTCCTTACCCTGCTTATAGTCCATATGATTGTCCTGTAAAGTGAAAAATGGTATACCCCACAACAACACATGATAATTACTTTAATTATAGGACATTCACCATGTTTGTACTTGTCAGTGAACTACGCTGAATATTACTGTTTCTATCATAATACAGTATATTGTTTTGGTTTAAAATTCTATACATTTATTCATACTGGATGCAAATATCTGTCACAAGACCTTGCATTATTCACTCGAGTTAATGTAAGAGTGATGCTTGGAATGAGGTATCTGTACAGAATATATTGTATTGATTTTTAATAATTTCTCAGTTATACAGTATTCATCTTTAGTGCCTTGTCCAAAGCCCAAGTCTTGTAAAATCAGGTTCAGTCATGCTGGTCCATGTACGCCATTAAAATCTAATAAAGATGATGTTAGAGCCGCGTTCAGGCCTGTAGACTCAAATGTTTTAAGCAGGGATAGTATGAGTATTCTCCAACTGATCAAAACTCTGTAATGCGGATTCACTATCTTTCTAAAGCTTTGGAAAGCTGACAATCATTGCTTCAAGAACCCTCTCATCTATAAAATGTATCATCACTTGACATGAATGACTTTCTATGGTGCTGTCTTAACGCAATATTCCACCTATATGGCAGCAGTCAGTAAATAATCAATTCTGGACCAGACAATCAAGTGATCAACATCATGAACATTGATTTACACATTTGGGATACGATGACATGTCAACAAAGTCAGCGAGCCTGACCTACTGACCCGCTAGTTGCCTCTTGCAACAAGTATGCAGTATGCATTGATTTGTGCTACATATTGCGATATAGTAGAAGCTGAAGTGACTCAGATTACATGCAGCTACCAGTATATATTACCCATCATGGTCAGTCACCACCATTTTGTAGTCAAACAATAATGATAACTGACAGAAATTCATGTCATTGTTTCCTCTGTGTTGTTAATCAATTTCAAAAAGAAACATTTGTGAATGTTTTTACACCAAACCTATATTTATTTTACCCAACTCGAAAAAAAATGTAATGTGTACTGCTTGAAAGTGTATTGTAAGTCATTAAATTCGTTGGTTTCACATGATTTTTCAACTCGCTGTGCGCATGCGCAGAGCGTGTGAAAAATATCCACTGGCATGTTTCGGTTTGGTCATATGCTTATCAATAGTGTAAATGCATTGTAAATATAAGCTGTTATGAAAATGATTTACGTTATGACAACTGTTCATAGCTGAGTACATACTCCCATTTGCCTCTGCTTTTCAATAATTGATGTCCTATTTTGGTTGCAATTCCATCAGAGATGTGTTTGTTTAGTTGTGAGAAGGGGATGTGCGGGAAGGACGGTGGTGTGAGATGTCTTTATACAAGAGCTTGTTGACATAAGCGAAGCTATTTATGTAACTAATCCCGGCCTCTGTTTCATAAATCAATTGGGATCAGTTATATTCGACATAAAACTATATATTTGTTTAGATTTTTGTTTTCTTTGGAGTGTTTACACTATCGATAAACATACGACCAAACCGGAAACATGCCAGTGGATATTTTTCGCATGCGCACAGCGAGTTGAAAAGTAATGTGAAACCAACGAATGCACAATAACCACAACCACAAACACAACAGGATTGACTATGACTGAAATGGTAACCCCCCATTACCCCTACATGCCACTACCCCTACAGCTTATAACAACATAGTTTACGGTCTGTTTACGGTCTATATTCATATATATGCAAATATACCACCAGCATGATATTCACCTGTTAATATACAGCTTGTGAGTTAGAGCGTGAAGTATGTCTACTCAAGCATGTAAAAACACAGTAAATGAAACATTCTGCCAAGCTCTGGAGTGTGAGGCCAATGGTGGTATGGTGATACTATATTACACATCCTGATGCATACTCAGCACTTTTGACAACGATGTTTTATTCTTTTACCACCATAAACTGATACTCATATTACGTTTGGCACATATGAAAAGTGTGTGAGTTTTTATGTCGTTTTTAACAATATTCCAACAATTCATAGAAGGGGTTGTATAAAAAGCAGTGTCCAATAAGGCTGTAACGAATCACTCGCATATTCGGTGAATCGAAACGAAGCCCTTCATGAATTCAATTCGTTATTCGTGGTCACCAAAACCAAATATTAACGAATATTTACGATTTTTTAACCCTTGTGTACTTTTGTAAAGTGAGATATGCAAGGATTGAATATGTACTAGCAATGCAGTAGCGCAAGTCATGTTAGTTGGCCAAGGCTGCACATGGTACTGTCGACTATACATACCTATTACATACCAAATTTGAGTGTCATGAGATCACTGGTTATTGCTGTGACAAATAAAAACTGTCAACAACGGCGTTCCATATTGTAAATCCATCACTTAACAACAATATTGTATTCGTGAATAATTATTAGTATTCGGTACCCAATATTCATGATACGTATCATATTCACCACATAGTGTATTCGTTGCAGCCCTAGTGTCCAACTGTCCTCTGGTTTATTTGTGAAATGTGTGTGCATACAAATACAAAATTACATTGAATAAAACTGTTACATAAATATATGATGTATTGATGATATGGGGTAGTATTACTAGTAGTATAAAATAGTGGTGGTGTGATTAATTGAAATAATCGAAGATTGGTCGCAGTGACCAAACGACCAAACAATCGATCACATTTTCTCATAATCGAACATAAACGATTTTGGAACTACTTTTTTAGTCTTTGAAATACTTGACAATGGAACATATCGTTGAAGTGTCAGGGCCTGAAAACGTGTTTAATTCATAGAAAACTCACTTCACTAACTGAAAAGTCATGACTGAATATTTCTGAAGACTCCAGGAAGTTTATGTTCATGATATATTAGTCATCACTTTAAAGTAGCAAGTTGCAACATGTTATACATATCTGCAATAACAACCTGGATAGGAAAATATGATAAATGACGCTAACCAATTTTTTTCGATGATTGTTCGGTTGGTAATGAAGCAATCATCAATTGTGAGATTTCAACCAAGTCCCAACACTAGTATAAAAACAATGTCTGAATGAAACGGTTTAATAAATATATGATACAGGTTGTATGAAAAGCAGTGTCCAACTCTCTATTCTTCTGGCTTATTTATGAAATGTGACCAGAATGCTAGCACACTGATTAGAGTCAACACAGGAACAGAACTACACATAGACGGCTTAAAGCATTGGAGTTGTGAATAACAATTACAGTTTCTGCACATATTATAAGTCTAAAAGCAGACTTAATACATCCCTATCATTCATATCAGTCAGTGTGTGATTGTATTTATTCATTAGCAGCATAATCACATTTGCTGTCAATAAAAACCTTTCAACTGGATCTTTACATTTAGAAATTACATACATCATTTTTCACATGTGTTCTATAAGATGGCAGAAACTAAGCAGTGAAAAAAAACCATAATTAATATTTCTGCTTTTATTCATTTATTCTCTGTCCGAGAATGATGTCAGGTGTGCAGCAAAAGTTGTGCAATCTCCTTGTCTCCTCTACTGGCTGCCGAACAGTTATCGCGGCGTAAATGTCATCGCCAATACATCTGATTTGGCGCAGTTTCGATCAATTACACTTCTGTTATTTTTTCACACGGTATTTGAAAACAATTAATGACAGCAATAGAAAATTCTTCACGGTAAGTAACATAAGAGAAAAATGGAAGATAAAGGTATGAACCCTATCATTTTTTGTAACTTTGTCGCGATGATGTTACACGATCTATATAAAAGCAAGTTCAAGTTCACAAAAGTCATTGTTTCATTCCCTATCAATCTACTGAAAAAAAAACTAAACAAGTCACTAGGGGTGTCACGATACACCAATCTCACGATACGATACGTATCACGATTTTAAGGTCACGATACGATACGTATCGCGATCGCCGATACATTATTTTCGGGCCTTTTCATAGCATTACCTTACGCAGCGTTAGTTTCCAACCTACTTTTTAAGTGATTGGTCCATCAAAATAGTCTAGCCAATCACAGAAAGCTGTTAGTTTGGTTTCCAACCTCCACTTTTAAGTAAAGCTAGCTACATCTATTTATCGGAGCGGTCCCGTATAATTTTTCTATCAAGACTTTGAAGGAGATGGATATAGCACAAAAATTTTAATCAATAAAGTTTTAAAATAGGAATCGATACACGCAAGCATGTATCCCGTATCGTATCGTCAGTACAAATGTATCAATGCATCGATACATTCGCGTATTGCTACAACCCTACAATTATTCGAGGTTTTTATGATATAAATATATATTATTTCACGAATGATATGAGGAATTCTGAAATGGCGATAACTGTTACAGTTAATTGTGAGGAAACATCTATTTGTCCAGTCATGATTCCTTTCCGCCGCGTTTCATAAAAACACAATCGGTGGCATAGAATGGGCTAGACACATCAGTGAATAGCTAATTTAGTATCATGATCAATTTTGTTTCATTACTTTAAGTAACGGTGGAGTAAATTTGTAAATACCGCTAAAATATGGCGATAACTGTTCGGCAGCCAGTACACAGTTCCTGTTGTAAGCTATTGAAGTGGGGCTGTAATGATGCATCAAACTATCGGTGGATTGGAATTGTTGATTCTCAGATAGCAATTAATTGATGGTAGAAACAAAAAAACTATTGATGCATCGATAGTACGTGTGACTATCGATAGTTTAGTAATGAATACACAGCGCAAAATAGAGGAAGTACCAGATTCGTTCACTTTCGTTATCTGCCCCTGTTACCTCTTAAACAAACGTGACTGTTTACTTGATCTGGGTTTTGAATTTCTTGTCAGTTATTCAACTTGTGTTTATTTCATATAAACTATACATTCATATGGGAAATGACTTCAAATGAGAAAAACTATCGCAATAGTAAGTTGCAATAGACTATCGCCATCAGTGTTGTGCCGTGAGCGCGGGCTTGCGGGAATCACGCAATAATTTTTCACATGGCGCATAAAATTTCTCACAGCGCGTCCTCATCGGCGCGTCCTATGGAAAGACTTCATTCAAATCATATCACCAGAATCTAACATATATTCCTCACCTGATAAGGATGAGTTTTAACATGTTTTCAACTGTATCTGAACATACTGAAACACATTTTCAACTTCTAAAAATGCCACGCAAAGAAATGTTTCTCGTCGTTAAGACTTAGGGGGAATACGGGCGGAAGTCGTAACCGTCCTATTTCTAAAGAAACCTACCTTCACATAAAGTTGACATTTTATTAATATGCCGAGATTAAAGTTATTTTTTGCCTGCAATACTCGACAAACCAACAACACGATGTTTACGCCGCCATTTTGAATGCATTAACTCTTGACTATCAGATTCGTCGTTGTATATCCATGCGTCAGATTTGCAGTTTATCAGCCTATGAAATAACTTGTTACATATTTAACGCACACATGGTCGTCAAGCATAGCTGAAAGCAGGCCCGCCCAAGCGGCAGATGCGACTAACGTGTTTTTTTAGAAAAGGGAGGGATCAAAATGGAACTCATGAGACAAACAGTCCTTTAAATGAATAAACATTTCCACCAGTGCACAATTACCTCACAAAAACTGACTTGGACGCTGACATGAAGCGGAAACCCAAAGTCCGATCTTACCAGGTCGAATGGGTAAATCAATATTCATGGGTTTATTTCTTGTGAATTTTGAGCATGTTCAACCCATCAAGGTTCATGATTGATTCAAACATTAAATGGCAGTGAATTTATTATGTTTTCTGTTCTATTTTCAAATTTTCAGGACCCTCTAAATTTTCTGGTGTCCCTTAAAATCATACATGCAGGGGCCCCTTGGGCCCATATTTTACCAAACCTAGGAACAACACTGGCTATCACAATAGTTGTTTCCCCCTCAACAGTCACCCCTAAATTCTTACATTCAGAGATATGGTAACATAACCATATAACTAAGGGTGACTATTACAGTCTATTCAGCTCGATAAGAGATGTTAACTGACTTGCACTGGGTATAAGATAAAACCTACTTGCACCAGCCCAATTCCAGTTGCACTGCTTTTATTGGAATATGTAATGAAAGAAATATGCTATGAATTATTTAGATGTTTTATTCAGAGGTTTACCCACTCAAAATTGACTTGCACTTGGTGCAAGTTAGACTAATAACAAGGTTGCACTTTGTAATATTAGGTTGCATCAGTGCAAGTATCAAAGAACTAAATCGAGCCCTGCTATTGCAACTTACTATTGCGATAGCCTATTGCAATAGTTTTTTCTCTCCTTGAATTGTCTCATTTGAAGACATTTCCCAAATTAATCATTAAATGTATAGTTTATATGAAACAAAAACAAGTTGAAGTCCTTTCAGTCTTTTAAATGAGTGACAAGAAACTTGAAACAGAGTAAATAAACAGTTAAAACAAACTCAATGAAGTCTGCACTCAAACATCCTGTATTTTGCGCTGAGCAATATCAACAGAAGTCAATACTGAACTATCGATAGTCACACGTACATCGATAGTTTTTCATTTCTAACATCGATTAATTGCTATCGGAAAACTCAACAATTGCAATCCATTGATAGTTTGATGCATCGTTATGGTCCTACATATTACCACAGCTGTTTGCTAAAACATCCATGTTTAATCTGATTTCACTCTTGGATCATCTATTGACCTCTGATTCAGATTTGAAGCTGAATATCCACGACTGAGCAGATATTGATGAATGACTAGTTACAGTTTTATCTACTATAAATGCTGTAAGCACTGTTATTTTTGCAATGATAAGTAAAAACAAAATATTTCTGCTTTTTAAGATAATCACGATTATGTTTCGACTTTATATTTCTTTGTGACTGCAGAACTCCCAACCCAATTACAAATTTCACTGCTGACAATCCAGTATGACAGGTAGATCACAAAATGTGCAGGTTTTAGATACCACAGCGAGCAATATTTCAACGGCTTGTAAACAGTGCCAAGTCACATCACTGGCTGAACGCTTGAGCAACCATCCACAGCATCAGGTCATGGTGACAAAGAGCTAGTCATGTCACCATTCACATACCCCAGTGTTGTCTCTGAATGACAAGCATGGACATGGAAGACTGCAAATGTAGCACTGCACAAATAGCTAGCCATTCACTGTATATAGGACGGATAACTAGTTATTCACTGCACAAACAGCCAGCCGTTCGCTATTCATAGGACAGAGAACTAGCCAGCCGTTCACTATTTATAAGACGTTGAACTAGCTGTTCACTTCACAAATAGCCAGCCGTTCATTATTTACAGGACAGAGAACTAGCCAGCCGTTCACTATTTATAAGACGTTGAACTAGCTGTTCACTGCACAAATAGCCAGCCGTTCATTATTTACAGGACAGAGAGCTAGTCAGCCGTTTACTATTTACAGGACAGAGAACTAGCCAGCCGTTCACTATTTATAAGACGTTGAACTAGCTGTTCACTGCACAAACATCCAGCCCTTCACTATTTACAGGACGGAGAACTAGCTGTTCACTGTTCAAATAGACAGCCGTTCACTGTTCGTATGACAGAGAACTAGCTATCTCACTGTTCAAATAGCCAGCCCTTCACTATTCATAGGACATAGAACTAGCTGCTCAATGCACAAATAGCTAGCCGTTAACTATTTGTAGGACAGAGAACTAGCTAGTTCACTGCACAAATAGCCAGTTGGGTCGAGTCCAATCTGTGATGCAAACCCACACTCTCAGAGGTTTCCCATAATTGTCATTTACACATACACATACACAAAGCATAAGATCAAGACTACCCGTTACTATTAAGGATGCAGCTACCATGGAGTCTCACTATCACCATAAAAAGAAACAGGTAGAAGGGTCGTCTCAAAAGCAAAAACAGGACGGGTGTCGCAGACGGTGGTTGGGGTCGGCCTGGGGGATAGAGGTATCAGCTGAGATAAGATAATCCTTTAGGGGAATTTAAACTGGGGAAGCATACGGCATGTCATAACAATATACAAATAATATCCAGTCATGTCGATCTTTGGGTGGATATACCACCTATATATTTTGAGACATTTAATATGATGGCTGATTTAAGCTTTTCTATGGGTATCACACTCTTTTACATATCTCACCATAACTTTTTATGAAAGGAAGACACGTAAGATGCTAATCAATAGATGAGACATATGACACACATGAAAAAGCATGAAATATCTTTGAGATGACCCCTTGTGCCTGTGGGCAGCACATGCATTACATGCCAGGTGTGTCTAAGGCCCGTCGTCATATCTGGCTGAGCGACCTTATTGCCACCTATAGACTGATCTATTGTTTTCAGCAGCTATTCTTATTTTTTCTAAGTTTTGTCCAATATTACGAGTAAACATGCTTTTCTGGATATCCTATTACGCATTTTATTGAATGCCGAGTTAGGCCAATGTGGGTTATTTCAACATATGCTATTTGCAATTGTGTAAATTTTAGGGATACTGAGTGACAGCCTAAAAACAGTTTTTTCTATTTCCGACAGTACTTTAGAATCTGTACTGTGCTTGAAAAGTGCAATCCCAAATATAACATTTCACAATTGCCACTTTCTAAATAGCATTGTGCATTCATACCTTCACTAGGTTATTACTTGTTTAAGAGAAATCATGACAAAACAGGCTGATTCACCATTACGACTGTGATAAATAAAGTTGAAACCGTTTACAAGCATATACTTGATCACATTTCTCGTGTTTACAAAAAACATAAATACTAAGGCATAAAAAATAAAAGTAATTCGTTCCCAAATGGTGAAGTCTGTTGGATTTATCCAATTTGAAGCAGTTTGTGGTGGTAACCATGGTTACTTTTTCCAAGCTTTCATCCAGAAATCCTTTGTTATCTAGTGCAAATGCACAGTATATATTAACAAGAGCACAAAAAATATATTCATGAACAACAAACAAATTAACCAGCTGTTTGAGCCGAAATAGCAGATGACAATGTTTTTATTATCGTATTTGCATATTTGTTTTAAGATTCAGTGAATTTGTATTAATTTTCATTCCACTATTTTACAATCACAATAAAAAAAACAATGAATATATAAATTGTGATCATAAAAAGACTAAAAGTACCACTAAATATATTGCTTTTAATATCAATCATTTAAAATATCTGGGTATTCTAGAATACAGTCTTTGAGACCGATATTCGCATTACACATGCATACAACAAGCTTCAATTAATGTTTTAAACATAAAACCAGTGTTGACGAATAGCGTCGGACCCTCTGGCAAATCCGGCATATTCGCCAACGGTCCGATAGAAATCTACAACCCACCGGCCCCAGTGTCCGACTGCATGGAACAAACGTTTTGAGGCTAATAACTGTACCACTGAAAGAAGCAAGATGTACGTACTGTTGTCGAGGTGGCATTGCGTGCTCCTGAGACGGCTGGCAGAACAAGGTTCTGAAACAACAAGAAGTGTGTGTCATTACACAACAAAGTCAATGTACATTCATTCCGTAACATTTTGTGACACATTATTACAATCTAAAAGGATGCTATCGATACAGATCACAGAAATAGATAAATGTTATTTGTCAACATTGCTAAATAGTGGAGAATTAACTTTGAGCATTTTGAGCAAACATGCAAAACATCAAGAAATGAACAGGTTTCACATCACCTGATTATCAGTGACTCACTCATGCAAGGTTACCGACTGAAAAGTGTTATGAACATATTTCAAAAGCAACGAATAAAGAGAGAACTTTGTAGACCGTGTGTGAATTAAACCTATTATATTTTAATAGTTTATGTAAATAGCTTCAGATTATTCTTTTTAGCAAGCCCTACAAAACGAAAACCACCATATTATCTTGCGAGGTTTCATTAGGAGTTATTGGCAGTGTATGAAAAGTTTATGGTATTTGAATCCTGAGATCCCCCAATAATTAACATTAGGGCTAGGGTGTTTTGATAAGGACCCATTGACATTTAAATTTCAAAAACACCAAACAATGGTATGAGGACCAGCTGGGGACACATTCACCAATAATGGAATGCTTTTCTTTAGACATACACCCCGCCCCTCCAAGGTGTAGAATTATGTGCCTTGATGGTAGAATAATGAATGCACTGTAACCATTCTTTCAAATAATGATTCTCTAAACATGACTGAACAGGCAAATTGCTATGATTACTTCACAGATACAGAAGCCCACTCATGACAAGATTCACAAAAGCAGTGATTAGCTGTACAATCACTTGTAGACCATGTCAGGCAGGATGACTGGGAAGTAATTCAGTTCACTGGCCAGTGAATGTGTGTCACCACTGCATAGTCACACACTTCTCTCCTATCGCTATCACTTCACATTGCCTGATGAGGGGTGCTGGGGTAGCCTGATGATTAAAGTGTCTGCTCGTCACACTGAAGACCTGGGTTCGAGTCCACATCTGGATACAATGTGTGAAGACCATTTCTGGTGTCCCGCACCGTGATATTGCTGGAATATTGCTAAAAGCGGTGTAAAACTGAACTCACTCACTCGTGTCTGATGAACAAGGTGATAACAAACTTAGGCAACCTAGGTTAATCTTTACTCAGAATCCAAACCTCTTCCTGTTAAAGATGGCTAACAAACCCTTGCCAAGGGAGCGTTCAACTTAGCCCATCAGAAATAAGATTAGCACTTCTAAATTCTCAGTAACAGCAAGATAAGTATTCTGAGCAGACAATTTCATTGTCCATATCTAAAAAAGATGACTTACACCACCAGCTTAAGGACTGTTTATAACTTATGGCTAGGGGTTGATGTTGACTTTAAAATCAAGTCAAAGAAGTAAGTCCTCTGGGTGGATGATGTTTGTTAAGAAGACATTTACAAATGATGCTTTCTTTAGACAAGCCATTGCTGGGAAAAAAACTTCAAGTCAAGCAGTCATTGAAAGTAAAAATTTCCGCAAATCTAAAAAAAACATGCAGATTTAAAAGCGTTGACCAATCAGAGCGCTTCTTTCGACCACACACCCACTTTGTGAGGATAAATCGTCATCCATTTGTGGCAAGATCGTTAAGTTGAGAGTCAAAATCGGGTTTCAATCGACTTGCAGAAATAACACTAAAGAATTGGTAGGTGTCATGAGTGGTGCTTGATAGACCAATCAGAGAGAGGAGGGGGAGGTGTCACCTCAAACACTATGTTTTAATCTTTAATCCCTGCAAAGACACGAGGGACATGGGGGGGGGGAGGGGTGGTCATAATTATTGCTATATTGCACACATGTACAAGGGGCGGTGATCATTGTTTGGTACGTACATGACAAGCATAAATGTTTTTTGTTTTGTTTATTTAGCCCTCAGAATGGCCAATAAATTCTTAGGACCGCTCTTAACTTGTACATGTTGTTTCATGTCAATTAATGCAACACTGTAGTTTATCAGTATATGTGAAGAGATTTCAACTGTGTTGAGTTTAGGCTTCCACACATGTCTATTTCTTGATTTATGTGTACTAAGCCATCATAAAAACTTTATGACAGCACTCAATGTCTACACAATGTAAGACTGGCCCTCACTGCGACTGCCATGGGATAGACAATCAATAATGTTGTGACAACTCAGTGCATGTTCGTTGTAAGCAATACATGGTCAACTTTCAGAAATCAGCACAAATTTACAAAAATGTCACATTACCCAATTCTGTTACAGTCATCCCTCGCCATAACGTGGGTCTTGGGGTCCATGGATGACCCCCCGCGTTTTTACACACCTGCGTTATAGTAACGATTACATAACGTGGAACAAAGGCCAAGTAAAATAGTATTTTCCATGGACATAACAAAACTGCTATTTCGTGTATTGTGCCCAGTCAAAACTATATCGTATTGTTGGAGGCGAAAAAACAAACCATGTCAATGAAAATAGATGTATGTACATGAAACTTGCAATGAAACATAAGACATGATAAGTCAATTGTTGTTCCTGTCATGCTACCTGTTATTCAACTAAGCTGGAAATAGCAATCAGCTGTGCACAGATCGATGTTTTGGTCCAATGTACAGTTAAAAACGATCCGAAAATATAACATCAAAGAATTTCTATTCCATTATCAGAATAATTTATATGTCAAGCAGTTATTCTAACAGAGATCTTATATATTGCTATCGCATTACCCCGCGGTTTAACCGAATCCACGGTATCGTGAAGAGCGTTATTGCGAGGGATGACTGTATTTGTGACAACTTGTTTCAAATTAGACTGGCTAAAGAAATAGTTACTGCACTGTTGACATGCGCATAAGTTCCTCTAAGTGATCTGTCATTGCATAATGCCTTCTACCACACTTCGTCAGAAAACACAGACTACAAAGTATAACAATACGATTCTCGTATTGACTCGTCCATTGATGCTCAGTATTTTGTTGATTACAGAATGAGAACAGTTCGCCACAATTGGCATTAGGATCACTTGGAGGTGTCTGTAAGCATCACGCCTACTTGTAACCTTCATGTCTGTGACATATTCAGCCCATTCCAACATCTTAGACTTGACAAAATAAATAAATACCAAGGTTATCAGTAAGAACATATAAAAGTCGGTTAACTGACTGGCAAACAAGAGTGTGAGTTCTGAGCCAACAAATTCCTAGCTCACATAAACTGGCCACTTAGAGTCTCAGTGACAAGTGACTTATAACAGATCATCCTCACAAGAAGTTGTGGTGCTGTATTTAAAGAAGCTCCCAATACTGTTAATCATAAGCTATTATAGGTAAACCCGCATATTTTTGAAAAGCTTGATAATCTGCTTACCCTCCCGACCAAATCTGACTTAATTTATTAACTCTAGATCTACATATAAACTTTCATTCATACATACAAAACCACGCCTAGACTGCATTGCAGAGCGTGAAAGCCCAGACAGCTATTTAATTCGGTTTGTGAAAATACAGGCATTAAACAGTTTCAAATCACAAGGAAACCTTGTATCTTGTCAGTGATAATGCTGATGAGTAAGGAAGCCTAGCTGAGGCCTGCCATGCATTGGGGTAGAACATACCCACCCACTTATTGTCGTCAGGACAACTGGATTTAGTTAGTTAAAATCGGAAAGTGCAGTCACCTACTGTAATAACGAACCATACTTGTTAAAATGTATGTGATCTTCGTCACCTACATATTATCTATCGTGTGTGTGGAATGAGCCCTATTGAACATTTGACAGCTGATGCGAGTTTGACCTTGACAAACAATATCTTGCACCTAGTTTGGGGAGGTTTACGGACGCTAAATACCCACAACAGGTATTGGAATATAATACTAACATATATCTGATGTGCGATATGAATCAATTATTGTGACAAGAGTGATTTCGGAACCAATCAAAGCTTTTCGG
This sequence comes from Haliotis rubra, assembly GCF_003918875.1. Lineage (NCBI taxonomy): Eukaryota > Metazoa > Mollusca > Gastropoda > Lepetellida > Haliotidae > Haliotis > Haliotis rubra. The sequence goes on along the minus strand of NW_025767490.1, from coordinate 926,521 downwards.
TCTGTCGTGACGTATCGTCTTCGCTAACAGGTGAAGCTCAATATCGAACTCGCGGCTGAATCTACATATCACACGCCGTGTGTGGCAAACATTTTGTGTTGAGGTCGTCAAAAACAGATTAAACTGTTCTTGGTGTTGTTGTTCTCATTTACCTTGTTCTGCAGCAGAAGTCGTAGCGTGGCTGTACGTGCAAGTGACATTCTTCTGCAGAGTCAGACCGGTACTGTGTGACTCCACGAGTTGGGGAGAGACCTCGTGACGTCACAAAATGTTCCTAGGCATTATGGGCCGGTCACGTGATGCGGGGAATCACGACGGGCAGGAAGCGCTTGCGGGCAATCAATTTCGAATTTCACCGTATATTAGAGTTTGGGTTTTGGGTGCTGTTATAACATCATGCCATTTATCTACCTAGCTAAACATTAACACACTTGCTGATTAATAAATAATAAAAACATAATTTATTCATTCCACGTAGTGCTAATTTGTATTATTTATAAGGCAACCTCGGGATCTTAATGAATTTTAATTAACAGGTTAGTACATAGCGGGGTCATGTCTTGACTTGTATAGGACCGCATCGCGGCTCTCGGCTAGTTAATACACAACACTAGTCTAAGGTGTTAATTGAAGACAACGGACGCCAATTTTATGTTTCAGAGACCACTATCAAGACACTTCTTCGCTTTTATATGTTATACTGAAAATGCATAGGAACATTTTTAAACTTATTTGACTTATAACCGAAGGATTTACGAGCAGCCTGGAGAAACAACACAATGGTCTTTGATGATAAGCGCATGTTCGCCACCTCAGGTGAAAGGAACGTATTCATGCAGGTACAATATACGCCCGTGCATGCATGGCTGACGTCGGAATACTTATAAGCTATCAAGAGAAAGGCTGACCATGTTCATCAGGCCGTGAAATGAAAGTCTGTGTCGTTACGGGGGATCATTCGGACTACTAAAATTTAGTACATAGTAAACTCAAGCACTACATCTCGACCCCAGTACCTTCGTTTCTGAAACGGTTGTAAGAAATATGGATGTGTGCCCAACTCACTGAATGTAAACAAGTTACATTTAGAGTAATTAAAATATTGACTTACTAAAATGGCTTCCCTGATATAACGCCCACATTTTGACGTTATAACCAGGGCAGACCAGGGCAAAAATGGTGGAATAATAGATTCGGTGGGATAGCCTGGTGGTTCACTCCTGACGCCGAAGACCCGGGTTCGATTCCCCAGATAGTACAATGTAATAAGCGCATTTCTGGTGTTCCCCGCCGGTGTATTGGTGGAATTTATAGTGCTAAAAGCGGCGTAAAACCATACTCAGTCATGCACCCTCTGCTACGTTATTAACACCAGAGACATGTGAAGATCCGGGGTAGAATAGGTCTTCAGCAACCCATGTGCTTGCCATAAAAGGCGACTATGCTTGTCGTAAGAGGCGACTATAACGGGATCGGGTGGCCAGTTTCGCTGACTTGGTTGACACATGTCATCGGTTCCCAATTGCGCAGATCGATGCTCATGCTGTTGATCACTGGATTGTCTAGTCCAGACTCGATTATTTACAGACCGCCGCCATATAGCTGGGATATTGCTGAGTGCGGCGTAAAACTAAACTCACTCACTCACTATTAACACCAGAAATGTATATGAAAATCAATGTGAATGGATTTATTCTAAATTGGGGAACTTGAACTGCTTCAGGTTTTATGTATATACCTCAAACATAGGTTTCTACATTAACCTTGATGTATGTTTGAGTATTTTTAAAAAGTCTTTACTGCGAGGGTTAACAGAAAGTATTCTGCAGTGGACGACCTTGGAAAAATAGCGTTTAAACCGTACAAAACCGTGTGTCGAGCGCCATTGCAACATATCACATCTACTTGTATAGAAAATATAGGTCAAGGGTATGGCCTCAGCTCGACTGAAAGCTGTCTCTGTTATCTAATACTTCCTATTTCGTTTTTGAAAATAAAAAGACGAACCCTCTCGTTGACGCCGTTCTTTTTTATTACGAATTAAAACAGCAGAATACAAATTATAACACCAGGTATGGTTTCTGTCATTTAAAGGGGCACTGATCCAGAGCCATTAATGTTTCGCACCAACAACCGCCTAGCTGCCAGGTGGTCAGTCCCTGTTCTCTCGACCGTGACGGACACGGGGACAGGACAACTGTCCATCTTGGCAGAATTTCTTTATCCTAAACCATGGGCGGATCAAGGAATTTTGAAAGGAGGGGGTTCAGGTGGTTCGAACCCCCTGAATCCGACATTGGCTCTGCCAACGCAAGAAAAAAAATTCAATGTGATCTTATGTCATTTTCCGGGGGGGGGGGCCTTTTTTCTGGATCCGCCACTGTAAACAATGGGACAGTAAGAACGATGGATGTCCATCAGATGCCGCTCTTTGAAAATATCCCCGGTAGTTCTAGCATGTCTGATTGTAATAAAGTATCCCAGCAGTGTAGGCTTTTTCGGATTTTGTAATGCCTGGATGGTATGACTGATCAAATTTGATTCTATTTCTGTGTTTATGTTTACCATACTAATCGTGTCATGTAACACAGTGATGTCTATTGACCTATGATATTAAAAACATTATTATTTGAATCCGTAAACTTAATCAACTTCACTTTGCCACTGCTAGAAAAATCTGAAAACGGTAAATAGGTTTTTATAGTTTTTAAGTGTAGTGCACAGCAAATGCGTATATGTAATTCTTATGCAACACGAATTACCGTCCGTATCCTCAAAACAGCGTCGACCCCTAATTAAAGTTATATATAGGCAATGAAACTTTGAAGGATGAGGAATATTTTTAAGGATATACAACGTCTTTATGTATACTAGGGGGTCAGCAATTTTCCATGAAAATCAATAACCCCCAAACCCCCAACAACAACAACAAACACACACACACACACACACACACACACACACATACACACACACCCCTCTCTCTCGAATTGTTGTCAGGTGTGTTTTCTTGGGTGACCAATGAGGCTATACACCACTGGGTTGAATCTGAAACAGTTCAGAAACTATGGCAAGTTATTACTTGTTTGAGTGGCATTTAGAAGCTGGTATGATTAACAGGAACGTTATTTTATGGATAGACAACGTCTTTACTGCAATCGATGCGACGTTTCGGTGAAGATGCTAATGTCGTTATCAAGCACTTGCATCGATTGCAATAAGAAGTTATCTATCCGTTAAAATCGTTCCTTCCCCGACCGCGTCATACCAAAGACGTTAAAATATGGTACTTGTTGGTCCCCTGCCTGGCGCTCGGCATTAATGGGTACAGCAAGGACTGGTCGGCTCGGAGTCAGTATAATGTGTCTGAGTGGGGTATTCATGCTTCACTGCGGCATGGTATCTCAGTGGGCTAGCACTATAAAACCAGCTTACGTCTGGGCTAGTACAAGCAGCCGCACATACACATACACACGCATGCACGTCGTCATATGAGCGAAATATTCTCAAGCACGGCGTAAAACCCAATTTCGCCTCACCTCACCTCACAGCACCTAAAATCGTTCCTGTTCATCACCAGTTATAACGATTTATAAATTTTTTGCATTTTACAAACTATAGACTGTTAAAAGACACATGACAAGGAACAGGTTTCTTTTGTCAGCTAGAGACCTACCGTTCCTTTATGTGGATATTGATGGATACATTCCGCGTAGAAGGTAATCGCCTGATATTATTGCTATAAGTTTAGTTGGTTTTAATTTTAATATTTGTATTTGGTTTTTATTCATTTGTTGTGTCATATTAAACAGAATATTTCCACTTCATCTTTTTTCGCTGTGAAGTTCGATGAGACAGACAACAATAAGGTCGCACTGTGGCGTGTGTGTGAAATATGATTCACATTTTCAATCTAAAAATGTCTCGATATTACAGTTATGTTATGAATTCACTAAAACAGATCGTGCACTTTTTATGAAGTTCCCAAATGCATACAAATATAATAATAAATTAATTAGGATTATAAGACAAAAATATATAGACGTACATTGACTTCTTTTTTTCACTCCTAACATATTTTAAGATATTTTAAACTTCAAAATGGTTTCATTTGTTATCATGATGATGGAAATATTAATGAGTACAAAGGTTTCATCTTTGTTTAGCGGTGTCAGGATATAGATATCATACTTATACTACCAACTGCGCGCGCGGGTGACGCAGCAGAGGTCGTACCAGTCAATAATTCTGGGATATCATCCGGGTACTCGCGGGGGAAAACAATATCAAAAGTAAAAGCAGCAAACGGTCCCGTGGAATTGCTCTGGATCAGTGTCCCTTTAAGGTCAACTGGACAATAGGCTGCACGGTAAAATGGACAGAGGGCAACACAGGAGCTTTTCCTTTACTGAGGTCACCTTGAGGTCTCCGTATACACTCAAACAGGTGTGATTGTGAGAATGTCGCCTCCAAGAAAATATGGGTTCCACAATTGCCTTGTTTCAGTAAAATGGTAAAGTATATACCCTGCTTCCTGCCAGTGATGATGATGATGATGATGATGATGATGACGATGATGAATGCATGGAACTAGGAGCAGGAATAGACTGCAACATTTACATGACTGTTTGTATCTGCATTGTGTCAGCCATGTGGCAGACCTAACGATATTGGGAAAGTGTACCATGACATGGACGTCAGTGACGGTATCCCCAGATGTATTACATGACCAAACATGGAGCTGGGCTGTGATACCAGGTGACCACACTTTGAAGTACCAATGATTTCATGTAACATAAGCTATGTTTGGGGTTACACTTTCTTAGTGTACGTAGGGTACCCATTTTTGTGCTTTTGTTAGGTTGACTCCCATCCAGGATTCGAACCCACACTCGCAGAGCCGGGCACCTAATCGCCAGCGATCTAACCCACTCAGCCACCACGACGTCCACAAAAATGGAAGTCGCACAACCGGTATCCGTGCCCCACTGAATTCAAATCCGGGGCGGTGGGGTAGCCTAGAGGTTAAGGCGTTCGCTCGTCACGCCGAAGACCCGGGTTCGAATCACCACATGGAGGCAATGTGTGAAGCCCATTTCTGTGTGGCCGGTCGTGATATTGCTGCAATATTGCTAACAGCGGCGTAAAACTTAACTCGCTCACACACTATCTCAAATCCAAATGTTTTCTTTATGTAATCCACAAATCTTGAGAGACTGGCTGTGTGTACAATAAAACACTGCATTACATAAACCAAGACGTATTGCTCATCAAAAGAAGGAAAATTCAATTCTTTTGAGTATAGTAACATAGGTGATAATAAGTGGTTCAGTATGGTTGATCCCTAGTAGAAATATGTGCAATACCACATCGGGCAGGTACATCAAATCAGTGTTTACTTGCAGACATCAGGCCAGATACAAATGATAATACAGTGTACATCCAATTCAGACCTACCGCCCCAGTTAAAGGTGCTTACGCGTATACATTGGTAAAACCTAGGGCTGCGCAATATAACCGGTTTACCGGTATTTACCGGTTCAGACATGAAAACGATACGTATTGCGATACGCTGGTTAAAAAACCGGTATTTTGACTTGCATTTGGAAAACTTCGTAACACTCGGAAATCTTCGGATATTTCCTTGTTTCATTTGTGCCAAATATTATTCACATTTTTTATTTTATCATGATTAAAAGTTGTTATTAAAGCTTAATCAAGCATAGTGATTTTGTTGTGTTTTTGCTCTATAAATCAAGCATTAACTCGCTTAAAAGTAGTATTTTGTTTAAAAATACTTCAGGCAATATATTGCAATACATATCGCAATACATGCTTTCGCATCGCAATATATTGCAATATGAAAATTCTGTGCAATACCCACCCCTAGTAAAAACAGTTTCCTATGTTAATTATGATACATTCCATCTTTCATTCATTATGTGATACACACTTTGCCAATCGAAAAATGAAATTTCCGCGACAGTCCTGCACTGACTGGATAAATGTGAGTGAGTTTAATTTTACGCCGCTTTTAGCAATATCACGGCGGGGGACACCAGTTCACACACTGTACCCATGTGGGGAATCGAATCCGGGTTCGCGGCGTGGCGAGCGAACGCATAACCACTAGGCTACCCTGTGAAAACACCATGGTTTAAAAGTGGAATTTTGCAGCTGTCTCATCTCCATTATTTTGGGGACCGCCTCCGTGGTGTAGTGGTTAGAGCGTCCGCCCGCTGAGCGGAAGGTCGCGGGTTCGATCCCCGACCGCGTCATACCAAAAGACGTTAAACTATGGTACTTGTTGGTCCCTGCCTGGCGCTCGGCATTAATGGGTACAACAAGGACTGGTCGGCTCGGAGTCAGTATAATGTGTCTGAGTGGGGTATTCATGCTTCACTGCGACATGGCATCTCAGTGAGCTAGCACTATATAAGTCTGGGCTAATATGGGCTAATACACACATGCACGTCGTCATATGAGCGAAATAAACCCGACGTTAAACCCCATTTCACTTCACCTCACCATTATTTTGGGAACAATATTACGACATGTATGCCTGTTTCTGTACATTCAGTTGTGGAACGTACTAAACAGATTACCCACCTGGATATAAGCCCCAGTTAGCACACAGAATGATATAATAGCCTCCATTGTGTGCATACATACATATTATGATAACTTGCAGATACTTGTTCATTACAGCCAGGTTAACTCCTCAGTAAACCGCGTGAGAACATAATCTTGTTTCTCCTGACATGTTGGAAACGGTAAACACAACTTGCTACACACTGCATTGTGGGCTATCGGTAGCCAGTTAGTTATAACATTCGGTCGTCAGGTCGAAGTCCGAGTTCAAGTCCCGCCCTGACTACAATATGGCAAACCTATTTCTGGTTTCCCCTCGTTGTCGTTTTGCTGAAATATTGCTGAAAGTGTCACTCAATCATTCACTTACTCACTACAGAAAATTCGGGCTGTTTTGCTTTCTACCGGTGAAGATCCGGGTTAGAATTGGTCTTCAGCAGCCCATGCTTGTCGTTAGTGGGTATCTGTTGGTCAGGCTCTCTGACTTGGTTGACACATGTCATTCGTATCCCAATTGCTGTTCATCGATGCTCATGCTGTTGATCACTGGATTGTCTGGTTCAGACTCGATTATTTACCAGACCGCCGCCATATAGCTAGATTATTGCCGAGTGCGGCGTAAAACAACAAACAAACAACAACTGTTTTGCTTTGACACACACACAACAAAGGTCGAGACAGTTGTAAACCCATCCTCGAGAACCTCCAGGGTATACGTTACGACTGGAGATTGATCGTAACGTATACCCTGGAGGTTATCGAGGATGTTGTAAACCTTGCATCTATTTTATGGGACACGGGTGGCTCAGTCTTCCATGGCATGGTAATTCGCTGTACAGAGTTGCACCCCTTGCGGACGCCAGGAACCTGTGATCGTTGGTTCGAATCCCGGTTCGTCACGATGACGTTTCAAGGTTTGTCATCACCAGATCAGCGCTAGTACGTTGGTTTCAGGGCCCCGTTCCTCAAAGCGATCGTAGCGTTAAGGTGATCGTAACTCCCATACTTTAACATAGACTCACGACTGTCGACGTCGTGAGCGCTTAACATGATCGTGTCGTAGCTCCCATACTTTAACATAGACTTACGACTGTCGTAGCGCTACGATCGCTTTGAGGAACTGGGCCCAGAGATCTAAACCTACATTCTATCAAGATTTCTTACTACGCAAAGCGCCATGTATGACCGGATTATTATTATTAGTCAAACGGCGTTGCACCCAACTCTCACTGAACCTATCGTAATTAACGCGGGGACAATAAGAAATCCTCGCCCATCCTCCCCTTTTTGTTTTCAGTAAAAAAATCTATATCCTTCAATTATATGTAGACAAAGAACAAATTCTCACACGAATGAAAATACATGACAAAATGTGCTTTTGCGAATATCTGTATCACAATGATATTGTGTGGACTGACTGAGTTTGGTTCTATGTTAATTTCAATTTAAGCAACATCACGCGGGGACACCAGAAATGGGCCACATATTGTGCCCATGTGGGGATTAAACCTGACCTTCGATTGTAGCCCGCTTTAACCATTAGGTTTAGATATATTGTGTGGAACATTGTTCTATGTTAATTTCTTTAAGAAAAAGAAAGAAAACCGCCACTGAATACATATAAACCTTCGATTGTACCCCCTTTTTGGTTTAGATGCCATGGCGCTCGGAAACGATTTCCTGTATTAAGCAAGGGGCGGTGGGGTAGCCTCTTGGATAAAGCGTTCTCTCGTCACGCCGAAGACCCGGGTTCGATTCCCCACATGGGTACAATGAGTGAAGATAATTTCTGGTGTCCTCTGCCGTGATATTGCTGGAATATTGCTAAAAGCGGCTTCAAACCATACTCACTCACAAATGTACATAGCTCAGAAACGACTAATGAAAATCCACACTATATTATCTTTTGCAGTCGGGACGTATTGATTAATCTAATGTTAATAACTGCCAACACGCCAACAATCAACCACCACCCACCACATGCCATCAGCCAACATTCGTGCCAACACTGTCCCGATCCCAGCATGCCACTTTCCGTGTTTCTATACAGTATATGTGCTGAGAGGACTTTGTCTCTGCACATGGCGCTGGTTTTGACCCAGCAGCTGTTTGCTGATTTGTGTTGACAGCACTGCGGTTACTTATTATATATTTCAATTTTGTACATCTAGCGTTAAATAAATAATTTTACCAGTGATAAATAATACATTCATATTTTGCCTACAGTACTAGTATGACATCGAGGTAAGACTTATCTGTGTATCTGTGGATCTGTATAAGTGTGGATCTGTGTATTTTTGATCAGCAACTTGCACTGAATCTGTCACCATGTTCATACTACTGTGTAAATAATGCATACCGGAGCAATTACCATAATCACGAGAAATCTCTACTAAAAGTCCACTGCACTATTCCGACTGTATCATCAGCTCCTGTTTATGAGTCACAGTAGTGATTATTCTCGCTGTTAGTGTAAACGTGTGGGGATCCGAGCCACACTGGTGGGACTTGTCACAAACACACGTAAAGGCGATATTAGATCATCGATATAACTGATGTTGGCAAACTTCCCGTTTTCTTTATCTTGTCCAACATTTCACATACTGTTTACCCAGTAAATTTCAATAGCATTTGAATTCATTAATACCCATATATGGTTACTGCGTTCCTGACATAAAGTTTTCCCTGGATTTCCCCTACAATGTATATGCCACCCACATCCACTGTATGTACAAAAGCCCCCCCACCAATGTTCTAATTTTGTTTGCGTATGTTGGCTACATATACCAGAAACCTGTAATCGTCATTTGGAAGCCAAGGTGGCTCCGGTTGACTCAAGGTTTGAGATCACCATACCCTTGTTCGTGTTTTGCACAAATACAAATGCCATATATTGGTGCGCGTAGGTTTATCAAAGTGGTCTATCCTTGATTGTGGGTTGCACCAATGTGGTCTATCCTTGCTCGTGGTGGCACCAAAGTGGTATATTCTTGCTCGTAGGTTGCACCAAAGTGGTCTATCCTTGCTCATAGGTTGCATCAAAGTGGTGTGTCCTTGATCGTAGGTCGCACCAAAGTGGTAAATAGTTGGCCATGGGTTGCACCAGTGGAATATCCATGCTTGTGGGTTGCACCAGAGTGGCATATATATCCTTGCTTGTTGGCTGCACCAGAGTGGCATATATATTCTTGCTTGTGGGTTGCACCAGAGCGATATATATATCTGTCATGGGTTGCAACAGAGAGGCATATATATATTGCTTGCTTGCTTGTAGGGTTGCACCAGAGTGGCATATATATCCTTGCTTGTGGGTTGCACCAGAGTGGCATATATATCCTTGCTTTGAGGGTTGCACCAGAGTGGCATATATATCATGGATTGCTTGTGGGTTGCACCAGAGTGGCATATAATCTGCTTGTGGGTTGCACCAGAGTGGCATATATATCCTTGCTTGTGGGTTGCACCAGAGTGGCATATATATTCTTGCTTGTGGGTTGCACCAGAGCGATATATATATCCTTGCTTGTGGGTTGCACCAGAGAGGCATATATATCCTTGCTTGTGGGTTGCACCAGAGCGATATATATATCCTTGCTTGTGGGTTGCACCAGAGTGGCATATATATCCTTGCTTGTGGGTTGCACCAGAGTGGCAAATATATTCTTGCTTGTGGGTTGCACCAGAGCGATATATATATCCTTGCTTGTGGGTTGCACCAGAGTGGCATATATATCCTTGCTTGTGGGTTGCACCAGAGTGGCAAATATATTCTTGCTTGTGGGTTGCACCAGAGAGGCATATATATCCTTGCTTGTGGGTTGCACCAGAGGCATATATATCCTTGCTTGTGGGTTGCACCAGAGCGGCATATATATCCTTGCTTGTGTGGGTTGCACCAGAGTGGCATATATATCCTTGCTTGTGGGTTGCACCAGAGTGGCATATATATCCTTGCTTGTGGGTTGCACCAGAGTGGCAAATATATACTTGCTTGTGGGTTGCACCAGAGCGATATATATATCCTTGCTTGTGGGTTGCACCAGAGAGGCATATATATCCTTGCTTGTGGGTTGCACCAGTGGATATATATATCCCTTGCTTGTGGGTTGCACCAGAGAGGCATATATATCCTTGCTTGTGGATTGCACCAGTGGCATATATATCATATGCTTGCTTGTGGGTTGCACCACCAGTGGCATAAATATCCTTGCTTGTGGGTTGCACCAGAGAGGCATATATATCCTTGCTTGTGGGTTGCACCAGAGTGGCATATATATCCTTGTTTGTAGGTTGCTTGTGGGTTGCACCCAGTGGCATATATATCCTTGCTTGTGGGTTGCAACAGAGTGGCATATATATATTCTTGCTTTTGGGTTGCACCAGAGTGGCATATATATCTTGCTGCTTGTGGGTTGCACCAGAGTGGCATATATATCCTTGCTTGTGGGTTGCACCAGAGCCGACATATATATCCTTGTTGTTGCACCAGAGGGTTGCACCAGAGCGGCATAAATATCCTTGCTTGTGGGTTGCACCAGAGCGGCATATATATCCTTGCTTTTGGGTTGCACCAGAGAGGCATATATATCCTTGCTTGTGGGTTGCACCAGAGTGGCATATATATCCTTGCTTGTGGGTTGCACCAGAGCTGCATATATATCCTTGCTTGTGGGTTGCACCAGAGCGATATATATATCCTTGCTTGTGGGTTGCACCAGAGCGGCATATATATCTTTGCTTGTGGGTTGCACCAGAGCGATATATATATCCTTGCTTGTGGGTTGCACCAGAGTGGCATATCTATCCTTGCTTGTGGGTTGCACCATAGTGGCATATATATCCTTGCTTGTGGGTTGCACCAGAGCGGCATATATATCTTTGCTTGTGGGTTGCACCAGAGCGGCATATCTATCCTTGCTTGTGGGTTGCACCAGAGCTGCATATATATCCTTGCTTGTGGGTTGCACCAGAGTGGCATATATATCCTTGCTTGTGGGTTGCACCAGAGCGGCATATCTATCCTTGCTTGTGGGTTGCACCAGAGCTGCATATATATCCTTGCTTGTGGGTTGCACCAGAGTGGCATATATATCCTTGCTTGTGGGTTGCACCAGAGCGATATATATATCCTTGCTTTTGGGTTGCACCAGAGCGATATATATATCCTTGCTTGTGGGTTGCACCAGAGTGGCATATATATCCTTGCTTGTTGGCTGCACTAAAGTGGTATACGACATGATTTGCTCTCCTGTAAACTCATCTATTTTGGATCATTTTATAAAAAGTGTTAAAAACAAAAATTGGGAAAAACGACAGTCATAGAATATTTAACAGTTAAACATTAGTTGTGTTCAAAACCTCGCCCCAAACCATTTTATATCTATTTCCATGAGTACTATAGTTGGGTATTTAACCCGAAAACAACAGATGGCAGCTCAGCTAAGGGGCACAACTCTGCACGTTTGGTGTTTTCTAAGAACACTGAGCCCCACTTACACACAGGCTTCCAGATACTATACTTGGGGTCTTTCCATAGAAAATAAAACATGTACAAACACAGTCGAGTCAGGAAATTGTTTTATTTCAGGATCTTTCACACAAGGATCTTGCACACTCAGTTCAGGCTTCCACTGTCTATGAGCCAAGAGTCTTCCAACACAGCAGGAAGAACATGGCTGCTATTTGAGACGTCAGTCTTATCACTGCCACAGTAAGCTGGGAAGAGAAACAAATCAAAGTTTACAACAAAGGCCTTAAAGGACACAATGAAGCTAAAAATTGCCACGAAGCACAAGCACTCACAGTACCAGGTAACATACGGGTGCTAAGATGGTCATAGGACACTAGGACAGTGAGTGAGTCAGTTTGGTTTTACTCTGCTTTTTGCAGTATCATAGTGGGGGACTCCAAAAATGGGCTTCACGCCTTGTAACCATGTGGGGAATCGAACCCGGGTCTTTGGTGTGACGAGCGAACGCTTTAACCACTAGGCTACCCCATTGCCCCTTTGTAGGACAGGGTAAGATATAAATGTGATAACTCTCCACAGAGCTGGGTTGAACAGTCACAACAGGTCACAGCATTAATTTCACACATCTTAGTGCTAAGAGATACATTTCATTAAAATCTAGGCCCAGGTAAGGTATTAGCATTAAGACAATCACAGCACAATGAAAAGTACAATGCTATTACTCTCTGATACTGGGCTTAATCTTACAGGAGAATTGTTGGTTTGACGTTCAATGTCACACTCAGCAATATTCCAGCTATGTGGCGGTGGTATGCAAATAATCCAGCCTGGACCAGACAATTCACTGGTCAACAGCAAGAGCATTGATCTACACAATTGGGATACAATGACATGTGTCAACCAAGTCAGTGAGCCTGACCACTCGATCCCGTTAGTCGCCTCTTACGACAAGCATGATTTTCTGAAGATCAATTCTAACCCGGATCTTCACGGGCAACAAGAGAAATGGGACAGCACTACAACTTACACACATAACACATGTATACTTGACATTCAACAACTGTATAGTCTGTTTGCAGTGAAATTGTAGCGATGAATTTCACTTTAAACAAAAAGTAAAATAAATAAAGTGAAATCCTCATGATTTTACCTTGCCAAATGAACATTTAAATCTCAGAAATTTATTCATCTTAGGATAAAAGTTGTTTAACAAATGATCATAGTTTCACATCGCTATTATGGGTTTGTATTACAAGGGGTATGCACATCAAATGAAACACCAAGAACGACAAGGGTTGTTCTAAGTTAACGCTCTTCACGTACCGCACGTGCATTTGTTTCACTGTTCCAACTACTGCGCTTACACCATTGTAATACAAACCAGTAATAGCGATTTGAATCTATGATCGTTTGTTAAACAACTTTTATCCTAAGTTGAATAAAATTCTGAGATTTAAATGTTCAAGTGGCAAGGTAAAATTATGAGGATTCACAATCTTAATTTCACTTTATTTGTTTTACTTTTTTGTTTAAAGTGAAATTCATCGGTACGTTTTCACTGGAAACAGACTATAGTATCAGTGATGATAGGTTTGAATTCTAGATTTCACAACTTTTTTATTCTGTTAATAAATGATTATTTACATGTTTCAGCATGTAGTTTATCAAGTGACCAAACAATCTGCTACTGGGTCAGAAACATAGCATTAGCTAAGGTCTGTGTTTATCAGTATGAATTCACAATAATGCTATCATGAGATGTGTTGTAAACACTCGGATGATGGCTTGTTTTGATACATAGTTTTATTTCATATGTTAGTCATGTTTGGCAGTTGTTCGTGTGATCAGAGAGACAAAATGTTTTCTACTTTTCTCCATGCTGACATTGCTGTATCCAAATTTTCCTCCACATGGAATCGGTCTTGGAAATCTACAGAAATGACACCTTTCATTTGACAAATTAGTTCACGCATTGCAAAAAACCCCTTTCTGCATTTTGCATGTACAGAGAATGATGGAAAATCCCTTTATTTTCATGCAGATTCATGCACTATAAACACGGGAAAATTGTGTATTTCTCTCTATTACGTCTCTCACAGCATGGCCTAAGCCGGGATTTCAATGAGCAAATGCACTGGACGTGGGATCAAGGTAGCGGTTTTGTGGCTTTTTGGATTGAACTATGAAATAAGATATGAATTTCTTGGGTGTGTAAATGTATACTTTGTGTGAGTGAGCTGGGTTTTACACCGCTTTTAGCAATATTCCAGCAATATCACGGCAGGGTACACCAGAAATGGTCTTCACACATTGTACCCATATGGGGAATCGTACCCGAGCAAATGCTTTAACCACTAGGCTACCCCACTGCCCCATACTTTGTGTGACTATTTAACGTATTTCAAAACATTTTCATTAGATATAATCTGCTCAAATGCTGGATTACCTCAACAGAGTTAATTCTGGCGTGCCTTCATCAGCCCCTGTTCTAAAACCTACAATGAAAACAAAGAAATCAAATAAGAATACATCAAACACTTTCAAAGATGCCATTTCAAGCTAGATCTACTCAGAATTAATGCATCATTTTATCAAAAATATCTACGGAAAAACATTTGACTGTATATACCATTACCAGTGTGTGAAATAAGCCAAAAACCCAGCCAGACATCCCCGCTGGGGAAAGATTTCCGCCCGTAACCCCCGTATTGTTTAAAATCATTATATGCCTAAGAATATACGCCTATGTTTTTTTTATAAACAGCCTATGCCTAACCCTAAACCTAAAATCTAACCACAAACCTAACCCTAAACCCTCGAAATAATCCTAATAAATAGAATACATTTCTAGCGGGGGTTACGGGCGGAACTCTTACCCGAGGCGTGGCATTGTATGTACATCAAAACTTTTGACAAAAGTACCGCTTTGTGACGTCAGTCGAGACTTAATTTACGAGCTAGCATAATAATTTCCGCGATCCACAAATCAAGGTTATCCACGAATTTAGGTTACCGTTCTGTATAAATTGTGTTAACGTGAGGGTCACATAAAATCATGGGAGAGCAAGTCGGCAATTACCTAAATAAAGAACAGTTGGGATGAATCCCCATTGAAAAACAATTCGTGTGGTATTCAGCAGCGATGTAACCCTTTGCTTGGCACCTGGGCTCAACTTCACCATGATCTTGTATCGTTTTTCTGTACACTTCTGTGCTCTGTAGAAATTTCTACAAATTTATTTCGTCAACCTTGGCAGGAACCGGAAGGAAAGGGTTTTGAAGAGTTATTTGAGAAGAACGTTTTGATTGGCCAGGCTTCCATGGCAAACCAATCACAACAGTCGTTTTATTGAGGTAACGGTAAACTGTAATGGCGACGACCATGCCGCACGTGGATATTGTTGACGATAAACCTATCGTGTGTTTACGCGCTGGTGAAAGCATCGTTCAGACAAAACCTATATTTTCTCATGATTCAAAGTAAGTTATATTTATGCACAGCTTAATTCAAGTGACATTGCGAAAATATGCCACATACAAAATTCAGTTGACATTTTGAGAATTGAATTCACAGTCTACACTTTTCGCGCATCTGTTTTGCTGAACTGATATGATAGATTTCATAGAGACATTGCTGCTATGGGCCAAAATTAGTTTTCGGCGCAGCTTATATAACGCTGATTAGGTTAGCCTTAGGCTGCCGGCTGTAGCACACGACTCGAGATGGGGTAGATTACCCCCAACTCACTTCTTCAGTCTTTTATAGCTAGGTCCATGTGCCCTTTTTCTGATCAAATGCCCCTTCACGATGTTTTTGGTTGGGCACCATGGAAGTAGTGCACTTTACCTTGCACACTTTTTCAGATTAATTAGAGCTGCTTGGGCTTAAACACGCTTCGCCGGATTACTGACTTCGTTAATTTGTGATTAGCGGATGCTCTACCTCAAGACCATGAGCGCCATCACATTGCTCAAGGGCGATGGGTTGTTTTCATCTCTCGCGCTTCCGCCACACTGTGCCACACCCTTCCCATTCGTTTTTTTCCATGCCATTCTTGGACTGTACATGGGTACAATGTGTGAAGCCCATTTCTGGTGTCCCCCGCCGTGATTTTGCTGGAATATTGCTAAAAGCGGCGTAAAACCAAACTCATTCACTCACTCTTGGACTGTACTGACGAGTCCCGGATTGGGTGAAATGTTTTTAATTGGATATGATAGGATTACACTAGGGCTGGGACGGGTCCAAATTTTCAACCCGGGTACCCGACCCCCTGTTACCCGACTCGGGTACCCGTTATAACACTAATTGCGAGTTATTCTCCTTCAATAAAATCAGTTATGGCCGAGATTAAGAGTGGCGTCTGGAAATATTTTGAATACTCGCATCAGGCACAAAGACAAAATGCACTTTGTGCACAGTGCAGCTAAGTCAGAAAGGAGGGAGTACGTAATCGATGTGGAAGCATCAGAACAACAAACATCCCTCCGTAACAAACCAGGAGCTACAAACAAATGAAGTTCCAATCTACAGCCAAAATACAATTGAAGGTATAAATAAAAAGTGTATACCATTAAACTAACAAGTAAACAATGTAATGAAAACATGAAGTTTTCAAAGTAAATACCTCTCTCCCTCAGACAGACAGACTGACAGATTGCTTATTTGCGTCTCACCATATGTACATTAAAACAAATAATAATACATATTAAAACATACAGTAAATATTATAAATGGAGTTATGAGAGACGGTTGATAATTAAATATCACAGAGCAATATATTGGAAGCATATGAGTAGATAAAATGAGTGATGACTTTTCAGGTTCCGATAAGAGGGTAAAACGTGGCATGAAAAACTTTGCTGATGTTAAAAGGTCTTCTCTTAAATCATCTTAAAGTGGACATTTCAATAAAATGCTGTTCCGATTCAACTCGATTTGGGCAGTGAAAATATCTTCTATCTGTAAGTTCGATTCCTTCATAACAGCCGGTTTCTATATGAGGAGGCACTGTACCCATCCTGAACAAAGCATGGGCATGCCTGTGAGACATAGGTACTTGGCGTACTTGCAACCTATGTTACACGTGACATGCTTATTTGTCCACAGTTGATACCCTGTGAGTTTTCACTGCTAGTTTAGTCCACAATCTCAAACATAGACAAAAATCTCGTTGTAAATACATATAATAATTATAAACACATTCAATTAAGTCTTCACTTATTAGTCACGTGATCAAAGCGGGTCCAGGTAACGTGACGGGTACCCAGGTCCAACTCATTACCCACCTGTCCCGGGTTACCCGTCCCAGCCCTAGATTACACTGCCCTAAGGTAAGGTCTAACCCTAAATAAAGATTGGAAAGGGCTCCTAACCCTAAGGATAGGAACGGTTCCCTTACCCTAAGGATCCGAAAGGGTGGCATACCCTAACCCTAAGGATCCGAAAGGGTGCCATACCCTAACCCTAAACCCTAAGGATCATAAAGGGTAGTTTGACTCTAAAGATGCGTCATCTCTCTAAGGGTTGGAAAGTGTACCTAACCCTAAACCCTAACCCTAAGGATGGCAGACTGGCAGTGAAGGGAGACGAAACAATTAACACAATACAGCGAGACAGTGCTGGAGTGCAGTAGCGCTATAGCTGATAATAGCTCCGCAGCATGCCGCGAGAGCTGTGCCTGGTAAAGTGCACTCTATTGCAACCACTTGCCTATCAAATACCCTGTTACAATCTGTAGCTGAAGGGTTAGTTGTGAAGTATAGGGTGTAATTAAGCTATCTCTCTTAACTGTCTAGTACATTGTAATTTAACAACGTAGAATAGTTATCAAGTTTCATGGATAAAGTGGCTAATGAACATGTGCATGATGTTAAACAAGCAGGGGTATATGATAACTTAATTGGTAGAGCAGCACTAATCATTTGTGATTGTGCCCATGATTCCATGGTAAACTATTGGCTGATTAGATGAAATCATATGCTTCAAGCTGGCAACATGAGTTAGATCATCTAATTGAACATTGAAAAGTGTAAAACACATAAACATTCATTTATGTCATCCTGTCATGACTATGCGGCTGCCTCTTGTATTTTTGTAACCAGCATACTTCGCTGGGACATATTCTGATATGAAATAACCAAATGAACTTGAAGAATAGTTTATGATAGGGCTGCGCAATATAACTGGTTTACCGGTATCTACCGGTTCAGACATGAAAACGATATGTATTGCGATACGCTGATCGAAAACCGGTATTTTGACTTGCATTGAAAACTCCGAAATCTCGGAAATATATTTCCTTTTTTCATTTGTGCCAAATATTATTCACATTTGTATTTTTAATCATGATAAAAGTTGTTATTAAAGTTTAATCAAGCATAGTGATTTTGCAGTGTATTTGCTCTATAAATCAAGCATTACCTCGATTATAAGTAGTTTTTGTTTAAAAATACTTCATGCAATATATTGCAATACATATCGCAATACATGCTTTCGCATCGCAATATATTGCAATATGAAAATTCTCTGCAATACCCACCCCTAGTTTATGAACATTAAATGATTTATGATGCAGATGTCTGTTCTGTGGCTCGGGCAATGCAGTGAAGGTGTACAGCACAGAGAGTGGGGAGTGTGTTCGTGAGTTACAGGCTCACACAGATCAAGTGACATGTCTTATGCTGAATCCAGCCAACAAACTACAGGTACAGTCTGCATGTAACTTATGGGAAGCTTGGCTTTTGAAATACCATGAGCATCCGCTGAGGCAGGTCATCTGGTGTAATCTAATTTCTTAAACATTTATTCTGTTCCAAGTTGATGAAATATGGAAGTTGGAGTGGGTGAATAGTGTTATGTTTCTGTGTGCGGTTTCGACAGTCGTATTTGTGGTAAGGCAGGGACAACCAAAGGATACGGTGCTTCTAGTTTAATGATGAAGTGATACATATTCATACGCCACACGGCGTGCATGGCAATGATGAAATATTGTTCCTACTCGATGTACATATATCGATGTAACTATAGTGTATTATCACAAATAGTGGGAGTGTTTTAGCGATGTAACTATAGTGTATTATCACAAATAGTGGGAGTGTTGAGCAGTGTTCCCACAATATTATGGCGAAGGACCCTGGAATGCATCATCTCATGTTGTATCCATGTGGGGAATCGAACACAGGTCTTCTGCGTAACTTTTTAAAAATTGATATGTTTTCCAGCTCTATGACCGTTGATTTTGTTTTGACTTGAACAGACAACACAAACACAAATGTACAAATATGAGACGTTTACTTGATGAAGACAAAGACGAAACTCGTTACAATCGAAATCTGATCACGCGTCACAGTCCATGAGTCCACGTGCAGGCACACGCTTTTGTTGAGGATTGTTGCGTTTGGGCGATGCTGTCCAATACCGGGAACAACCTCACAGACTGTTTCACTTATCTGTCCATTCAAAGCTCTTAAACAAGCAGATTTCAGAGTAAATATTAGAGATGTCACAATACATAAGTTTCATGAATCGATGCATATCACGATGCATCATGTCACGATTTGATACATATCACGATACCTATTTTCATGGCATTATTGCGTAAATTTAGTTACATTTTGAACATTAATATTTCATATTTTATAATTGTCCATGAAAAGATCAACATTTTTTATTCTCAGAGATTAAAAAGTTCAAATTCCCCATCTTTGTGCATGAAAAATAATCATATATAACTCTCATAACATCAAACAACATGATACAATTGCAAAATGTAAATGATACATAAACATATTTAAACCGATACTTTCAAAACTAAATATCGATACAGTTTTGAATGTATCGATAATTGTATTGTCTTAGAAAAAGTATCGATGTATCAATGTATCGATGTTTCATGGCATCCCTAGTAAATATGTTTGTATTATTTACCTCATTAGTCAGATGGACTAGTTATTGATGGTGGTCATGTTTCAGCTGATCTCTAGTGGCCTTGACGCCCAGGTATTCTTCTGGGACTACATCGATGGCGTCATGCTCAAGGTAAGTGTGTCATGTCACATGATGTAGGGACTGAAGTAGAATGTGTCAGCAGCAATCAGTTGCTAGATGTGAGAGGCGGTTAAATGGAAACTTGTGTGGAGAAGAGAGGTAAAGTATATCCCAGCACCACATGGCTTATAGTAACCATGGTAACTGGCAACTAAACTGATGGGGGAAGAATATTTCCACAGAACCCCATTGCTGGTCCTAGAGGAAGCCTGAGGGAAGTTCAGGTTAGAACTGGTCTCTGTCCATTTCAGCTGGCAGTTCGGATTGTTTGATCGGCATTGCAGAGATGATTGACTCGGTAACGAAGAATGGGACTTTGTGGATAGCAGCTTTTTGTTTATTGCATAGAGCAATGTTTCGGTGTAGATTCGTACACCGTTACCAAGCTAAAAGTAATTCACTAAAGTGTGTCTTGTCTTAATTAATGTTGGTGCATTTTTCCCATTTGCATTCTGTTTACATTGGAGGTCTTAATGAGAAGACCTGTGAAGGTCCTGGTTAGAATACTGATCTTCATAATCCATGCTTGTCGTAATAGGCGACTAACGGAATCGGGTGGTCAGGCTCGCTGACTTGGTTGACACATGTCATCGGTTCCCAAATTCCGCAGATCGATGCTCATGCTGTTGATCACTGGATTGTCTGGTCCAGACTCGATTATTTACAGACCGCCGCCATATAGCTGGAATATTGCTGAGTGCAGCGTAAACTAAACTCACTCACTCACCCTTAATGAGAATGTATTGTTGATGCAGCAGTCAACAATATTCATGCTTTATCACTGCAGCCCAAGAATAATCTGGACCAGACAATCCAGTGACTGAAGGATGAGTATTTATTCAAGTCACAGAGTCTGAGTCTCTGACTCCCAGTTGACACTCATATGATGATGGTTGCTCGAACAAGATGTCACCAGTTTCAAAGATGGTGACAATAGAAAATTGTCAATCCTCATAGAAAAACTAATTTTGTACATTTCACATTTCCAGAGCTACAAATTTCCACAGCCGTTACATAGTCTTGTGAGTGTAAATATCAGCAAAGGCCAGTTTTCGTTCCATGTATTGCAGACCAGTCCAAGAAAGCAGTCTTTAACAGGTAACATTTGATATGTAAAATAAAGGGGTTGTACAATGTCTAAGATGCTGAAGCAGTGATAATCTCCTTGCTTTAGCATGATAAGTCCATGAGAACAGTGTGTTTTTTCAATTATTTTACCTTTTCAGGGATCGAAACAGTTTTGTATTTGCGTGCTATGGTACGGAAAGTATTGAAATAACATGGATGAAATATTTTCAAAGTGCCCAGGCGGCATGACAAAAATCACATAAATAATACCCTCCATGATTATTCAATGGAAAATGAGATGTGGCCGTTTGAATAACATCGAAGGAAATCCTGTTTTGGATGATAACATAGTTTGAGGGTCCAGAACAATATGAAGCTGAAAAAATTATTTTCTGTGCCTGCTTTTGTATACTTCCTCAATTTCTAATGCAGGTTATGTATGCCAAGGGGTATTACAGGTTTATTCCTGTATACAAGCTGATGCTTCAGGGCTATAGTGCGTTTGGCTCAAAAGCGGACCGATGAATTGTAATCTAACTCAAAAACTAATAAACATATAATACTCAATGAAACGCTGATCATAATCAAAATATCAGACCAACTCTGTGATTTGTTTGCAGAATTTATGTCCTAAAATTAAAAAAGTTGTTTAACAAACTATCATTAAAATATTGACACAGTTCACTATTTGTTACGAGGGAGGAGTGCAGAGAAAGGGACAGCCAGGTGTTAGAGAAGCACGTGCACAAGTGCCGACAAAGTTATTGATTCATTAACCTGTGCTGTGCCGTCTCCATCCTTTCTCGCACACCCGGCTGTCCCTTTCTCTGCACTCCTCCCTCGTAACAAATAGTGAACTGTGTCGATATTTTAATGATAGTTTGTTAAACAACTTTTTTATTTTTAGGACATAAATTCTGCAAACACCTCTCAGAGTTGGTGTGACGTTTTCATTATGATCAGTGTTTCATTGAGTATTTTATGGTTATTAGTTTTCGAGTTAGATTGCAATTCATCGATCCGCTTTTGAGCCAAACGGACTACAGTTATGCTGCATGCCTTGTTATGTGACAGGGTTGTGCGCATTGTATGCAGGTCTTACCTGAATAGTGTATTTCATTGATTTCTTTAAAGAGGGTCAAGTGTCGCGTACAGAGGAGTGTCAAAGGATCTTAAAGCCACAAAACAAGGTGTCATCTTCGAGAGCTGTGCACTTGATGCCAAGACCGTGGCTATAGGACATAAGGTTGGTACACACTGCAAGTGATGGAGATGTCACAGGTAGATAATGTAACTGCAGGCTGAAATAGTTCATAGTGCTCTGGCTTGTTGAAGTTGGAGTTAAGCATGAAAAAATAAACATGGCCATAGGGTTATTAACAAATGTAATCATATTTACCTGTCAGAAAGAGGAGTGAGTTCGGGAGTGAGTATGGTTTTACACCGCTTTTGGCAATATTCCAGCAATATCATGGGGGGGCACCAGAAATGGGCTTCACACATTGAACCTATGTGGGGAATCAAACCCGGGCTTTCGGTGTGACGAGCGTCAGAAGGGAAGAAAAGGGGTTTACTGAATCAGATGTCTGTGTGTGACAGAAAATTAGTCTGTGGCAGTGTTGGCTTCCTGTTCTGTATTTGCTTTTACTTGGTGTAACACTTGATGTCACTGATTCAATCAATGTGATGAGTCTTCTTGAATGTGATCTCAGTGAGAGTGATAAAAATGTTCCATGAAATGACGTTAATGCGTTAATGACGTTAATGAAATGCGTTATTGGGTAAATAATGAAAAATAGTATAGCTTGCTTACCAAACTGAACACCAAGTGACCAATGTGACGTGTATGTCAAGGTCAATTTAGCTGATCAGGGAACAGGTAGTCCTGTTGTTTAAGATGCAGTTAGCTGTGAAGAGTTGTGACCCTTGGGCATGCAATGATCCTATGATTGTGGTCCTCATATTCACTGATTATTTTCCTCAGCCTCAAGTGAGTGAGTGAGTGAGTGAGTGGTGTTTTATGCAGCTTGTAGCAATATTTCAGCAATATCTAGGGGAAACCAGAAATAGGCTTCACACACTGTACCCATGTGGAAAATCAAACCTGGTTCTTTGCCATGAGGGGCGGTGGGGTAGCCTAGTGGTTAAAGCGTTGGCTCGTCACGCCATAGACCCGGGTTCGAATCCCCACATGGGTACAATGTGTGAAGCCCATTTCTGGTGTCCCCCACCGTGATGTTGCTGGAATATTGCTAAAAGCGGCGTAAAACCAAACTCAGTCAGTCAGTCTTTGCCATAAATGCTTTAACCACTACCTCACCATCCTCATCAGTCACAAAGTGGGAGGGTGATATTGGAATGGGTTCCCTCCCTCCCTCCATTCATCTCTACTGTGTATCTGTCTTTCAATCCATCACATTTCTGTTTCCTGAGCACAACTCACAGACTAACCTGTGTAAATGTCAAGTTCCTGTTCTAGTGTTGGTGCTTATTGTTTCTTTCAGGATAATTATTTTGCTGGAGTATCAACAAATAGAAAAGAACTTATCATTCACTACAACAAGAAGTGTATCAAGTAAGCAGTTTTATCGTATTTCCATGATATTCATGTGAAAGTTACCACCTTCATTAATGCTTGTGGCATGGGCTCCAAGTCATTTAAGATATAATCCTGTGCAGAGTGGCATCCCATAGGCATGCCTTTAACCTACATTGTGCGTTTGAATACTGGGTTAGCAAGACCATGTTTTTCCATGTTTGTTACTACCATAGCACCTTCGAAGATCCGGGTTAGGAGTGGTCTTCAGCAGCCCATGCTTGTCGTAAGAGGCGGCTAATGGGATTGGTCGGTCAGGCTTGCTGACTTGGTTGACACATGTCATTGTATCCAAATTGCTCAGGGTGCTGTTGATCAAAACAACGTTAGTGCTATGACTACCTTAAGTCTGTATTAAGGTATGGGAGTTACGGTCACCTTAACGCAAAGATCCCTTTGTACAACGGCACCCAGATCAATGTTTATGGTGTTGATCACTGGATTGTCTGGTCCAGACTCGATTATTTACAGACGTCAGCCATATAGCTGGAATATTGCTGAGTCTGGCGTTAAACAAGATGTTTGAGACATGTACAACTGTAGGCTTTCCTCACACATTAAGCCTGACACACTGTGATGTATATGAAGTACTATAAAGCTGCATAAAGCTCAACTAACCCATTGCATTAATGCTGATGTAAAGTGATATGTTTGCTTTGTTTCAACAGATACAAGATGCAGTATGTTCAGATCACGTGTGTGTCAGCCCACCCTACAGAACTTGCCCTGGCTACTGGCTGCTCTGATGGCAAGATATATTACTGGTAAGTTAGTCACTCACTTGCTCAACCACTCAACCACTCCACCACTCACTCGCTCGACCGCTCAACCACTCGACCGCTCAACCGCTCAACCACTCACCACCAACCGGCTCAACCACCACTTCCACCCGCTCAACCACTCGACTACTCAACCGCTCAACCACCCACTCGCTCAACTGCTCAACCATTCGACCACTCACTTGCTCAACCACTCAACAACTTGACCACTCAACCACTCCACTCCACCACTCGACCGCTCAACCACACACTCGCTCCACGGCTCAACCACTCGACTACTCAACCGCTCAACCACCACTCGCTCGCTGCCAACTGCTCGACAACTCAACGCTCACCACCAACCGCTCAACCACACACTGCTCGCTCAAACACTCACCCGCTCAACCACTCCACTACTCAACCGCTCAACCACCCACTCGCTCAACTGCTCAACCACTTGAAAACTCGACCACTCAACCACTCCACGACTCGACCGCTCAACCACTCAACCACACACTCGCTCAAACACTCACCAACTCAACCACTCGACTACTCAACCGCTCAACCACCCACTCGCTCAACTGCTCGACAACTCGACCACTCCACCGCTCAACCACACACTGGCTCAAACACTCACCTGCTCAACTACTCAACCGCTCAACCACCCACTCGCTCAACTGCTTAACCACTCGAAAACTCGACCACTTAACCACTCCATCACTCGACTGCTGAACCACTCAACCACACGCTCGCTCAAACACTCAAACACTCACCCGCTCAACTTGTTAGTCAAATATGCTGGAATTTTGAGTCATGTAAAACCATGCTCACTCAAACACTGGTGGCCTGGCTGGATCAATTCCAGCTCCATTGATATGTTTGCTAAACAGTGGTGTAACGCAACACTCTTCCATGTTGTTTCAGGTACAGTTTCACAAATGAGAAGCAGATGGTGAAGTCTGTGTACCACTGGCATTCCCTGGCCGTTCTGGATCTCACATTCTCACCTGAAGGTAACAGTCGTTAGAAATACCACTTGGTGTGTATAGAGTGAGTTCTTATTTACTGAACCGTGAAGGTCCGGGTTATAATGAACCTTCAGTAACCCATGCTTGTCGTAAGAGGCGACTAACGGGATCGGGTGGTCAGGCTCGCTGGCTTGGTTGACACATGTCATCGGTTCCCAATTGCGTAGATTGATGCTCATGCTGTTGATCACTGGATTGTCTGGTCCAGACTCGATTATTTACAGACTGCTACCATATAGCTGGAATATTGCTGAGTGCGGCGTAAAACTAAACTCACTCTTATGTACTAAAGTGTAATGATGTAGTTTAACAATGCATTCAAAACAGCTGTTTGAAGAGGACAGGGGCGTAACTACCATTATAAAAAAATGCCCGGGCTTACACATGGTTTCTGCTAAAAAGGCTGGGCAAGTCCTCAATACTACCTAAATAAAAAGCTTTGCAACTTATCAGGCTTACACAAAAAAAATGGCTTGCTACGTCTCCCTGGCTCAGCATGGAACACATTCCTGTTACTGGTCACTGAAATACAAGTTACCTTTATGCATCCATCACATTTGTTTTAGCTAAATTGAAGTTATTTATTCCAATTTGTGAAATGTTAGTGACATTAGCTGCAGATGTGATGCTGAATAATGGGGCAGATCAAGGGAAATAACTCTTATCTATACATTCCACAAGTTACAGAGAGAGTGATAAGTAGCGATGGTTCATCCTGAAACTAAGTCACAGAGGCAGATCAAGGATCTTGAAAAAAGTGTGGCGCACATAATTCTGAAGTCACAAAGTAACATGCAGATCTTCTGAGAAAGGTTTGCCTGACAAAGACTGGGTTAGTAAACTGTCTTGATGTAGCTGAACTGTGTTGTGACTTATGCTGTGTTGGACAATCACGGAGGGTAAACTTTGTTAAGTGGTACTCAGATACTTTGGTGCTATACTGCCATAGTGCAGCATGCAGGATGCCATACGATGTTAATGTGGTATCTTATAGTACCTCCAATAGTATTCCCCTCCAGTAGTTCCTAGGGACGTCCAATAGTACCTCTTTGGTACTTCCAGTACCTCCTAAGGGACCTCTAATAGAATCTCCTCAGGAACCTCCAAAAGTACCTCATTAAGCCCATTTCTGGTGTCCCCCGCCGTGATATTGCTGGAATATTGCTAAAAGCGGCGTAAAACTAAACTCAGTCAGCCAAAAGTACCTCTAATGATAAGAATGGGGACAAAACTTACAATCTCCATATTTTTTCTGATTCTTTGAGATGAAGAAACTTCTTTGTGTAATTGTCAGGCTCCTTGTTGTTGAGTGGCGGCCATGAGTGCACTCTGGTCAAATGGCAGTACGAGACACACTACAAGGACTTCAAGCCCAGGCTGGGGTCCCCCATCACCCACGTGACTTGTGCTCCAGACAACCTCCTGTATGCTGTGTCACATCGTGACAATGGTATGTGTGTGTGTGTGTGTGTGTGTGTGTGTGTGCTGTGCCACATCATGACAATGGTATGCGTGTGTGTGCTATGTCACATGACAATGGTATGTGTGTGTGTTGTGTCACATGACAATGGTATGTGTGTGTGTGTGTGTGCTGTGTCACATGACAATGGTATGTGTGTGTGTGCTGTGTCATGACAATGGTATGTGTGTGTGTTGTGTCACATGACAATGGTATGTGTGTGTGTGTGCTGTGTCACATGACAATGGTATGTGTGTGTGTGCTGTGTCACATGACAATGGTATGTTTGTGTGTGTGTGTGTGTGTGTGGTGTGTCACATCGCGACAATGGTATGTGCGTGTGTGTGTGCTGTGTGCTGTGTCACATGACAATGGTATGTGTGTGTGTGTGCTGTGTCACATCATGACAATGGTGTGTGTGTGTGTGTGTCTGTGTGTGTCACATGAGAATGGTATGTGTGTGTGGTGTGGCACATCGTGACAATGGTGTGTGTGTGTTGTGTCACATCATGACAATGGTGTGTGTGTGCTGTGTCACATCAGCGACAATGGTATGAATCAATATGTGTGTGTGTGCTGTGTCACATCACTTGACAATGGTATGTGTGTGTGTGCTGTGTCACATCGTATGTGACAATGGTATGTGTGTGTGTTTGTGTCACATCATGACAATGGTATGTGTGTGTGTGTGTGTCATCAGCATGGCAATGATGATATGTGTGTGTGTGTGTTGTGTCACATCATGACAATGGTGTGTGTGTGTGTGTGTGTGTCACATCATGACAATGGTATGTGTGTGTGTGTGTTGTGTCACATCATGACAATGGTATGTGTGTGTGTGTGTGTGTTGTGTCAGCATCATGACAATGGTATGGCGTGTGTGTGTGCTGTGTCACATCATGACAATGGTATGTGTGTGTGTGTGTGTGCGTGTGTCACATCATGACAATGGTATGTGTCAGTGTGCAATAAATGCATGACAATGGTATGTGGTTTGCGTCACATGCGACAATGGGTATGTGTGTGTGTGTGTCAAATCATGACAATGGTTCATATTGGTTATGGCTGTATGTCACTTGGTTGTGGTGTTATGTCACATTTGAGGTAATGGTTATGGGTTTAGGTAAATGCTGTCACATCAGCGACAATGGTATTAATATTATGTGTCACATTATGTGTACATGCTGTGTCACATTGACAATGGTGTGGGTGGTAGGGTCGTGGGTTGACAATGGTATATGGGTTTATGGGTTTGGTGTCACATCATGACAATGGGGTTTAAGGTTATGGCGTGTAGCATTATGACAATGGTATTGATATTATTGATGCTGTGGTTATGGGTCATCAGGACAATGGTATGTATGTGTGTGTGTGTGTGTCAGTGTTAGCGGTCAGTTCAGGTTATGGGTGTTCAGGTTATGACAATGGTATCAAGTTATGGGTGTCAGGTCCATGACAATGGTATTGCTCGGGTGACAATGGTATGTTCAGGTTATGGGTTCAAGTTATGGGTTTAGGTTATGTTATGTGTGTGTCACATTGTGACAATGGTATCACATGCACCGGCTGAAATATGTTTTCAATCATGAGAGCATTCAGGAAGTCACTGTCATGGGTTCATTAGTGGGTCACAGACAATATGAAGCTGGAATTGTATGTTTGCATTCAGGAAATATCCGTCAGGTTGTATGCTGAGGATGTGTGTGCATTGTCTTGTCAGCTATAGGATTGTCTGGTCCAGACTGGATAGTTTAAATACCTGTGAAGATACGGGTTAGAATTGAACTTCAGTAACCCATACCTGTCGTAAGAGGCGACTAACGGGATTGGGTTGTCAGGCTCACTGACTGGGTTGACACATGTCATCGTATCCCAATTGCACCGATCAATGCTCATGCTGTTGATCCCTGGATTGTCTGGTCCAGACTCAATTATTTACAGACTGCCGCCAAAAAGCTGGAATATTGCTGAGTGCAGCGTAAAACTAAGCTCAGTCACTATAGCTGAAATACTCCGAGTGCAGTGTTTGACAAACAAGACAAAACAAAACAAAACAACACAACAAACAAACAAAGGTAACTGTGTGACTGTTTCCCCAGGTATCCATCTGATCAGGAACACCCTCGACATCTGCCAGATCTACCAGGGGCTCACCAAGACAAGCTTCTCCCACGGAAACCCTGTCGGTCTGCTCTGTGACCCCAGGTCGCGGGCAGTAGTGACCAATGGGAGGCCAGGACACTTACAGTTCTACTGTGTCCATAGCGACAGGCAACTCTTTAACGTGAGTTCAGGATGATATGATCAGCTTGACTGATATACGAGGTGTGGCTGAAAAGTCCTGTGCCTATGTGTTTTTCTGAGCAGTGAACAGCGTACACTAATATGACTTTTGGTCTGTCAACACCATGTGCTTAGGTCATTTATCCAGCATTAAACTGGTGGAACTTATAGAGTTGCATCCCTTAGTCATGCTAGGATCTGCTGACCATGGGTTAGGTTGCAATGTCCATTATGTTTATTATTATCACTACAAGTGTCCTTGTTGGGCTCAATCTCCATCACTTTGGTCTTATCACCTCATATTCTGGTCACCCATGAAGATCCGGGTTAGAATTGATCTTCAGTAACCCACGCTTTTCGTAAGAGGCAACTAACGTGATTGGGAGGTCAGGCTCGCTGACTTGGTTGATAAATGCCATCGTATCCCAATTGCGTAGATAGATGCTTATGCCGTTGATCACTGGATTGTTTGGCCCAGACTAGATTATTTACAAACCACCGTCATATAGCTGGAATATTGCTGAGTGTGGCATAAAACTAAACTCACACTCATATTGTGGTGACATAATGTAATAGGCCATACATGAAGTTGTACAAGCCAATCACCATGTGTTTGTGTTTCAGCTTGATATTGTACGACAAAACTACATCTCCTCGGAGAATCTGGAACAGCCTCTGACTGTCACCCAGATCACAAAGGCGGCGATAGACGAGCGTGGTGATTGGTTGGCCACCTATGAACTGTGGGACGATGGGGAGATGTCCCCCGAGATGCAGCTCAAGTTCTGGCTTTTTGATCAAGAGAAACAGAGGTGTGTAGCCCGTTTATTTTTTTCAGAGATGTTTGCTTGAGGAATTGATTGGTTTTAGTAACCGGTGAAGGTACCGGTCAGATTAGGTTTTCAGCAACCGTTACTTGTCATTTGATGTGATTTGCAGGATAGGGTGGTCATGTGTTCTGACACTGTTACTACATGTCATTGTAGCTGTATTGTGTTGACTGATGTTCATAATGTTAATCACTGGATTGTCTGGTCTGGAATAGCTACAGCCAGCTGTCATTTAGCTGGATTATTGCCAAGTGTGGGGTTAAACAACAAACAAACAAACAAACAATTGTTGATAAAAACTTATGTATGTTTGTTTTTGAAGAGGTTCATGTTATCCTTTGTTACAAGGATATTCTCTCACAGATCTAGACACCGTGAAACTTATCTGGTTACACACAGTCATCATGTATTTACTCCAGGGGTATCCCAGCAATCGGGAAATAGTACAGGTCCATGTTTACATCTCTTCTTAGACTTAGTGTTAGTTTGAATTAGTTCTCTTTTGTCATATTCAATTCAAACATGATTTGGTTTGTTTCTCATTTTCACCGTTGATTTTACCTGGGAAGATCCGGGTTAGAATTGGTCTTCAGCAACCCATACTTGTTGTAAGGGGTATCTAAAGGGATCAGGTGGTCAGGCTAGCTGACTTGGTTGACATGTCATCATATCCCAACTGCATTGATTGATACTCATGCTGTTGATCACTGGATTGTCTGGTCCAGACTGTATTATTTACCGACCGCTGCCAGATACGTGGAATATTGCTGAGTGCGGCATTAAACAACAAACCAAACCAAAATCGCCATTGACTTTATTGAAGTACTGTGCTTTTTGTCAGGTACGAGATGAACACGGTCGTGGACCGACCCCACGATAAAGCACTGGGCTCCCTGACATTCCGGCCCTATAACTCTTCCATCAGTTCCATGTTGCCGCTGGTGGTGTCAGGGGGACATGATCGCCGCTTCAAACTGTGGACGCTGGTGGACGACACAGATATCTATAGTATGTTCAATTCATCGTCGAGACACACAACAGATATGCAAGTCTACAACAAATGTAACAGATAATACCCACAGATATATTTGTTATATCCATCAGTACATTATAAGCTTGTTTGTTGTAAAATAGTTTAACAGGGGCGGTGGGGTAGCCTAGTAGTTAAAACATTGTCTCGTCACACTGAAGACCCGGATTCGATTCCCCACATGGGTACAATGTGTAAAGCCCATTTCTAGTGTCCCCCACCGTGATAATCCTGGAATATTGCTACAAGCGGCATAATACCATACTCACTCATAGTTTAACATATTTAGATATCCTTAGGCTTTACAAATCTATGGTCTAGTTACTTGGAGAGCTGTGGAAATAATCCAATGATTGGCTTGATTTACCGTGATCAGTACTGCTGGTGTTGAACCAAGAAGGAGTCAAAATCAGACGATTGTTTAAACAAGGAGAGTGTGGAGGCGTTCTATTGTCATTCTCTCCAGTTCTTTTGCTGTTCATTCTCAGTGATAGTTCCCCATGGTTCCACTGAATACTCGTCATATGAGTGAAATATTCTCAAGCACGACGTTAAACCCAATTTCACCTCACTTCCATTGAATACTCTGTCCACTTACCTCATACTAGTCAGAAGAGTGAGGTGAGGTGAGGTGAGTTGAAATGGGGTTTAACGTTGTACTTAAGAATATTTCACTCATATGATGATATACATGCGTGTGTATGTGTGGCTGCTTGTACTAGCCCAAACTTAAGCTGGTTTTATAGTGCTAGCTCCGTGAAATACCATGCTGCAGTTAAGCATGAATACCCCACTCAGACACATTGTACTGACTCCAAGCCGACCAGTCCTTGTTGTACCCATTAATGCCAAACGCCAGGTGGGGACCAACAAGTACCATATTTTAGCGTCCTTTGGTATGACGAGGCCGAGGATTGAACCTTCCGCTCTCCGTGCGGACGCTCTAACCACTACAAAGGCGGTGTCAGAGGAGTGACTAAGGTGGGAAATCGATGGTCAGGCTTACTTAAACTATAACATCAAAGTCCCAAGTCCGAAGTCATTAATCATGTTATGTGCCAGTGTTTTATGCAGTGTTGTATTCGAGATAATGGATAATCTGATTATGTGAGAATGTCTCTCGAGTTTTAGCTGTGCAAAAATTCAATATGCCATGGTACAAAGTGTAATCTTGCAAAGTTGCAGATTTGGTTTTGTTGATGAAATATTTACAAAAAACGGATTCTACAAAAAGAACTTGTGTAGATATACGGTTTTCTCTTTGGCATGCAGAAAGCTATGTTCACAATTCCCTCACTCACTGCAGTTTCTGACTGAAAATAAAAGAAACTTGAATGAGTAAACTAAAAATATTCTTTACCCCTGACAGGATCCAACAGCAAGTGGACATGTGACTCGGTTGGCTTCTACCGAGAGATGGACACAGGAGCGACGGCCTTCGCTGAAGACGGCTCCCTCCTGGCCGTTGTGTTCGAATCCACCATTACACTGTGGGACCCAGATACTAACGTCCTAAGGACTACTTTCAGTAGCAGCTTTGACAAGAAGAATATCAGGTGGGAAATGATTGTTTTCAATATGCAGGTGTGCGTTTTGTACATAAAATGACCTGGTATTGAATGTTGTTCATTATATCAACCACTGGTTTACCAAAGTGACCAGGTCCACCAAAGCAGACTTGATTTTATATTTATTGCTGAAACTGACCAGCTCTCTATTGTGTGTAACATATGTTATATTTGGGATTCCACTTTCTTAGTAAAGTACAGATTCTAGTACTTTTGTTGGGTTGAGTCCCATCCGGGATTCGAACCCACACCCTCAGAGTCAGGCACCTAATCGCCAGCACACAAAGTCAGATGCCTAGACCGCTCAGCCACCGCGGCTTCCTCAAAAATGGAAGTCGGACAACTGGTAGTCTAGACTGCGGACTTTGTGTACCCCTCTGATAAGTGTTAATTGGCACGGCTCCCACGGCTGAAAGCTATTAATTACACCATGCCATTTAGAAAGTGGTCAAATGTAACATATGTTATATTTGGGATTACACTTTCTTAGTAAAGTACAGATTCTAGTACTTTTGTTACTAAGAAAGTGTAATCCCAATTCTTAGATGCCTAGCGGTTAGAACAATCGAAAAAGAATACATTATCAGACAATAAAGGTATAGTTTTTTGATGACGTAACAATTGAATGACGTTATCCCGTCACTGCGCCATTCTAGTGTGCCCCCTCGTAATCGAACCATATTTCTTAATTCTAAGATGCCTAGCCGTTAGAACAATCGAAAAAACAAACATTACTAGACATTAAGGGTGTGGGTTCGAATCCCAGGTGGGACTAAACCCAACAAAAGTACTAGAATCTGTACTTTACTAAGAAAGTGTAATCCCAAATATAACATATGTTACATTTAACCACTTTCTAAATGGCATTGTGTATTTCATCTCTATTGTGCGTTCTAAGAGGCAACCTGTGGTTATACCTAGTGACTCTGTTAATTGCATGTCATCGTGACCTGTGGTCATGCCTTCAACCACTGGTTTGCTAATAAAGTGGTGTTTCAGTCAGTCATGTTGTGTTTCAGACAGGTGTTGTTCGGCCGCAAGTCCTGCTGTCACCTCCTCGTGGCCACCACGGCATGGCAGC
The DNA here is from genome assembly GCF_003918875.1 of Haliotis rubra. Lineage (NCBI taxonomy): Eukaryota > Metazoa > Mollusca > Gastropoda > Lepetellida > Haliotidae > Haliotis > Haliotis rubra. The sequence goes on along the minus strand of NW_025767490.1, from coordinate 892,709 downwards.
TCACCGTGTGGAACCTCCTCACATGCTCAGGTCAGAAACACTGTGGAGGGGAAAATACCTAACTTGTAAGACAGTATGACTGAGATATTTTAAAAGGCCTCAACTTTTCTGTAAGTTGATTGTTTATCCTTTTACTGTTTATCCGTTGTTAAAAGTTAGTGTCTATTTTTGTGGATGTCAGGGTAAGGTTTTAAAATAGCAGCAAGGCTTCAAATCTCGAGATCCTTATAGAACTAAAATATCTACTTATTTAGAATAGTTTCCATGGTGATGCTCAAAAAGTCACTCCTAACATCATGACGATGAAGTCCACTAGATATTGCAGAGTTAACTAAATGTGATGTTGATTGAATTTAATCAATGTACTGCAGGCGGTAGGGTAGTCTAGTGGATAAAATCATTTGCTCGTCACGCCAAACACCCGGGTTCAATTCCCCACTTGGGTACAATGTGGGAATAATTCTCTAATGTTCCTTTCAGTCCAGTGGAGTGTGTCTATTGGGGCAGTGGTGCTGGTTGATGACCCGCTGACCAAGTACATGTCTGTGTTCACACATAGCGGGGACCGTAAGTACCACACCTTGCTGGTAGCAGTGCTTACGACACATTCTGGCATGAAAGATTTCATGAGACCACCGGAATGAATCAGTTGATGGTCTAGCTGTCTGCTGTTTTATTCTGCACTGTTAAATGTTTCGGTGATTGGAAACAAATTGAAAAGAATAATCTGCAGCCTTGTGTAGATATTGTTTACCCATGAAGATCTGGGTAAGAGTTTGTCTTCAGTAACACATGCTTGTTGTAAGAGGCGACTATTGGCATCAGGTTGTCAGGCTCGTGGTTAACACATGTCATCATATTCCAGTTCTGATAATCAATACTCCAGATATTGATGACTGGATTGTCTGGTCCAGACTTAATTATTTACAGACCACCAGAGCTCCAGATAAGATTAAGCTCATGTGGGTACTGTACCCACTGTATTTTTTGGGAGTGGGTATCATGAATGTTGAGTGGGTATTTCATTTTCCGTTACCCACTTCTTTCAAATATGTGTGTATTTCAGTCACTTTACTCACCTAAGTATTATGTCATTGAGCAAGTTTACTAAGCAGGTATGTTCTGCCTTATGTCATACCTAATCAAAACCAACTTAAATATGATGGATTCTTTTATATATTCCTCCTTGGGGTACTTATAAGCATTTAAATGTCCATTTAAATTCCCTCGACAGTTGTAACAATATTTGAATAAAATATTTACAAAACAAAAACTCACGTTTTGTCTTGTGAGACCACCCTTACAGGGCCTTCCGCCCCTACAGCCAAGAGCAGGTAACTCTAGACCGTAACCTCGCATACCTCACTTTCCATGCTGTCGTTGTAACCGACAAGACATGGGTCCATACCAGAAGGTTTTTCCTTGCGACTAAAGAGAGTTATGAGTGTTTCAGAAACTGCAACTGTATGTATGGTTCTCTTTTTTTCCTGCATGGGCTTAATTGGAGGTTTTTCTGAATTTTTCATTCATAATTTCTCGTTGTAACTTGGTACCTGTCGCTGACGGCTAAGCTAGTGCGTGTCAAGATGGCGGACAGGTCCCTTCGCTAGCCTTCCTGTTCATTGGTTTCCCATGTGGTTTTTCAATGTTACAGGTGGTTTTAGTGGTTTTATTTGTATCTTTGTGCGTGTAGGGCGATGTCTACTGCTCGCATTTTCTATATTAGCTACAAAACCGTAATTGCTAGTTATGCTGCAGTGTGTACTAGGTTGTCAACTGCATGCTACGCTTGTCGAGAAGAGGGTTTTATTCCACCTACTTCCTCGTGACCAAAAGGACTGAGGGTTCAGACCCATTCTGAATCTCAGAGGGCTGAACAAATTACTGGAGGTGCCGTCTTTCAGGATGGAACACTCAGGTCAGTGATCTCCTCCGGTCGAGACAGGGGATTGGCTTACGCCAATCGATCTCAAAGACGATACCTCCATGTTCCAATGCACCCGAATTCAAGAAGTACCTCCGGTTCTCCTTGACGGGACGTGCTACCAGTTTCGCACAGGCTCCCTTCAGGCATCTCGCACGGCCAAGGGTGTTCACCAAACTTATGCTAATCCCAGCTCAGTTAGCCAGGTCTCAGGGCAGGTGTTGTCACCGTACCTAGACGATTGGCTTCTCAGGGCCTTAGGGCCTCAGTTAAGCAGAGCCTCCACACTGTGCGTGCTGGATACTCTGGTGTCACTGGGCTGGATTATCAATCTCAAGAAATCAGACCTCGTCCGGACGCAGGATCTGATATTCTTGGGAGCCAGATTCAACACGGCGCTAGGGATTGTTTCCCTTGCTCGGACGCATCGCCAAAGTCCGAAGGACTGTGTTACAGTTCCTCCAGTCCCCGTTGCGCCGGCCCGAACATGGCTTCCCGGTTGCTCGGCAACATGGTGGCGACAGTGGACGATGGTTTGGCGCGCTGCGTTTGAGGATGCGACCAATTCAGCAAGCATTAGCTCAGCTGTGGTCCCACTCGCAGGGCTACGAGATTATGCTCATAACGCCAGAGTGGTTAATCCCTCACTTGGCGATGGTGGGACGGACGCCGGAATTTGTCCAGGGGATCCCTCGACACCCGACACCTTCCCTTCAGTTCAGACGGGCCTCCCTCACAGGTTGGGGTCCTGGGCGAAGCACTCAGCCTCCGGCCTCTGGTGGAGCCGGAGGTCAGCCTACACATCAATGTGTTAGAACTGAGAGCAGTCCGCAAGGTGTTCGAGTGCTTCCGGTGTTGGTGCAGGGCCGTGTGGTTCGGGTCTAGAAATGGACAATCAGCGGCCATGTCTTACATTCTCAAGCAAGGTGGCACAGTGTCTCCGTCGGCTCCTTCAGGAGGCGTGGCAGTTTCTACTGTGGTGCGATAAGTTCAACATTCGGGTTTTGCCTGTTTATCTCCCGGGGGTGAACAGCGTCCGTGCAGATGCTCTCTCACGGGCGATACTAGCCCCACACGAGTGGATGCTCGACCGGGAGATATTCAGGATTATCTCCCAGTTGTTGAGTCGTTCCAGGTGGATCTGTTTTGCGCCTGGGGTGACGAACCAGATTCCTGTGTTTTGCCCCGATTCCGGATCCGGGTCGTTAGCCAACGCGGCGCTTTCAGCTAGATTGGACGGACAGGGTACTGTGGCGTTCCCCAGATACCACTGATTTCCAGGGTCCTGTCGCAGCTGACCGCGACAACCAGCTCGGCTACTTGTGCTTCTGGCACCCCTTTGGTCGGCACAAAGCTGGTTTCGGTAATTCTCAGGTTTCTGGCTCAGCCTCCTGTTCTATTACCTTTTCGACCCGGACCTCCTATCCCAGAGCGGTCGATTAAGCCCACCGAATCCCAGGATTCAGTGGGTGGCTTGGCGCTATCAGGGATACGCCTCCATCGCGGCGAATTCCTGCACCAGTTGCAGACACAATTCTGGCTTCCAGTGAGGATTTCGACAAACGTTCAATATGAGGATAGATGGAGGGCCTGTTATTGGCACGCTTGGTGTGTCAACAGGGGATTCTTGATCCCTTTTCTACAGATTTAGTCTGTGTGTTAGAATTCCTCCAGTCTCGGTTGGAAGCCTGTCTAAGCGGCTTCCACTGTTCGAGGATATTCTACGGCTATTTCTGCGTTCATATTCCTGTTGGACGGTGCTCTCTTGGGGCAGCACCCTCTTATGTACAGCGCTTTTAGCAGGTGTGGACAGAATCCGTCGGTTGTCCGGATTGATTAGTCCCGATGGGACTTGTCAATCGTTCTTGATTGGCTGTCCGGTCCACTGTTTCACAATCTGTCGGCTCTTTCCCTCCAGCTGTTGGCGTGGAAGGCGGCGTTTCTTGTGGCGGTGACTTCTGGCGAGGCGGGTTGGCGATATTCACGCAATGTCGGCCGATCCCGCTTACTGTTTTTCACAAAGACACAGAGTTAGCATTCGGCTGCCTGAGACTTACCGTCCAAGAAGGATAGTCCCTTCAATGTGATTTGCGCCTATTGAGCTCCCAGCTTTCACTCAGCCTTCCCTGTCCGGTACCTCTCTACGGCGTGCTCCACGTCTTAGATGTCCGTAAAGACACTTCAGGCTTATATCAAGCGAACAAAGGGGTACCCGTAAGGGTAACTAATTGTTTTGTTGTTATGGCGGGTTCAGGCTGGTCTTCCGGCGACCAAGCAGACCATTTCTCGGTGGCTTGTCTCTGCCATACATATGAGTTATACTCAAACAGGGCGATATCCGCCTGTTGGGTTGAAAACTCATTCGGTTAGGGCAGTAGCTACATCGACAGCTACGCTGCAGCCCTGCCCATTGAGGAGATCTGCTCAGCGGCTATTTGGAGCCGTCGAGTGCGTTCATCCGTCATTACCAACTTGACAGACTCTCCAGTGGCGTGCTCGGTTAGGTCAGTCAGTTCTCTCCAGTGGGCATGGTTCCACCTCTCTAGCCGATTGAGCTTTTCGAGGGTTTTATTGTGTGAACCATTATCTGCCAATTTTTAACACTGGTGTTGGGTTTTACAAATCTTGTTACATTTTCCCTTGGTGCTGGGTTTTATGTGGTGCTGGTTTTATTCCCATGTCTCTTGCTTTCTAAACCGAGAAGCTCTAGACTAAACTGCCCTTGGAAACTTTGCTGTTCATATTCCGCATTTTCGTTTCTGGGTTTATTGCGGGACCCTTATCTTTGCTTCCAAGTAGATTCACGGGAAGGAGGGAGGGTGTGTCTCGTTAAGATTGCATTAGCGAGGTTTAAGCTGGACAAATTTGCATCACGTTTAACCCTGACCCTGGCTCATGCCCCGCCTGATTGGCTTTGGTGGACACGTTGACCGGTAAGTGTGCCTTTTCTGCTATAATTAGCTTGGGAAATTCCACTTCTTGTCGGGGGTGTTTAAGCTAAGACAGAATAATGCTCCTGAGATCCTAATCTTTAGGAGTCTGTCTTATGCTTATAAGTACCCAAGGAGGAATATATAAAAGAATCGAACTAACCTGTAGAGGTTTCAGATTCTTTGAATATATTCCTCGCAAGAATGCGCACCCACCTCCCTGCATTCTGTCTGACTTCGTTCAGCATGGAAAGTGAGGTACCGAGTTTACGGTCCTAGAGTTACCTGCTCTTGGCTGTAGGGGCGGGAAGGCCCTGTAAGGGTGGTCTCACAAGACAAAAGCGTAGTTTTGTTTTGTAAATATTTTATTCAAATATTGTTACAACTGTCGTAGGGAATTTAAATGGACATTTAAATGCTTATAAGTACCCAAGGAGGAATATATTCAAAGAATCTGAAACCTCTACAGGTTAGTTCGAATTTATTTCATAAAAATCACTCATCCTATACTGACATTACAACACTTGTCCTATACTAACAGTACAACTTGATAGCAATCGATTCCGTACGCATTTGTTTTAAACTTTTTGCGTATCTAACATTTTAAATGCGTAATTGGTACGCAACAATTATTTTTCAATGCGTAATTCTATGCGTATTTTACTCCGGATACGCAGCTTATCTGGGCCTCTGGACCACTGCCATATGGCTGGAATATTGCTGCCAACAAACAAACCCACTTTGATGTTGTTCCTTTCCATTTTGATTGTCTATACTGTTGGGTTGACAGATCCAGAATGTCTGGTCTAGATGATATTATTTACTATCAGCAATCTAGTAACTTTAGCATGGTGTTTAGTATGGCATGAAATATCCTACTTAACTAGATATATCCAGATTGTGAATAGGTCTTCAGCAACCCAGGTGCTTGCCATAATGGCGACTATCTTGCTATCTTAAAGTTGTAGTTTTGAGTGTCAGGAACAGAGATTCATGCTGTTGATCCATACTTGTATCAGATATCCAGATTTGTAATGGCTCTATACCAGGTTATGTAATAGCCATCTTATAGTTGTAATTGTAGTGTCGGGAACAGATTGTCTGGTCCATACTTGTATGTTTGCAAGAATACATCACAAATATAGCAGCAAAATGGTAAACTTACTTTGGATTTGAAGCAACAAATAACATTGAAATATATTTCACGTTTCTCTTCATTTGACCTCTTCTTGACAGTTCATGTGTTCGAGCCAGCCAATTCAAAGCCGGTCTTCACTCAGACGCAGGTCTCAAAGAAAGACGTTGTCAGTGCTGTTTTCATACCTCACAAAGAGGAGAGTCCATTCAGTGCCAAGGGGAGACTACTATGGCAGAGACAATCACAGCTGTACTTCATGACAAAAGAGCAAGATCTCCTTACAGTGCAATATGAAGTCAGTGAGGACAGCACTGATGGATATAGAAAGAAGGTAGGATTTAGCAGGCACAGTGTGGAGTTTGTGCACAGAATTGAAGGCCACAGGTGGCTGAGTAGTCTAAGGCATAGGTGTCTAGGTGTGTCAGCATCGTACGCAAGAGACCTTCATCACTGGACCTTCCTACAACTTTACACTAACATGTAGTAATTTAACTGGAATAACTGCAGTGTTAATGCAGTCTCACTGTCTCTCTGACTAAGTGTTAAATTTTTAAACTTATCCTATCTCACGCGATACTGTGAGATAGGATAAGTATATAAATATACAATTTATTATAAAATTTACAATTACTTACTAAAATAGTTACAATGATCATGTTACTGTGAGTAAACTTACCCTAAATTTCACCAAGTACATAAAAAAAGCTCACTGCTTTGATTCGTAGAACATATGCAATGTCTGTATTGCTTTGGTAACTGTCACTTCTTAGGATGTTTTTAAGAAGTTTGTCATAGTAGTGATTTACCTAGACCATCTCAGGTACTAACTGGTCCTAATTGGCAAGTAATGCCAGATAAGATTCCTACTTTGAAATAGAAGATGCCCCAGTCCCTGTTACAGTAAGGGGTGGTGGGGTAGCCTAGAGGTTAAAGTGTTCACTCATCATGCCGAAGACCGGGTTCGATTACCCACATGGGTAGAATGTGTGAAGCCCATTTCTGGTGTCCCTGCCATGATATTGCTGGAATATTGCTAAAAGGGCATTAAACTACACTCACTCACTCACTGTTACGACCGCCTCCGTGGTGTAGTGGTTAGAGCGTCCGCTCGGAAAGCGGAAGGTCGCGGGTTCGATCTCCATCCGCGTCATACCAAAAGACGTTAAAATATGGTACTTGTTGGTTCCTGCCTGGCGCTCGGCATTAATGGGTACAACAAGGACTGGTCGGCTCGGAGTCAGTATAATGTGTCTGAGTGGGGTATTCATGCTTCACTGCGGCATGGTATCTCAGTGGGCTAGCACTATAAAACCAGCTTAAGTCTGGGCTAGTACAAGCAGCCGCACATACACATACACACGCATGCACGCCGTCATATGAGCGAAATATTCTCAAGCACGACGTTAAACCCAATTTCACCTCACCTCACTCACTGTTACAGTTATTACAAATGTCAGCTGCAGTAACTTGTAGCAGACAGCAGAATATAATGCTTAAATGTACCTGTGAGTTACAGATAATAAGGATATGAATCAATTTCCAATTTCAACAGGATACTGGGCCAGTGCTTTTTGTTTAAAATTCTAAATATTCCCTGCATTGATTAATTTTAGGTGGGCAAGTTCTATTTGATATAGGCTTTATTTTAGTATTATATAGGCAGGCATTGTATTAGAATTCTGCAGATGAGGTGGACTAGCCTTGTGGTGAAAGCGTCCCCTCATCACGCTGAAGACCCAGGTTCGGTTCCCCACATTGGTACACTGTGTGAAGCCCATTTCTGGTCCCCTGCTGTGATATTGCTGGAATATTGCTAAAAGCGGCGTAAAACTATATTTGCTTGCTCGTAATCCCCATGGATTCTAGGTAAGAATACAGATCCCAAACAACCGTGTGTGTCGTAGGTGATGACTAAATGAATAGAGTGGTCAGGTTGATTCATCACGTCCAAGTATCATGGAACTTTGCTCATGATGTCAATCACCTGATTTTCTGGTAACCATGGAACTGTGCTCATGATGTCAATCACCTGATTTTCTGGTAACCATGGAACTTTGCTCATGATGTCAATCACCTGATTTTCTGATATACCTGGGATATTGCTGAGCAGCCTTAAACAACAAATAAAACACATCCTAAAGCGTCTCTTGTGGTTTTCAGACTCCGATTAAACAGAACCTTCCCCAGTCAGCTCTCAGCCTGCTCATGTCAAAACACAGGAAGTCTGCCGTGAAGGATCGGAAACATGAGCACATCGACATGTCTGTGGGCATGAAGGAGACACAGTTCATTCAACAGGTACTTCACTCACATACTCATAGATATATTAGTACTTCAAACTCAGCAGTTATACCATTTCCCATATCAGGACGATTGGTTAGCCTTGTGGTTAAAGCATTTGCTTGTCAAGTAGAAGACCCAGGTTCAATTCCCCACACGGGTAGAATGTGTTAAGCCCATTTCACGTGTCCCCCGCCATGACATGGCTGGAATATTGCTAAAAGCAGCGTAAAACCATAATCACTGACCTACTCCCCATATCACAGGGTTCATCCAGGTATGATAGTCTTTGATTATGCCGTTACTGGCTTTGGAAAGGTGTTTTGTGCTTTGAAAGCCGTCACATTTTATTTCCTATCTTGAGGAAGTTGCCTGAAATACATCTTGTCACTGTTTAGAATAGGTTTGAAAAAGCTACTTCTATGTTATTTTAAACTGTTTTGAAGTAACTGAAATTATGCTGATGATCTTTAATTTTCATTGGTGTTCCACGGCTATGATCTTTTTGATTATCAGATTTGTAAAGAGTAATTAAAATCAAAATGCCTCAAGGACATTAAGTGACATAACGAACCTGTGTTTCCCTAGATGTGCAGCATGTCTGCTGTGGCTCAGCCTCCACTACCAGACTTATGCCTGACATTCCTGGAGACCCGCCTATCTAAAGGAACCACTGCCAGGTATGTTCGAATGTTGATGAACCTGTGAAGGTCTGGGTTAGAATTGATCTTCAGTAACCCATGTTTGTCGTAAGAGGCAACCAAACGGGATCAGGTGGTCAGACTCGCTGACTTGGTTGACACATGTCATCATATCCCAGTTGGGTAAGTCGATGCTCATGCTGTTGATCAATGGATTGTTTGGTCCAGACTCGATTATTTACAGACTGCTGCCATATAGCTGGAATATTGCTGAGTGCTGCATTAAACTAAACTCACTCGCTCAAATGTTGATGTTGATATGGGGTTAGTCTGATAATCGTAGAGTTTCAGTTGGTTTGTGATCTCTTGATGATTCACCATGCGGAGTTGTATCCCTTACTTGTCGCAGGATCCAATTGTATACTATGTGTATGAATCTCTACACTATACAGAATCGGATACCTGTGTTAGTTAAAGATCTACCGATAAAGATCCAGGTTAGAATTGATCTTCAACCCATGCTTGTCGCAAACAGTGACTAATGTGATCAGGTGGTCCGGGTTGCTGACTTGGTTGACACTTGTTATTGTATCCCAGACCGCCCCCGTGGTGTAGTGGTTAGAGCGTCCGCCCCGGAGTGCGGAAGGTCGCGGGTTCCATCCCCGACCACGTCATACCAAAAGACGTTAAAATATGGTACTTGTTGGTCCCTGCCTGGCGCTCGGCATTAATGGGTACAACAAGGACTGGTCGGCTCGGGAATCAGTATAATGTGTCTGAGTGGGGTATTCATGTTTCACTGCGGCATGGTATCTCAGTGGGCTAGCACTATAAAACCAGCCTCAGTCTGGGCTAGTACAAGCAGCCGCACATACACATACACACGCATGCACGTCGTCATATGAGTGAAATATTCTCAAGCACGACGTTAAACCCAATTTCACCTCACCTCACAGAAGATCCAAAGCATACAGGCATGTCTCGCTGAGTGCTCATGTTAATGTTAGAGAAATAATAAACTTGTTATGTGAAGTGTTTTCCTGACTGTGTTCATCTATTCCAGGGCTGAAGTGATGGAGGACGAAGAGGAAGATGACATCGATGATATTGACAGTGGTCTACAGTTGAACATTAAGGCTGATTCAGACTCTGACATGGAGGTCACCGAAGGGTCAAGGCCACCTTCAGCGAAAAAGGAAAATGTATCACATGCTGACCTGGACACAAAAAAGCTGGATCGTGCCCTGGGAAAAGAATATCGGTGGTTTGAAAGTTTAATAAAGCCCTGAAGAATATGGATGTGCAGTATATGAAGAGATAAGAGTACATGTGTGAATGAAAATTGATGATCTATCATGCATGGGTGACTCTACTGCAGCAGAAAGACTGTACAGCTGCATCCATTGTGCATCTTGTCTTGTCAACCAAGCTTGTAAGAAGCAAACCCGTGAAGATCCGGGTTAGAATTGATCTTCAGTAACCCATGCTTGTCGTAAGAGAGGACTAATGAGATCGGGTGGTCAGGCTCGCTGTCTAGGTTGACACATGCCATCGTATCCCAGTTGTATAGATGGATGCTCATGCAGTTGATCACTGGATTGTGTGGTCCAGACTTGATTATATACAGACTGCCGCCATATAACTGGAATATCGCTGAGTGTGTGTAAAACTATACTCCCTCACTTTAAGAAGCAATTACAATGCTGTGTTGTCAGGCTTGCTGACTCAGCTGATGAATACAAGATTGGTACATCCATTCTAATAATGTCAGTCACTGGATTGTCTGGTCCAGACTTGATTATTTCCAGTCATCATTTTACTGCAATATTGCTGAAGAACACTGCACAACCTGAAACAATGACAGTCAAACTGAATCAGTAAGTTTTTTTATCTGCCGATCTTTGGACTAAGCACCAATTCTGGTGGAAACGAGGGTTATAATTCTGTGGAAGGGTAGGTTCCCAGGGCACCATGTAGCTAGCATACAGCAGAGCATGACCTCAGTATAAGATTTATCTGCGGTGCTATCTGGTAACAACCAGAGATCTGTCTCACACTACAGATGATTCATCAATAGACTGATATGGTTGTAAAGTCGTTGGAATTAATTCGCTGAATGCCCAGTGATGAGACGATGTGATTTGGTCATCGTCTCAATGGAGAAACCTCATGACTTCTCCAAGTGGTTACATGTCATTGTTTGTGTGAATATGTATAGTATGTAAATTATGTATACTCAACCGTACAGAATGAAAGAAAACATGTGAAAATAAATCAATATTATCTCCAATATAAGGGAAATGTTTGTTGGTGTGACAAGTCCTGTTGATGTTTTGTCCTGATATGCCTGCCTGCATACATACTTCCTGCTGGAAACGATGACGATGGTGGTGGTCCACCACATTTAATATCCCTAAAGTGTTGAGGAATGCTTATGGATTGTAGATTTTCCAGATGTGGTATTAAGAAACGATGAATTGGACGTAGTTGTAACCTTCCTCTGCGAGTTAGGGATTGAGCTGACGTTAGGAGGCCCAATAATCTCTGCCACTCTCTTATCAGAAGAAGTTCGTTCAAGGCAGTGTGTAGACATTTCTGTATATTCTCCCATCGTACCTGTGGGAGTACAATTTGATTTTCTCTGGTGAGAAACTTGATTCCCAGGAATTGTAATTCCTGTGACGGACATAGTTCTGATTTCCTCCTGAGGATGGTGGTGGTCCATATTTTCTTAGTAGGTAGTGTTGTAATATCTTACCCAGGGTCACTAACTCATACATTGTGGAAACACTGTAATTCATTCACTCACTCACTCACTCTCTCTCTGCATTGTGGAAACCTGTAATTCACTCTCCCTCACTCATTCACATTGTGAGGAGATTGTAATTCACTCGCATACATTGTGGAGACACAGTAATTCACTCTCATTCATACACTCACTCATATTGTGGAAATACTGTACTTCATTCACTCGCACACATTGTGGAGACACTGTAATTCACTCTCATTCATACACTCTCACTCATCACTATAATTGGAAATACTGGAAATTCATTCACTGCATACATTGTGGAGACACATTCACTCATATTGTGGAAATACTGTGATTCGCTCCACATACCCACTTTTTTCATCACTCACTCATATTGTGGAAATACTGTACTTCATTCACTCACATACATTGTGGAGACACAGTAATTCACTCTCATTCATACACTCACTCATATTGTGGAAATACTGTACTTCATTCACTCGCATACATTGTGGAGACACTAATTCATTCACTCACTCTCACATTGTTGAATTACTGTAATTCACTCTCACTTGCTCATACACTCACTCATTCACATTGTGAGGACACTAATTCACTCACTCATTCACTCATTCATACATTGTGGATCACTGTAATGTAAATCCTGACGACAGTTTCAAGTCTGGATTTATATGAGGCTCGCGCTTGTTACTATATAGATATAGATTGTTAACCTTTCCACTCACTCACTCCATCGTACTGGTATTTGCTAAGCTATGTGTGGAACGTGATATAATGTGAGGCTACCAGTCACTGAATTGTACATCCTCACAAGTAATTCCGCCTTCTTTCTCTTGGTGGGATTAATTTGCTTGGAACCCAACCGCCATATTGCTGGTTGGTTGTTTAACGCTGCAGAATGCAGTATTCCAGTCTGGACCAGACAACCCAGTGATCAACAGCATCAGCATCGATCTCAGCTATTAGGAATCGATGACACGTGTCAGCCAAGTCAGAGAGCCTGACAACCCGATCCAGTTAGTCGCCTCTTACGACAATCATGGGTTGCTGAAGATCAATTCTAACCCACGCTGGTTGTAGGAAGCGACCTCCGTTAGGTTCGGTGACTTGGACCATTCCTTGTCGTTGTCACCACGACGACGTACATTGTTGCTCATAATGTCAATCACAGGATTGTATGCTCGAGTGAGTGAGTTTACTATTAGCAATATTCCAGCAATATCAGTCCGAGGGGACACCAGAAATGAGCTTCACACATTGTACTCATGTGGGGAAGTGTCTGCTAGAGATTCCGTTATTTACATGCCTCCGTCAAAATGTGAATGCACAGGCGGACGTACGCACGCACACACAAACGCACACACAGCTTAACTTAACATAATAACGACATTGGTTCATTCTGCCAGGTTTGGATGAACACAAAAAATAAATACGACTCTATTCATTATGATTTACTGTCGTTCAAATTTGAATATATATATATACATACAAACATTTGTATAGCGCCGATATCCAGTACAACTGCTCACAGGCGCTTTGTTTACCCTCGATCATTGGATGTCCATCGCAACGGCATATGTCTCATCCCGCAACTTGCTGCATATCGTTATGTGTGGCATTCCCATCCTTACGAGGTACCCATTCAGCTGGGTGGACTGGGACACATAGTCACAATAATTTGTCCAAGTTCACTGTGACCGAGTGTACCCGCAACTAGGTGTTTGCACGTATTCATATGGCCACAATCTGGTCATCTACCAACGGATTCGTGGGTTCTTTTAAGTGCACAGGGTTGTGTACTGTACACTAGGGGTTGTGACAACACTGAAAGATCGCACACAAAGTTGACTCCAAGGCTTTTTACACTCGGTCACAGGTGGGCTCGATCCCGGCACCTCCAAGCTCGCTGGATTACTAGCCTGGCGCCTCAGACAGCTCGCTCACCGCTAGCCTGGCGCCCCAACAATATATATATATATTGTTAGTAACAATATATATATATTGTTCGGGGCGGGGGCGCGGTGGGCGAGCTGTCTAAGGCGCCAGGCTAGTAATCCAGCGAGCTTGGAGGTGCCGGGATGGAAGCACCTTCAAATTGGAACGACTATTTTAACGTTTTTCCTGCAAGAAACATGAATCACCAGGACTTTGAGAGGAAATACCACTCGGGCAGCTGAAGACTTGCATGGCCGGTTAATCTATATACTTGACTAATTGTCAACACGGAAAGTTGTAAACGTCCGAGGATTTCTATGTTTGGGGATAAATTTCTGAAGGGTCTTATTTGGAAAGATTGCCCTGTTACCTGGGGCTTCATATTTGCCATGTTCTAATACAGCTAAATACATATCCAAACAGAAACGATTCCTAGGCTGTAACTGACTTGTGGTGTTAGGGAATTAAATAATGATTGCAATTTCACTCTGAATGTTCATTTTCCCAGATACCTTAAGTCGGTTTTCGAGAAAGAGAAAAAAATATATCATTGGTTTGAAGTATTTGAATGTTGAACTGAAAATGCTGAAATCACACGCTCTGTAATGTATTTTCAAAAACAAAGTTATTTCTTGGCAGAAGTTGGCATTTATTAAACAAAGAATCCTACAAACGTACTGAACTCTTTAGAGATGCTGTGTTGAGTTTCTGGCCTTTAAGGGTACGATTTTCTCCTAACTAAATCTAGAAATTCGTTTGTGAAATTTGACTTTAAATGTCATCGTGGGCTAGATATTGTGAAGGCATCTTGATGAAATGATGATGAAATAGTTTCACGTCAAGAGTGTTCAATAGACATAATGCCAAATGCTCGACCCCAACACTCGACTTGCACCAAGACAGGAGTCTCGACCCTTTGGTATACTATTTATATATTGACGCTGATGGTTGCTCTTATTTCAATTAATAATATTAATAATAATACAAATAGAAAATGCGTAGATGGAAGTATAACACATTCAATTATAATTAATGACACGTTATTACTGCTGTCTAGACACATCTCAAGTCAAGACGAAAGAATGGGGATTAGTCAGTTTCTGGTTAAAGGGGGATAGCCAAGGAGGTTTGTTTACAGCACTTTCATCACTGCAAGGTCTGAATTAATTCTGAATTGTTATAACACTGAATGAATGTTTCAAAGACGTCATAACGTTTCCAAAAGCAAATATACTTCTGTGAACTTTGATACTTTTCTAGTAGGGGTGGGTATTGCAGAGAATTTTCATATTGCGATATATTGCGATGCGAAAGCATGTATTGCGATATGTATTGCAATATATTGCATGAAGTATTTTCAAACAAAAAACTACTTATAATCGAGTTAATGCTTGATTTATAGAGCAAAAACACAGCAAAATCACTATGCTTGAGTAAACTTTAATAACAACTTTTAATCATGATGAAATAGAAATGTGAATAATATTTGGCACAAATGATACAAGGAAATATCCGAAGATTTCCGAGTGTTACGAAGTTTTCCGAATGCAAGTCAAAATACCGGTTTTCGATCAGCGTATCGCAAAACGTATCGTTATCATGTCTGAACCGGTAAATACCGGTAAACCGGTTATATTGCGCAGCCCTATTTTCTCGCATCAGAATCAGTTATTGTCTGAGTCTGTGTAACGCCGGTTTCAATAGGTATGTTGCAGGTGTTTAAGGTCGATGCTGAATGGAACCAACGAGCAATAAGATGGTGCACTCAAACGAAGGATCATAACGGGCTGACTTGATATTTGAATCAAGGATTACAGGATACTGACACAGCTAAGGGAAGCAACTATGCACAGCGTCGAGGATTGGGCGTCGTTCCCGAGTGGTTATTGCAGTTATGAGGTCTGAAATCTGTCGTTGTAGTAGTTCCACTTATGACGGATCACAGACTTTCGCCCCTACTCCTAAGTTTGCCAGCAGCATGCAAGTGCTCGTGCATTTCACTATAATCATACATGTCTGAGACCACATCACTTAATTCGGGATTCCGTCTTCCCTTTGTTCCTGTCACGCCGTAATATAAATGGAATGATGTTGGCGTTAAAACCCACTCAGGTGGAGACTCCACAGAGGGCCATCTTCAGGGGACTAAGCAAATAGACGTGAAGGGATCGGCATCCGCAAAGATCTTCAGTCTTCGGTGTGTCGAGTGGTCATTTGGTTTTCTGACAGAACCAACCGAGTGGATAACTTCGACCTCCCCGCCACTGGAACTGCCAATATAGAGGCTGCCGTTGTAGAACTGAAAACTACGAGCCCTGAACCCCAGGGGAAGGACATCCTTGGCGCCTTTTGCTGCTTTGTTGAGACGCAGTTTCTTCAACCGTTGACCTTCGTTGAAATACAGGACGTTATTCCTTACATCCACAGCCAGTGCCTCGATCGATGCTCCCCTCTTTACATGAGTTAACATATCCACCATCCCAACACCATCGTAGCGAACACTCACAATATTTGAAGTCATGCAAGCGTATACCATCTGTCTGATTGGATCGACAGCAATTGAGAAAGGAAAAGCGCCTCTTAGTTCTGCGATCATTTCGAAATCACTGCCGTCCACTTTCATTCGGTAAATAGACGTTGAAGGCTCGTCTGTGGCCATAAACACGAGCTGTCTCTGTTCATCCACCGCCATTCCATAGACAACAACGTCACGCCTTAGCAATGTCCTGCTTGAACTGTCGAGATCGAACGCTTGGATAAGGCCAGGATCCCTAGTCGACACTAACAGTTGCTTTGTCTTGGATACAAAAGCCACACTCAACGTCCTCTTAACATCAATGTAGGGATACGGTTGGGCTGTGTTGGAATCTAGGGATATTTGTTGAGGCGGGGCGGTGAACGGGAAAACGAGAAGCCGTCGTTTCACTTCTTCCTCTGGAACAGACAGCGTTGGAGCTGGCTTCGTTGATGTGGGCTGCCTCGGCCGCAAAGAAGCCTTCTTACATTTACACATGTTCAGCTTAGTTTGTGTGATGTCTAAGCGATCGTTCAGAGTCATGAAATGAGCATGTTGTTCTACCGTCTTGTGTTCATTCTGCAACACCTTCTGCTTCAACTCATCCAAGTCAGTTTCCGCCGTCATAAGTCTGCTCTCCACCCGGTTCTGCAGTCCTAGGTCAGGTTGATTATCAACCAGTTGTAGAGTCAAAGATTCGACCTTTCGATCTAAACTGCTCAAGCGATCTTCTAGCTGTCTAACTTGGTTAAGAACATGTCCATTAACTGTGGAATCTTCCATGATCACCTCGGTCATTGCTTCCCGTACCAAGTCTTTGATTAAGGGTGGAATAAAGTCAGCCTTTAGTTCTTCCTTCATAGAGAGTTCAGACATTTCAAAATTGTTAATCAGTTTAGTTTCAATATCAGAAACAGTACCTTTTATCCTCTGAAATTCGCTGTCCAGGAGTCTTAGTTGGCGGGTGAACACAGACGAGCTTTCTCCCCCATTATCTTTCGCATTGCATCCTGGGATGGACGTCAGGACCAAACAGACAATACAAACAAACTGGGCACAGGACATGTTCATGCTTAGTCAAGTCTGCTGCCTGGAGACAACTACGCACATTCAGTACACAGTTTTGCTTGTTCACGCTAACCTATTGAATTGGGTAAACGATCTGACCTGACATATAGGAGCTACGGCCGATAGGAAACACCCATGCGTTGATTTGGCAGCTGTCGTAATTTGACAATTATTCTGCAATATAGGGAATGTAACCTTTAAGGTTTGAGACGTGTCTGAGCGCTTGTTCCCTTAACCTGTTTTATGATATCCAGGCTCAGTATTCCAGTATATCATGGTGTGTTAGCTTAATGTTCTCGAGGCAAGCTGGGAGAAGACACAGGTCTCAGACGTTTATTTTGTTACGTGTTGGAAAATTAATTAAACTGAAAATTAGTTCGTAGATGAACCAACAAACAAATAAATGTAATGCAATTAACAATTGTATTCTAATTTTATCAACGTTTATCTATCAATATATGTTAATGAAAAGGACTTACAATGGTAGTACAAAATAGAGTGGGGTACAAACTGAATGGCAGTTTAATATAAAAGCAGTGGTTATAGCAAACAAAACCAGGAATACCCTGCTAATATTCGCTATCACTGCTTTTGTTAAATGACCGTCATAATCGAATAATGACCTATTGACCCATAAGCGGAAAGCGAGCACTTATAGGCAGCTGGGCTAAGCTTCCTGTAGGTGTTTTACATCGCCGGACTTTAGAACTGAAAGGACAATACTTGCAACTATTAATCCCCAAACTTGATTATCCAGTTGAATTCGATTGAAGTGTCTTTCATATCAAATATTCTAATAAAACTTAAAAAGTATACATTTCTGAGGATCGCCAGAGATGAGATTCAAGTCAAATCTGAGTAAGCGGCCCAGTAAATTGAAAATCCGTGGACAGGGCCAATTGACGGGCTATTCCACCTAATTGCCTGCACCCTTAATTAATAGACAAATTAGTTGTTTTTTAAAAATAATATGAAATAAATTGTTGAGAGTTTAAACAATCCGTTGTGTGTAATTTATTTATAATCACCGACAGCAAGAAGTAGTGGTGTTTAAATATCTATATCTACTCAATATATTTCTTTTTGGGGAAGAAACCTAAGGCAAAAGAATTTGATTACGCCATTTCCGGGATACTTCCAGATAAGTAACATATACATACTGAACACAACACACAGGATGTGACATATTAATATCATAACGACGGATTTTCTAGCACGTACCGCCTTCACTGATAGCATTGTACTGTTACACTGACAATGAAGTAAAACATGCATGAACATCGTGTCTGGTTATCAGATTCCGTACAGGCCACTAAATATACCTCCAGAGGATAACGACCGCTTCCGCGGTGTAGTGGTTAGAGCGTCCGCCCGGAGAGCCCGGCTGCGTCATACCAAACGAAGTTAAAATATGGTACTTGTTGGTCCCTGCCTGGCGCTCGGCATTAATGGGTACAACAAGGACTGGTCGGCTCGGAGTCAGTATAATGTGTCTGAGTGGGGTATTCATGCTTCACTGCAGCATGGTATCTCAGTGGGCTAGCACTATAAAACCAGCTTCAGTCTGGGCTAGTACAAGCAGCCGCACATACACATACACACTCATGCACGTCGTCATATCAGCGAAATATTCTCAAGCACGACGTAACACCCAATTTCACCTCACCTCACCTCCAGAGGATAACCCTGCAGTCTATGGCATGCGTGTGGCCCACTTAAGAGACATATTCTGGAGGTATGACAGGAATACAAATACGTTTAAACAATCCTTATCGGACACGAGTGAAAGTTTGTGTGATCACGTCTAAATTGTATTAGCAATCTTTCGACGTGCTTGATAACTGGGCTGGGACATGTTAGATAACTTTGTTGATGTCTAGATTAGGCCATATTGATCTCACAGAAATGTATGGTTGGGGTCAAATCTTCACAGCTATGAAGCTAACGGAAGGAATTTAGTAACCGTTTGGCCTGTATATTCTGTAGCACAAATCTTTCCTCATAGGGCGTGTCACTCGTAGAACATTATTACAGTTTATGTAAACAATTGGTACTCTTGAGGCGACATGCCCGTAAAGATCCGGGTCTTCAGTAACCCAAGCTTGTCGTAAATGTCAGTTACGGGATCGGGTGGTCAGGTTCGCTGACTTGGTTGACACATGTCATCGTATCCCAATTGCGTAGATTGATGCTCATGCTGTTGATCGCTGGATTGTCTGGTCCAGGATCGATTATTGACAGATTGCCGCCATATAGCTGGAACATTGCTAAAGTGCTAAACAACAAAACGAAGAAACAATCTTCAGGCGACTCGATCTTATGATCCAGGTCAGTTCTGGCCTTCAGCAACCCATGTAACCTACTTACACCACGAGGGCTACACGCACCGTTCATTTTATAGAATAATGCAAAACAGTGAAGCAAAAACACCTGCTGGAACAATGGACACTATCACACATTTGCTCTTTGTTTGGGACACATCATTTCACAGGATCCACCAAAGAAGGAAGTGGTTTTTTAAACCTGATTGACAGTTTGTCTTGTTTGATGTTTCAAACGTTCAAGAACGCCCCTTGAAGACAGTGGCGCCACTGCCCCATTGATATCCATATATTAGTTAAAAGACGAAACAGCAAGAAAAAAACCAAAGCCATATAGAAAGGAGACCAAAAACGTCTCATATATATGTCAGCAACTGCATCTAATTTGATCGGCTAATCGGCTATAAAAAGACATTTTGACTGCAACGGACGATGCCACACAGGACCCCGTATCCTCTGTTGTCTGGTTTTAGGTCAACCTTTTCAGATCTCGAATGAGTTTGTGTCTTTCTAAAAACATGGGATGCTGAAGATGTATGGATACTGAAGTTGCTGAATGTGTCTTTCCACAAACATGGGGTGCTGAAGATGTAAGGATACTGAAGTTGCTGAAGATGCATGGGATGCTGAAGTTGCTGTAGATGCATGGGATGCTGTAGATGCAGGGATGCTGAAGTTGCTGAGGATGCATGGGATGCTGTGAAAGCTGAAGATGCAGGGATGCTGAAGTTGCTGAAGATGCTGAAAGATGCATGCTGAGGATGCATGGATGCTGATGTAGGGATGGATGCATGGGATGCTGAAGTTGCTAAAGATACATGGGAATGCTGAAGTTGCTGAAGATGCATGGGATGCTGAAGTTGCTGAAGATGTAGGGATGCTGAAGATGCTGCTGAAGGATGCTGAGGTAGGGATGCTGAAGATGCATAGGATGCTGAAGTTGCTAAAGATGCATTGCATGCTGAAGTTGCTGAAGATACATGGGATGCTGAAGATGCATGGCATGCTGAAGATGTAGGGATGCTGAAGTTGCTGAAGATGCATGGGATGCTGAAGTTGCTGAAGGATGCATGACATGCTGGCTGAATATGCATGGGATGCTGCTCAAGTTGCTGAAGATGCATGGGATGCTCAAGTTGCTGAAGATGCATGGGATGCTGAAGTTGCTAACGATACATGGGGTGCTGAAGATGTAGGGGTGCTGAAGTTGCTGAATATGCATGGGATACTGAAGTTGCCAAAGATGCATGGGATGCTGAAAACCATAACCCGGATCGTCATGGATGTGGGAAGAGGAACTGTCATTGTGTTTTTCGTAGCGCTATGAGTACACAAAGGATACTGGCTTTGAAATGGGCAATGCAATGGTGCTGTTACGTATTTTGACGATGCTATTAGTCCGTGAATGATAGGAGCTTATGTAATGATACCGGACTCCGTGGATCTCACAGATTAAGTTGGCCAATACTGAGGTAAAATAGCTGGCAATGTTTGTGGTTCATAATAGAACCATAGAACTACCTAACTGAAGGGTACACTAGCAACATACACCATTCGGTTCTTAATGCAAAGAATGACTCTTTTGATGGAAGACAAGACTCCAGAAGTCTTTGACCAACAAGGCGACCAGTGTCTCTGAGACCAAAGGATAGTCTCGGATGGT
This sequence comes from Haliotis rubra, assembly GCF_003918875.1. Taxonomy (NCBI): domain Eukaryota; kingdom Metazoa; phylum Mollusca; class Gastropoda; order Lepetellida; family Haliotidae; genus Haliotis; species Haliotis rubra. The sequence goes on along the minus strand of NW_025767490.1, from coordinate 871,521 downwards.
CTTGCTGATTCAGAGTAACATGAATCAGATAAGAGAGTCAGGAATCAAGCTGATTAGTCATCCATCCACTCTCCATCGGAACGTGGTAACAAACCACGCATCATATGAACGAAGGGCTTGCTGTACAGTAATTGTGCTACCAATATGTCACCTCCAGAGAAATACAAGTGATGATTATCCAGATGCTTTCGCAACAATGCCATTACTGAGGTTGCGCACAAAGGGAATTCTCTTGTGTCATGTTCAGGTCATGTGTTTCTCTAGGTCTTCAAACCTTCTCTTATGTACCAATAGCTATTTTTGTCTTTAACAAGGAAATAATCTATTTCGTGGTTTGTTTGTTTGTTTGTTGTTTAACGTTGTCACTCAGCAATATTCCAGCTCTATAACGACGGTCTGTAAATATTCGAGTCTGGACCAGACAATCCAGTGATCAACAGCATAAGCATTGATCTTCGCAATAGGGATAAGATATGTGTCACCCTAGTCAGCAAGACTGACTACACGATCCCGTTAGCCGCCTCTTACGACAAGCATGGGTTGCTGAAAACTATTATTTTTAAGTGACAAAATTAACGAAAAGCAGACATTACAGTACAGCCAGAAATTATTGAGAATTTAAAGATTGTAATTTTTATATTTTTTTCACTCATTAACGTATTAAATGAATATTAGCAGAACATAACTCCAGATTCAAAGACAGGTGAACAGTTAGTATTTGGTCAAGTCACCATGGGCAGCAATGCAGGCTTCAATGCGGCGGGGCATACTACTGATCAAAGAAGTTAGAAAGTCGTGGTCCATGCTGTCCCAATATCGGACCACCTCTTCTTTCATTTCAGCAATATTTGTCAGATGTTTCTTATTGACACTTTCCTTCAGAAGTCCCTAAACATTTTCTATTGGATTTAGGTCAGGGCTATAGCTTGGCCAATTTAATAATGTCATATTTTGGGTCCGACACCAGACCTGTGAATGCTTTGAACGAAATTTTGGGTCGTTGTCCTGCTGGAAAATCCAAAACTTTCCATAGAACACGTGAGAAGATGGAAGTAAATGACCCTCGAGAATATCTGTGTACCGCTCATTGTTCATATTCCCTTCAAATACACAGAGGGGCGTTGCCCCTAACACAGATATGCCACCCCACACGTTAAATTTCGGACTGTACTTTGGGCGCTGATACAAAGGTTTTTCAGTTTGTTTGGTCCAGAATTTCAGTGTATTAGGAAACAGCCACACAGAACTTTCATCTGAGAAAATCACATTCTCCCAGTTAAAATTTCTATGCTGTAAGCACCAGTTCAACCTTTGCTCCTTTTGTTCAGGTTTCATGATCGGTGATGGAATTCCTCGACTTTTCTGCCAACCCATTGCATGCAGCTCAGTTCTAATTGTCTCCTTACAGACAGCCACAGTTCTTCTATCAATCATATCCAGCCTTAAGTTTTCTAAACTCCTTCGTTTGTTTTTAGAAACAAGAATTCCAAGCCGCCTCCTGTCACCGACAGTCAATTTTCTGGGCCTACCTGCGCCTTTCCTGGTGCTCAATGCCATATCCATTTGCGATATTTTTCAAAACACGATAAACAGTGGACAAAGGGATGCTTGTTCTACTTGAAATCACTTTAGCTGATCTGATGTCCTTTTTATAATACTCTAAAATCAACTTCCTCTTCTCTAACACATCCATACTGAGGATCACTGAAAATGTCGTCTGCTAGCAAGTAAACAAAGGGGAATAACTCTCACAAACTAATGAAAAAGGATTAACGGAGTTGTCTCTCTTGAATGAAACCAAGCACTTGATAGCAGGTCAAGGTTATTTATACTAGAAATCCAATTAGACATATTCCTAAAATTTTCAATAATTTCTGGTCATACTATATATTAGTTTCAAAACCTGCTCATGGTTTGAGCATAGGTAAGTTCACCACTCATACATCACTGACTGCAAAGAATCTTAATGCTTATTTGCATTTCAAATGATTGCATACTTGATTAGTTTGATTGCCATGTTCCGCCACAGTGAAGTCAGACGCACGTCAATCATTATCACAATAAGGTGCTGTCATAGTGACGTGTGTCTAACTTATGTCAGGTAAATCATGTCCACATGTAACTCAAGTAACTTTACCAATCCTACTGTTGCCAGACATTGACAGTGTGTCAAGTAGTGGTGGCTATGTCTAGACGATGTTGTACGTGACAGTAAGCCGATGCAACATGAGTGCAATTCCTGAGGGTCTGTTTCTGTCATTGGACCAATTCGTGGCTTTATTCATTGGTTGAAAATGCATAACGGCCGTGTGTGTTCACCTGTGATAGAGGAACGAGTGGTCCACAAATCCGTGGGAGATATGATGCAGCCTTATGACGGAACTATTGGGGAGGATTATCAACATAGGGACATGAACAGCTTTGTAAGTTAGCAGTACACAACAACAAAGACGACTTTACGAAATCAAGATTTAATTCAATAAGATGATATGTTCTTATGCAGATAAAAGATAAAGTAGCAGAGTGGCTACTGTTCATCCTGCTACAGGCTCCTGCTAAGCTCATCAGCAGCCAAGGGTCCTACCACTTACACCACCTAGACAACCAGCGGGACTTCTCTCAGGAGCGCTGCCTAGTCGAACCCACCAAGAAGATGTGAAGACTCCCTACCAGCACAGTACTAACCAGAAGGCCTGTGTTCATGGCAGCAAACCTGGGGACTCTCTCAATGTCAGGAAGCAGAGCGGGAGGTACTAAATCTACGGCACCAAGACCATTAAGGAGTCCGACAATTCGGTACTTGGGATGCAAGCGTGACATTTCGGAAGCGAGGTCCACAATTGTCATGTTTTCTTGAATATTGTCTATCGCATTTGTTTCAAAGTGGACAGAAAGTTAAATTCAAGGATATGAATATTTTCATTAGTTTCATCAAATGGACACGTTCAGGGCAGTTGGCCTGGACAGATCTGAAGCTGTATATACAATTGCAATATGTCATGCCGCCTCTACGTATTCTGGGTCGTTGATATAATACAAGGAACTTGCCATTCCATCATGCCGATTAAATTACAGTATTCGTGCCAACGCTGGACATCCATCTATTACTAATATTTACAGACAAGAATATATAAATGCAGCAAAGAGGGACGGTCCGGGTGATCCAGGCCCAGTCAGGCTGACCAGACTCGTCATCAGCTCAGATCCTCTGGCCCTTCTACACGCAGCCCAGAGATGCTTACTCCCAGGAAGCATGTCTCAATGCACTTAGGAATCATTACGTGACTGGATAAATACTAATATATTAACTTCATATGTCAATGAGTGGTAGCATATTAAACGAGGCGCTCGTACAATGAATTCTGTAAAATAGAATGACATTCCTCAATCCGCCCGCCTTCGTTATCCCCATGGTGGAGAGAACTCCGCTTTGAGAAGCTGGCTTGTTTGAACTTATATTCCGACACAAGGTACACTATTTATGTTCCAGGTAACAGTATGTAGCAGGTTGGATATACTTGTATACGCACGACACTACTGCGACCAGACTTTCATCTTAGTGACTTGCCCAGTGAGGACTGGACATATAAAAATACATTCCACTTTATTATTGCTTTCAGGACTGCTTCCTTGAGTCAGGAACGACGCAGGTGCCTCATTCAACACATTCATCTCTGATTTCATAATATCATTCATTTTTGTTCTAGTACAGAGTCGATTATATTTTGTCGACATCTTACTGGATTATTCCTGGGTGGGGCGTTAAACAACAAACACAAAGTATTTGTGTGAACTGGTCCAAATGTACATGCCATCCCGGCCCTTAAGATCAGAGAGCAAATTGAGGGCTGATACCCCTGCCTTGAATTTGAAAATCTTTTGCAACCACCATAAAATGGAACGCAGTTCATCTGAAGCAAAGCCGGTCGCTTGAAGAGGTCAAATCGACAATCAATATATACTCATGCCAATAATGGTTGTCACCCCTTCAATTTTTTTATTGGAGAGGGTGTGGGGTTGGGGTGGGGGGGGGTGAGTATATATCTGTTTCACTGTTTCTATCAAGCTTCCATGTTTGGACTCTCTCATTGCCTGATCATTTTATCTCATTGGCTCAGTGGAGGTTAGCTCAATGTATTTATAAATGGACGTATTATTATTTATAATTTTGCTGACCTTGTTGTAGTCCAAAGCTACTGATGGCTGTAGGTTGATAACCTGCTCATCTTCATCATCAGTGTACAAGACCATGGTTCACAAGTGAAACACGGTCTCCTGCACACGAACGGCAGACATTGCTTAAGGATACACGAACACTGATAATTCTTTGCCAGCTATGAAACAGAGATATTTTACCAAGTAGCGGCTTATCGTACCCTGGATTTTTATTGCCAAGCACTGCAACAGCAAACAGCATTTTATTGTACAGTAATCAGGTTTTTTGTATGATGTGCGATTGAATCCTGTATTTTGACTTGTATTATATGTTCCGGTGGGTTTTTTTCAGGTAAATGATTGACTTGCCTGTGTATGTATTTGTAACGGGTGCAGTTAGTGGGACAGGATACGCTCACCTTTTTACAGTAATTTATAAAAGTATGATCATGATAAAGTCGGAATCGCACACATTTATTGTGAATATAGACATGGCGTCATATTTTATTTAATTCACAGAACGCGTCACTTTTGATAGGGGTATTTTCATCTTTTTTTGAACCATGCAATGGAAGCGGCTCTGACTCGATTACAATCATAGGTAGGAATCATGCTGATATACCTGAGGAATTCGTTACACCATAAACGGTGCAAATTGGGGACAAAGAACTCGACTTTGGGAGTCTCGTGTAAAGATTGCCAAGTGATGCCCTGCTTCTGTTGAACGGACTCTGTGAAGCTGATGTCATATTAAATGCTGTTTCTGTTTGTTTGTGCATTTACAGTTCCGCGTGCTTAAACACAACATTTAAATGCATACATAATACATTGTCATTTCAAATATTTCACAGGTGAGACATCAAACCTAAGGCAGTCATTGCGCAATGAATTAAAAACCTGTCAGACTCAAATATTTCATGATATTCGCATGATGCTGTTATTCTTTACCTCGACATTTTCGTTTCGTCTTCAGAGACATTTCAACTTTATATGATGTCAATCAACTGTGCATATTTGGTGTTTAATTATAGCAACGTAGAGACATTGTTATACTGGCGAGAAGACATTCGCGTGAGTAGGACAAACTTATTTTGTTAATAATAATCATGTTAATGATTATTATGATGATGGTAACATAAATATAAGTTGACAAATTATATGTGTAAAGAACAATTTTCGATATCTACCATCTGTACATATATCCTCCCCAACAGTAGATTTCGCATTCTTTACCTCCATCTTTCTTTGATAGTTCAAACTCTGAGAATATGACCAGGACACTTTCGGAGGAACACTAAATGCATTTTTCAAAAGTGTTATATTTTGAATAACTATGAATGCTTTTCCTGACTTTAAAAGTTTGGATACCTTTGATACCAATGTGGGCAATCGATCCCACATTTCGGGGTAAATAGACCGCCTCTGTGGTGTAGTGGTTAGAGCGTCCGCCCGGAGAGCGGAAGGTCGCGGGTTCGATCCCCGACCGCGTCATACCAAAAGACGTTAAAATATGGTACTTGTTGGTCCCTGCCTGGCGCTCGGCATTAATGGGTACAACAAGGACTGGTCGGTTCGGAGTCAGTATAATGTGTCTGAGTGGGATATTCATGCTTCACTGCGGCATGGTATCTCAGTGGGCTAGCACTATAAAACCAGCTTCAGTCTGGGCTAGTACAAGCAGCCGCACATACACAACCATGCACGTCGTCATATGAGCGAAATATTCTCAAGCACGACGTTAAACCCAATTTCACCTCACCTCGGGGTAAATAAGCCTCATATTTCAACTCACTTCTTCATACAAGAATCCTTGAGGGGCATGATGAAACTCTATAAAATAGTGTGTTGTGTTGATGTAACAACTGGAACACACGAACCTAATTCACGGCATGTCACAATTTTGATATCATAGATTCAGTGACAGTGACCATCTCCAGGATGGTGAGTGATTGGTCGAGCGCACGAGTGGAGCACTCAATGCTTCACGCGACACGGAATGCACACGAAGCACCCAATCATGAGTGTTCATTTGTGATATATAAATGCATACCCCTCTGAGTTCCGTCATAGAGAAATGCGTAAAATCTGTGCGATATTATTTTGCCAGAACAGCAAAAGAATATAGAAGAATCATCGTCCAGAAGTCTGAGAATTATGACTGACAGTAAGTTTGAATCATGATTTAATTACTGCATCTGTCGTTTGTTGTATACAGCCATTTTGTGTTATTATTTTCAAGACTTAATACAATTCGATAATTTGACCTTCATATCACCTGTGTGTTATTTACAGACTTATATTAGTTTTGCATATTCAATGTGTTAGTATTTGCACTGCACAGAAACAATTTAAAGTTGTTAAAATGTTACATTTGACCACTTTCTAAATGACATTGTGTAATCAATTTAAAGATAGTTAAAGATGTCCATTCATAAACGTCATATATCTCGTCATAAAATGTCTCTTCTGTAATAATCCAGAGGTGAATTCGGTCTTTTTTCACGTTTTGGTCGTCATACACATATTTTCAATATTTCTTGTTACCATGGATACAAGTTAAATTTAAACCAAATATTTACATTTCGTCAGTCAATAAACCAGAGTCGGCCACAGAGGGATGTTTGACTAACTGCCTACATTTATGACTGTTCTATCTATCTTAGATGATGGAATTTTCTCATTACATTGGGAATTTTAGTTACTCCTATTTCAACAAAATTATATCATTTAATTTGACCGAGGCATGGTGGCAAAGGTATTTAAGAGTGAATGTTAGTATGGAGAAATGTAGTCCACCGTGTTGTTGTTTAACACCGTATGTATTCGCTCTGTGTGATTGTGGATTTAACAGTAAAGGTAAGGTATTTGTGGCTTAATTTGTGTGTATAGCTCCACGCGACCTATTGAACAGGAGGTGTCTGCACAGGACGTCGACCCTTGAGTGAAATGTCACGGTTCAGTTAAGAAAAAAGGTCGACGTCTTGTTCATTTGACCTTATACCAATTAACAGGGGATTAGAAAAGACAAAGAAATAATCCAGTGTTTTCACAAGGCGATAATCCGGATTATGCGGTTGGGAGCACAGACAACAGGAGAAAAGTACTATATTTCGTCCATTTTACTTCGTATACAAAATCATCCAACATGAAGTAGGTGAGATGCACCATTTGCAAACTGTCTGGTTCATCTGAAAGATAATAAAAGTAGATTTATTATTTCTTTTTACACATTATTTTACACAGACCACGTTACACCACTCACTCTACTGCTATATATAAATTGTTAGAATTGTTAACAAAATACATTAAACGATAAGCAAAACATGGTCACGTACAGTATTCAGATCTGATATATCTATTTTACTTTTATTTTTTCCTTAGTAACATATTGATATTAGGCATTGACAAGATGCTTACCTTTATGTCAACATGTACATGGGGATGAGCATGGTCACCTTTCACCATCGTCACAATGTCATTGACAGTTGACGCAGTGAAATTACACTTCTTTTCCGTGCACTTCCAGGATATCCAGTTTCGCTTCACTCATAAATCCACCAACACACAGGTATCTTCCACCACGAGATGTAACTGTGCATTTGCCATTTCGAAATTGAATGCATTCTACCGCGAGTTCCTTTCCTAAATATGTTCATCATTGTGAAATTCACTCTCATATGTATGATAACATTGATGACATGTTGAGTGAACTATGTTCACGCCTTACGGGATGCTCCGGTTATGGAAAATCTTAAAACAACACCTACTAGCGAATTAGAGTGACTCTAGCAACACCTTCAACATCAAAGTTAACCGCGGGTCGACTTCGTGTCCATTGCGAAATTTCAAAAGGTCGACTTCTTGTCCGTTAACCGTCTTCGGCGTGACGAGCCAACGCTTTAACCATTAGGCTACCCCACCGCCCCTTGCCGTGACAGAGGCCAGGTCTGTGGTTCGATCACCTGGGCATTTTACTGTAAAACACATTAATGATTATACTCCAGTTGATTCCGTTGATCGACATCAAGAGAATAAAACAAGGGTTGTTCGGATCGGGGACGTGCACCTACACACTTACACACACGCACGCACGCACGCACGCACGCACCCACCACACACATACGCATTTTACCTTAACTGACATTTACGCATGACAGTGCTTTTTCTACTGATCGTAGTCACGATATGGCTGCAATATTGTCGATGTGACTTTAAATGTTAACTCACTCACTCACTCACTCACTCACTCACTCACTCACTCACTCTACTGATCTTTTTTCATTATTTAGATCCAGCATACATACATTTGCAAATAATTCTCCGACAGACAAGCTTGCGATAATACTGACACTCGGTCCCCCTGTCACCAACACTATGAGATAAACTAAACTGTTAAACTGTTGGTTCCGCTTTTGGGGGTAAAGTTCAGCAGCCGAACACGTCTCTCCTCTCAGCAATAATGTCCCGGTGTATATCTCTCGTGTGAAGTATTATACTGTGTTAACTGATTGATAATGTATATTTTGGCTCAGAACAACTTTATAGTGCATGCTTATCACAACTAGCTGTAATTCCGTAATACTTTTTAGTGAGTGGGTGAGTGAGTGAGTGAGTGAGTGAGTTTGGTTTTACGCAGCTTTTAGCAATATTCCAGCATTATCTCGGTGGGGGACACCAGAAATGGGCTTCACACATTGTACCCATGTGAGGAATCGAACCCGGGTCTTCTGTGTGACGAGCGAACGCTTTAACCACTGTCTACCCCACCGCCCCAAATCCTTTTTAAAGAAGCATTAATAAATATGTGATTCCGCCTTTTCACTGCCACCATCTCGATGGTTCGTTTCATATCCCAGGTTAGACAGAAGCCATGTGCAGCGTGAAATAAGAACACACACACATCATGTACCATAAATGCTCTTGGCGTTTCAGAAACGACTCCCTGTCTGGACGTGACGAAAATAACAAAGATAATGGCTTATGTGACATTATCCGTCTGGTTGACGAATTTACGCCTTCAGTTTGGAAATGAAACTTAAACTAGATGACAAGTTGCCCATTAACGCCGCATGACGATTCAATCTGGTGTCGTGCACCATCGACATGAATGGCCCACAGGTCGACCAACCCATACTCAAACATTACTTTGTTCGAGTCGATTCAGTTTCTTTCTGAATGAAGCAATTCAAACTTTTCCCATTAAACGATTCTCCTTTACTGTAAGTGTTAAAGCTATGGTTAGTGAGTGAGTTGGATTCATTCCGCGTACGTCAACAGTTCCGTGGCATTTGAGATGTACACTGCCAAGCTGCATATCTATACGTGTGGCCATTGACCATCATTATAGTCATATGAGTACGATATTTTAGAATTCACTTTTTAAATTTTGCATGATACCGTTACACTTTAAGTGATTGTTTTAAACTCACACGGCACTGTTAATCCTCGCGTGATACTTTAAAACTCAATACACCTAACTTTCCGCAATATTTTTAAACTTCACATTTGACTTTCAAAATGCTTTAAAACTTACGTAATATAAACTTTTGAAACGTTGACTTTTTGAAAGATATGTTTTGAAATGCACGTATTGAAAATTGGCCCTTACCCTTTCGAGTGTCGCATAATAAGCCAAGCTTGTTGTCAGCGTAAGAGGAAATGTTTATATTGTGTCCATTTTAGGAGCAGCTCCTTGTGACCTCTCAAATATGTCCCCAATTAAGTCCAATGTTAATGTCAGTCATACCAAGGGCAGTGTTAATAATCTTTGTAACTCCCACAAATGGAAGATCACGACCACGATGAAAGGACAACCAGGTAGGCTGATCGAACATCGATCATGATTGGTGATGTACAGCTCCTGGTATTGTTCTGTTAACTTGTTACTAACTCTTGTGTTTAGCCTGTTCGTATTTAGTGTTTTGTTTCTCCCCTCCCCATTGTCCTAAATATTCATTCTGACGTGAAATAAAAATGTTTTCTTATTTCATTTTTCCCGTCGCAAAACAAAACGTTCGTAGCGCTACGACATTCGTAAGCCTATGATACACTATAGAGTTACGACAGTTCGTAACGTTACGTACGCTTTGATGATCGGGACCCTTGGCCTTAATTTACTCAATTAATTTACACAATTAATGCCAAGGATGCCGATCCACAAAGCGTTCGTAGCGCTCATAACGTTACGAACTGTCGTAACTCTATAGTGTATCATAGGTTTATATTACGATACTACTACGATATTCGTAGTGCTACGAACGTTTTGTGGATCGGACCAGATGCGATAAATAAAATATGGTTATTTTTGCACACTCATAAACAGGTCACTCAATTTTTAAATACATTTATATTTTTCGTCCACCTTCTATTTTGCCGGCGAGGTTGAGGATGAGAAACATACAATATGGATGGTCTTAAAACAAGTGTGTTCTGAGTTGTTCAATGGACGTATATTCTATCCTACCCTTGTGCAAACTGGGTAAATTATAGACAGGATGATGCTTGTAATTTTGACTAAGCATCGTTGTTTTGTTGATGACAAGAAAACATTTGTACCAACACAGAAATAATACCTCTACACGATTATTATTAAAACAGTCACCAAATCATACCCGTATCTTACGTCAAGTACATGTACATGAAACAATCTACAAAACCATCTTAACGGTGGTCGTAATCCCCACACCTTAACATAGGCTTACGATCATCATAACAATAATAAGATTGCTTTGTGGAACCGGGCCTTGAGGAGAACAGCTATCCATGGAAATCGAGATGAAATAAGTAACTGTGAAAGTATAATTTTGTACCATTCATTTGTACCTTTAACCATAAACAGCTGTTGTTTTTTGACGACCAATGTATTGACACATTTTGTCGATTGATCTGCATTATTCGTGTTAAACCCAAGTGTTTGGAATCCTTCTGACATTGTCATGATGTGGACCTATTCAACCATCCTGTCTTTAGGACTTCCAGCAGCAACACACGTAAAACGGCCCAACGTAGATTTTCATTAGTATTACAAAGAAATCATGTCATATTTTATTACGTTTCTGGAGATGAATCACAAAAAAGAAACACAGATCTTGTGTTAACCGACAAGATAACATATTCTTTCAATTTTTAATTGTTTGTTATGAATTGTCACTCTTATATATAAGCATTTCCATGCTTCCACAACTTCGTTATTTAATATTTCAAAAGGGTAAAAATGTAACAGTTTTATCTGGCTCTATTTATAGAAATACAATAACAGTTATTAAACATATGCGGATCCTGATCTTTTTTGTCCTGAAAGTATATTAAATGACCATTCAAACTCTCGTGAAAACGGGTGAAAGTGAAATGTGAAACCCTTTCTCAAGTGTGTGAACCCCTTCCCCCGTTTTCAAAAAGCTGTATCTGCCCCTGTCAAAGACTTAAGTAGACCTATTTATCGTTCAGAGAATCACTTTTTCATATCATTTATTCAAAATGGCCACCATCTTACTTTACCAGAAGCTCTCGAGGCGGGAGTCGGTGACGACAAGAACAAGGGGTTGGCTGAAGTCAAGGCGCAGTCGTTCTTTGAAAAGTACGGTTCATGTCGCTGGATCATCGCCTACTTGACATGCATGGCCAGACTGTCCCAGACTGCACTGCGACAGTTTATTGGCATGTCGGTTGTGTGCATGCAGTCAGGAAACACCAGTTTCGTTGGTAACGTCACTCTGAATGGAACCAACTTTGCTGCAAATAACCTGACAAATTTTAAGGTAAATGCATGCATATCTGAAAGTATCACTTTAATGCTTTAACTATACTTTCTTTAACGATTAATTAACGGCTACCGAAAACAGTTCTTTAATACTTTAACTATTATTTACTTTAACTATTAATTTACGGCTACCGAAAACAGTTCTTTAATACCTTAACTATTATTTACTTTAACTATTAATTTACGGCTACCGAAAACAGTTCTAAAACTTGGATACCTGAGGACATTATATAGGGACACGCGTGCCCCGAGTTGCGTCCCTTGTCTCTGAAATGATCCGCTGATGATGGGTTCGCATCTAAAACTTTCGCCAAAGATGATCCTTGATCATCCACAAAACAAAACACTTCTGCATCACTTTGGATTTTTCTCTCATATCTTGCTGAAACACCCTAATGTGACGGCGTTGTCAATGTTACTTAATCACTTACGAATATAGCATCAGTGTGGTTGTATTTTTGTTTATTGTTGGCAATCTATAGCCTGTTTTTATATTGTATAGTCATTTATAGTTAAATATTTTAAATTGAATTGAATATCTGTGATCTAGTTGTTTTACTGTCCTTTGCAGACAGGTATATTATCTAAATTTGGTTTTATTTATTCATAAATTTACAACTTACTTAGTCACGATAGGCTGAAATACTGCCAGTGTGACTTTAAATCTTAACTGACTTACTCACTGTTTTTGTTTAGTTTCAGATCGCCGAGTTTGATTGGAACTCTGAGTTCGAAGGCTTGATACTGACGTCATACACGATCGGCTTCATTTTCACACCCGTAGTAGGCGGATATTTGGCGGGAAAGTTTGGCAGCAAGAAAGTCATCGCCATGTCGGTGTTTGTTGGTTCCCTAGCAACACTACTGACTCCCATTGCTGCGAGATGGAATGCAGACGCTATGGTTGGATTGAGAATAGTTGTCGGGTTCTTCATGGTGAGCGCCAAGACATACCATATTTATAATAATACATTCTAACGTCAATTTTGAAAAATACTGCCTCATTTTTCATCAAACAGCAGTTCAAATCACTATATTAAAACAGTTCATGTTCCTGCTAAAAACGCCTTTCTCAAAAATACAACTTCATACAAATTATCATACCCGTGAAGATCCGGGTTCCGGGTTAGAATTGGTCTTCAGCAACCCATGCTTGTCTCAACCCATCCGGGTTAAAATTGGTCTTCAGCAACCCATGCTTGTCGTAAGAGGTGACTAACGGGATCGGATGGTGACTCGCTGACTTGGTTGGCACATGTCATCATATCCCAATTGTGTAGATTGATGCTCTTGATGTTGATCACTGGATTGTATGGTTCAAACACCATTATTTACAGACCGCCGCTATAAAGCTTGAATATTGCTGAGTGCGGCGTATAACTAAACTCACTCAGTGTGGCGTGAAACAACAAACACACAATCACACACGTTATCTTGGGTTATCTGACTAGAAACGTCGATAACAACCTTTTCCCATATCAAGTGGCATCCGCATAGCTAGCATTTAGGCAAACATAAACTAACACCTGGATCCATTCCTGTGGTTCACGTAATCATAAGTTACCTGTCTGTGCCTTCCACATGCAACTTTGATTGGCTGCACTATTAGGTCTGACAACCAATCAGAAACTGCGTTGCAAACCAGCCCCAATGTTGGATTTGCGGTATCAACGTGGCGGCCAATCCCACGGGCTTTTATCGATTTTTAGATAAATTCATATATTTGAAAACTGACAGACTGGCAAAAGGTGCCCTCTCAATTGAGACTTGGGGAAAATGGTGTCTTCATGTCCATCAAAACTGATTTTGAAAACCGTTTGGTTGTAGGAGTTATCTCCCTTATCACGTCTCTTTTTCTTCACGTAGACGTGTGATTGGTGTGAAATGTTAATGCAAATCAAGGGCAGGTAATCTGCGATCGCAAATGATTCTATGGGTTATTATTAAGTTTACCAAAATGGCAGCCCTGGAAATCTATAGGATCATTAAACTGCCATGCGTGAAATAACTGCGATCCTGTTTGAAGAGGCATGAATCCCAACGTAATCACTCACTTTACTATCCACAGAATTAAGTTTAGAATTGCCTTCACTTATCAACTGGAACGGTAAATGACCAAAGTTATCTGTTACAGGGCACCGTTGATCCTGCAATTCAAGGGCTATGGGCAAAGTGGGCCCCGAAGTATGAAAAGAGCCAGCTCACAACGACCTCTTTCTCAGGTGATTTTGGGATCCCTATTAACATGGCGCATTGATTATGTGGAAGGTAGAGTGAGATGCTGTTAGCAAGATTCCAACATGGAATCGAACCCGATAATGACGAGCGAACGCGTTAACCACTTGGCTATACTGAAGTGCTTAGTTGAATACTCAGTTTGACATAACAGTTTGTTAAATTAGCTTCATGTTCGAGGAAGGCATCTCTTTAGCTTGTATAATTAGTAGCAGCAGTAACAGCAGCAACAGTAGTAGTAGTAGTAGTAGTAGTAGTAGGAGCAGCAGCAGTAGTAGTAGTAGTAGTAGTAGTAGCAGTAGCAGTAGCAACAGTAGTAGTAGCAGCAGCAGCAGCAGCAGTAGTAGTAGCAGCAACAGTAGTAGTAGTAGCAGTGGTAGCAGCAGCAGCAACAGCGGTAGTAGTAACAGCAGCAGCAACAGCAGCAGTAGTAGTAGTGGCAGCAGCAGTAAGCAGTAGTAGTAGTAGTAGTGGCAGCAGCAGCAGCAAGTAGTAGTAGTAGTGGACAGCGGTAGTGAGTAGTAGTGAGTAGCAGCAGCAGCAGCGGTAGTAATGGGTAGTAGTAGCAGTAGCAGTAGTGAGCAAGTAGCGGCAACGGTGGTAGTAGTAGTAGTAGTGGCAGCAGTGGTAGTAGTGGTAGTGGTAGCAGCAGCAGTAGTGGTAGCAGCAGCAGTGGTGGCAGTAGTGGTTGCAGTGGCAACTGGCAGCGGTAGTAGTAGCAGTAGCGGCAGCAGTAGTGGTAGTAGCAGCAGCGAGTAGTAGTAGTGGTGGCAGTGGTAGTAGTAGTGGTAGCGGCAAGTAGTAGGTAGTAGTGGCAGTGGTAGTAGTAGCAGCGGCAACGGTAGTAGCGGTAGTAGCAGCGGTAGTAGTAGTAGTAGCAGCAACAGTAGTAGTAGTAGTAGCAGAAGCAGCAGCAGTAGTAGTAACAGCAACAGTAGTAGTAGTAGTAGTAGCAGCAGCAACGGTAGTAGTAAGCAGCAAGCAGTAGTAGTAGTAGTAGTAGCAGCAACAGTAGTAGTAGTAGCAGCAGCAGCAGTAGTAGCAGCAACAGTAGTAGTAGCAGCAGTAGCAGTAGTAGTAGTAGTAGTAGTAGTAGTAGTAGTAGTAGCAGCAGCAGCAGCAACAGTAGTAGCAGTAGCAGCAGTTGAAGCAGCAGCAGCAGCAGTGGCAGTAGTAACAGCAGCAGTAGCAGTAGTAGTAGTAGCAGCAGTAGTAGTGAAAGTAGCAGCAGCAGCAGTAGCAGTAGTAGTAGCAGCAGCAGCGGTAGTAGTAGTAGTAGTAGTAGCAGTGGTAGTAGTGGGTAGCAGCAGTAGTAGCAGTAGCAGTAGTAGTAGTAGTAGTAGCAGCAGTAGTAGCAGCAGTAGCAGCAGCAGTAAGTAGCAAGTAGCAGTAGTAGTAGCGGTAGCAGCAGTAGTAGTAGCAGCAGCAGTAGTAGTAGTAGTAGCAGTAGTAGTAGTAGCAGTAGTAGTAGGTAGTAGCAGCAGCAGCAGTAGTAGTAGCAGCAGCAGCAGCAGCAGCAGCAGTAGTAGTAGCAGTAGCAGTAGCAGTAGCAGCAGCGTAGTAGTGCAGCAGCAGCAGCAGCAGTAGTGCAGCAGCAGCAGCAGCAGTAGTAGTAGTAGTAGCAGCAGCAGCAGTAGTAGTAGCAGCGGTAGTAGTAGCAGCAGCAGTAGTGGTAGCAGTAGTAGTAGCAGCAGTAAGTAGTTGCAGTAAGTAGCAGTAGCAGTGGTGAAGTAGTAGCAGCAGCAGTAGCAGCAGTGGTAGTAGTAGTAGTAGTAGCAGTAGCAGTAGCAGCGGTAGTAGCTGGCAGCAGCAGTAGTAGCAGCAGCAGCAGCAGTAGCTGTAGTAGTAGCAGCAGTAGTAGTAGTAGTAGTAGCAGCAGCAGCAGTAGTAGTAGTAGTAGTAGTAGTAGTTGTTGTAGTTCGAGATCCGTGCTTAAGTTAAGATTTTAAGAAGTGAAGTAGATAAAAACCATTTGTGCATTATATTTTTCATTTTTCTTACTTCAGGAGTTGCCATCGCCGGTATCCTAACGTTTTTCATATCCGGGTTTCTATGCGACATCGACCTTGACAACGGATGGCCTTTCACCTTCTACGTGTTTGGTAAGTCTGTTTGATTGCGTCCACTATCTCCCTAAGGTCGACAGTATCTGAAAAAGCAGGTCGCGAAGACGCGAAGCTAGGTCACGCGAAGCTAGATCACCAATACACGAATGATATCGGCTTCTCGTTTTATCAGATTGGAGGCTATGTTGTGTAATGGAAGTCAATTTAGGTTAGAGTTGGACTCAACACGGAAATCACACAGGTTTGCAGATGGTCTACAACACGAAGGTCGAAGGTTAACGAGTGAGTGAGTGAGTGAGTGGGTGGGTAAGTGAGTGAGTGTGTTGGGAGGATGTCATGGGACACGAGTGACCCAGTCGTTTAAGGCGCTGAAATTAGCTGTGTTGTGTTCGTTGGAGTGAGTGAGTGAGTATGCGACAGCACAGCAGCAAACACAAAAAGAGCACCACTCATTGTTATCATGCGGGGATTCGAACCTAGTCTTCAGCACGATGAGCGAACGCTTTAACCATTAGGCTAAAACTAAGCATATGTCTTCGGTTGAGGCTGTGTTAGCATTGTGTCAATGCATAAATAGTACACATTGTCAATACCGTATACCACGGTTATAGTCTGTTTGTGGTGAAAACGTACCGATGAATTTCACTTTAAACAAAAAAGTAAATCAAATAAAGTGAAATTAAGATTGCGAATCCTCATAATTTTACCTTGCCATTTGAAAATTTAAATCTCAGAATTTTATTCAACTCTGGATGAAAGTTGTTTAACAAACGATCACAGTTTCAAATCGGTATTATTGGTTTGTATTACAAGGGGGTATGCACATAAACGCGCATCTCGTACCGCACGTGCATTTGTTTCACTGTTCCAACTACAGCGCTTACCCCCTTGTAATACAAACCAATATAAGCGATTTGAAACTGTGATCGTTTGTTAAACAACTTTTTTCATAAGTTGAATAAAAATCTAAGATTTAAATGTTCAATTTGTAAGGTAGAATTATGAGGATTCGCAATCTTAATTCACTTTATTCGATTTACATTTTTGTTTAAAGTGAAATTCACCGGTACGTTTTCACTGCAAACAGACTTTAGAACGAATTCAAAGTGAACATTATTATTTTAGGGGTGGGTATTGCAGAGAAGTTTCATATTGCGATATATTGCGATGCGAAAGCATGTATTGCGATATGTATTGCAATATATTACATGAAGTATTTTTAAACAAAAAACTACTTATAATCGAGTTAATTCTTGATTTATAGAGCAAAAACACAACAAAATCACTAGGCTTGATTATGCTTTAATAACAACTTTTAATCATGATAAAATAAAAATATGAATAATATTTGGCACAAATGAAACAAGGACATATCCGAAGATTTCCGAGTGTTACGAAGTTTTCCAAATGCAAGTCAAAATACCAGTTTTCGATCAGCGTATCGCAATACGTATCGTTTTCATGTCTGAACCGGTAAATACCGGTAAACCGGTTATATTGCGCAGCCCTAATTAATTTTATTCATTTTGATAACCGTATATCTGTAGAAGCATTTCAACTCAAGCAGCAAGTGGTCGTGACCAAAAAAAGCCCAAAACAACCACAAACAATTCGTTATAAGTGTGTTGGTTATTAACGGACTTTACTGGATGTCTGTGCAGGAGGTTACGCCTTCTTCGTGCTGGTTCCATGGATATTCACTGTGTATGACACGCCCGACTCCCATCCAAGAATCTCAGACAAGGAACGCTCAATCATCTACAGTGGAAATTCCTCGAGTCAAATGAAAAAGGTAAGTAGTGTTCAATGACATCATAAAGTCATTGCAACAGCGCCTCTGGGTATCAAGATGGGTCGTCTAAGG
Organism: Haliotis rubra; assembly: GCF_003918875.1. Classification (NCBI taxonomy): domain Eukaryota; kingdom Metazoa; phylum Mollusca; class Gastropoda; order Lepetellida; family Haliotidae; genus Haliotis; species Haliotis rubra. The sequence continues at coordinate 853,442 of NW_025767490.1, read as the reverse complement.
TGTCGCAGATATCTGTGTAGAGTTGCGTCCCTTGAATACGCCAGGAACCGTCTATTGCCGATTTTGTTTGTAGGTTAGTTTGTACCATAGTGCTAAAGGTCACTGCAATACTTCGGAATTTCCTCCCACAATAAGTTGACTAGCTGTGACACAGATTGAATATTTTTCAAAACGACGTTGAAACCAACTCACTCACTCACGCTGAATTTACATATGTGACTTATTATCTGTTCTTCTGAACTCTCAATATCTTATTTCCCAATAGTTCTACTCATAACCCGTGCATTGTACACTGATTCGACATCTTGGGTCTATTCACTCCTGTGTTTAAGTTTGTGGATGAAGGTGTGATGCTGATGGTATGTCGGAAAATGGTAGAAGGCAGCATGACCAAAGCGTTCAACGTTTCAGAGTCGTGGCTAAGCTTGAATGATGGAATTTTGTCTCTGTCAATCTGTTTTCACTTCGCGAGTTCTTGATAGGCGTAATTCTGTCTGGAGACGTCGAAATGAACGCCAAGAAATGTACCTGAAACCCCCTGGCGGATATGGCGGTGGATGTTATGATGTGGGGTTTCATCACTGCACCTTAGCGGTTCAACCACAGACCCTCGTGTCTTTGTGAGGATTAAAGATTTAGAAAAAAAACCATTACAAGTTTGAGATGACCCCTACTCGAAATGCTTCATGGTACAATAAGTCATGATGTTTTGCACTGTGAAGCATTTTGAGTCGGGGGTCATCTCAAAAAGAAAAATAAACCTTAATCCTCGCAAAGACACGAGGGCCTGTGGTTCCAACCCCAACTTGTACAAGATGTGTGCCCGGACAGCACGTCGGGAGATCATTGTGCGGCTGTGTGTTGTCCCCAATGCGAGTGGATTGGCGGCAGGTGGCACAAGGGGCAGATAACTCTACATGTCACACTGGAACATTCCCTTTGAGTCGCCCCTTACAACAAGCATTGATTTGCTGGGTGTATATTCATTCCGGGATCTTACCAGGTAAATCTCACTGGTATAAGCTCTGACATTGCACATGTATACTTTTAGATGCCGAATCCTCCGTGGCGGAAGATTTTCACCTCACTGCCATTCTGGTCCATCATCATCGCTCACATCTCGTACTCGTGGGTAACGTCGTGGGTGATGGCCTATCTGCCTACGTACATGAAGGAGGTCCTAGACTACGACATAGAGGAGGTAAAGGAGAAACCTGCTCCCGAGCATCTGCTGTTATGAAGGACATAATATTTCATCTATTTTTGATAAATACAGTAAACTACCTCCATACCCATCTCATAGGTATCACTGGGGCGGTGGGGTAGCCTAGTGGTTAGAGCGTTGGCTCGTCACGCCGAAGACCCGGGTTCGAATCCCCACATGGGTACAATGTGTGAAGCCCATTTCTGGTGTCCCCCGCCGTGATGTTGCTGGAATATTGCTAAAAGCGGCGTAAAACCAAACTCAGTCAGTCAGTCAGTCATAGGTATCACTAATTTCAACCCCTGAAGATCCGGGTTAGAATTGGTCTTCAGCAACCCATGCTGTCGTAAGAGGCGACTAACGGGATCGGGTGGTCAGGCTCGCTGACTTGATTGACACATGTCATCGGTTCCCCATTGCCTGGATCGATGCTCATGCTGTTGATCACTGGATTGTTTGGTCCAGACTCGAATATTTACAGACCGCCGCCATATAGCTGGAATATTGCTGAGTGCGGCGTAAACTAAACTCACTCACTCACTAATTTCAGTTTGTGATAACCGTAGTTTGTTGTAAGCATTTCGACTAAACTATACAGCAAGTGGTGGAGGCAAAAAAGAATAGTTCGTTATATCCGTCAGTTCGTTATATCCGTTATAAACGCAGTCTTCTGTACACGGGGACTATTCGTCACCATGGCTATATATCGTGGCTTCAAAATCGTAGATGACAGAATTTATTTGATGAAAAGAAATACCTTCATTAATTATTTTAAGCTTAATTGAGTTCGATTCGGCTTAAAAACGCAACTGTTGTGAGGAAAAGGTCCAGGGTATTTAGGTATTTAGGTATTTAGGATGGAGATAACATGCCTGAAAACTCGAGGATGCGATACGTGCTTTGCCATTTGTAAAGAGATACATGTGCACGAACTGATACCAACACACGTGAGATGTGCTTTATGTCTACCAATGTTTAGGGGCGGTGGGGTAGCCTGGTTGTTGAAGCGTTCGCTAGTAACGCCAAAGACTAGGGTTTGATTCCCTACATGTGTGAAGCCCATTTTTGGTGTCCCCTGCAGTGATATCGCTGGAATATTGCTAAGAGCAGCGTAAAACTAAACTCACCCATTCCAATTTGAAGACACAATCTAAAAGCGTAACCAGTATGAATAACAGATATATGACCTTGACCTTGTTACCCTCGCCGATGGCTGTTAATGTTCATGTTGTTTTGTGCAGAATGGCATGCTGGCATCTATGCCGTTTGTTGGGCGCTTTATATCCGGTCTACTGTGTGGCTTTGCGTCTGATTGGCTGCTGCAGAGACACCTATTCTCAACGGCTACAGTCAGAAAGATATTCCAGTTCACCGGTAATCCAATTTGTTTGAAATAGTTCGATGTTGTACATGTATTGAATTATGTTTAAATATGACACCTATTGACTCCGGAAACAGCAACCTCGATTATCCAGTGATTTTAAGAGCGTACACCTCAAGATCGCAATATTTCTCATTCGTTTTCAAGTATAATTGAACGGCGCGGCAATGGCAGCCCAGACGGATGATGAATTTATGTATGTAATGCTGGATGCCTATCCGGCGGCCTTGATCAGTACTCATTCTATCAACCACTGGTTTGGTGACGTCCACTCAGTACACATAGCCACACTGTTTATGACATCAATTTTATATTTTTCTTCTTTCAAGTTTATTAAACACGCAATGGAAGGCAAATATTCATACCAAAAGCGTAATTTTGCAAGAATACCATTTGTAATAATTGTTACCAGACGGTAATATAACTAACGGAGCTAAGAAACTTAACGCCTTATTTGTGCTGCAGGCAACTTTGTATGTGCTGCCTGCACCATCACCATCGGCTTCCTGGACAAGGAACAGCGGACTATTGCAGTGGTGCTTCTCATAGTCGGGTTGTCCTTCCAGAACTTTACATCTGTCGCCTTCAGAATCAACCACCTCGACATAGCACCAAGGTACGACTTAATGCTTCCGATCCTTCTGTAACTCGAACAAAGGGAGCATCAAATTTGATTCAACCAGCCATTAGAGTCAACAAACTCCACATGTAATTGACTAGCTGAAACATACTTGTCCACTGAAAAAGTAATCCCAAATATAACATATGTTACATACTTGTCCACACGTGATTATAAGTCATAGTCCGTCAGGTTCATTCATGCAAAGGTCAAGGAAGAATACGTGTTCTTTTACACCACTCAAAACAAGGTGAGATTCGTTCATGCAAAGGTCAAGGAAGAATACGTGTTCTTTTACACCACTCAAAACAAGGTGAGATTGGTCAGCATCACGTTTCTATTGCTGCTCGAGGTATTATGCTGGTAACGGAAACGGCCGATGTGATCTGATTAGTTAAGACTATCCCGCAGCTTCTGTTAATATCGTTTAAGGACAGTCAGCATAGCAATGTGGTTGATGGCTGGCTATATTTCAGGTACGCCAGTGTTCTGATGGGAATCACCATGACATGCGCATTCGCCGCCGCTCTGTCCGCCCCTCTCATTACAGCTGCTATTGTTAAGGAGGTGAGTATATACCAACAGCATGTATTTGGGAGAGTTACCTCCCTTTGCTGCTTATTGGGAAATGTGTTACGCCCGAAGGATAATAATAATAATAATGAGAAGTCTTATAATGCGCTAATCTCCACGCAACAAAGCATGCTCTAAGCGCTAACACCCTGATTATTATTACCCCGGATAACCCAAGCTGCCTGTTAGGCGCTAGAAGGTTATAGTCACATGACTTTATCCAACCGGGTACCCATTTTCTGCTGGGTGAACAGAGGCAGTTTTGAACAAACTCACTTGCCTAAGGTGAGACCACATGTATCACGCATGTGCTTAGTTGTGGGGCAGGACGGAAGTCCTAGAAACTCTCAGGAGTCAAGCTGCCAAACACGGTCACCCATCCAAGGACTGTCCGAGCTCGATGTTGCTTAACTTCAACTGATTCGTGACCTGCGCTCTGTGCACAGGACCACACGCCACCAAGGATACGATCATCCCTCTGGATGTCGTGTACGGAATGGTTAATTTACGATACGTTTTTGAGGGATAAGTAAGATATATTTATTATGGTTGATCACAATGTTCAATTGGCAACTAACAAGTAAATAGTTTCGACACCGTTACTGGGAGAGAGAGAATGAATAGTGTTTTACGTCACCCTTAAAATATTCCAGCAATTTCACGGCGTGGGACACCAGAAATAGGCATCATACATTGTGCCCAGATCTTCGACATGACGAGCGAACGCTTTAACCATAAGCTACCTAAGTTACTGGAAACAATATTACTCTTAGTGTGCAATGCCATCGGACAATATATGATTTACGGCGCGGTCAGGTATAAGAATGAAACTTTATGACGTAGTTCAGAGAGTCTACATCACGTATATTACGTACACGCTCACACTGTTGTTAGCTTCGTCTTGGTTTATCGATTTATCGTTTTATCGATTTCCAAAAATCAGCACTGGTGTCGTGACGATCGCGATGGTATAGGTGACTCATAGACTCACTCCTTACAGGGGCGGTGGGGTAGCCTAGTGGTTAAAGCGTTCGCTCGTCACGCCGAAGACCCGGTTCGATTCCCCACATGGGTACAATGTGTGAAGCCTATTTCTGGTGTCCCCCGTCGTGATATTGGTGGAATATTGCTAAAAGCGGCGTAAAACCATACTCACTCACTCCTTACATTTCAGCATACACGAGAAGAATGGCAGATCGTGTTCTTCCTGGTGGCTGGACTTAACATTGTCGGGGGGCTAGTGTTCGTGGTGTTTGCCAAAGGGGAGGAACAAGAATGGGCCAAGGTGACCCCCGAGAAGGATCCCAATGCCGAACTAAGCGAGAAACCACCTATCGATAGTCAATTCACGAAGGACTCATCCAAATATGGAAACGGAAATATCAACAAAGGTTACCATGGAGATACCGAAAGTGAGATTTCTGAGACAGAGAGTGAATTAGGACGGAGAGAAAATTGTGACTTGTCCGAGAAGAGAAATGGCCACGTCAATAATACGCGATTGTGATGATAGAATGTGAGCAGTACATAGTGTAAATATGTAAATATACGTGTATATATTTTATCCATTGAGGAAGTGAAAGAGAATGAATTTGTAAATAGCGCAACTAGTTCTGTTGATATATGATCAGAGAACAGAATACACACACACACGCGCGCGCATACACACGCATGTAAAATATGTACATGTTCAGCCGCAATGTTTGTGTAAAATGTATTATTATTTTCCTTTTATCAAATAGAAAGAGTGACATCTGATTTTACTTTCTTGTTTGTCTTGCAAGATCGATTCTCTTGATGAGGTCAGCTCGGCACAGAAAAAAATGCTAAATAATTGATGTGTCCATTTTCATTTATTCTTTTCGTCCTTATGAATGTGAAAGAAACGAACCCAAGTAACGATCCGAGGACGACGAGATTAAATATGAACACGACTCCCATATCTGTGTAGCTAAAAGCAAAGAACGAGGGATTTTACGCCTCTTTGTACGGTATTTACGTTTCTTTACGACGTGTGATCTTAATGTGGGACTATTTCAGTTATATGATGTAAACGTATTCAATGAAATGTAAACAAACTATTACAGCTTATGCTTATACAGCTCCTACACAAAGTATTAATAATAATATAAACTGTAAACCAGAACATAATGTACATTATTATACTAGACAGGTACCTCTGCCTCACTTTGAACGGCCACAGGGTGATTCACTATAGTAAGTCATGGTCAACCCTCATGTATCATGGAATGATGAATAAATATTTCAGGATGTGGCACTAGATACATCATCTTTAAGGGAAAACCTATATTGATGGGCCGATCCAGTTAGATTATTTTGATTTACGGCTGCTGTGTAGAAGTACAGAGATTTATCATGACATGAACATGAAATGTTCTCAGAGCATCCAAACATACGTTTTCTGGAATAGTCGAATGTTCTGAAGTCCAAATGTGGAAGCAAAAGTCATGATTAGGCAAGATGAAAAGGATTAAAAGTATTTCCACGTTTTTTTTCTTTTTCAATAATATTAGGGCATGTCAGTTAATGTGGGTGTATCACGGATCTCAGCTTGATGTAGAAGTATTTAGGTTATATCATGGCATGTCAGGTTAATGTGGAAGTATTTCAGTCATATCACAGCATATCAGCTTGATGTTATGGCACGGCATGTCAGCTTGATGTGGACGTATTTCAGTTTGTATCACGGGATGTCACCTTAATGTGGAAGCATTTCAGTTATAACACGGCATGTCAGCTTGATGTGGGAGTATTTCAGTTATAACACGGAATGTCAGTTTGATGTGGGAGTATTACAGTTATAGCACGGCATGTCAGAATGATGTTGAAGTGTTCCAGTTATATCACGGCGTGTCAGCTTGATGTTGAAGCATTTCAGTTATAGCACGGCATGTCAGCTTGATGTGGGAGTATTTCAGTTATAGCACGGCATGTCAGCTGGACGTGTGAGTATTTCAGTTATAACACGGCATGTCAGCTTGACGTGGAAGTATTTCAGTTCTATCACGGCATGTCAGCTTAATGTGGAAGTATTTCAGTTTGTATCACGGCATGTCAGCTTGAAGTGAAAGTATTTCAGTTTGTATCACTGGATGCCAGCTTAATGTGGAAGTATTTCAGTTATAGCACGGCATGACAACTTGATGTGGAGATATCTCAATTATATCACGGCATGTCAGCTTGATGTGGAAGTATTTCAGTTAAAACACGGCATGTCAGCTTGATGTGGAAGTATTTCAGTTGTATCACGGCATATCAGCTTGATGTGGGAGTATTTCAGTTAGAACACGGCATGTCAGCTTGATGTGAGAGTATTTCAGTTAGAACACGGCATGTCAGCTTGATGTGAGAGTATTTCAGTTATAGCACGGCATGTCATCTTGATGTGGGAGTATTTCAGTTATAGCACGGCATGTCAGCTTGATGTGGGAGTATTTCAGTTATAACACGGCATGTCAGCTTGATGTGGAGTATTTCAGTTATAACACGGCATGTCAGCTTGATGTGGAAGTATTTCAGTTATAGCACGGAATGTCAGCAGGATGTGAAAGTATTTCAATTATACCACTGCATGTCAGCTTGATGCGGGAATATCTCAATTATATCACGGCATGTCAGCTTGATGTGGAAGTCTTTCAGTTATAACACGGCATGCCAGCTTGATGTGGGAGTCTTTCAGTTATAACACGGCATGTCAGCTTGATGTGGGAGTATTTCAGTTATAGCACAGCATGTCAGCTTGATGTGGAAGTATTTCAGTTATAACACGGCATGTCAGCTTGATGTGGAAGTATTTCAGTTATAACACGGCATGCCAGCTTGATGTGGGAGTATTTCAGTTATAACACGGCATGCCAGCTTGATGTGGGAGTATTTCAGTTATAACACGGCATGTCAGCTTGATGTGGGAGTATTTCAGTTATAGCACGGCATGTCAGCTTGACGTGGCAGTATTTCAGTTTTATCAAGGCATGTCATCTTGATGTTGAAGTATTTCAGTTGTATCACGGCATGCCAGCTTGATGTTGATGTATTTCAGTTATAGCACAGAATGTCAGCAGGATGTAGAAGTATTTCAGTTATAGCACGGAATGTCAGCAGGATGTGAAAGTATTTCAATTATACCACTGCATATCAGCTTGATGCGGGAATATCTCAATTATATCACGGCATGTCAGCTTGATGTGGAAGTATTTCAGTTAGAACACGGCATGTCAGCTTGATGTGGGAGTATTTCAGTTATAACACGGCATGTCAGCTTGATGTGGAAGTATTTCAGCTATAACACGGCATGTCAGTTTGATTTGAAAGTATTTCAGTTATAGCACGGAATGTCAGCAGGATGTGAAAGTATTTCAGTTATAACACGGCATGTCAGCTTGATGTGGGATTATTCAGTTATAACACGGCATGTCAGCTTGATATGGGAGTATTTCAGTTATAACACGGAATGTCAGTTTGATGTTGGAGTATTACAGTTATAGCACGGCATGTCAGAATGATGTTGAAGTGTTCCAGTTGTATCACGGCGTGTCAGCTTGATGTTGAAGCATTTCAGTTATAGCACGGCATGTCAGCTTGATGTGGGAGTATTTCAGTTATAACACGGCATGTCAGCTTGACGTGGAAGTATTTCAGTTCTATCACGGCATGTCAGCTTAATGTGGAAGTATTTCATTTTGTATCACGGCATGTCAGCTTGAAGTGAAAGTATTTCAGTTTGTATCACTGGATGCCAGCTTAATGTGGAAGTATTTCAGTTATAGCACGGCATGACAACTTGATGTGGAGATATCTCAATTATATCACGGCATGTCAGCTTGATGTGGAAGTATTTCAGTTAGAACACGGCATGTCAGCTTGATGTGGGAGTATTTCAGTTATAACACGGCATGTCAGCTTGATGTGGAAGTATTTCAGTTATAACACGGCATGTCAGCTTGATGTGGAAGTATTTCAGTTATAGCACGGCATGTCAGCTTGATGTGAAAGTATTTCAGTTATAACACGGCATGTCAGCTTGATGTGGGATTATTCAGTTATAACACGGCATGTCAGCTTGATATGGGAGTATTTCAGTTATAACACGGAATGTCAGTTTGATGTTGGAGTATTACAGTTATAGCACGGCATGTCAGAATGATGTTGAAGTATTTCAGTTATAACACGGCATGTCAGCTTGATGTGGAAGTATTTCAGTTATAACACGGCATGTCAGCTTGATGTGGAAGTATTTCAGTTATAGCACGGCATGTCAGCTTGATGTTGAGTATTTCAGTTATAACACGGCATGTCAGCTTGACGTGGAAGTATTTCATGTTATATTTCATTTTGTATTTCAGTTATCACGGAATGTCAGCTTGATGTGAATATTGAAAGTATTTCAGTTTGTATCACTGGATGCCAGCTTAATGTGGAAGTATTTCAGTTATAGCACGGCATGACAACTTGATGTGGAGATATCTCAATTATATCACGGCATGTCAGCTTGATGTGGAAGTATTTCAGTTAAAACACGGCATGTCAGCTTGATGTGGAAGTATTTCAGTTGTATCACGGCATGTCAGCTTGATGTGGAAGTATTTCAGTTATAGCACGGCATGTCATCTTGATGTTGAAGTATTTCAGTTATAACACGGCATGTCAGCTTGATGTGGAAGTATTTCAGTTATAGCACGGAATGTCAGCAGGATGTGAAAACATTTCAATTATACCACTGCATGTCAGCTTGATTCGGGAATATCTCAATTATAACTCGGCATGTCATCTTGATGTGGAAGTATTTCAGTTATAACACGGCATGCCAGCTTGATGTGGGAGTATTTCAGTTATAACACGGCATATCAGCTTGATGTGGGAGTATTTCAGTTATAGCACAGCATGTCAGCTTGATGTGGAAGTATTTCAGTTATAACACGGCATGTCAGCTTGATTTGGAAGTATTTCAGTTATAACACGGCATGCCAGCTTGATGTGGGAGTCTTTCAGTTATAGCACGGCATGTCAGCTTGATGTGGGAGTATTTCAGTTATAACACGGCATGTCAGCTTGATGTGGGAGTATTTCAGTTATAGCACGGCATGTCAGCTTGACGTGGGAGTATTTCAGTTTTATCAAGGCATGTCATCTTGATGTTGAAGTATTTCAGTTATAGCACAGAATGTCAGCAAGATGTAGAAGTATTTCAGTTATAGCACGGAATGTCAGCAGGATGTGAAAGTATTTCAATTATACCACTGCATATCAGCTTGATGCGGGAATATCTCAATTATATCACGGCATGTCATCTTGATGTGGAAGTATTTCCGTTAGAACACGGCATGTCAGCTTGATGTGGGAGTATTTCAGTTATAACACGGCATGTCAGCTTGATGTGAGAGTGTTTCAGTTGTATCATGGCATGTCAGCTTGATGTGGGAGTATTCAGTTATAACACGGCATGTCATCTTGATGTTGAAGTATATCAGTTGTATCACAGCATGTCACCTTGATGTGGGAGTATTTTAGTTATAACACGGCATTTCAGCTTGATGTGAGTATTTCAGTTATTTCAGCTTGATAATACGGCATGTCAGCTTGATGTGGAGAGTATTTTGATGTGAGAAGTATTTCAGTTATACGGCACGGCATGTCAGCAGTTATAGCACGGCATGTAGATGTAACACGGCATGTCAGATCTTTCAGTTATAACACGGCATGTCATCTTGAAGTGGAAGCATGTCATCTTGAAGTGGAAGTATGTCAGTTATAACACGGCATGTCAGCTTGATGTGGGAGTCTTTCAGTTATAACACGGCATGTCAGCTTGATGTGGGAATATTTCAGTTTTATCAAGGCATATCAGATAGATGGAGTATTTAAGTTGTATCACGGCCTGCCTGCTTGATGTTGATGTATTTCAGTTATAGCACAGAATGTGAGCAGTGTGTTGAAGTATTTCAGTTATAACACGGCATGTCAGCTTGATATGGAAGTACTTCAATTATATCATGACATGTCAACTAGATGTGCGAGGAACGCCTTAAAGTAACGACCCTACAATGTTGTAGTTTTATTTGTTACTGTACATGACACTAGCGGGTACGGTATAAGTGGTCTGTACAAGGCTAGGTATTGAACTGGTAATGGAACCAGTTCCATTTGTCAAAGTTCGCATTACACAAAATTAAAAACATATTCCATTGTTGATAACAGTACAAGGCCTGGCATCCACTTGGTAATGGAACTAGATCCATTTGTCAAAAGTGCGTAGAAGTATTACACAAAATTAAAAACAAGTCCCATTGTTGATAATAGTAACTTTTAATCACACATAACATCCCTAACCACCTTCCCGGTCTCTCATCAGAACATCCTCAATTGGCTTGCAAAGATCTTGGCTTTTGTACAGCGAGCTACAGGCTAGAAGGGCTTCTCTAAGGTCAAAGGTTAATTTTCCGTAGTTGAAAACTTAATGTGTAGTATATTCATCCGCCAAAACTAACACCAACTGGAACTGGAAGAAAAAATAAATCATTGAAATAGTTTCGATTCATGGTTTTAAAAATGTGACGAACGCTTTATTATGTTCATTTATCCTATCAGAAATATCCAACAATAGTCACGACTAAAATGCAAAGAGACATCTTTACAAAGATCACACGGCCAATTTTAAAACGACATATTGATTAATACATAGATTTATTATTTGAAATTGTATCCAGTTAAAACTGGATAAATAATGATATGGTAACACATCTTTAGGAAATCCACTTTAAGCTAACCGTGTTCACTTGATATCAAAGTAACCATAAAAATGGTTTTCATGGCACCAATCAACCATTTTGCAAATCATGGTACGGGTCATAGACAAACACACAACACCTGTCAATTGCAGTTATGGGATCCACAAGATGCAGTCACAAACTGAAACCTGGGATCTATGCTTACAATAGGCAGAGATATTTAAACCAAATTTGATCCTACATCATAGCTTTCGATTAAATCAATGATTTAATTTGATCCTTAGCAAAGTGTGAATAGTATGCATGGCATAGATACATGAGATTTTATTACATGGCATAAGCAGGTAGTTGCAGTTTGGATATACAGATATACAGAGGAAAGTCTCTTTTGCTGCATTAATTCAATATAATAAAATTTAAGATGAAGCAATTCTTACAAACAGTTCCTTATTGTCATTATATTGCTTTGAGACAATGCGTGTGTCGAATTATGAATATTAGATATAACTTCAGTATATTCAACTTCAGAAAACTTCCAACTGTTTACAGTAAGGTTGTTGTTTAATGTAATTAAACAATACAATGCGGACCGAACTGTCAAGTGACATCATGAGCATCGACCTACGTTTCATGCGTCAACCACGTCAGCGAGTCTCCTAATAGGGTTTGGCGATCAACCCAATCCTGTTTGTTGCCTCATACGTTGTACGTATATGCGGAGTGTCAATATTAACTTGTCGTATTGATGCATCTCACTCATCGACGTATTTTATATACGTCATGTGTCATCTCATCACACGCTATAGCTTAATAATATTAATGCTTCAAATTAACACGGCATACTAATGCGTCACATCTCCGAATCATACTGACGTATTAAGTTGAACGTACCTGGACCTCTTTTCATGACGTCATCAGTTTCAGAATTCGAATGTTCTTGCGAAAGGAGAGCTTTCCACATAATTTCTGAAATAGGAAATGTACAGCATATTAAAGAAGTTGTAAATGTAGTAACATACACAAATTATTTATCACATCTTCACATGCCCATATTTGTGTGACATGTAATTATTAAAACGACACAGGTTTCAAGGTAAGGACATAAGACATATGCAAGGGGAATACTTCCTCAAGCAACACAGACGTGTAGAACCTGTATGTGTACAATGATATATATGTAAAGAACAGAGAATGGACACAGAGGGAGGAGAATAGAGTTGAACTGATAACTGTGTGAAGCATAAAAAGCAGAAAAAATTGAGTGAGGAAAATGGAGTGATATGTGTGAGTGGAGTAAAATGTGGACAATACGTGTGACAAATGAAGAGGATAGATATGTGGAGAAGAACGAAGAAAATAAATTGGTGGAGAATATACTGTGGCTAAAAGTGTAAAGAATGAAGACGTTAAATATGTGGAGAAGATGCTGTAGATAAAAGTGTGAATAGTGAAGACGATAAACGTGTGGATAATATGATGTGGATAAAAGTGTGAAGAATGAAGAAGTTAAATGTGTGAAATATACTGTAGATAAAAGTGTGAAGATTGAAGAAGATATATGTCTGAAGAATATACCGTGGATACAAGTGGGAATCGAAGAAGGAAGAAGATAAATATGTAGAGAATATACTGTGGACAAATGTGTGAACAATGAAGCAGATAAATTTGTTGAGAATCAACAGTAGATAAAAGTGTGAAGAATGAAGAAGTTAAGTATGTAGAAGATATGCTGTAGATAAAAGTGTGAACAATGAAGAAGGTAAATGCGTGGAAAATATACTGTGGATGAAAGAGTGAAGAACGAAGCAGATAAATTTGTGGAAAATATACTGTGGGTGAAAGTGTGACTAGTGAAGAAGATATATTTGTTGAGAATCTACTGTAGATACAAGTGTGAAGAATATACTGGGAATACACGTGTAAACAATGAAGCAGATACATTTGTGGAGAATCTACAGGAGATAAAAGTGTGAAGAATGAAGAAGTTAATGATGTAGATGATATGCTGTAGATAAAAGTGTGAACAATGAAGAAGGTAAATGTATGGAGAATATACTGTGGATAAAAGAGTGAAGAACGAAGCAGATAAATTTGTGGAAAATATACTGTGGATGAAAGTGTGAATAGTGAAGAAGATATATTTGTTGAGAATCTACTGTAGATACAAGTGTGAAGAATATACTGGGAATAAACGTGTAAACAATGGAAGCAGATAAATTTGTGGAAAATATACTGTGGATGAAAGTGTGAAGAATATACTGGGAATAAACGTGTGAACAATGAAGCAGATACATTTGTGGAGAATCTACAGGAGATAAAAGTGTGAAGAATGAAGAAGTTAATGATGTAGATGATATGCTGTAGATAAAAGTGTGAACAATGAAGAAGATAAATGTGTGGAGAATATACTGTGGATAAAAGAGTGAAGAACGAAGCAGATAAATTTGTGGAAAATATACTGTGGATGAAAGTGTGAATAGTGAAAAAGATACATTTGTGGAGAATCTACTGTAGATACAAGTGTGAAGAATGAAGAAGTTAAATATGTAGATGATATGCTGTAGATAAAAGTGTGAACAATGAAGAAGATAAATGTGTGGAGAATATACTGTGGATAAAAGAGTAAAGAACGAAGCAGATAAAAATTTGTGGAAAATATACTGTGGATGAAAGTGTGAAGAACGAAGCAGATAAATTTGTGGAAAATATACTGTGGATGAAAGTGTGAATAGTGAAGAAGATATATTTGTTGAGAATCTACTGTAGATACAAGTGTGAAGAATATACTGGGAATAAACGTGTAAACAATGAAGCAGATACATTTGTTGATAATATACTGTGGATGAAAGTGTGAAGAATATACTGGGAATACACGTGTAAACAATGAAGCAGATACATTTGTGGAGAATCTACTGTAGATAAAAGTGTTAAGAATGAAGAAGTTAATTATGTAGATGATATGCTGTAGATAAAAGTGTGAACAATGAAGAAGATAAATGTGTGGAGAATATACTGTGGATAAAAGAGTGAAGAACGAAGCAGATAAATTTGTGGAAAATATATATATAAAGTGTGAATAGTGAAGAAGATAAATTTGTGCAGCATATATATGTGGATGAAGAAGTGGCGAGAATATAGTGGATAAATATGTGGAGAACATAATGTGGACAGAGAAAAGTGGAGATTAAATGTGTGGAGGATACAATGTAAATGATGAAGTTATTAAGGGAGAATAAAAACCTGGGCAATACAGAGTGTTGAAGAATGTGTATAGAGAATATACTTGTAGAATAACGTGTGGAGAATGTGAGAACAGCGATGTGTGGTAGCTGAAAAAGAATGTAAAATTATGTACCGGTAATAAAACTGTGAATATTTTAAATCTTGTAGAATAAGGTATGGATAATGAAATCATATAGAAAATATAAATTGAAAATATCACCTTTTTGCAACTGGTCGGATTCAAACTCGCGCCCCACTCGGTGCCCAGGAGGGAGTCTGCACGATGGAGAAATGCCGATTACTTACAATGAATACAAGTTCCAGTTCTCGCATATAACAAGAATATCATCCCGTCTATACAAGCAGGGGTGTTTTGGGCCAAACCACTTGCAGCAGAACAGGGCGTGATGTTTGTGCACTGAATAAATCTACGTATATCTCCTGGAGGTGATGGCTCTTTAGAAAGAAAAGTTCGATCACAATCTAAGCATAAATGATCAATGATATCTAAAATATTCCGGATTTGAGAGTATCACCACCTTTCTTTTCTTACTTGGAGAACGAACAACATCTGACAAAACCTACATGGTTACCATAGTAACGTATATGGCCTTTAACAGTGTCAAAGAGGACACAATATTCATGTGTGGAGTGCAACCTCGTTTATCTAATTAAACACCTCTGTAAATTCTATTTTCCATCAAGTTCGTTAAACAAAACTCCCCTGTATGCAACACTTGCCGGTCACGCCCAACAGCAAATTACCATCCGTAGTTTTATATGCAATTTCAGTTAATTACGTGAGTATTCCACCTGTTTGGTGAGGGAGATCGTAATGTACTTACTGGTTGGGTGTTTTGCAGCAGTGACGATCTGTCGAAGAGAGAATATTGTGAGCAAATATAACGTAAACGCTTGTCTCGATTACCTGACGAAATAGCATTCAGTTGGGTGTAAATGGTTATACAGCAATGGAAATAACATGAATGAATCACTACAAACAGTAATGGCACCAGGTGTTGGAGAAGATGATAAGCATGGTCTGTCCTTCCTGGACCATTCGCCACTCACACAGTTAGCATAGCTAGGTATATGTATGTGCCTGCACAACAAAGGTCCTGAGATTATTCCACTATTAGATGGGCCCATATAGTAGCCAGAACAGGTCTTGCAATTTCTGTTCTGTTTGTTGTTCTGTTAGCCTGTTCAGTTGTGGATGAGGGTACAAATAAGCAACGATGACTATGCACATCACTAAGTTTACCTGGGAGAGTGGGATGTAATGACGGGACAACGGGACAACGGGACAACGGGACAACTTAATGACAACCAAGTATTCCGTAAATGGCACAGAGCAACTACTACAACTAAATATACCATGCGTGTTAAATTATTTACGTCAATAAACATTGACTGTTTGTATATATATCGCAAAAGTGCAGTTTTTAAACAGAAAATATTTCTGACAGGTTTAGCAATATCGGACTACATACAACCGTGCAGTTGAACTCATGTGGATCTTTCCAAGTGAAGGGGCGGTGGGGTAGCCTAGTGGTTAAAGCGTTGGCTCGTCACGCCGAAGACCCGGGTTCGAATCCCCACATGGGTACATTGTGTGAAGCTCATTTCTGGTGTCCCTCGCCGTGATATTGCTGGAATATTGCTAAAAGCGGCGTAAAAACCAAACTCACTCACTCACTTTCCAAGTGAAGGTCTATATTTGTCAGCAACCTATGGTGGTCACTATACGCATAATGTCACTGGATTGTATGGTTCAGATCTATTATGTACACGTCACGTAGCTGGGACATTGTTGACTGGGAACAGACAAAGCTTACCTCCCAAATTAACTTCCCTTTCCAGCAAACTCTCCTCTTCTTGTCTTACACGAGGCTGTTGAAGAGCATCTGATGACAAAAGATTATTTTCAGATGAAAGTTCCTTTTAATACATATTTCATAAATATATTTGTTGAATCTCGCCGTGTCGGCTTAACTTCGAGAGAAACATAGAAGTATGGCTACGGTGGGAACAAAAAGAACCCTTAACCAGGCTGAATCTTAGATTCGAACTTTATGTCGACGTTTGTCTATCTGTACCCAAGGACATCTCGCCGTGTCGGCTTAACTTCGAGAGAAGCATAGAAGTATGGCTACGGTGGGAACAAAAAGAACCCTTAACCAGGCCGAATCTTAGATTCGAACTTTATGTCGACGTTTGTCTATCTGTACCCATAAACAATGTTTATCGAGATTTCTCATGGATGTGGACAGGTTTTGTCGCTTCTTTTTAACTCCTGTATCTTTCTTGGCAGGTAGTGTTCCATAGTTATTCAGAATGGTGTTCCTGATAATCGAACTGTCCAATTGCCTCAAAATCTTGAACTCCGGTTATGATCGAACATTTATACGATAGATGTGCAGTGAATGAAAATTGATGTGTTGGACACGGTAGTAATGGTCCATCCCGGGATAATACTCACATTGTAAAAGTTTCAGTAATCTGGATTCAGCATTAAAACTCCTGAAAAGGTATGAAGTTTGTGTTATTCAAGAAAGTCAAACACAAACACGACGTAATTTGCATTTTGATTTATGATATACAAATATGAGTGCTACTGTACCGCTATTCGTTCACAGAAAGAACGAATGGCCGTCGATTACGTTTGAAATCTCAGCAAGGACAAGGCTAGTGATATTTAAAGTTCTCCTTCGTGTGTATCAATTATAGCCCTGGAATATCAGGAGGTTGTCTGGGATATATGCCGCGAGGTGTGGTGTGCTGATATCTCATATTTACATCACAGTATCACAATGATATCATACGTAGAAGTCAGGTGATGATTTATCCAATCGAATTTGCAATTGTAACCATACTTTACTTGTAATCCGCTGTGTCAAATTAATATTGGTAGACGATTACCAATTTGTGGAATATAGATAGTCCTGAGAATAATCAGTCTCGAATATAGATGTAGATGCCGAAGGTAAAAGTCAAAATATTGATGACATTATATAGATGGATCACTGAAAATCTGCAATGACCATCTGGTCAAATCCTGAAAACAACCAACGTCGTTCAATAAGCCCCTACCACATTTCTCTTGTATATATGAAATAAATAAATCAGTAAAAAAGCAATACTTACCTCTTTCCCGCCCTCCGTCTCCCGTTGCAGCAAACGCCATAGTTTTGTCCTGCAACATTTAACAGTACCGTTTTATTTCATCCAATCCCAAAGATCGCAAATCGGTGGGGTGGCCCTGTGATGGAGGTGTTCGCTCGTCTCGCCAAAGGTCGATGTTCGTTTTCCAACATCTATACTATTTGTGAACCCAATGAATCGTAATATTGTTCGATTACTGCTAAAAGTTACGTAAGGCCATTCAAAGTACTTTGTAGCAGCCAACCGGTTAATGCGTTCCCTCGTCTCGATGAACATACATATTCGAATCCAGATATGGTTCTTTGGTGTCCATATGAATGAACTATTGATGTACTTGGCATATATATAACCACTCACTCACTCTACCCCTCACATTTCTCACACATTAGTTTCAAATATTTTAAAACACCGCACGATATTTCAGTCGGAATTCCTTGTACAATCAAGCAGCTTATTACGTCCCTAAAGCTATTACAAAAGCCATTTGCGACACCAGTAGTTCCTACTTTATCAAATCAAAATTCCTATCGGCCCTCGCTGAATTCAGATGTTCTTCAGACCGCCTTCAAATTGAAACCGGTCGATATATTTATCAACCCAGTGAATGAGTGAGTGAGTGAGTCACTACGGAGATACGTTCAAAGGTCAAAGTTTACGTTGAACACGTCCAATTTGTTCACATTTCAGATTTTTGTGACGTAATTTTATGACATCATGATAGCTCGATAGTTTGTTCTAGCAATTCTGTTACAAATATTGACAGTCGCAACGCATGTGTTCCCTCTCAGTGCTTTAATTAACAATAGGTGATGTAATTAACAATAGATGATGAGTCGAGCTACTTACTTTTATCATTGTATCTGTCCGGATCCCCCAGGAGATCGATGTGGTTCTCGGGTTGACCTGTAACAGAGATATCTCAAGAACTCATCTCTTTCAAAATGTTGAAAACATAGAATATAAAGAGGTTTATTGCGTTATTTCCAGATTACCAATTTACCTCTTAAATGAAAAATATTTTCGGAATATAAATTTTGGAATTATCTTAATAAATATTGTTCAAATGAGCCACAACATATAATCATATAGAATATATAACAAGAATACACCCCCACCTAAACAGACCCCCTAAATTAATACATAAATAAAGACCAAATAAACCCAAAACAAAAACACAGGTTATCTAGATTTGCTGAGGTGTTATATACTTGTATGGGTGTATTTTTCTTCTTGATTACAACACTGGCTTCATTGACTGACTGACTGACTGAGTTTGGTTTTACGCCGTTTTTAGCAATATTCCAGCAACATCACGGCGGGGCACACCAGAAATGGGCTTCACACGTTGTACCCATGTGGGGATTCGAACCCGGGTCTTCGGCGTGACGAGCCAACGCTTTAACCACTAGGCTACCCCACCGCCCCGGCTTCATTAACGTAGCTGGCCATGTTCTACAACCAAAACACTTTGTTACCCAGCTGTTTCCTATTCCCAATACTTTGTCTCCACACTGATGCACTAGTAGCGAAAACATGAGATAAATCTTTGCGACACAGAATATCCTGCTATCTTATTTCAAATACGCCTCCAGGGTATAGTGTACGAGTGCCTGTCTGGAGAGACTCGATTGCGTCATGCCAAACGACGTTAAAAGAGTGAATGAATTTAGTTTTACGCCGTTTTAGCAATATTCCAGCAATATCATACGTGAAATGGACTTCACACAGTGTACCCATATGGGGAATCGAACCCGGGTCTTCAGTGTATAAACCGCGCTTTAACCACTAGGCTACCCCACCGTCTCACGTTATAAGATAATACCTATACCTCGGCAGTATGGTGGGCAAAACAATGACTTGCCAGCTAGGTGTCAGTGTCTGACTAGGGTGTCCATGTTAAACTGTGTCATGGTATCTCAGTGGAACGCACACACAAACACACACAGACTCAAAAATAGTCTTTTATCATTAGCAAGCGAAACATGAGCATGACTGATTCTGGAAAAAGAACTTGTATCCGTTACTTTATGTTGTTTTGCAAAAGAAAAACCGGGCTTTACGACACAGCTGCAGAACAAAGGATAAACAAAAGGCTGTCGAAGTTTATTTGAATGAATATTCATGAAATCTTTCTTTGACAATCGATTTGTGGTGTAAGTAATGTAGGTAAAAATCAAAGGTCAGGCAAATGTGAATTCGATCGAATTGACCGTACCTAGTCATAAAGCAGAAATACATTTTCAGTTATGAAACTTTTAGCTAAAACAACCAGTCTTTTCCTCTATGGCACAATTTGAACTCTTGAACAAATACAAAACCGGCATTCGAGTTGTTGATATGTCAGAATGGCTCCGCATATATTGTCTTGTTCCTTAGAGCAAGTTAGGTAACAAGAGCGGTGCCCGTTACAAGTGATTACTCCAGACAACTGGCTATCATATTGTATATATTTGATTAGCTTGAACAAATGTCAAATGTTTGGCGAAATACTTTTCAGAGCGTAATGATCATATCTTATATAAACTTGTTAAAAGGATTGGAGCATTAAGTGCACATTTATTGGTTTTAACATCGGATTGAATTTTCAGGAAATCGTTTTCACTGCTTGAATGCTGTTAGTGAACAGTAATTGTAGAATAAGGTGCGGGTGGGTATACTGCATACAATATATTATATTATTTTATGAACAGATGTGCTGGAACGCAATGATGTCTCATGACATTTCCGTAACAACTACATCTTGGTTATCATGTCTGAGACATGAAACATTATTTCTTGTGATGTCCAATTAAGCTCGATTTGTTTAACGAGTATTCTGCTATGATATGCCATTGTGATTGTGGTATTGCATAATGAGAAAATCATACTGTGTTAACTGCAGCAAATTATACATCACAGTAGATTCGGCACGTGAATGTACAAGATGTCATTTTGGAAACAAAATTACACACTAATAAATTGCTCCACGATCTTTTGTTTTGTTCATTCATTCAATACAAATATGTTTGATTGAACGATGCTATGTTTGTCACGTTTACTGGTATAGTGCACGGCTACACTTGTTGTAGCTTTATACAATAATGTTATAAGACTGCCCGAAACTGTCATGGAAAGGAACATACAAGGTGACAATCATGTGCAAATTGTGACAATCATGTGCAAATTGTTACAATCATGTGCAAATATGGCACAATATGGCACAATACCGAAACTGAATGTTTTAAATCGCAGTATCGTAGTTGCACGTAATTTCTGCGTACATCAGAGCACCATATCCCGTTATGGGATGAGTATGTCCGTTTCAGTTCAACCTAAGATCATCCGTGAAGTTGTCGAATCACTACCGGGTCTTTCATCTGGGTCATCGAAATTCTACTGCCACCGAGGCTGTAGGGCGTGTGGCTGGTCTGAGGAGGATATGGGACAAAACAACCAGGGAATGTCTTTGACAGGTGGAATTAATCGCAGTCTCAGTCTCGTCACAGTCCCAGTCTCGATCTCAGTCACATCTCAGTCTAAATCTCCTTACAGTCTCAGTCTTAAACACAATCTCAGCCTCATAACAGTCCCACTTTCAATGTCAGCCTCACCCAAGTCCCAGTCCAAGTCTCAGTCTTAACCTCACCACACTCCCAGTCTAAGCCTTGTCACAGCCCCAGTCCCAACCTTGCATCAGTCTCAGTCTCATCGCAGTCTCAGTCTCTGCTTTGTCACAGTCTCTGCTTTGTCACAGTCTCAAACTCGTCTCAGTCCTAGTCTCAACCTTGCATCTTTCCCAGTCTCAGCCTCATAACAGTCTCAGTCTCAGCTTTGTCACAGTCTCAAACTCGTCTCAGTCCTTGTCCCAGCCTCGTACCCGTCCCAGTCTCAGCCTTGTCCCAGTCCCAGTTTCAGCCTTGCCACAGTCTCAGCCTCGTCACAATCCCAGTGTCAGCGTCGTCACAGTCCCAGTCTCAGGCTCGTCACAGTCTCAGCCTCGTCACAGTCCTCATCAGTGTCCCAGTCATATTCTAGTCACACTGCTACCCTTATGTTCAGTCACAAGTTCAGTCTTCGTCGTTGCTCTTGTCTCCGTCTTCCCGTCACAGCCTCGTCCTACGACCGTCAGAAAGAACATCTGTCTCAACGTCATTTTACACAACAGTAAGTATGATTAAATCCATTCCTGTCTTTGATTACAGGTAACTTTACCTGCCTGTCTGTCGACAAAAGTGGAATCTGTATATAAGCAGTCTCAGTGCGAATACAATGCTGAAGAAAGGTGCCAATAACATTATTGTAGTTTACCGCCTCTTGTTTTCGTCTTATATGTCACAGCAACTGATAACGTAGGCTAAGGGACTTTAAAGATCGAATACACGCCATTAGGACTTAACGAATCCGTGAATGGATTGGTATATTGGCAATATTGTGACTGACTACAGGAACGACAAGAAGAATGTTCATGTTCTTTGCCTCATGTTTCAACGCCGTCGTTGCTTGACGTCTTGCTGAGGCAGACTGGTGATAGATTAACACACTGTTTGAGAGGCATTCTAGAAGTTGTAAGTAATATGAATGGCAAGTCTTTATGGATGATCAACGTTTCGGGATAGATACTTATACCGTTTTTGGGGCGGTGGGGTAGCCTAGTGGTTAAGGCGTTCGCTCGTCACGCCGAAAACCCGGGTTCGATTCCCCACATGGGCACTATGTGTTAAGTCCATTTCTGGTGTCCCCCGCCGTGATATTGCTGGAATATTGCTAAAAGCGGCAAAAAGCTAAACTCACTCACTCACTCACTTATACCGTTTTCAAGCATCTCTCATGTGGTGGTGTGTGGCCCTGTGCATGGAAGTTAAGCAACGTTGGGCGCGGATGGGTGACGGTATTTGGCAGCTTGACTTCTGAGAGTTTTTAGGATTTCAGTCCTGCCCCACAACGAAGCACATGGCACCTCCCCTTAGGCAGGTGAGTCCGTTCAAAACTGAGTCCGTTCACCTAGCAGAAAATGGGTAACCAGTGGGATAAGTCATGTGACTATAACCTTCTAGCGCCTAACAGGCAACTTGGTTTATCCGGGGAAATAATAAACTCTGTCAAAAAAGAAACGCAACCCCTGTATTTTAGAGATTTTGATCTGAAGTTTTAGGACGACACGGCATTTTTATTATTTAAGACAGAAGTCTGAAATTTGGCAGAATAATAACCCAGATGGGCATGTTTAAAATTGTCATTTCAAAAGTCATCTCACAGACACCAGTTTGTCACCAGGGGGGCGTCTTTCTCAGTATCTCGTATGAGCACCACGCGCTGCAATCACTGCACGGCATCTCCTTGGACAAGAACGGATAAGACGCCGGATTCTTTCCTGGGGAATGGCTCTCCACTCCTCCTGCAGTGCAACGGCGAGCTGTTGCAGCGTCTGTGGCGGCGGCTGACGTTGACGTACGCGTCGATCCAGAGTATCCCACAGGTGTTCAATAGGGTTGAGGTCTGGTGATTTAGAGGGTCATGGCAAGACATTGACGTTGGAATTCTGCAGAAAGTTCATTGTTGCACGTGCAGTATGAGGCCGGGCGTTGTCCCGTTGAAAAATCTGTGTCTGTTGGTCAATAATCGGGAGAAGGTGAAGCTCTAACACGTGGTTGATGTAACGTTGGGCTGTCAGGTTCCCTGGAACGATCACCAAGTCTGATTTCTGGTTGTATGAGATGGTTCCCCAAACCATGACGCTTTCTCCGCCAAATCTGTCCACCTGTCGGACGCAGATGGGCGCAAAACGTTTATGACGTCTCCTATACAGACGCTGTCTTCCGTCGTGACGTTGCAAAAGAAAACGTGATTCATCAGAAAACCAGATTCGCCTCCAGTTTTGTAAAGTCCGTATCCTTACGTTGTTGCACCACCTGAGTCGTCGGCGTCGATGTAGGGGGCGTAGTACAGGTCCAACAACTGGTCTACAGGCACGTAAACCCGCTTCTTTCAGACGGTTCCTAATCGTTTGAGCTGACACTCTCCTCAAACCTGGTATTTGTGTTGCACTCACGGTTGGTAGGGCATGCCGATTACGCAGGTGATGGACCCGGATGTACCGATCTTGAAGGGGGGTCGTGATTCTTGGCCTTCCACTTCTCGGGCGATCGTTGGTCAAATTGAAGTTGTTGTAGCGGCTCCAAAGTCGGGATATCGTTGTTTTGTGAACATTTAGGTGCCGTGCAACAGTTCCAAAACTTTCTCCGGCTTGAACACGACCAATGGCGATATTTCGGTCGGCAGCACTCAATCGTGGCATTTTTAACACAGCTTTTCGGCGACAAATGAATGAATATAATACGGAAGCACATGGGCTTTTATACACCCCTACATTAACTGCCATTTTCATGATTTGCATGTGTTTTTTTTGTGCGAAGTCACCATGAGGGTCATTTCATGCGTTGTGACGGAATAAGCAATAAAATACACTTATGCGTACAAATGCAGTTGTTTGGATGGTAATCTTCATTAATTACGTGTATCATTTCAATACATTCGAATAAAATTTAGTTTGGAAGCAATAACTTCATTCAAACGAATTTTTCATATCTGAGGACAGGGGTTGCGTTTCTTTTTTGACAGAGTTTATGTTATGCGCTTTGAGCATACCTTCATGGCGTGGAGAACAATATAAATGTCATTATTATTATCTGTACCGAAACGTCGCTATTGCACAATGAAGAAGTTGATAATCCATAAAGACTTGTCATTCCTAACATTCATTAACACAGAAAGGTCCTAAAAGCCTCGGTTACTTCGTTACTGGTCAATGCTCGCATGATAGAAGGCGTCGGAATGAAGAATGAAGAGTTATGTCACTTTGTAGAGACAGGCTCTGCATTATCGCCCCGGTAACGTATTCTCTACCCTATCAGGTATGTTTCTGAGGCGGGGCGGTGGGGTAGCCTAGTGGTTAAAGCGTTGGCTCGTCACGCCGAAAACCGGGTTCGATTCCCCATATGGGCACAATGTGTTAAGCCCATTTCTGGTGTCCCCCGCCGTGATATTACTGGAATATTGCTAAAAGCGGCGTAAAACTAAACTCAGTCTGTCAGTCGGTGTTTCTGAGGCTAGTGGTAGTTTGCTTGTTCCTTCCACAGCATGCAGCCACACAGCATGCAGCCACACCATCATCAAATACTGTAACTCTATCAACACTTTCTATTTTTATATCACTCTATTCACTATTGCAATGATATAGTGTTAAAGCTCTCAATATATCTTACCCGTGAAGATCCGGGTTAGAATTAATCTTCATGTTCCATGCTTGTCGTAAGACTAACGGGATCGGGTGGTCAGGCTCGCTGACTTGGTTGACACATGTCATTGTCTCCCAATTGCACAGATCGATGTTCATGCTGTTGATCATTGGTGTGGCGTAAACCTAAATTCTCTCACTACCTCCCTTTATATATCTGTTCTAATTTTGAAGTATATAATAGCATACCGTCAACTAGTTCATTTGTTATAATTAGTGTTGGGAATTAGTTAAAATCTTATAATTGATGATTGGTTCATTACATCCGATCAATCATCGAAAATAGTTGGTTAGCGTTATTTATCAAATTGTCTTGGTTATATTTGTTAATGCACACAAAATAAAGAAAAAAACATGTAGTTCTTTCGGTAGTTTTGGCAAATTTCGTGTCTTTAAAGGATAACTAATATGTTAGGAACATAAATTTCCTGGAGTCTTTAAGATAAATTTTAACCATGACTTGGAACGAGCTTGTAGTGCTTATGAAACGCAACAAACAAAACAACCTTGTGATAAATATTGTCAATGCAAACAAGTGTTCCAAAATTGTTTGTGTTCGATTATAACAAAGTGTGATCGATTGCTTGGTCGTTTAGTCATTACGACCAATCTTCGATTATTTCAATCAATTGGACCACCACTAGTTATAATATGTTTTGGCAGTTTGTACTTTCGTTGACAAACTGAAACTTGTGATGATCAGTCAGCCATTTCGTATTAGAGCGCAATGTCATGTTGAACACGAGTACCATGCGTGGAATATGTGTATGAGACTGTATTAGTTTTGTAAGTCAGACATTTCTGAATCAGGGAATATAAATCTTATCCCAATCCTTTCAGAAATGATATGATTGGCCCAAACACCCATGCATCCTTCGACTGACCGGTCATAATTGGCTCAGAGTCGATCGTAAGCAGGTCAGATCGCTCAGGCATAGAGGTATCCTTTCTGAGAGAATGGTTTAATAAGATACCACATTGGAATTTGGAAGAAGCTTCCTAAACAATGAGCTTAGATAAACAAAGAATCGTAATCGCGGCAAATCTGTTTCTCGAACCAATGGTCACAGGATTCTGGCACATCGAAGGGAGGGAACTCTTCACATTGACTCGTAGACCCTCGGGTTATTTAGTCCCCCGTTTCATATGTGACCAGTGTAAGCAACAGTGCGGGACTTCTTGTCCACAAACGGAGTTCCATCACGGGTCAGTTTTGTGGTCAAAATTTGGGAATCGGTATTCACACATCAAACTAAAGGTATCCTAATCATAATAAACTCCATCAGTCGGCTTAGTGGGGGAGTTTGCTAACTAAAGTGACACTTTGTAAGTATATCCAAGCCATATGTTGATATTCAAACCGATGTGACGTGATTATCACACGAAGCGCAATCCGTTCGTGAACTAGTTTGCGTCCTCAAGACGTGATATGAAGTGATGGAACCCAGTTTAAACCTTCGTCCAGTTCTGACCATGAATTTTGTCAAGAGTTTCAATAGCATAAATTATCAACGTGCATCGTCACAAAATGTCTACTAACGTCGGTCAACAAACGCAAACGCAAACGAAATGTACGAGCATCAACTTATCATCTGAGGTTGTCAACCAATCAGACTTCCCAGAGCAGACGGGGCGATATTGTAGCTTATTGGTTAAAGCCTCCGTGCCCGTGGTCAACTCCCCATATGGGTACAAAGTGTGAAGCCCATTTCTGGTGTCCCCAGCCGTGATATTGCTGGAATATGGCTAAGAGCCACGCGAAACCTACCTCGCTCACTCACTCACTCACTCATTGACCTGGGTTAATAAATATATGGACCGGTTTCAATTTGGAGGCGGTCTGGGTTAATAAATATATCGATCTGAATTTGGAGGCGGTCTGAAGAACATCTGAATTTAGCGAGGGCCGATAGGAATTTTGAATTTGATAAATCTGTTATGGTAAATTCAACACCAAACGAGATTTTAAAACAAGAATAAACTGAAAATGTGAGAGCATTTACAAGCAATGTGCGCCATTCTTGTTCATAGCTTTCTCTCAGTCTAAAATGCTGATATCAATTTATCAACATTATATACATTTTTGCTGTTTCTCCCACATTAAGCCAAGTCCAAAAGAGTAAAGAATATTTATGCCTATTTTTTTTATGCCCAGTTTGTTTTACCATTTACAGAGTTTAAAACATATTATAACATGACTTTACAAATCTAGAATCGGGCATTTTTACCAATATTTAACAGTTTTTTTTATGTACACAAATGTACATTGGATAATTCTCCCCTGATTACATGGTTGACATTTAAAAACCGTTTACAACAACACATATGTACAGCTTCGACTTCTATACATGTATCAACTCCCCATATTTCATCTCCATACAAATACATTCGACTAATTCTGGTGTCAAATATCTTAAAAAATATATCATAGAGTCACTCACTCACTTACCCCCCCCCCCCCCACTCACACACACACCACTCACTCACTCACTCACACAACACCATGCAATACAGTATGTAATCGAGTGATGCACGATATCTAGACCACGCTGAGGGTGAAATTTAGTGGGTTCTGAGGGACAGTACTCACCATCTGCAGCCCATAAGCTGAGGGAGGGCAGCAAACACACTAGGGCGACAAAAACTTGCATTCCAATTACGAATATTCTGAAACAATAAAATGAATCATTCCTTATTGAACGTCAGGTATTTCACATTTTGCAAATACCATATTTATGGGGATATTTACTTCTGTATTTCGACCCCACAGTGTTTTTCTCTCAGACAGCCTTTCTACATCCCCGAACCTCGCCTTATCCTACCGCCTGACTAGTAATGGGCAAAGAACTATATAAAGTGAGGCCTCGTCCAACAGATAAAACGTTTATCTATGAAGGAGCAGGAATTAGCTCTGAAACGTCGTATAAAGAATAAAAAGAAGTTGTTGTGTAATGCTACATATAACATTCATTACAGCCCCGTGAAGCTCTATATGTGTAAGGGGCGGTGGGGTAGCCTAGTGGTTAAAGCGTTCGCTCGTCACGCCGAAGACCCGGGTTCGATTCCCCTCAAGTGTGAAGCCCATTTCAGGTGTCCTCCGCCATGATATTGCTGGAATATTGCTAAAAGCGGCGTAAAACCATATTCACTCACTCACTCACTCTATATGTGTAAGCAACGCCTTCGTTACCACCGGTGCCACCAGTGTTGGCGTGGACTGAGTGATATTGCTTTTAGCAATATTCCAGCAATATCACGGCAGGGGACACTAAAAATGGGATTCACACATTGTACCCATGTTGGGAATCGAACCCAGGTGTTCGGTGTGCTGAGCTAACGCTTTAACCATCAGGCTACCCCACCGCCCTTTACGAGGACATTAGAAGGAACGCCATAACGTCAGAATTGGGAACGTTGAAGACCGACTCACGGTGCTATCAGGTAAATTGAGGCTTGTTTGTTTCAACAGACTGAGATCGCAGACAACCAAATATCATCCAATTTGATAAAACTGCAACATGAAAGACGACAGTAAATATAACTCAGACTGGCAAAAAGAAAAAGACTGGGTCAGTTCAACCCAATGCATATCAATGCTCTCGGTTGAACTGACCCCAGTCAAACACCTAAAAAATCGGCTAATGGCTGCCACAGTGCATAGAGTGCTCAGCTAATGCATATCGCTTGAAAGATTGCAATCGTCCTCGTAGGTAAAAGAATTTCATAGTGACCAACAATCTATAGACCCAATATAGACCCAGACTGATAGTATATCGAACAGAGGCAAAGAGTATGCCAAATTCGACTCGATATAGAAAGAGAGTATACCAAATACAGACAAAACAGATACGATGAGATGTGAGTTTAATTTTACGCCGCATTCAGCAATATTCCAGCTATATGGAGGCAGGACCAAACAATCCAGTGATCAACAGCATGAGCATCGATCTACGCAACTGGGATACGACAACATGTGTCAACCAAGTCATAGGTTACTGAAGACAAATTCTAACCCCGATCTTCACGGGTTTGATCAAATGTAGTTTAGTGGGTGAATAACATTTAAAGTCACATCGGCAATATTTCAGCCATACCGTGACTATGAAAAGTAAAGATTAATAAAAAACAGTCTTTAACGATATAAATCATTCAACAAAGGATACTAAAATAACTACACTATCACAGCTTCAGATTTAAAACTAGCAAGTAACCATAAACGACCCAATGCAGACAGAGTACATCAGATATAGACACACAGAGACAGTATACTCAATTTATACAGGCACAATATAGTCAATACAGCATATCCGATATATACAACGTATATCTAGACAAAGTCTATTAAATATAAATGGAATGTATATCCAATATAGACAAATATGTCCAATATAGACAGACATATAGAATGCGTAGAATGGACCGGCAATGTATATGAACTATAGACAGAGACTATATCCAATACAGACAAAGTATGCCCAATATAGACAGACATATAGAATGCGTAGTATAGACCGGCAATGTATATGAACTATAGACAGAGACTATATCCAATACAGACAAAGTATGTCCAATATAGACAGACATATAGAATGCGTAGTATAGACCGGCAATGTATATGAACTATAGACAGAGACTATATCCAATACAGACAAAGTATGTCCAATATAGACAGACATATAGAATGCGTAGTATAGACCGGCAATGTATATGAACTATAGACAGAGACTATATCCAATACAGACAAAGTATGTCCAATATAGACAGACATATAGAATGCGTAGTATAGACCGGCAATGTATATGAACTATAGACAGAGACTATATCCAATACAGACAAACAGATAACAATCAAGCAAAGATACCCAATATAGACAAAGTACACCCAATACAGACAAAGTACAGTTGAGCACCGTTGTGTCGGACTCGGATAATTCGATATCTCGGTTGTCTCGATATAACATCTCGGTCCCGGCAAAATCCTTCATAATTTATCATTATTCAAGCTCTTTTAACTCGATACGCATGTCTCGATATTTCAGATATCTCGATATAATTTCATGATCATGGTCCCAAAAAGCAAACATATCCAAAATCTATATCCAATATAGACGGACAAAGAACACCCAATATAGACAAAGTTTGTCCACTTTAGACAAAGTACGCCTAATATAGACGAAGTACAGCCAATATAGACAAAGAACACCCAACATAGATGAAATAGACACAATATAGACGAAGTACACCCAATATAGACGAAGTACACCCAATATAGACGAAGTACACCCAATATGGACGAAGTACACACAATACAGACGAAGTACACCCAATATAGACGAAGTACACCCAATATAGACGAAGTACACCCACTATTGACAAGTACACACAGTACAGACAGCTATAGAGTGTACCCACAACAGATTGTGTAATCCCAATAGATAGACCAATGCTATTCCAAATATTTTCTTTGAAAGGTGCTGAAAATATGGTATGCAGACTCTGTTCATATTCTGGAAAATGGCCATATCATAAGATCATACTCGAAGACAGATTAAAGTTATATCAATCCTCCCTTACGTGCTTATTAATGTCCAGCCCTCACGATAGATTGGTAATATCTGAAATAGAACACGAAGTGCGTTGCTAGCCTCTCTCTTTAACTCTGAAACATAACCGATGGCGGGGAACAGATAGCTAATTTGTATGCAGTTATCATGACCACCCATGGGATATTAGATTGGCATCAGTTTGATATTCTCAAAACGAATTACGATACATATTTCATACTCAAAATATCGCCAAACACGTTCCGACGACAGATGATCCATGGTATTCTGTTAACACATGCCATCATCAACATTCCTGTTATACTTCCAAAATGGAGCTAAGTCTGAATGTTTAGATATCATACGTTTCTTTTTGTGCAGGGTATGACGTTTAGGATCTGCCATAAACTGGCACCGCACACTGAACTACAATGAAGTCATGTCGTTCATGATGTTGATGTCAGTGGGAAGTTATCTTGAACAAGAGTGAGTTTAGTTTTATGCCGCTTATAGCAATATTCCAGCAATATCACGGCGGGGGATACCATAAATGAGCTTCACACATTGTACCCATGTGGGGAATCGAACCCGGGTCTTTGGCGTGACGAGCGAACGCTTTAACCACTAAGTTACCTTCGTCAACATGATGACTTATGAGTTGTGATAATGAAAAATAATAGTGAAAAGGAATGTCTATAACTAAAATGTGTGTGCAATGCAGATATCCAAATAGTGAAAAGGTATGTTCCTCTCACCATCATCATCATCATCATCATCATCATCATCATCATCATCATCATCATCATCATCAATACACATCAGTGCGGTTTAACGCTGTCTTGAACTATTCATCCCTCTCGATTGTGGGACGTCATCATATGAGCGAAATATTCTCAAGCACTACGTTAAACCCAATTTCACGTCACCTCACCTCGATTGTGGGATTTCCACTTGGCCGGGGATGTTTTTGTGTTCTCACAGTGATCAGGTGTGTACATGTGTGGCTGAATAGGATTAACTTTGATCAGTTTTATATATTATATCAGACAGATGTTGGACGGTATCCGTGAAGATCTTGGTTAATATCGGTCTTCACCAACCCATGCTTGTCGTAAGAGTCGAATAACGGGATCGGGTGGTCAGGCGTGGTGACTTGGATGACACATGTCATCGTGTCCCAATTGCACAGATCGATGCTCATGATGTCAATCACTGGATTGACTCGAGTATTCACAGGCTGGTAACCTGCTGACTGCACGGTTAAACAACTAACAAACAAAGATGTTGAATGAAAGAGCTGATCATCAATATATACCTCAACAAACATACCTAGAACAAGGACTAATTCTTTTAAAACTTTGTCGGTTTGCATGTTCTTTATTACCATGATTTGGGGCGGTGGGGTAGCCTAATGGTTAAAACGTTGGCTCTTCACGCCGAAGACCCGAGTTCGAATCCCCACATGGGCTCAATGTGTGAAGCCCATTTCTGGTGTCCTTTCGCCGTGATGTTGCTGGAATATTGCTAAAAGCGGCGTAAAACCAAACTCAGTCAGTATTACCATGATTTGTCTGAACGTTGTAATAATTTATATGCTAACAAGCTGCTAACTGAAATCTCGAAATGTGGTTATTGAGTTTACAAGTTACTGAAAGAGGATCTCTTAATTTCCTTCAAGGCAGAGATAATAGGCTTCAATATTATGGAAGATACATTTCTAAATATTTTTATTGGGATGGGAAAACTTGACAGCACAAATTCGAAGAAATAAATACTCAAGAAACATAACACTTTATTTTTATCGTGGCCGTTCCTTCACTTCGATATGATGTTTTAGAACCCTCCTTAGGTACACAGGACCGCCTCCGTGGTGTAGTGGTTAGAGGGTCCCCACGGAGAGCGGAACGTCGCGGGTTCGATCCCCAGCCGCGTCATACCAAAAGACGTTAAAATATGGTACTTGTTGGTCCCTGCCTGGCGCTCGGCATTAATGGGTACAACAAGGACTGGTCGGCTAGGAGTCAGTATAATGTGTCTGAGTGGGATATTCATTCTTCACTGCGGCATGGTATCTCAGTGGGCTAGCACTATAAAACCAGCTTAAGTCTGGGCTAGTACAAGCAGCCGCACATACACACACACGCATGCACGTCGTCATATGAGCGAAATATTCTCAAGTACGACGTTAAACCCAATTTCACCTCACCTCACCTTAGGCACATTGTTATGTAACCTGATTACCGTGATTTCTACTATACTAGGAGCTAACAAGCACTGATCGAGAGTATACACTGAGACACACTATCAGGATGTGATAGCACATGTACCACACGGTTGCGTCCTTCACCTTGGTCACGGATCCACGTGATGCTGTCATGTGACATTCTGAACATCCAATCAGAATGTATATTATTTGTCACTATAAAAATGCCTCATACGAAAACCCTTAGCAAAGTTTGAAACAGTCTCAACATGTACTCCTCTTTACTCTTTCAAGCGAAATTATTTCGAAGGACGGTTGTGCCCTTTGATGACTTTTCGCCTATAAAAACATGAAATTCCAATGAACTACGGACAATATCGATATATCGATAGTGCTGACAAGAGGTTGTCGGCACCTTAACCCTAATTCGTGTTAGGTACATTGAGTGAGATTTACACTATGGTAATGTGCCGAAAATGACTACCGTTAAATCATCCGGATTAATGACCTTCACCTTTAAACTGTACATCTGATTGGTGAGTCAGAAACACACAATTTTCAAACTGAGGTAGAATATAATACATCAAAAGATAGTGAGAGATTTTAGTTTGACGCCGCTTATAGCAATATTCCAGCAACATCACGGTGGGGGACACCAGAAATGGCCTTCACACATTGTACCCATGTGGGGAATCGAACCTGGGTCTTCGGCGTGCCGATCGCTTTAGCTACTAGCCTACTGCCCCCAGGTTAAAATAGTGAGTGAGTGAGTTTAGTTTTACGCCGCTTTTAGCAATATTCCAGCAATATCACGGCGGGGGACATCAGAAATGGGCTTCACACATTGTACCCATGTGGGGAATCGAACCCGGTCTTCGGCGTGACGAGCGAACGCTTTAACCACTGGGCTACCCCACCGCCCCCAGGTTAAAATAGAAATTCTGAAAGTACATATTATCTCCTTAATACGTAGTTGATGACAAGAATATCCTTCATCGAAGGAAACTGGTAGAGAGAACAGTTGTCGAGGTTCCAGCCTGCTCAAACATCATTGTCGTTCGATACATAGCAGGCGATTATGCATTGGATAGCATGCTTGCGAAATTACATTCGTCTATTGATCCCGTTGATTACGTGAGATTTAATTGACTGATGTCTAGTGTGCTTCCTCCAATTACCCGCCAGTGTCCGGCCCTACAATTACATTCGGATCCTGCTGCTATGGCAGACAGGTAACTCAGCTCTGTCCAACACTCTTGAGTGATGAACGATCAACGAATGATGTACGTGAAGGGTGCATAGAGCGTGACTCCGGTACCTGAGGTGAACTCCACTCCGGTTGCACATTACAAGGAACAGTTTCGATTTTGTGTGTTTTATAAAGGAAAATGGTTTGTGAACGTAGGCGATTTAAGTATTCTGGATAAAATACACATTTGACTTATCTATGTAAATAGCAGGACAAAAGTATTTCTACATTGCAAGAAAAATCCACGAAATGCAAAGTCTATTGTACTGATCGACTTTATCATTAGCACGCAATCACCATCTATTAGAGATTATACAGGGTGTTGGGGAAATGGGGAGAAATGTCAATGTGATAGACCTCTAGACCTGCATCAATTCGTGTTTTCCTCGAGCATCAATGTGACACGTCGTACGGCGTTAAACTGAACTCACACACTGATACACAGTCACTTTCTACAGGGACAGCCACATCTTGTGTCGACATCTCTGTTAATGTATTGATCAGCCCGTAAATGTATTGATCTATCAATAATGGTGGTGATCGCAAACATTGTGATACATGCATGCATACACATGCATTTGTGTATTGTGATATATGCCGGGAGTGACAGAGGTTTGAGTACAACAGTCACAAACACGTTGGACAGACACATCATGTATGTCATTGTGATGCATGCATGCATACACATGCATAATATGTACCTGTGATATTTGATATACAAAAATTTCAAGTAATTAGATTGTACCATCTAAAGAAAGTTTGTTAAGCAGAACAGACCAGTATAATACGTTCTCATGATACATTCGTTTCAAAGACAAAACCAAATATTCAAGTATGTTACAAACGGAGAATGTCTACGCTTTCAAAGGTAATATCGCTGCTAACAAATGCAAATATGTTAGAGGAATGTGTGCACCCATCCACCATATCAATGTCTTTGAGAACTATCATTAGGTAAATCATGATACAGACCTGTTGTCGACGAAATTCGCCCAAGGGTTTAATCAGTTTCAATTCAGAATTGTTCCATATCAGTCTACCGTCTTAAATAACAGTACTCCAACTGACATGATCAAATTCCCAATCCCCTGTCTGCCCACCACAATTTGTAATATTTCTTATATGGGTACACAGAAATATCACAGAAATATCACTCCTACAGGGTTTGTACAACAATACTGAGTATGTTGTAAGCTATTAATGCCTCGGAAAGATTTATAAAGTTAACATGCAACAGTGACGCGATTGACAAACATCCACTTGCTCAAAGTTAGGCTAACATGTCTTGAATAACCTATAACTTATCATTCAATGCGATTAAAGAAATATAATCTATCTTATTCCGTAGATTGAACCGAATTGTTATTTTTCGACGCCCACAAAATATGCAAAATATA
This sequence comes from Haliotis rubra, assembly GCF_003918875.1. Classification (NCBI taxonomy): domain Eukaryota; kingdom Metazoa; phylum Mollusca; class Gastropoda; order Lepetellida; family Haliotidae; genus Haliotis; species Haliotis rubra. Next base: position 817,869 of record NW_025767490.1, on the reverse strand, counting down.
AAACCCAAAACAAATCTGCTCTTGGGAGTAGGTTTTCAAACCTTCTCATGTGTTTCCTATAATCGTTGCTAATGAAATCCTCTGTTGGCTACACAAAACAAATATATTTCCAACTACACCCGAAGAACTACATCCATCTCAAGTCGACTGTCAAAAGAAAGGAGATTCCGTGCCTCCAAACACTTAAAATTTGAAAATATTTTCGTTCAATACATAGATCTTCATTCACCCAAATAGGTTCCATAGATCGTGACATTTAAATGAAAGGGTTGATCATGACCTTTGTTCTACACTACAGACAGCATCCTGATTGCATAAACGAAAACCAACAGGCGTTGGGCAGTATGTCTTATGAAATTATACGAGGAAAGCGTTTTGGTATTTTATCTCAGACTGAAATGTGTTTTGTCAAAAAAGTTCAGAAATGTCAGAAGAGTGCATTAACATGGTTATCGATACCTTGAGTTGGTCACGGAAATGTCGGGACAACCAAGAAGAGCTGAATGTGAAATTTATACCGCGGACTCTTGGGAAGCAAATGCACGTAGCACCTTTGTCATCATCGATTGTTGAAAAATCGTATCACCACATTTCTTTGGTTTAATCTAAAATGAATTTTAATGGAAACATTTGTTTGATACGTTTGCCTTTTAAAACAAATTGTAACTACTATTTAGATTTTCTTTCCCCCAGTTATCATGTTTACATGACTACTCCTTGCTTTAATTCCGCTTTCATCTTCATTATAAGATTGTTTTTATTCATGAATTTAGTAGAAAACACGCTCTAACTCTATTTTCTTTTATTAGCTTTTTAAAGCACACGAGAGGAATGGCAGGTTGGTATATGAATCAGATTGCAATAAATCTCAAGTACTTCTTAATTCTACTATTATAAGGGGGCGGTGGGGTAGCCTAGTGGTTAAAGCGTTCGCTCGTCACGCCGAAGACCCGGGTTCGATTCCCCACATGGGTACAATGTGTGAAGCCCATTTCTGGTGTCCCCCGCCGTGATATTGCTGGAATATTGCTAATAGCCGCGTTAAACCATACTCACTCACCACTATTATACACCAGTGTTCCTTTTCCCGCCGTGTCATTTGCTATTTTCTGCTTCTTTTAGCATCTACAATACCCAAATACGATATACGCATACCAACCTCGTTTCGAATGGGATGCGTGCATTCGTACGTTAGTGCCTGAAAGGAATGCATGCACGCGTACGTTATTCCTGAATGGGGTGTAGGCATAGGCATATTAGATCGTGATGGAAGGGACCCGTGAAGATCCGGGTTAGAATTGATCTTCCGCAACCCATGCTTGTCGTAAGAGGCGACTAACGGGATCGGGTGGTCAGGAATGGTTGACACAAGGCATCGTATTCCATTTGCATACATCGATGCTCATGCTGCTGATCACTGGATTGTCTGGTCCAGACTCGATTATGTAGCCATGTAGCTGGAATATTGCTGAGTGCTGCGTAACACGACCAACCGACCAACCAACCAACCAACCAGTACCGCACGTACACATAACCAACGGTATATCAGAAGTTCAACCAGATTTCGATGTGTTATGAACTGCTGTAGAGACCTCTAAGTGAATGACAACATTGTTATTGTGGTAAACCTTCCTGATGAATGATTTTCGGGATTAAATATATGTGTAATTAGTAATACACATCCAATATGTAGTGCTATTCGTAGGGCAGCACATGCTCGTCGGTGTCCCGAACACCCGGTGTTATCAGTGGATTTCTCAGATATATTCCTGGAATCTTCACCGCTAATTAATCTTTTACGAGACATGAGACACAAGCCAATCTAAAATGGTAGATCCCTCACACTGACGTGATGTATTTAGGGGGTGAAGTGCCTGGATTGAAAGTACCTTCAACAACAGTATTCGTATCATTCAGTGTAAGACACGTGACTCTTGATGGAATGCATGCAAACGTACGCTGTTCATGAATGGGAAAGATGCATACGTTTGTTAGGTCTTGATGGAATACACGCATGTATGTTTTTCCTGAATTAGAAACATGCACAAGTACGCCAGTTTCTGAATAAGCAGCATACGTGCGTGAGGTAATAGATATGATTATGACACACAGATTGTAATGTATATCTGTAGAAACAGATTCCGTAGGGCATAAATGGCAAAAAGATCGGTGACAATGGTACGAATGGATCATAGAACATTAGTGACGACACCGGGTGTCCTCGTGGGAAGTAGGTCCAGCGCTACCGATAGCATTCGCCACTGGTATAATTTGAATAGAAAATATATGTTTGTTGCCTGACACCTGATGTTTTTGTGTGGAGAGAGAGAGAGAGAGAGAGAGAGAGAGAGAGAGAGAGAGAGAGAGAGAGAGAGAGAGAGAGAGAGAGAGAGAGAGAGAGAGAGAGAGAGAGAGAGTAAGAGTATGGATGAGAGAGGGACAGACAGAGTATGCAGGAATGAAAGGGTGGGGTTTTAAGCGAAAGAGAGAGAGGGAGTCTATTTATTGTCATAGTCGATCATTATATTTATATGGAGGATAACAGACTGACCCTGACTAATCTCTATGGTCCTCATAATGGTGCCCTAAATTTTACATTACAAATGCCCAAATCTTATCAGCCCCTTTGACTTTTTTATTTTATACAACGCCGGTCATCTTAATGTGTGAGGAGGTTCTGAATCGGAGTAAGCGATCACTCTACACCACAAGCTGGGAGGATGATGGAGTGACAATTACTGCATATATTACAGTTTGCTGTCGCGATTGACTGATGACTGTGTACGTTGTTGACAGCTATTTATCACATGGTCCACATACACACGCAAGTTCTCCTGTCATTACAGGTATCACAAACAATATCTCCGGGCAGAGCACATGCACATGTATGAATAATTGATTATTTGTGTTTGGTATAAAAACCCACCAGCGTCAAAGCTTAACGCGTTTGCAGCAACAGTTGAATTCAGTAGTGTTACGTCAGAATACAAACCCATATGAATTATGCAACGTTTTGAAGAAATAAAATATATTTCAATGATCCGCCGTCAGATATGCTATGGTATCTCCTGATCATGTCGGTGGGTCCGTGTTCGCACGTGTCTGCGCCCAACACGCAACACCCTGACGTGTTTTAACAAGATGCCCAACACTTGGACGGCCTCATGCATATGTGCATATGGTTGAGCATCAGCGTTGGTGAGTAATAGCGAATTACAAGCAAGGGCATCTGCAAGTCTCTGAAACTCTTTTCAGTGAGATTGTCAACATCGCTGGAGCATTAGTTATATAACGGTTGGTCAAGGTGATGTGGATGGTAAACCCCAGAGTGACATCACCTAGGTGATGCCCAGGAACACGGAATGATATTAACTTTGACTGACAATATAAACTAGGCCCACCTATGGTAGTTTTTTTGCAGCGCCGACGATACGCAAATTTGCCGAGACAATATCGTCGCCTCAGACGAAACGGCCAGATCTGACCCCTGAAGGTCACGACCTTATTCATTGTCTAGGATATTTCGGGAACACCTGGTGTCAGTACAATCCTGCTTTGTCTTTTGACATATGATTGACATCACACAAATAATGGGCGAGTGGATGCTTAGCGGTTTATCATTATTCAACATTATTTCAGTTTAACTTGTGGAAGTACCCCAAAGATTCGCGTCAAGGTTCTTCAATGATGAAACTCTTAAGAGTTCAGCGCCGACTGACCATGCACATCAAATAGGACGGTATATCCTAATTCTGCACAGCGAATTGTGGCCATATTTTCTTCTCAACATGGAGGTAAAGAGTGAGTGAGTGATTAGGAGTTCTATTTGAAAAGTATTTCCGATATTTGACGACGTCTCAACATCACTCGTTGAACCACGAGTACAAGTACGGTGTGAACAGAATCAATTATAAGAACCAGCTTGTATCCCAGATTCGAACCCAAGGCAGCGGATCCTGGCAAGTACACGGGAGTTAACTCTGCACACGAATTTTGTCTCCCTTGCCACAGTTTCAAACGTCCCCGACAGCTCAACCCTTCCCAACAATGAAGACGAATACACGCAACACTTTCGAGATATCGACGCGGCAATATATTCATACTCTATCATGTGTATCCCAAGGGTTAGGTATATATAAATAATATTTAAGGGAATGAAATAAATGGTTTTACATTATTAACACGCACTCAGTAGAAACATGACAGAAATGAATGACAAAAGTTTATTGAAACCTAACAAATAAGAAAGTTAAAGGGGGGAAATTTATGGATGTGAACTTCTGAATTCACCTGATGAAGGAGTAAGAATAAACTCTGAAACGTCTTGTTCCTCTTGCAATAGAAGGTACCACCCACAAACCCCCCTCTTTACTTTTACCATATCTACATGCCATTCAAAGACTTACTGAAACATGTTGCACCTTTTCCTGCTTCAGAATCATGTTGTTAATTGAATAAATAGAACCGTTTCTTGCAAATGATTGAAAGACCACTGCCAGAATTTACCATTAAGTATATTTCATGTTGAGGATGATGATTATGATGATGATGACAACGGTTTGCTGAAATATGATATTCGTTTCGAGTTATACATATTTCAAAGCATTGCAAAGCTAACCTTTGAAATAACATGTATTGAAATATGTTACCCCTCTTAATTGTTACCATATGCTTTCGTGTTTGACACATGACTTGTAACTCCTTAGTGGTGTAGTGGTTAGAGCGTCCGCCCGGAGAGCGGAAGGTCGCGGGTTCGATCCCCGACCGCGTCATACCAAAAGACGTTAAAATATGGTACTTGTTGGTCCCTTCCTGGCGCTCGTCATTAATGGGTACATCAAGGACTGGTCGGCTCGAAGTCAGTATAATGTGTCTGAGTGGGGTATTCATGCTTCACTGCGGCATGGTATCTCAGTGAGCTAGCACTATAAAACCAGCTTCAGTCTGGGCTAGTACAAGCAGCCGCACATACACATACACACGCATGCACGTCGTCATATGAGCGAAATATTCTCAAGCATGACGTTAAACCCAATTTCACCTCACCTCACACATGACTTGTCTTGGCGTGTGTTTGTGACGCGGGACAGCAAAGCCGTTTACCCGACATAATGTTTGCTAACGCCCATATTTGATAATGATTCAGAGACCCGTGCCCATGATACTGTCCGAATCGTTTGCATTTTAGCAGACGTTTCTTCTATTTATTGGGGCGGTGGGTAAGCCTGGTCACGCCGAAGACCCGAATATTCCCCACGAGGATACAACGTGTGAAGCTCATTTCTGATGTCCCACCGCCGTGATATTGCTGGAATATTACTAAAAGTGGCGTAAAACTAATCTCACTCACTATGGAAATTATTCTTTTCTTATAGTACTATTATTATTATAAATTATTATAAACCTTTTAAAGGAGGCTATAGATGTGGAGCGTTTAACATTTACGTTAATATTTCTGTAGGCTGTTTTGTCTTGATGATCAGGACATTTATTATCATCTGTTCTATCATCAACATCATCAGCACCATAATCATCATCATTCGTCAAACATTTGTGAAAAGTAAAACGTTAACCACATATTTTATCGCATGTAAAATGATAAAATATGAACTAAAATGAAAACTAGTATATATGCACGGAACTATGGCTACCATATTGCTATAAGGGCTTAAAACAATGCGGGGCGGTGGGGTAGCCTAGTGGTTAAAGCGTTGGCTCGTCACGCCGAAGACCCGGGTTCGATTCCCCACATGGGTACAATGTGTTAAGCCCATTTCTGGTGTTCCCCGCCGCGATATTGCTGGAATATTGCTAAAAGCGGCGTAAAACCAAACTCAGTCAGTCCAGTTCGATTCCCCACATGGGTACAATGTGTGAAGCCCATTTCTGGTGTCCCCCGCCGCGATGTTGCTGGAATATTGCTCAATGCGGCGTAAAACCAAACTCAGTCAGTCAGTCAGTTAAAACAATGCCCACTCAATGTCTCACACACTAAGCGCAGAAAAATGACGACTGTACTCGTCCGATCCATTAATATTTTATTTCGTGTTTTTGGTTCCTTTGAACGGAAAATAATTATTTTTTATGAAATATGGACGTATCCTTTAGATTAATATGAAACGTTTATTAAGATGCAGCGTGCGGGAAAGAAGTATTGACAAAATCAATGTTTCCTAGCTATCAATTAAAAGAAGCAAGAACTATTCTGATTTTATCAGATGTCCTGAAGAACAGATTAATGTAGATATGTGCGTCTCGAGTATCAAGCACTAATAATCGCTACTCGTGTTGAGTCGTATGATTAAACGCTCGTGTATTGTTTGTAATCAGTGCCTTGGGAGAAACACTAACATGACCACCCCTGGGTGTTTGTTTCAATACTAATTATTTTTCCACATACTAACCATTCTCAACTGCCTTTTAAGGTTTTTATGAACTTAATTAGGATTTTACGAACGTAATGTTTGTAAATGGATATTCCCAAGTCGTTAAAGATTGAATAGGTATTGGTTGACATGGACATTAAATTCTCTGCATCTGATATTTTGACACAAGATGGGATTTCACAGCAACAAGATGTGTAGATTCAAGAAATCATTCTCTATATCTATTAATTACTTATATATATATTATACAAGACACATCTACACCTTACTGGCAGTATAAGTAATATATATAAGAGTTAACTGAGGAGGAAACGAGCTCAAACCGCGCATCAGTGCTATCATTGTCCTAATGAAGACATATCCATTCCTCTTTTGAACTGGATTCCAATAATCCATAAGAATCATTACACAAGTTAGACAAAAGTCTCTGTTTAAAAGATTAACCATAATCTTTGATAAGAACAAGGAAGTTATAAAAGACAGGGGAATACAAAATACAAATAAATCAATGGATACAACTCTCTACGGGTTTGCTGGAATCCAAAACATTGTATGATTAAACTTTCAACAAAATTGTTTGTATCAACACTACACCACATGACAAAAGTTACTAAAAATTGGAAACCATACATATAGATAAAAGATTCGGGTTATTTTGTCAAAAATGAAAGCAAAGCCAACTGAGGTTTACTAAGAAAACAACATGTGAAAAACTGGGCGTCCTCACTGATTCCATCTGTGGGAACCTCTAGGATAACATCTACATAGGTACTTAATGTGCCAGTTTCCTGTTTGTCCGTGAATAGGAAGTTCTTCTCAGGTTAACAAGTAAAGTTGGCCAGAACCTTTAACTTAAACTCAAGGCACTGTGGGGATCTGTTTTCGTTTTGTCGATAATGTTCAAACAATAAATTCATGGTCACTGATTCACCCACTTGAGCTAGAAATATAAACAGAGCACTGACACGACCGGTTCTGTCTCACATAAGATCTGACGTATGAATATTCAGAGTGACAAACCACCCTCCACAAGACCATAACCAGAGGGATGATTTCAACTTTCAATGAGTTAAGTTTCCTTCATGTTGAACACTTGTCCAGTAGTTTCAGCCATTCGTAGCTACATTTCACGTTTGAGTTACATCAATCAAGATGTCAAATATTGTTTTCGCATGATTTATTCATAAGTTGTTTGATAAAGGCGAGGATACTGAAGGTATAGATGTAGCTTTCAATATCTGGTCCATACGTCACGGACATGCTGTTGTCGCTTTAGTTATCAATATGATGAATGCATCATGGTTGGCGGTTTTCAATGATTCTGTATCTCAACTAAAGAAACAAATATATATACAACACAATTGGGGAATACTCTAGTCGTATAAAGGTGGTGGGACAACTGTCTTGTCTGAAGAAGACAAATCCACATTCTACTCAGATTATTTGACATGCAATCAAGAAAGTCACCGAAAATGACCACCCGATCAATTTAGTTGATCGGCCCAAGATCGACATCGTAATTTGTCTTAATACATACTACTAAACGGGTGGTATTGTAAGTGATGCGCTATGTGAAAGCCTGACTGTCTGCGGACAAAGTGAAGATATGGAGTACGGGTGACAGTTTGTCGTATTGATGATGTCCTAAAATGCCCTGTCATAAATTGATTGAAATATTGCCTGCATTTTAATTCAGGTGTTGATAAAGAAATTTACTATAGTCTACAAGGTCATGTCTGCATTAACGATTTAGTCAGCATCAACGATTGCGATTAGGTGTCTGACTCTGAGTTTGTGGGTTCGAATCGTTACATCAACGATGGAGACAATGTGAACCTTTTGACACATTTATAAAAATACTGTTCTCGGTGTTTCGCCCTTGGCTTTAAAGATTTGATTGGTATTATCAATAAGAATCCCAATTGAGGATCGTTTACTGAAACCATAATCCTCTTTGGAGGTTCATCTGAACACATTATCGATCGTTACAAGTAAAACGGCACAAAGACATCATCATATGTACATTTGAAGACAACATCGCCAGAAATTGATGACATACCATTGAATAATTCAGAGTGGAGATATTTCACCCACGTGTGAAATATTAAATTCTCACACCCTTTGAAATGTACATGTTATTCACAACATAATCCAAGTCACATCTACCTACCCTTCTTAACATTAAATCTTTAAAGAAATTGCTACATAAAGTCAGGAACTATGCACCTACATTCATACAACAGATCTGTACTTACCTCCTTCCCCTTTCAAAGCTACCGTCTCCCCCAAAGGCTCAAACGAAATGAACGCTAGCCAGTGATGCCGACGATAATAAAGCCTAGATTTGTTCCCCGCGTTTGGTGTCGTGTGTCCCCGCCCTACGAGCTTATAAATGCCAATCGAAATTATCGTAATACTTTCTGGAAAACTTATTAAATCCCTATGTATAGAGACATTTGAAATCCTCTGCGCACTACAATCTGTATCAGATTTCGAAGCTGTTTAATCCCAAATTTCACCATCTCATATCTCAGATCTGCTATGAGGTATACCACGCGGGGTAATATGTATTTGACCGTGGAACTCGTTGAGAAGGAGCTGTATGAGTTCGTGAGTTATAAAGTTAATGTGAACAGGTTGTACTTATATTCCACTTCTTCATGCATGTTTTACACCAATCTAGCAACCGATGTGATAATTATTAAACTGAAACTGACAAACCGCAAGAAAGGAATGATAACTGATATTAGTCTCACGTGGCATCTGGTTCACCTTTGGTATGGCACTGGATGTCTATATTCAATTTTCAACACTATTTATAAATCATAAACTGAACAATATTTGAAACCCGTTCATCACTTTGTGTAACTTAAATTGCTTGTGCATTCCGACGTTGCATAATTTGCATTCTGAACATTCACAATATTGACGATTGAACTTGGCTAGAATTCCCAACTATCAGTCCTTATAGTGAAGATCAACACACTACTGAAAATCATCTAGCTGACGGAAAATTAACTGACAGATTAAAACGACGTAAACTGGATCTGACTTCAGCACTCTCTCCCTCAGTCACAATAATCTCTCCCTCAGTCACAATAATCTTGGGACTGTCGGGCAGCCGAGACGTGAAGGGATTACCACCGCTATATGACAAACGGCAACCCCTTTTCCATGGACATTACAAATCTTTTCTAAACGCACTGTTGATTGCACACTACCTACTACGTCGTGCTCATAGTTGTAATAACATGATTCGAGGTATTTATTTAAATCGGTTGTATTAGGGAGGGTGTTTGAACATTTTTCGCGGAAACGTAATGTTTTATTGCAATGTACATTCTAATAGCACTCGGCTATATGATAACGGTCTGTAATCGATCGAGTCTGGATCAGACAAACCAGTGTTTGACATCATCAGCATCGACCCACGCAATTGGGATATGAATGAAGAAAGTCAACAAGCTTGTCAAGCAGATCCCCTTCATCCACTCTTATGACAAGCATTGGTTCGAACCCAGATTTTCACGTGTCTTAAACTGAATGATTCAAATACTGTTGTTGAAGGTACTTTTAGTCCAGGCACTTCACCCCCTAAATACATCACGTCAGTGTGAGGGATCTACCATTTTAGATTGGCTTGTGTCTCATGTCTCGTAAAAGATTAATTAGCGATGAAGATTCCAGGAATAGATCTGAGAAATCCACTGATAACACCGGGTGTTCGGGACACCGACGAGCATGTGCTTGCTCTATGAATAGCACTACATATTGGATGTGTATTACTAATTACCTGTATATTTAATCCTGAAAATCATTCATCAGGAAGGTTTACCACAATAACAATGTTGTCACTCACTGAGCGGTCTTTACAGCAGTTCATAATACATCGAAATCTGGTATATTGTGAAAACTTCTGATATACCGTTGGTTATGTGTACGTGCGGTATGACTGGTTGGTTGGTTGTTTAACGCCGCACTCAGCAATATTCCAGCTACATGGCGGCGGTCTGTAAATAATAGAGTCTGGACCAGACAATCCAGTGATCGACAGCATGAGCATCGATTGCAAGTGGAATACGATGCCATGTGTCAATAAAGTCGGCAAGCCTGACCATCCGATCCCGTTAGTCGCCTCTTAGACATGCATGGGTTGCTGAAGACCAATTCTAACCCGGATCTTCACGGGTTGAAATTAGTGATACCTATAGATGAGTATGGAGGTAGTTTACTGTATTTATCAAAAATAGATGATATATTATGTCCTTGATAACGGCAGATGCTCGGGAGCAGGTTTCTTCTCTACCTCCTCTGTGTCGTAGTCTAGGACCCCCTAGAGTTAGCTGTCCTTATTATTCTTCGGTAGGATTTGAAATCTAGTATCCTACACCCAAATTTTGCTCAGTTATCAAACACTGAACAGCTACATTCTTCTTGCAAACAGAAAATATTGTTAATTCACTGGCCGCTTCAGTTAGCCGTATGTATCGGCGTAAGCTATCATCCCAATAACTTATTTTACCCCGAGTTCTTTCATATGTGCGATACTCCTTCATGTTTTAATCTTATATTTTATACATTTTATGCACATATTGTCTAGTGTGTCTCATTGGCCATCTGGCCTGGTGTTTGTATTTTCCTATGTTCTTTTACCACTGCCATTTTTGACATGTACATTCACGTGACACATAAATAAACTATTTCGTCTGTCTAACCCGGATCTTAACGGGTAAGGAAAGGCTGTAGCTGCAGGGATGTTTCTCAGTGTAGAGGCTACTGGAAAGTTGAAGTAATTTCTATTGTGGATCGAGTTACGTCACTTAATGTTTTGAGCCCCATCCCAGATTCGAACCCACATTGTGATTTTTTTCGGCTTATCATTATTTTTTCCATTTTTATTACTCGAATATACGTATTTAATTTTAATTTTATGGCAGTCACTTCGGTATGTTGAAATACTAATAAAAACGTTTGAAAGTCTTCGTTGAAAGTTTGTGATTTAAAACTGTAGATACGAGGTATGGCGATCGTTCAAATAGCCACAGGTCATTTCTCGTTAGTTTCTATACTTTTTGATAAATGAGCTTCAAATGAGGATTGTATCTATAATTATTTATTCTGTGAAAATAAAACAATAGCTATAAGGGCCTCTTATACAAACTCTAATTATAACAAGCTATTATTACCAGTTGCTCAAAGGGATGGCTGATTAAATATGGGGACCATTAAATATCATTATAGGACGTTAATGATTTATAGGCCATTTGGGCATGCTGGATGGTGAGTTCTTCACGGATCTTCACGGATCTTCACGGGTTAGGGTATGAGCTAAACGTACAGTGCCATTACTTCCATGACACAGAGGTATACATATCTACATTTTACCAAGACTGGTCTCAATCTGAATCTGAAAGAAACTAAAGTATAAATTTCAAAATGTTATTATATATGCATGATTATACCAAGAATATCCTAAGCAAGATTGCGATGTTATTCATAGGATCTTTTCATTGAAACTAGATGCCTTGAAAAGGATAAGGAAGGAACATATTTGACAGCATGACGTCTCGTATTGACATTCACCTGCGGACGCCTTTCAAGCAAAAGTGTTAAAATTAAACAAAGTTAACTCGACACTTTGGCTATTTAACACATTGTCGCATTGTCGCACTTTAAAAATTATTTTTTTATACCAAAGGGCGGTATTGCTACAACGCAACGCGGCAGTTTTGAAGGTTAAACTATGTCACATTGTCGCTCCATCTAAAATGTGTAAAAAATGGGTTAAAGTGCGCGACACCCCGACGGTGATTAATATATAAATGTCGCATAGTTGGCTGTCGAGCATTTCTATTAATGTCGCGCATGGGTAGTACGTGAATTGATCTACGCTTAGACAGACATAGAAACAATTCTTTTCATACTCCAGTTACTATTGTAAGCTGCAATGCTGGAGCTTGCAGTTTGCTCATCTTCAAATAAAAACAAATGTTTCCTCGTTGCTTTAGAAAATGAAAGGGCGACAAGGCGACCAGTCTTCAACGTGACAATGCCCCTTCTAGGATTCCATAGACAGACAGACATTGATAATGAACAGTTTCATTTTTTATGTGTACTTCTTTTTTAAGGATATCATCATGGCAGATCCCATTTCTTTAATCACTGTCTATGTTAAAACCTCGAATTGCTTAGCTTTTGCAAAATTGCTGCGTGTGCATTTATCACACAATGGCATATTTTGCAAAGAAAAATGAAAATGTTATAGACACAACTAAACTAAACGTACTATTTATAAATGTGCTAGATCCCTGGACTCCTCAGTGCGACAATGAAGACTTCAATTTATCCACCCTTGAAAATGTGTTGCAAAGTTGCGCTTTCGGATTCCTAAGTAATCAATCTCTTTTACCTGTTACAAAATCGAAAAATATTAGACAATGTTTTTATTAGTCTTTCTTTTACTTCAAATCTTAGAGCAACCTATTCATCGACAAACTGTATGTAGACATGCACAGGTACTCAACTGTTATTTACCAAATGAACAGACACTGTTTCTAAGCTTATGAAAATAACGAACGGTTTACACTGGATACCTGTTTTATGACAAATTATTGCTTTCACGCAATACGATGGACATATAACATATTTTTCAGAAGACAAAACTGTGTTTTATATTATGTTACTTTAAAAAGTAAATAATAATAAATAAAAAATACTTACATTCCCTATACACAACAACGTCAGATTTCAAAGAGTTGATGGTCATGAAGGAGGTTTGCTCTTGGACTGGCTGACATGCAATGCCAATGTAATTTGCTTTGAAGGTACACTACAACTTCTTTTTCCTGACGTCGGGTCGAATTCTTATTTTTTAGCAAGACAGTGTCTATTGTTAACAGTTTTTCGAAACCGTACTGATAAGATGACATATCATCTTCTGGATCTATCTTCAGTACATCAAATGGTATTGATTACAACATTGCTTCTATATTATTGTAGAATGGTTCAGATCATGTTGCATTCATTTGCTAAACACACAAAAACAACCACCAGAGCCTAAAGGGACTATATTTGTCTTTGTAATATGCATCGGTAGACGTAAATTGAAGTTTCTAAATCATACAAGCCTCAAGCTCCGAGTTGCCTCCCCTAGGCGGGTCAGGATCATATGATAGTTGAATAACAGTTATCCGCTCTTTCTCTTTGATATACCGTCCTCCTGTGAGGGTACGCAAGTCCCAAAACATTCATGGTAAATTAAGCCTACCGAATGTTTTAAAACGTAGCATCTTTTTTATTTTAAGTTATGGCTAAATGTACCTACAATCACCAACGGCTAAAGGGATGATGTAATATCCGGCTAGGGTCCATGCAGGTAGCAAAAAGTCCCCATGGTCCCAAGCATGGTGATCTACCTTCAGTTACTAGTGATCTCCAGCCCGTGTTTATATTGTATTGTCTGTAGCATCTTACTAATTATGTCCAGTTTTAAAAGTTACATGCTTGTTTTAATTCTCTAACTGTGATGATCATAATATGGCTGAAATATTGCCGATGTGACTATAAATCTTCTTCACTCACTCACTCACTCACTCACTCACTCTGGGTGTTTTTGAAACATGAATATCTCGTGTGGTTGATTTATATTCGTTTAATATTCTTGAACGCTGACGACAAAACAAACTGAATGGTTGTTAAAATGTTAATAATGAAACATCATGACGGTCATCACGTCTCTCTTCTTACCGTGGTGATGAGGCACAAGATATAATTTGGCTTTATATCAAACGGCTTTGAAATAAAAGACTGATCTTATAAGCGATAAAATGTGATTGGACATAACTTGAAATTGAAACTGTCGGGTATTTTCGAATCTATTATACTCAGACATTTTCATAAGTTCTCCGTAAATTTCATTCCTTATGTGTCTCTAATATAAGAAGTGCGGGGCGGTGGGCTAACCTTGTGGTTAAAACGCTCGCTCGTCACGCCAAAGACCCGGGTTCGATTCCCCGCATGGGTACAATATCTGAAGCCCATATCTGGTGTCCCCCGCCGTGATATTGCTGAAGACGGCGTAAGACCATACTCACTCACTATATGAAGCCCATGTTCAAACGAATAACAAAAAAAGCTAAATAACAGTACCTGAAAACTCTATATCATTATAATTGTTTAAACAGCAGCATAGGGCGAAGAAACCGTTATTTTACAATAATAAGTACTAAAAAGCCATCGGTTTAGAACTCAAATTCAGTTTTAGTCCCATTCCGCTTTTTGGCATTAAGACAGCCCAATGGCAATGTTTGTCAATGGTAAGCGACAGACTACATAGGGCACATTTTATGCTAAAATAACTGTATGCAATAATGTTTTTGGGTTTCAACAGATTTTCATCCACTTTAATTCAGAAATGTACCAGATTTCCATCCACTTTAATTCAGAAATGTACCAGATTTCCATCCACTTTAATTCAGAAATGTACCAGATTTCCATCCACTTTAATTCAGAAATGTACCAGATTTCCATCCACTTTAATTCAGAAATGTACCAGATTTCCATCCACTTTAATTCAGAAATGTACCAGATTTCCATCCACTTTAATTCAGAAATATACCAGATTGCGTCCCTTGTTCCGTGTTTAGATTTCCCCCCGATAGATCAACATTGAATTCCTTGATGCTGCCAAGGCTCTGTAATCTACCGAACACATAACAGATGAAGTAACAGATGAAGTCAAGTCTCGACTGTTATAACTCATGTCACATGGTAACAACGCTTGTCAAAAACTCTCGGTAGTTGCCGGTATACGAGTATTTCTAACGGTTTTTCAGATGCTTTTTTCTCTGTGGATTTTTCTTTTAACATACCTGTTTTAATATGCCTCATAAAAGCATTTACATCTCGTTTAATTCCCATACTGGTTGTTTTCCTTCAATTCAGTACTGTACGGAAGTGAGTGAACGCTACAAATATAGTTTGTACCATGGCGGATACGGCCTTCCATACTAGTGTGAACAGTCAGGTTTTGTATGGACACGGCATGTTAACACCATGCATGGACTCCACGTACAAAGCGTCACTCCATCGCAGTGCATGCCCTTTACATTGGAAATTGATTCGCTATACACCGTACATCTCGTCAAATA
The DNA here is from genome assembly GCF_003918875.1 of Haliotis rubra. NCBI lineage: Eukaryota > Metazoa > Mollusca > Gastropoda > Lepetellida > Haliotidae > Haliotis > Haliotis rubra. The sequence goes on along the minus strand of NW_025767490.1, from coordinate 802,334 downwards.
TCATGAATATTTAATCTTTTCGAAAGGACTGCCTCATCATATGGTTTCAGTTGCCGTCCTCGGAAGTTCCTTCGGGACATCATGAACTCTTCAACATGCAGGCAACTACCATTTCATAAATAAAAATACATTTGCTAACATAACCAAGAAATATTCAGTACACTTGTAGGACGAGGAAACATCTCTGTGTATTATTGGTAGCTTAGGTTAGTAAAACTGTAAAGTCTAATTGGGTATTTGAAGATTCATGAACAATTTCAGATTATCGACACAAGTATATGTCGACACAAGTATATGTCGATACATATGAAATTTCCCACTGAGCTTTGGAATCCAAAGAGAAAAAAGGACATGTCTTTCAAACTGCCTCGATTCCAAATCTGACACATCAGTGACTACGAAGAATCCCTATTTTCACTAGAGCTATACGTGTTCGTGTTTGTTTTAATCTTAGCTTCACGGAAGAGGTTTTGTCGTTTTAATAATTCCACTTCCAACTGGTCAACCTTCCCTCTGTGGTCAGCAGCTACACCAATTGGTGTCGATATTTTACAAAGGTTTAATATTGACAAACTTTGTCTTTCTACGACATTCAAAGACGCGTCTCAAATGTTCTTTGATATGGGTTACTGCATGCAAAGCCTTAGAGAGTTTTATTGCAAATAATTCAATTTAATGAAATTCAGTTCAGTTTATGGAAGACACGTCGAGGATATTTCTTTGTACACTTAACGTGTATGTGTATGAGATGGATGGCGCCGAAGGGGTCCCAGCAAACAATTTCACGTTGTCACAACGTTATGCTTTCGCTGAAACGTGAAGAAAGAATCTCAAAGTGAAAGATTCTATAGAAAACTCTATCGTGACACCAAGTTATAAGAAACGTTGTTATAACGTTGTCAGGAGCCCAAAGCATAACGTTACCTCAGCGTAAATGGCAACGTTGTCACTACGTTGTAGCTTAACGCTATAAAATGACGTAATACTAACGTTGTGACAACGTTGTGTCATGACGTTACCAATCTACAACCTTCCAACAAAGTTGTGTCATGACGTTACCAATCTACAACCTTCCAACAAAGTTGTGGCATGACGTTACCAATCTACAACCTTCCCACAACGTTGTGGCATGACGTTACCAATCTACAACCTTCCTACAACGTTGTGTCATGACGTTACCAATCTACAACCTTCCCACAACGTTGTGGCATGACGTTACCAATCTACAACCTTCCCACAACGCTGTGTCATGACGTTACCAATCTACATCCTTCCCATAACGTTGTGGCTTGACGTTATCAATCTACATCCTTCCCACAACGTTGTCAGCTGGGGCATGGTACTCTCACATTATCGCCAACTCTTGGTACCATCACTACAGTGACTCATAAACACATGCTTATGATATACTCGGAATCCTTATCGTACAATTAACTCTGCTTCCTACCGAAATATCTTATGATTATCCTTTGCAAAATTGCTTTCCCGCCTTTATTGAACAGACCCAGACTTTACTTAATGAAATATAGGATTCATCTTCGACAACGACATATACTTTCCTTTGTAAATACGTATTCCATTAATCCTGAAATACAAGTACGTTCGTGCGCCTGGGAATCTACCGAGAAACTACCAAATATTCATTTCTTTGCTCTAAGCCGTAATATTTAGGAAACAAATGCAAAAACTTTAGTTAATGGAGTTGTCGCGGAATGGCATTCATTTGCCTACACTACAGAAGTCTGTTGCCAATACTATCTCAACCCGACGTGGGGAGAAATAAATAAAGTCCTGCTTGTCAGTTTGGTACATTCAATGTTTAGTGTCGCATTAAATGGTCAATCCTAGCGTCAAACGAAACATAAAATGAAGGATATGTACGCTTCAGTAAATCCAAATGAATGATAAATTTTTAAAGATTTTCTAAAACACTTTTTCATGGTTGTTTTTCAATGATGGGCAGAAAAACAGAACCGTATCATTAAACTTATGATCACCGAAACAAAGGTAATCAGAGAATTTGTACCTAATCCCAAACTAGACATAGTCGTGAAGATTAGGATTGATCTTCAGTAAGCCATGCTTGTCGTAAGAGGCGAATAACGGGATCGGGTCACAGATTTGACACAGGTCATCACATCCCAGTTAAGTAGGTCGATGCTCATTGAGCCTCTATTTACATTTATTAATCAGTAAGAATATCTTCTGAAAGAAATATCCTATAGTACTGATTGCAAAGTGGATCGAGCAGCTGAATGAAAAATAATTAAGGTGAAAAAAGAATGGTACCAGAAGATATGAATTAATCAGCTATTTGACATTTGAAAGTGTTTTGATGTACAGGGACAGTCTTATTATGAGAACTTGTCCTTGTTGAAGATCACTTTCGCTTCCTGGGAACTACATTTCCATATTTTTGCATTATGTTTTCATACGTGTTGTGTTAAATATTTTCCTATTTGTCTTACGGTGGTAGTAGAGTTGCATACTGAGATTAACAGGTACATCTGATGTAAAAATACAGGCATTGTTTCTGGATTTGAAATTTATGGAAGAAGCAGGATATTTAACTGTTACTGGGATATATCTAATAGACGTTTGCAACAGCTGAGATATTTATAACAGTAAAATCATCCATGATGGTTGCACAAGTATAACTACAGAAGGAAATACACTAAAGAAACTAAAATGAACTATAGAAAGATAAGGGTTTGATTAAGTTCAACTATTTTGCGAAATACGTTGCAGTAATAGTCCCACAATATGCAGTGCTAGTTGTGAATTAAACCTTTTAAAATCAGTTATTGCAAAAATAGATGTACATGTATAAATAGCGAAGTGTTTAATTACAGGTGTCATAAACGACGCCTTGATCCACGATGACGTTTAATCAAACACCTGTGCAACATAGTTTGTAAAAATCACAAGAATACGTATGTGGTATTCATGTAGAGAATATTCGAGGAAAAACACATTCCAAGTTCCACATAATACCACCTTTTTGCAAATTTGATAATAATTTTTGAAAAGGTTTGGAATTAATCTTACATAATAATTGTGGAAATGGTTGGAATACGCACAACTACTGATGTTGTTCTTCCTCTGGTCGTTCATGTCACTGCTAAACATTTAACACAATCGATGGGGCAAAATTCGTTCAAAATATGAAGAAACTGCTTAAATAAGCGTCTGTAATGCTGCTTCTTTTGAAACCGGGATAACGACCCGAGGTCAGTTACGCTTGTCCTCCTATGTCGAATTTTAAGAACGGCCACTATGGAAAAGTGGACAAATAATTTTTAAGAAATACAACAAAAAAGGTACAAATGAAAAAATGTTGTACTTTTGTACCTTAACATCGAACATTGTAGTCATCAGGTGTAAAACGTAACGCTAACAAAAATGGCTGCGTGATTTCCTTCTCAAAGACCGGCAACAGTTAGGGTGTGGCGGTACTATTTGCTTACAGACTGGAAGGGGTCGCAAGCTGCCACGTTCATTCTGTGAGCACCGTCCACCGTACAGGTTGATTTTCGGGACAGGACTTGGGACTTTCCACCACATTAATCTGTAACTGAAAAAATGTTTAAGTCGTAGGGTGTGTTATAATGCATTGCAGGGCACTAAAAAGCCTATATATGTTGAATGAGGAGAATTTTTATGGATATACAACTTGTTTATTCTGTACAGGCGACGTTTCGACATATATTCTAAGACCGCCTCCGTGGTGTAGTGGTTAGAGCGTCCGCCCGGAGAGCGGAAGGTCGCGGGTTCGATCCCCGACCGCGTCATACCAAAAGACGTTAAAATATGGTACTTGTTGGTCCCTGCCTGGCGCTCGGCATTAATGGGTACAACAAGGACTGGTCGGCTCGGTGTCAGTATAATGTGTCTGAGTGGGGTATTCATGCTTCACTGCGGCATGGTATCTCAGTGGGCTAGCACTATAAAACCAGCTTCAGTCTGGGCTAGTACAAGCAGCCGCACATACACATACACACGCATGCACGTCGTCATATCAGCGAAATATTCTCAAGCACGACGTTAAACCCAATTCCACCACCACCACATATATTCTAATGTCGTTGTCAAGCAAGTGGTACATGGAAAGTAATTTGGGTGATTATAGAATAAAGTACAGAATAAAGAAGTTGAATATCCAAAAATATTGTCCTCATTCTTCATCTCCTCAACTTCTAAAACGACAAAGGAGCATATATGCTACCTCGAATCCTTAGTCGTTCACCTACACATAGTAATACCCAACAGTGAGGAGCAGTGACTGTCAACATTATCACTCGAGAGACAACACTCCATAATCCAGTGCTGCTCCCTGGTTAGTCTAGAATATGTGAAATGTCCATACCGGAGAATTCCTTAGCAGGGTTTAAATTGAAAATTCAAAATAAAATAAATGCAGCCCCACTTTTTTTGGTCTGGTACAAGGAAACTGAACATTATTCACACAAAACTAAGGTACAATACAAGTCCGCTTAAATACGATTTATTCAGAATTAATTTAAGATCAGATGCTTCTTGTACTTGTGGTTATTCTTGTGGAAATTCATGGTATTATCTTTAAGAATGTTCTTTGTACACAACGCAACGTAAAGATTTGTTTGCAAATGTAAATACTGTCGTTAAACATCGCATACCCATTAATCTAGATTTATTGTTATTTGGTCATGTTACACTATCACTATATGAAAATGAACATGAACATAGATATATTAAGCTCACTGAAAGATTTTTGTAGGTTTATTCTTGTATATACTATACACATCCTCTTTAAATACCTTGTAAATTCCTTCCACAAATCCCTGTTGTCCATGTTTTTATATTGTAAATATGACATATGTAACTTCTGGGAAAGGGCGTTCCTAAGTTGGATAACTTGTGTCCAATCCCTTCATTTTCGAATAAAATATGTTTAAAGTAAAAGTCTGGAATATGTGAAATGTCCATACCGGAGAATGGCTGCCTCCATAATCACCGGAACAAATTCCACTGGGCTTGAGTAAAAATGGCAATGACAATTATAGGAACAGATCTAGACCACTGAATAGGTAAATACTTATATAAGGCTTGTTTATTAACAAAGGAATTAATTAGTAAACAGTAATTGTACATCCTCCTTTATCTCTATTCCACTGTCACCATGTCTGCAAACCTATGTTATTGTACCAATTATCTGTACAGATAACGGTAATAAACGAATCGAATATCAGTGATGACCCAAGGTGTTCGTGAAAGGGTCAACATGTCCTTTTCTACTGATAGCACAAGCCAATCTTTTTATTTTCATTGACATATAAGAGTTTGCCTTTGGTCTGACGTCTGAAAGCTTTACTCCTGATATAAGAAAGCGGCTACTTGTATAGAGCGACATTTGTCCAAGGAATAGAGGCTCCTCATTGAAAATACTCTTGAGAAAGAAACTTCACACTGAATTTCAAAGTTCAACTACAAAATCGGTAGACATGATGCAAGCAAGAAAACAATCACGACACAATGAGAAGGGGATAAAACTAGACATGTATCTCTGGTAAAACAAACACCTGAAACGTGTATAGAGGTATGGGAGTGATATAGGGGTGGGCACAATGTCATTGTGGTCATGACACCAGGAGTTCCGATGGCAGCGGTGGTGCATGGAAGCACAACACATTCTGTAATGTTCTGCAACATGCTGTCGTGCCGTGTCACGTTGAGGACGTATCTGGGGTGGTGGATTCTTAAGTGCAGACACTGATCCAGTGCATCCCGTCGATGTGAAATTGGGGCTACATCCGGTGAACAAACAGGCCAAGTTAATGTGCGTGAACGTTGTAGCGATGTAGCAACTCCTGCTACAAAAAATGTGCAACATGTGGTCTGGCGTTGTCACGATGGAACAGCACCCTTGGCGTTATGTGCGGAATGAGGTTGTTTTGCAGGATTACGTCTCCATATCTGATTAATCCAACCACATGATTGATGATCTGAGCCCCACACATACCAGCACACTGTCACCACCAAAACGAACGACTTGTTGCCCGCGGTTTGGAGCATAAAGTTCCCTTCGATATCTGTCGACTCATGTGCGTCCATGAACACGTTACATTAGAACATGAGCCTCATCTGAGAACAAAACGGTCCTCCACATGTCGCGTGTGCAACTCGCCCTCTGCTGGCACCACTGCAGATGGTCCACTTAAAGAGGTGGGGTTAGAACATTCCGTTGCACAGGTCTTCTAGCGAAAGTTCCTGCCTCCCTCAACCGATTACGAACTGCCTGGTTGCTATGCTTGTGGTTGTGGTGGTTCAATTTCGAAAATGGCGCACTGGGATCTTGAAAGAAGGTGGTTACGATTTGACCTTGGCCTGTCATTAACACTTTGAGCAGTGTTGTGTCGTGCCCATAAAGCAGAGATGGTCTGTCAAAGTATCTTGCGACAGTTTTTTGAGTTGTCTCCCAATTGCATTATCGTGTTGAACTGACGACAATCTTAGTATTGTGTCACCTACAGTGCGGCTATGCGGTCTGTTTGAATCACTGGCGATGTGACCTTTAATGCCCCACCAACGGAGTGTACGGCATGTGCAGCTCTTCCGTTTCAGCACAAACGTCGACTACAGCTACGTGTGTCCTATCCAACGTCACCATACGCTCACTTATTTCATTGTTCCTACGATGTATTTGATTCTGTTTACTTCTATATGTGTACTCTTTTTAAAATTAAAAAAAAATGATCACAGATTAATGCTCGCTTTCTCCAAGAGCTGAGACCATCTAGATTTGCCCAATCCTCTACACTAAAGTTAGGCTCCTTTTCAACTTTATTCCGCAAGGTCTGCAGAAAGACTAGACTGCGGCTTGTAAATAAAACAAGAATCTAATCTTTCTGATGGACAAGAAATACAATGAAGCCACGGCTCATTACCCTTAATCCCGGACTTTGGTCTCTTCTGTTCTCTGTTGCCTGTGCTGCAGTGTGCGTTACAAATGTTGCTCATCTACATGATGAATTGTTTCTAATTTCATCAGTTTTATTACGTTTGGTCTAAGGTAGAGACATAGCTTCTCTCCTACCACTGTCTGTTAAAATCACGACTCTTGATTCGGTTTTAGTTGTCCGGAATAATATGTCTGGGCGTATTAAAATAGGTGATCCCATATCAAGAACAAGTAATAGTTCTTTGCATGCTATAAATAGGGTAGCATAATCATCTCGAACTTGATGATGTTGGTAAGATAAAGTTTCTGATGATTTTGACTTGTGAAACACAATCACTAAATAAGAAATCGTTTCTTAGAATGGCCTGGTCAGTCACTTGATCGTCTGGACAAGACCTGCTTGTCTTCAGAGTACGGATAGAATCAACAGACAAACACTTACATTTGTATATGTATTGTGGTGGACACAAGGTATTGCAGGACGGGATTACCCACTAAACAAACCCGTTGTCCGTGAATGATCCATTCATCTGTTATTACAAAGGTAGGAGATATTCCATTTTGGGGAATGAATGAAGGAGTGAGTATGATTGTACTTCGCTGTTTAGCAATATTCCAGCCATATCACGGCGGGGGACACCAGAAAGGCTTCACACATTGTACCCATGTGAGGAATCGAACCCTGGCCGTCGGCGTGACGAGCGAACGCTTTCACCACTAGGCTACCCACCGCCCAGATATTGTTTTGGGAACCAAGTTCTAGGATTGTATATAGATTTAGAAAATGATAATTCCATTCACGACGTGTGATGAATTTTGTGCAAATAAGTCAAGTTATTGCAGGCGACTTTCATGATGTGTACGTGAACATGGTCGGGGTAAAATTCTAAGTTTACAACGAAATGTGACAATGTGTTGCTGTACATTTCAGTGATAAATACAGAATGAAATTTGTTCAGATGTTATATTCAACTCAGTAACACGTAGTTGGACATGCGGCGTCAATCATGTCATGAGTGAGTGAGTATACTTTACGCCGCACTCAGCAATATTCCAGCTATAATGCGGCGGTCTGTAAATAATCGAGTCTGGACCAGACAATCCAGTGATCAACATCATGAGCATCGATACACGCAATTGAGATACGCAACTTAGTCAGCGAGCCTGACCACTCGATCCCGTTAGTCGCCTCTTACGACAAACATGGGTTACTGAAGACCAATTCTAACCCGGATCTTCACGGGTTGTCACGTCATGTACGTGCAATTGGCATGTTGGAAGCTGGAACAAGACAGAACGTTGTATCACAAGTCAAAATATCAATAGTTGTCACCCCTTTTTAATGAACACTCCTTCTTTTAGTAATAGTATAAAATGTTGCTGTCAATGGGATCTATATTAGCCGAAAATGAGAATGATTATTCGAAGTATTTCGGGAATGATCAGTTTCTGTTGTTGACATTTTGAATTGTATAAAACGACCTTTCGCAATGCAATATCACGAGCAATGAGGACAGCATAAATGCATTCAGCCGTATATTAATACAGTAAAACGATAATCCTATATCCCTATCGTCTTGTCTACACACTGTCGTAATGCATACAGATTTGTGGTCAAATGAAAATTCATTTTCATCTGAACAGCAGCGAAGCTTACAGTAAGACTGATATTCGTTGGTCTGATGAATATCTCCTTCAACTGAGCTCCAATACTTGGATATAACTGCGCTGGATATACCTTAGATGCATGTTCGACGGAATGAGGGGGATATAAAATGACCTCATCCTTGGATGTGGGCTTCAAATTCTCACAGGACGCTGTCTGATTGTCTGTTCCTTATCTTGAAGTCGTTATAGAGTGTAGGCGTTTAGCGTGCAACGAAAATCCATTTCCATTTAACAGAGGAAGACAGGGGGTGTGATACAGTTTCAATCGTGTCAGTATTTTACGCGTAATTTCAATAGGTACACGTCGACCGGCCCACGTGGAAACCCTGTTGTCGTGATCGACGGCGTATTATGCAGATTCGATTGTTTACGGTCTCAAAGCATGAGAAATTCATGATGTAAGAAGACGTGATTACATTACCTTGAATTGGACTTGTTTATTCTCAGAACTTGCATTATTTTAATTACAGACTATCATAAAATATCTTAATTATAATTACATTTAATCAAATATTTTCATTATAATGCTATCATTATAAACCCTGAATGTAGATAATAAGTCTATTTACAATGCGTCAAATTATCACGGCTAATGAGCAATTTTGAACTCGCTGATGAGTACACAACACAAGTTGACAGTGCGGAGCTAGATGGTTACCAGTGCAGCTATTATATCATGTTTCCAGGTACCCATCCTTCCAGGTACCCATTCACTGATGGATGACAAGAGGGTCACTGTTACTTGGCTACTGTGACTCCTTCCAGGTACCCATCCTTCCAAGTACCCATTCACTAATGGATGACAAGAGGGATACTGTTACTTGCCTACTGTGACTCCTTCCAGGTACCCATCCTTCCAAGTACCCATTCACTAATGGATGACAAGAGGGACACTGTTACTTGCCTACTGTGACTCCGCATGTACCGGGTGTGTGTTACTATGTTTGTGTACATGTCAGGTTCTTATAATGAAGTCTCAATCGGCTGGAAGAACTCGATTCATTACTTCGACATCTTCGACAATTCGGGTGACATTTCGTCACTCCTATATTTTTAGTTAACTCATGGGTTTGACATTATCTGACTGAACGAACGTTCATTGTGTGCAAGTGAGGCGTTCCGTCTCTTTGTCATTCCGTCCCTTTGATATCGTCTTCCTTAAAGAACTAACCACTTTGACATTGTCTGACTGTCAGACGCCCCATGATCCTGGCATTCTATCACTGTGCTATCGCCTTCCTTTAAAAACCCATGACTTCGAGATTGTCTGACTGTTGGGCACTTTGTCTGACTGGGCACTCTCCTCTTTGGCATTCTGTCACTGTGATATCGTCTTCCTCTAAGAAGTCATGACTTTGTCTGACTGTTGGGCACTCTCCCTCTTTGGCATTCTGTCACTGTGATATCGTCTTCTTCTAAGAAGTCATGACTATCTCTAAGAAGTGGCATTATGACTATGTCTGACTGTACGGCACTCTCCCTCTTTGGCATTCTGTCACTGTGATATCGTCTTCCTCTAAGAAGTCATGACATGTCTGACTATGTCTGACTGTGTAGGGCATGTCTGACTAGGGCCTCTCCCTCTTTGGCATTCTGTCACTGTGATATCGTCTTCCTCTAAGAAGTCATGACTATGTCTGACTGTACGGCACTCTCCCTCTTTGGCATTCTGTCACTGTGATATCGTCTTCTTCTAAGAAGTCATGACTATGTCTGACTGTAGGGCACTCTCCCTCTTTGGCATTCTGTCACTGTGATATCGTCTTCCTCTAAGAAGTCATGACTATGTCTGACTGTAGGGCACTCTCCCTCTTTGGCACTCTGTCACTTCCTCATCTTCCTTGTAGAGCCCATGACTTTCAAATTGTTTGACTGTAGGACGCTCTGTCAATTTGGCATGTTGTCACTTTGATATAGTGTTCCATGTAGAGCCCATGACTTTGAACTTGTCTGACTGTACGACACTGTATCACCTCGGCCCCAACAATCCAGAACTCTGTCTAAATATAGCATGTGTCTAAAATAGCACACACCTGCGTGTCCCTCCCCACTCCCTTACCGTACATTACTACTTAACGAATAATACCCCCACATAACACACTTGGTGAATGAATATATTTTATGCCGCTTTGGCAACATTATAGCAACAATTTAGGAACATTCTAGCAACACCCGAAATGGCTTGGCTGGATCGAACCTGCCCACAATGTTATCAATGAATGTTGAAACAGTTATGCTACCACACTGCCCAAATATGAACCGAAGACATTCAGTGTTCATTAGTGTCGTGCGTCATCACTGGTAAAGTATATATCATCACCTCCGAGGGTTTCCAAACATCGAGTTGCTATTTCATCGAGTCATAAAAGTTTATGCTTTACATCTCAACTGAACAATACCTCCGAGATGAAATACAATATGAAAACATTTCACAAAATGAAACAAACATTGTAAAATTCATCACAGTGTCCATCTACTAACAGTATAGAACTAGCCCTGGGTGATAATACGAATAGCTAGATATCAAACGAAACATCTGAAAAACCAATATCATTTTCATGATAAATAACACTGTTAATCATAGCGAAAAGAAAAGGGCATATATTTATTGCCTACATACAAACCTACACACTGCGAATTAATGTATGTCCAAAAGGTGTTCGAGTACACAACATAATACTCTACGGATATCGAAATGAGAAATGGAAATGATTAGAGAAAAGAATAAATACTTCGACGGCAAAATGTTGTCTGGGCCAATTTGACCGAAGTTATTATCTAGTTTTGTCACTTTGTTCCTTTCAATTTTAGTCAATGGGTCTAACATTAAGTACAATGCACCCCGGTTACACTGCCCCTGGTTATAATGCCACTCAGGATATAATGCCATGTTTTTGCCAGAACGGATTTCCTGCCTATATAATACCCTGGTTATAATGCCAAACTGGATATAATGCCATATGCCATTGTCTTTTGGAACAAAGTCATTTCCCCCTGGTTATAATGCCAGTTACACTGGCTGCATGTAGTATAATATCTTAATTGGTTAATGGACATGGCTCAAATTAATTGACCAAACTCATTAATGCTTTAAGTAGTCTTGTAATCCCAGATAGGATAACACGTGTGACAATACACTTCCTGCTACCTACAACAAGTCACCTGCAGCCCCTAGACGCTGGGATTATCCAGTCATTCAAGGCTCATTACAGGAGACATCAGCTCAATCACCTTGTTGACTGCATAGGGCCTCTAACTGGCCTACCTGGTTATAATGCCATATTTTCTCCCTGACAAACGGTGGCATTATAACCAGGGTATACTGTGTTTAGGTAAATTACGACCTGATATAATTATTTGGAAATGTATTTGGCTTCTCTAACCATTGTGAAACTTACGAGTATGGTCGAGCCAGGGATTTGAACAGATATTTGGTTGTCCATGGCAAACATTGTTATACTTATTTAAACATCTCCAGCATTGAATGGTCATCCCAGTATGGACACAGTAAGGACTTACTTCGCGAACGATGACATATGAAGGTTGAAGTATGCAAGCCCTCTCGTGGTTGTTGACACAGATCAATGAAAGACAGGTGCGACCATAGGGCTGCAGTTTAAAGTTGTCTGATTTGACTTTTGCCATCTCCCTGTTCTTTCTCCACAGAATCTCCAACTATGTTTTTCTTCAAGGCGAGCTCTTCTGTTTGTCTTGAAGGAAGACACAGCCTGATGGACCGTGTGTCTTCAGGCTTGACGATCGGCAGGTATATTGGCCCATGGCTATGACCATTTTCGCAGAAGCTGAGGTTCTTTCTTGGACCATCTGTGTCACAACGGAGGGAGGACAGAGGACAGAGGACACAGTTCTCCTAACAGTGTATAGCTGTGTATGAGTGGACAGTTCTGTCTACATTTCAGATACAATTGGCCATACTCTTTCCAGGAAAAGATATAAAAAACATCATTTCCAACATCGATATCCCAATTCCATATTTTGAGTTATATTCCCAGTTTTTTCAACCGATCAACTGACTTGTATGAATGTTGTGAGTTTCTTTGGGTGTCATCCTTGTGTCATCCTTGTGTCATCCGTGTGGCATCCTTGTGTCATCCGTGTGTCATCCTTGTGTCATCCGTGATCCGTGTGTTATCCTTGTGTCATCCGTGTGTCATCCTTGTGTCATCCTTGTGTCATCCGTGTGTCATCCTTGTGTCATCCTTGTCATCCGTGATCCGTGTGTTATCCTTGTGTCATGCGTGTGTCATCCTTGTGTCATCCTTGTGTCATCCGTGTGTCATCCTTGTGTCATCCTTGTCATCCGTGATCCGTGTGTTATCCTTGTGTCATGTGTCATCCTTGTGTCATCCTTGTGTCATCCGTGTGTCATCCTTGTGTCATCCTTGTCATCCGTGATCCGTGTGTTATCCTTGTGTCATCCGTGTGTCATCCTTGTGTCATCCTTGTGTCATCCGTGTGTTATCCTTGTGTCATCCTTGTCATCCGTGATCCGTGTGTTATCCTTGTGTCATCCGTGTGTCATCCTTGTGTCATCCGTGTGTCATCCTTGTGTCATCCTTGTGTCATCCGTGTGTCATCCTTGTGTCATCTTTGTGTCATCCGTGTGTCATCCTTGTGTCATGTGTGATCCGTGTGTCATCCTTGTGTCATCCTTGTGTCATCCGTGTGTCATCCTTGTGTCATCCGTGTGTCATCTTTGTGTCATCCGTGTGTCATCCGTGTGTCATCCTTGTGTCATCCTTGTGTCATCCGTGTGTCATCCTTGTGTCACCCGTGTGTCATCCGTGTGTCATCCTTGTGTCATCCTTGTGTCATGCGTGATCCGTGTGTTATCCGTGTGTCATCCGTGTGTCATCCTTGTGTCATCCGTGTGTCACCCTTGTGTCATCCTTGTCATCCGTGATCCGTGTGTTATCCTTGTGTCATGCGTGTGTCATCCTTGTGTCATCCGTGTGTCATCCTTGTGTCATCCGTGTGTCATCCTTGTGTCATCCTTGTGTCATCCGTGTGTCATCCTTGTGTCATGCGTGATCCGTGTGTCATCCTTGTGCCATCCTTGTGTCATGCGTGATCCGTGTGTTATCCTTGTGTCATCCGTGTGTCATCCGTGTGTCATCTTTGTGTCATCCTTGTGTCATCCGTGTGTCATCCTTGTGTCACCCTTGTGTCATCCGTGTGTCATCCTTGTGTCATCCTTGTGTCATCCGTGTGTCATCCTTGTGTCACCCGTGTGTCATCCGTGCGTCATCCTTGTGTCATCCTTGTGTCACGCGTGATCCGTGTGTTATCCTTGTGTCATCCGTGTGTCATCCTTGTGTCATCCGTGATCCTTGTGTTATCCTTGTGTCATCCGTGTGTCATCCTTGTGTCATGCGTGTGTCATCCTTGTGTCATGCGTGTGTCATCCTTGTGTCATCCGTGTGTCATCCTTGTGTCATCCGTGTGTCATCCTTGTGTCATCCTTGTGTCATCCTTGTGTCACCCGTGTGTCATCCGTGTGTCATCCTTGTGTCATCCTTGTGTCATGCGTGATCCGTGTGTCATCCTTGTGTCATCCTTGTGTCATCCGTGTGTCATCCTTGTGTCATGCGTGATCCGTGTGTCATCCTTGTGCCATCCTTGTGTCATGCGTGATCCGTGTGTTATCCTTGTGTCATCCGTGTGTCATCCGTGTGTCATCTTTGTGTCATCCTTGTGTCATCCGTGTGTCATCCTTGTGTCACCCTTGTGTCATCCGTGTGTCATCCTTGTGTCATCCTTGTGTCATCCGTGTGTCATCCTTGTGTCACCCGTGTGTCATCCGTGCGTCATCCTTGTGTCATCCTTGTGTCACGCGTGATCCGTGTGTTATCCTTGTGTCATCCGTGTGTCATCCTTGTGTCATCCGTGATCCTTGTGTCATCCGTGTGTCATCCTTGTGTCATGCGTGTGTCATCCTTGTGTCATGCGTGTGTCATCCTTGTGTCATCCGTGTGTCATCCTTGTGTCATCCGTGTGTCATCCTTGTGTCATCCTTGTGTCATCCTTGTGTCACCCGTGTGTCATCCGTGTGTCACCCTTGTGTCATCCTTGTGTCATGCGTGATCCGTGTGTTATCCTTGTGTCATCCGTGTGTCATCCTTGTGTCATGCGTGTGTCATCCTTGTGTCATCCTTGTGTCATCCTTGTGTCATGCGTGTGTCATCCTTGTGTCATCCTTGTGTCATCCTTGTGTCATCCGTGTGTCATCCGTGTGTCATCCTTGTGTCATCCGTGTGTCATCCTTGTGTCACCCGTGTGTCATCCGTGTGTCATCCTTTCCACGAACACCTGCTGTCATCATTGTTTGATAGCGATTAATAAACATATGCTTTTGATACAGTCGAATTCGTACATTGGACGTTAAGTAGAGTTGTCTTGGAAATGATTAATATTTAATGGTTAGTTTTTTTAGCTATATATAATTTGGCTGATACCATGTTGTATACCTTCAGGTGTTGGATGGTTCCATATTTTCCCTGCCCATGTGCCATGTCATGGTAATGGTTCTATCATGCTTCAGGTCAACTGTATCTCTGCACTGGCTATCAGGCGAGGTGCGGTGGTTTGTGGGATTCGTCAGTATGGTGATGGCGTGTTGTCAAAGGTTGCCATTAACCCAGGTAAAGATTCCAATCCACCATCTTCTTGGCATCTCATACCACGGCACCACCAGACATCATAACATAGACTACACGACGACAGCCATTGTAGATGTGGCAATCCCCTCAGACAAAGCATGCCACCGGTACATTTAGGTCGAAACAGACCTTAGAAAAGTGGCTAGAGTACACATAACTCATTCGAGAGGCATTACAACCCATCGCTACAACCATGGTCCCTAGTATGGTGATCTACCTTCAGTTGTTGGCAATATATAGCCTGTTTTTACCTTGTATTGCCATCTATAGTTAAACTGTTTTAGATTTAATTACTAGGTTTAAATTCGAATCTGTGGTAGTCTAGTTATTTTACTGTCCTTCGTTGACAGGTTTTTACAATTTACCATTAATTACTATGTATAAAATTAATTGTTCTCGTCACGATATGCCTGAAATATTGCCGATGTGACGATAAATTTAACTCACTCACTCACTCACCCACTCATCGTTACAAGCATGAAAGAACACATTGCCATTTATTTCCCAAATTCTAAGATGAAATCTGGCAAACAACGAGAGAGTCATTTTTTTCCATACGAACATCTATCATTGAAATAACGGTCAAACTCAAGAATCCATACAATTACAAAACTTGTAAATCTTTATCAGACTCGTCTACCTACCCAGCGACATTCAACTCAGATTGGGGCGGTGTAGCCTAGTGGTTAAACCGTTCGCTCGTCACACCGACCACCCGGGTTCGATTACCCGCATTGGAAAAATTGTTCCTTTCTGGTGTCCCCCGCCGTGATATTACTGGAATATTGCTAAAAATCCATACTCACTCACTCAACTCAGAGCTCACCTGTGCAGGGCAAGAAGTACCCCTGAAACGACGTCACAAAAAGATAAAGATACAGAAGTCTTTATCCAAAGAAGTTACTTTGTTTCAGACAAAGAAGAACCTTCTCAAACTTAATAAATCTCGCTTTCTCTAAGTGATGAAAGATGCAGTCTATTGGGTCCGTCAGTAAGCCACTAGAGGCTAATATTCCCACAGCGTACGGTCTCTGTTCACGACAATCGTATTAAAAGTGCATCATCACGATTTACTTATTTTTAATATTTTGCAGTAATTGGCATTTGTATCACCAACTGACACTTCATTCATCACAGCCACAGGTACCTGGTTGACAATGGCAGCTGTGGGTGTTGGGATGATCTGTGTTTTCTGATTTTCGTGAGAAGAACTTCCAAAACGCCTTTGTTCGTTGCTATAATCCAGGCCTGCTGTTTTGTTGTTTATTAATAGACCTTTTTGGTTTTATTAATGTAAAGGTTTAGTGTCAGGTGATTAGAATTTTACCCGACTTTTCAGCTTGTTTCTTCTTCACCAATCAGCTCACTGTACGATGCATCTCAAGACATCCACTGGCGGCCATCTTGAATTTCCATATGCGCAACATTGTATTTTGTGTTTGTGAAAAGAGCAATTCACTGGAATAAAAATAATGCACTTTTGCCACGTGTAAACACATTTACTACACTGACACATTCCTTAAAACACATCCAGGGATATTTAGTTGGGATAACTTTCCCTTCAAATACACGGGAGTCCATCAGCGGGTCTACAACACTGCACTCATGAATTGATATGTATAACATATTGTATTACGGCAATGGTCAGGCGGCATTGGTGAGGCGATCGCCAGCCGTCCTGCCTAGCCACTGTCCGAGAGTCACGTCCTGAGTAAGTATTTTCTATTAATCCTTAAGGGTCGAATCTTGGTCAGACCGTCGCATCTGCGATATATGCCTGGTCAGCCTGAAGTAGCCCACAACTCATCCACATTGTCATAATGAAGTCGCCAACCGGCCATTGTCCAACTTTGATAATAGACTAGTACGCTGCTGGCCATGACAGTAATAGTCAAGCTGCTTGACTGACAGTCATTATTTAAATAGATATATTAAATTTACGTAACTCATGGAATTGGATCATGTTACGTCACTTAATGTTTTGAGACCCATCCCAGATTCGAAGCCACATTTCCAATTTTTATAACTTGAATATATGTCTTTTAATTTCATTTTATGGCAGTCATTTCGGTATGTTTAAATACTAATAAAACGTTTGAAAATCTTTGTTGAAAGTTTTGTGATTTGAAACTGTAGATACGAGGTATGGCGATCGTTCAAATAGCCACAGGTCATTTCTCGTTAGTTTCTATACTTTTTGATAAATGAGCTTCAAATGAGGATTGTATCTATAATTATTTACTCTGTGAAAATAAAACAATAGCTATAAGGGCCTGGATTTCATTTAAACTCTAATTATAAACAGCTATTGTTACCAGTTGCTCTAAGGGATGGCTGATTAAATATCATTATAGGACGTTAAAGATTTTTAGGCTAATTGGTCATGGTGAATATAGCTTTTATAGAACTGCATTTTTAATGAATATTGCATCGAGGGATATGGACAGGTCTGTGGTAGGGACATGTCCGCATGAATAATTCTGGGACAGGCAGGAAGTAGTCTACAGCGTAAAGCCTTGGTCCAAATGCATTTTTACCCGTGAAAATCTGGGTTAGAACTGATTATCAGTAATCCAAGCTTGTCGTAAGAGACGACTTAGGGAATCGAGTGGTCAGACTCGCTGACTTGGTTGACACGTCATCGTGTCCCAGTTGCGTAGATCGCTGTTTATCACTGGATTGTCTGGTCTAGATTCGATTATTTTCAGACCGCCGCCATATGGCTGAAATATTATTGGGCGCGGCGTCAAAATAAACTCACTCACTCAAATGCATATTACCTGTGTGTACCCAAACGTATCGGATTGTCATGAGTGGGTGAGTTTAGTTTTACGCCGCTTTTAGCAAAATTCCAGCAATATCACAGCGGGGGACACCACAAATGGGCTTCACACATTGTACCCATGTGGGGAATCGAACCCGGGTCTTCAGCGTGACGAGCGAACGATATAACCACTAGTCTACCCCGGATTGCCATGAGCTGGAGCTGATAGTAGATTGCAAGGCATAATGATGAAATGTGAAAATTCGGAAAATTGGAATAATCCCTCTTGCCATACATATTGGTATCTTGGGCATTTGGAATTTCTGTGGACAGTTCGGATAATGAGTATGTTTGATATATGAGTTACCTTGATAGTCAACTCGGGTGGATGGACGAGGCGAAGATACTTATTCCTATCTCTTGGCATTGGTTTAGATATAAACGAGATATTGGAACATAATTCGAACTTCTTGGCAATGTGTACTTGAGTTGATTTGCTTACTTAGTTACTTAATGCTCAAAGATTCTCAAACTCAGCATTCAACATAGAAGTTACATCATCAGGTAATATCAGAATCTCTCTCTCTGTCACTCTCTCTCACACCTCCCTCTCTCTCGTTCTCTCTGTCTCTCTCTCACACCTCCCCCCTCTCTCTCTCGTTCTCTCTCTGTCTCTCTCTCACACCTCCCCTCTCTCGTTCTCTCTCTGTCTCCCTCTCTCACACCTCCCCCTCTCTCTCTCTGTCTCTCTCTCACACCTCCCCTCTCTCTCGTTCTCTCTCTGTGTCTCTCTCTCACACACCTCCCCTCTCTCTCGTTCTCTCTCTCTGTCTCTCCAATGTTATGTTATTGTTCATTAAAACTGGAGCGGTGTTGATATAAGCATTGTTATATAGTATGGTAGGGTTGCCTTGTGGCCACGCCGGAGTCCCGGGTTCGATTCTCAACATGGTTACGGCGTGTGAACCCTATTTCTGGCGTCCCAGAGAAGATACCACGTATTTGCGTAAAGGTGAAAAAGACTCACATTGCTTCCTGACACATCACAATCACTCACTCATTCAAACATATCACGAGGCATTGCGACGTATAATAGAGAAACCGGATATGACGTCACACTGACAATATCCCGTTTGCATCTACACATGATATTTCAAATCCCATATTTTCGCCCTTCCCACACAACACGCACGGCGCACTGGAAACCAATTCATATAACCAGTGCTGGGCTCAATGCTTACTTCACACACACTTGTACAGTCTCTGACATGAAACTTCCCTTTTGGCTCTGGTTAATTTCACTGACCGAACATGAAAAATCAATACCATGATCCTTGAATGTTTTTTTGACAGTCAAGCGATAATAAAATATAAAGTATACAAAAAACAGAACATTATTGAAACGTGACTAATATGTATATATGTAGAGACGTGTTATTCGTGAATTCACCAAAACAGCTCATACTTGTGTAACTCGTGTAATAATCATATCATAGTTCTTATTGATCTGAATCATTGCGAACCAAGTGACATTTTCACGTGAGTGGGCGAGAAAGGTGTTTCAGTGATACATATATTCACATACATATACACAAAGAACTTAATCAAGCACCCCTGTATTTTAACCATGATAGGTTTTCAACACGTACGTAAAACGTTTCGTGGTTACCCCGATTTTCTGACCTGTATGATTCTTTGAAAAAACGACAAAATAATTGGAATCCATGTTGATTTTAGGATGATAATTGCTCATTTAAAAAAGTCACTGATTTTCATACAAAACCATGTACGGTCCTGGAATGTTTAATGCTGATGCTCATTTTGCGTGTCTTACACGATTTAAGGTTATAATACCGAGTGTAACCTCCATGTGACTGCATGACAGCCAACACTTTCCTCATCATACCCCCTGTCAGCCTCCTGATCCTCTGAAGGGACAGCGCACGCCATTCCTCATGTAAAGCAGCTTTCATTTGGGCCAGTTTCTGCATAGGAGGATCCTTTTTTGCACACGACGACCAATCATGTCCCAGATATGCTCCAAAGGGTTAAGATATATCGGGGCTCATTCAATCGTGAGATATGTCAGGGGATGCTTAACTAAGTTCTTTGTGTATATATTCATATATATATCTTCACATAATTCTCACCGATATTTGGCCATTTACTCAATAATGGTATCTGTTTCGGTGAATAAACGAGGCGGGTTGACGTCTATGACGTATGTGACGTTGACGTCTCATGATACAGTTGTTATGTAATATTCAGTCTAAATACGAATGCTTCATATATTGTATCCTTGGCGAATAGTGACGTAATGTGCGACCAAGTAATATCTTTGATTATAAAATATGTTGCTCGAAAATAGTGCAGAGGGTATTAAGCAAATTACTGCGATAAACAACCTCGTGTACGTGACGTACTTTCACGTTCGACCCGTGAAGATCCGGGGTAGAATAGGTCTTCAGCAACCCATGCTTGCCACAAAAGGCGACTATGCTTGTCGTAAGAGGCGACTAACGGGATCGAGTGGTCAGGCTCGCTGACTTGGTTGACACATGTCATCGGTTCCCAATTGCACAGATCGATGTTCACGCTGTTGATCACTGGATTGTCTGGTCCAGACTCGATTATTTACAGACCGCCGCCATATAGCTGGAACATTGCTGAGTGCGGCGTAAAACTAAACTCACTCACTCACTTACTTACTTTTCACGTTGTTTGTAAACATTATGTTGTAATTTAAAATATATTTTCTGATCATTTGTTAGCTCAGAATTTCGTAATATTCCAGTTATATGATGGCGGAATGCAAATAA
The DNA here is from genome assembly GCF_003918875.1 of Haliotis rubra. Classification (NCBI taxonomy): domain Eukaryota; kingdom Metazoa; phylum Mollusca; class Gastropoda; order Lepetellida; family Haliotidae; genus Haliotis; species Haliotis rubra. Next base: position 781,466 of record NW_025767490.1, on the reverse strand, counting down.
TCCAGGATGGACCAGAAAAAAGAAGTCATTGATAATGTCGGGTACGTCACGTCGGGTACGTCACGACTTCAACCATGCCGTCAAACCCGACCATTCGACCCACTGTGACGCCTTAAAGACAACCACAGGGTTGAAGTAAAAGAGATGACATATATAACAATGTATTACACAATATTCATCAAAAGTTTTCTCAAATGCATGTAGACGAAAAATATGTGATAACATTATTTTTGTGGCAGTGACTGCGAAGACACGCATCAGCTCACTGAGCTGAACCCCGCGTCCACCTTTCCTCAACCACCTCAGCTTCAGGGACATTTTCTGACTAGGATTGGAGCTCACTAAAGAAAAGGCAGGGACTTACATTATTTTAAGAAGGTAAGTTCAGGAGTATATATGTGGGAAAATATTTACAAACTGGTTGCTGTAGCTAATTTCAATATGATTATGGATGGGAAAATATAAATGAAAAATAATAATATTTTGACTGTAATAACATTTCTTCTCTTTAATGCAAACAATATTACATGTGCAGAAGGTATTTTAAAAATGTCCTGCTGGTGTCGATTTTTCACTTCTTTGTATCAATGGCATTCGGTGGTCATCTCAGATGTCGCCACAATTCGCCCTGCAGTGTGTATTCTTTGCAACTTGCCAGAAATCTATGGTCTTCGGTTCGAGTTTCCAGTCTAGGATCATGTTTATATGTTTGTCAGGAGCCATACCCGTGATAATGGGTTTCGTCTGGTAAAAGTCGAAGACCTGTGTTACTTCGGGTTTTTACTTCGGGAAAGGAACAGCCGGGTGTGCGAGAAAGGATGGAGACGACACAGCACAGGTTAATGAATCAATAACTTTGTCGGCACTTGTGCACGTGCTTTTCTAACACCTGGCTGTCCCTTTCTCTGCACTCCTCCCTCGTAACAAATAGTGAACTGTGTCAATATTTTAATGATAGTTTGTTAAACAACTTTTTTAATTTTAGGACATAAATTCTGCAAACAAATCACAGAGTTGGTCTAATATTTTGATTATGATCAGCGTTTTATTGAGTATTATATGTTTATTAGTTTTTGAGTTAGATGGCAATTCATCGATCCGCTTTTGAGCCAAACGCACTATAACACAGATTGTAAATACAAATATAGGCTAATCAATTAAACAATTGTACTCTCCATAAACAACTTGTCCTAAAGAGGATGTTCGGCTACCCTGATCACAGTGATACACTGGAGACTCTGTCTAGCATATCTAATCCGACACTGATTATTATAACTATATGATACTTTGGTTTCTATTCGTTTAATCTGAGTTCAACTGACACTGGGTGTCAGAATGAGAAATTAAATTGATACAATTTAATACCTGTTCAGTCAGCAATTCCACAATTGAAAAGTTCTTGCTTTGAATATTATTCAAATATAATTACACTCATAGGTATACAGGTATACCTAAATTAGTTTCGCTATTGTTAATAGTCATTACTTGATTACGTTATATATTCAACAAAATTAGAAACTTGACGCCAATACAATTGGTTAGTATTCTGAGGGGGGATTTCTTTAACTTTCTTGTTGTGTCATGTGCACGGCAATGTGTGAGTGAGTTTAGTTTCACGCCGCACTCAGCAATATTCCAGCTATATGGCGGTTGGCTGTAAATGATCGAGTAAAAGAGCATCGATCTACGCAACTAGGGTACGATGACGTGTGAACCAAGTCAGCGAACCTGACCACCCGATCCCATTATGGGTTACTGAAGATCAATTCTAACCCGAATTTTCGCGTGTCTGCACGTCAATGACTGGCTGTCTGAGCATCGTCAGGCGACTGACGTGAACAAGTGTGGTCATAAAGCATAAAGAATGCGTGAAACAAAACATAAACTTGCAGGGAGGTATGTGGTCACCTGGCATGAACTATGTATTGCAATTTCATTCAACGTTTATGACGGATCCGCAGACATGCTAGAATCAAACAGAGCCAGTGGAATAGAATTGTCGTCAAAGACGAGTCACGGATCTTACACTTTGCCGATGGCAGGGAACTCATGTGGTGCAGGTGGCGACACGTCACGCAAAGTGATGTGTTCGTGAGGTTGACCGATTTGGAAGAGCCAGGGCAATAAGGCCCGTAAGTAGGTCATGGGACTTCGCGAGACCTTAGTACTTCCGGTGACAAACAACGTTTCATACCTTTTCAAATGGTCTTATGTTGTCAGTTGACAGCAAGGAACCGATAATCCTTGCAGGTATAACACATTTCCGTCCTAACCATCTCCAAATTATCCAACTATTACGACTGTCAACAGCTGTGACAGCCAAGCATGGTTGTACACTTGGTCTGGTCTAGTGAAGCCATATTTGGCGGTCGCGCAATTTGGAACCAGAACTGGTTCTTGAATATACACTTGTCACCGGAAATCTGGTACAGGAAGTAGGCTGGGCCCCGTCACGCATATCGCAAGCTGACGTGCGCATAGAGAGCCGGGAACCAGCTTAGTACTGGAAGTTGCGCCTCTCGAGACTCACAGGCCCTGTGGTTTCTAGGGAGCATTTGAGGCTAACTGTCGATTGATTGCCGTTCAGTTGATTCCTTCTGCCATGCAGTATCGCGACCAAGTTTTGACCCCAGACTTCTTTCTTGCAACTACACGACCCTTGACTGACCTATTATAAATTCAACATGACATCCCTTGTCCCCACACTGCTGTTCTGAAGCCCAAGTACTTACGTAGGGCTCATGCTGACGTCACGGACTGGTCTTCCCATTCCCCAAAAGCGACAGATTTTGGGATGAGCTGGGAAAGAGGAGTGCGACAGCAGATAAATCAACACCTGACCTTACGAAACCTAGGGCAAGCACTCGTGGACGAATGACGACGACTTCGACAGGTTCTCCTGTCTACGAGGACACATTATGTTGCCAGTTGCTCTTGGTTTATGTTGGTAATTGCTAATGGAGTTATTATACCATCCCACTGTTATGGCGCGGCGACCTGGTATATTGTCAGGTTTTGTCAATGAATGTTTTATGATAAACCTTTGATCAGACGTACCATAACATTCTGGCCATTTTATTTGAGACCTTTCCACCTAATATGTACTATAAAATGCATGACTGTCACAGGCTTGAGCATCAATGTTCTTCAATTTGTATGAGAATATTGGATTTGGATATGGTTTTGACGAAATTGTTTAAACTAAAGAAACTGAACGATACATTCTTATTTCACTGGATGTGAATAGCAGCAAATCTCACAAATTACAATTTGACATTAGACTGTACATTTGTGGAATAAATGAAGCACCGCTTCAATAATTTCTTGTATATTTTGCAAATTCAATTATGGATTCAGATATTTATCAGGTGCACTTTTATTGACTTATCAGGTGCGTCGTTTGTTCAAATCGTGTACAGGGGGGAATGGGTGGGCAAGGGGTATAATTTAATCAATAAATCAATAAATCAATCAATAAATCAATAAATAAATGGGTGCTCGTGGTAGGAGCGACATTCGCTATTCAAGTTGCGTCTCTTTGTAAACGTTCCCTGCAGCACGATCAAAGAGAGGGGCTGTGTGGTAGCCTAATGGTTAAAACGTTCGCTTCTCACGCCAAAGACCCAGGTTCGATTCCCCTCATGGGTACAATGTGTGAAGCCCATTTCCTGTGTCCTCAGCCCTGTTATTGTTGGAATAATCGGCGTAAAACAAAACACACTCACTCAACAAGGAGAATTGTGATCAGTTCCAAAAAACTGTTATAGCTGACACCGAACTACAGACAAGGATACAGTTGCAAACACTCTACAGTGTGAGCTATCAGGTGATGTAGGGTGTTTTTTAATAAACATTGCTATTGATCTTGGACAGGTGACTCATCCGTCAAAGTATTAGTGTTTCTATATTTTATTCAAATGAATCCCAAATGACCACCATATTGTCAGCACTTCGTCTCCAGTGTCCTGAGATTAATCTACATTAATAGACCAGCAAATATTGAAATCAGGCGACACGAGATATACATTACTTTCGCAGCGAATATTATTTCAAGAATGTGGATTTGATGCTTTTTGCTTGAAATCTGCGTCCAGTAATAGGGACGGACCTGTTGAGAGACGGACTGTGTCTCCGGCGACCTTTTTAAAAAGAGGAATCAAACACGTTTGCCGTTTTCACACTTTTACGTAATTTTCAGGACCCTAAAGTGTCGAGGATATAATTATTTACACAATATTGTTTAAAAAATGTCTAATTACACACAAAATCCCACCCTACTGCCCCCATGTCTAACCTTCTACTCTTTTTCGACTGAAGTAGATATAAGTTACTGCTTGATTCGACTGAAGTAGATATATGTTACGGCTTGATTCGACTGAAGTAGATATATGTTACGGCTTGATTCGACTGAAGTAGATATATGTTACGGCTTGATTCGACTGAAGTAGATATAAGTTACGGCTTGATTCGACTGAAGTAGATATATGTTACTGCTTGATTCGACTGAAGTAGATATAAGTTACGGCTTGATTCGACTGAAGAAGTAGATATATGCTTGATTTAGTAGATATATGTTACTGCTTGATTCGACTGAAGTAGATATATGTTACGGCTTGATTCGACTGAAGTAGATATATGTTACGGCTTGATTCGACTGAAGTAGATATAAGTTACGGCTTGATTCGACTGAAGTAGAGATATGTTACGGCTTGATTCGACTGAAGTAGATATATGTTACTGCTTGATTCGACTGAAGTAGATATATGTTACTGCTTGATTCGACTGAAGTAGATATATGTTACGGCTTGATTCGACTGAAGTAGATATAAGTTACGGCTTGATTCGACTGAAGTAGATATATGTTACTGCTTGATTCGACTGAAGTAGATATATGTTACGGCTTGATTCGACTGAAGTAGATATATGTTATGGCTTGATTCGACTGAAGTAGATATAAGTTACGCTTGATTCGACTGAAGTAGAGATATGTTACGGCTTGATTCGACTGAAGTAGATATATGTTACTGCTTGATTCGACTGAAGTAGATATATGTTACTGCTTGATTCGACTGAAGTAGATATATGTTACGGCTTGATTCGACTGAAGTAGATATAAGTTACGGCTTGATTCGACTGAAGTAGATATATGTTACTGCTTGATTCGACTGAAGTAGATATATGTTACGGCTTGATTCGACTGAAGTAGATATATGTTACGGCTTGATTCGACTGAAGTAGATATAAGTTACGGCTTGATTCGACTGAAGTAGATATATGTTACTGCTTGATTCGACTGAAGTAGATATATGTTACTGCTTGATTCGACTGAAGTAGATATATGTTACTGCTTGATTCGACTGAAGTAGATATATGTTACTGCTTGATTCGACTGAAGTAGATATATGTTACGGCTTGATTCGACTGAAGTAGATATAAGTTACGGCTTGATTCGACTGAAGTAGATATAAGTTACGGCTTGATTCGACTGAAGTAGATATAAGTTACGGCTTGATTCGACTGAAGTAGATATAAGTTACGGCTTGATTTGACTGAAGTAGATATATGTTACTGCTTGATTCGACTGAAGTAGATATATGTTACGGCTTGATTCGACTGAAGTAGATATAAGTTACGGCTTGATTTGACTGAAGTAGATATAAGTTACGGCTTGATTCGACTGGAGTAGATATATGTTACGGCTTGATACGACTGAAGTAGATATAAGTTACGGCTTGATTCGACTGAAGTAGATATATGTTACGGTTTGATTCGACTGAAGTAGATATATGTTACGGCTTGATTCGACTGAAGTAGATATATGTTACTGCTTGATTCGACTGAAGTAGATATAAGTTACGGCTTGATTCGACTGAAGTAGATATATGTTACTGCTTGATTCGACTGAAGTAGATATATGTTATGGCTTGATTCGACTGAAGTAGATATATGTTATGGCTTGATTCGACTGAAGTAGATATATGTTACTGCTTGATTCGACTGAAGTAGATATATGTTACGGCTTGATTCGACTGAAGTAGATATATGTTATGGCTTGATTCGACTGAAGTAGATATATGTTATGGCTTGATTTGACTGAAGCAGATATAAGTTACGGCTTGATTCGACCGCAGGTTACATCTCCTATAGATTGTTACGGCTTTGTTCGACTTTAAGGCTGCATCTCCTCCTATATAGATAGTTACGGCTTTCCCACTGACGGTTTACAGACTGGCGACATTGTTCTACGTATTAACCAATATACAATTATAAACTGGTGAAAAGTCAATGCCTGTTTTTATAGACCCGCGATTCGCCAGTCTATAATTGTTTTATTATGTAATTACCGAAAATAAAGCTTCTAAAATCCAAAACATGTCTATTTAGTCAAGAAAAGTAATTATATTTTCACTGCAAACCAATAACGTTATGTCAACAATACTGTGACCTGTAAACAATAGAATGACGTCATAGCTTGACGTGAATGACGTCATAGCTGGACGTCATAGTAACTCAGGTCAATATGACTTTTGGTCTGACCTGGGTTGAAGTCAATATGCTTTTCTGTCGACGGGTACGTGACCGCCTCTAGACCAATCAGGTAGTCGGAAAAATATGCTTGCAAAATAAAATACCTTATTGCAGCTCTAATATTGCAATATTTAATATTGCAGCCATATCTCCCTTGTACAAAGTCTTTCTTTCAAAGATATTTTCTTGTGGATATTTTCATCGGGTCCTTTTCGACATCCATTCCGACGAATCGATTTTAGATGACATTCATGTTTAAATTTCTCATTGTCTTAAGTTTAATATCCTCGCCTAAAGCATGAAGATATATTTAGAGTTTAAGATGGTAAAGTCATTTTAAACAAAGACTAGAACATCTCATCATTCAATCTTGGTGAATACCAGGATGGTTTAGCTCACCCATCACACTTCACCTTCTGCTGAAGGCGATGGTTGTAAATAAATATATTTAGAGATTGAAATGCGAGAAAATGAAACGAAATAGGTTTATATTATAATAACATACTTTAACAATAGGTCATCAAAAGGTAGTTTAGTATTTCACCGGAAATAGTGAGATTCTGTTGAATGATATAAATTCTTGTTTTAAGTGGATAAAAATTGTTGAGGCCATTTTTTGGTTGTGGGAAACAAATGTATCCCTTCTATGTTCAATTACATGTTTGCTCCCAGATATATATGCATGAGAGAGATACCGTCTAATAGACATGGAATGTGTTTCGTCAGAAAATCGAGACTTATTCTCTGTTATTGGCATTTGACGTTGTAACTGTTTACCCCAAATTTAACACAATATCTCTGCTAATATCGCTTTGTACAACGGCACCCAGGTCACTGAGATTGCCATGATCGCCACAGCGGGGGGCACAAGAAATGGGCTTCACACATTGTAACCATGCGGGGAATCGAATCAGGGTCTTCAGCGTGACGAGCGGACGTTTTAACCACTGGGCTACCCCACCGCCCCTGCTGGAGAAGAGTCACTCGAGATGCATGGGCCAGACGGTTTCCTCTTTGTGAAGCACACGAGCAGGGGTATGATGCCTGGAAACATTGTCGGGTCGAACCGAGATTTGAATCCACGAACACAAATTCTTGGTGTGCTCTGCTCAAGTTTTGAAAAGACAACAGAATGTTGATATGCAAGGGACAGCTTCATGCTGACTTCATTTGGTTGCAAACCAAGTAACAGTTAAAACATGGGCGGTCAAAAAGTCCATAAAACTCTTAATGTTTAATGGCAGCATGTTAAATACCCTGTTTTTATTTGTCAGTATTGCGTCTTGACATTGTCCATGTGTCCAGACTGTTGATATCATGGAACCCATCTCTCTGAAAGGCGACTGCACATATGGATTTCTTGAGATCACCATCATTGGCGCATCGTATTCCAGAGTAATGTGATTATAGAAAACATCTTTAATTCAAACAACCACGTGCTCTGGTAGCAGCTGTGGACTGTTGGGTGGATGATTCAACTTTTCGAATCTTTATTCGCAAATGGCTGCAAGTGCATGTCGACATGTGTGTACCGGTGCATTACAGCCGATAGGAACTCTAGCTGTCAACACTCCTCTTCTGTTGTTCTTTATTGTGACTCTTCGTTTAGCATCAAGTCAGCATAACAGGCTCCTGTGGTTGGAATACACAGGTAAAATACACCTCGAACACCATAATACCGTAGCTATTAACCTCGACAGCTGAGGGTTGGGATGTTTGTTCTTCCACTGCATTGGCCTCATTGTTCGTTCACAATCAAATAGTTGGTTGAGTTCTGTAAGGACAGCAGGAGGTCGTTGTGTAAGGACAGCAGGAGGTCGTTCTGCCCGACTCCTCTTCCACTGAGCTGCGAGAATGTTTGGCGTCTTTCCCTGTACACATCAATCACCTGTTTGTGGATTTGCCGTGCATTAGCACCTCCTTTGGTGAGAAACTTAAATACTGCATGATTCTCAGTTTTCAGATTGTCCATGACTGCAGATTTATTACTGTTGTTTCACTCGCGACTTCTTAGTCTCTCGATCGGTAATACTGAACAATCTTCTTAGTACATTTTATGAATTATTATTACCTACTAAGTCATTGTTGTGTAATCGATATTCCAGCTAAGCAATGAACACACTGAAACGGATCTTGGATGGATTTTTATATCTATTTTTTTACCGTCCCTCGTATAACTAATATATGCGGTATCATATATGCTTAAAATAGAATTATTGTAATATATGTGGGGCGGTGGGGTAGGCTAGTGGTTAAAGCGTTCGCTCGTCACGCCAAAGACCTGGGTTCGATTGCCAACAAGGGTACAATGTGTGAAGCCCATTTCTGGTGTCCTCTGACGTGATATTGCTGGAATATTGTTAAAGCCGCGTAAATTTAAACTCACTCACTGACTCTAACACATTTGGGATTATGCTGATCTCGAGAGAAATGGAACTGAGATATCTTGAACTGAATTAGAACGAAGCGAATAGCAATGCATTGCGTTGTTCGTAATGCACCCCAACCTGAATCAGAAAAAGGAAAAAAGAATATCTCAGATCGAATGATACTTTGCGTGGGTGCGTTCTATATGTCATCCATAAAATTTGAGGCATCCGAAAATACGTGTATAGTTTCAATGGATTGCACTAACTATTAACCCGAAACATGACGTCATGTTTGATTATATGAGAAACATTGTATGGAATATGACGCCATAGTATAGTTTGATCTGTTTGATTGGCATTTTAGACGTTACCGAGTAACTTGGCTTGCAAACCGTTTATTCTACAGGATTGTGACGTTTCGGTAAATCTTATATGGTTGTCAAGATCTATACAGAAACGTCTCATATGATAGAATAAAGAAGTTGGCATCGCTCTTTTTGGTAACGTGATTTCTTCATATCCACAGAGGACATTGTGGCAATTATTTTGAAGTGCCACATTATGGACACTTCTCTATATATATCTAATTAGCTGAAAAATCATAAAAACGATATTCAAAGGGGACATATGAGATTGGATTTGAATCCAAGTCGTTGTAAACGTATCCTGGCTATATCGTTGACTCTTTTACGATGAGTAGGCTGCGAAATCCGGGTCGCAGTTTTATACACGCTCAGCAAGGCTTGGACCCTTAGGGTCAATAGATTTAAGGGCAGCCTGACTTTGTCTCTGCTTCAGAATACCCCATTTCTTGTGAAGAGTTCGCCCGGTTTGAGTTCGTCTTCAGCAATCCATACTTGTCGCAGGAGGTAGCTAACGGAGTCGGTGGTCTGGCTCGTCTACTTAGTTGATGCACAGCATTGTTTCCCAGTTGTATGAGTCGGTGCTCATGCTGTTGATCACTGGATTTTTCTGGTGCAAACTCGATTCACACGCATCATTTTTCCCAGTTGTATGTGTCGGTGCTCGGGATGTCAATCAATGGATTGTCTGGTGCAGACTTGTTTAATTACAGACCATTATGTTGCTGATTATGGCGTTAAAAACAAACAAAACTCACCATCAGCTTCTGAAGCCACACATGTTTTCTGGATTGCCTTCAAAACAACTGGAATGTTCTGAAGACTCCACAAATCAAAACGACAATACCTTAACAGGGCCATGTATGAACGCCGGTGCCAAACCTATTTCCAATCTCGTAATTTGTAATTAGTGTGAAATGTTTCCATATATTTCGTTTAACCATAAACGGGTTGATATTAAATGCAATACGGTTGCACGGCAGACAGACAAGTGAGTTAGTGAGTGAACAACACAAATAGATTCTGTTGGTTCTGCCAACTTGCCCAAGGCTCTACTCCTCTACCCAACAGCTGAAAAGCATGGTATGAAAAAGACAAAGTGCCTGTGGGAAGAACTCGGGGGCGTACAGTAAGACAAGTACACCGAGGCCGAAAGTTTTGCCTCCTGCAGCCATCGCCAACAGGAAACACAAAAGTGAGAAGAATAGTCAGTTCCAACTGTCTGTTTTCCAAACAGCATCTGCAATAAATACTGAAAAACAAACAGTTCCGTTTATTTCCCATATCAATATTAATACGAAAGCGTTTCACAGATAATTAACGTTCTTTAAACAGAAGTTTTCTTGTTTCCACCGTGAAGAATTTTTGCGACATATTGGACGCGATGCCATGGCTTTTATTTCTGAAACAATTCTTTATCACATGGATACCAACAGTGGTCTCTTTCCATGTTCTCGGTACCACGCCAATCTTCTGCTGTCTATTTTGGACCCGTTCTTATCTTAGACTTCAAGACATAAGACCTATACAATGAGGTGTTGTATTACGTTGATGTTGCCGACGATAGGGCAACATTATATGTTTTACAGGCTGTTCTAAGGTATAGGATGAGATCATATGAACGTGTTGTGTTGATTTTCATGACTATGGAAGATCATGAAATGCTTTACCATCTGCTCAAAACAACATACATGCACAAGAGTATTATCAACATGCTCCAGCGTATCATACATCTTGTACCCGTGAAGATCCGGGTTAGAATTGATCTTCAGCAACCCATGCTTGCCGTAAGAGGCGAGTAACGGGTTCGGGTGGTCAAGCTCGCTGACATGGTTGACACCGAATTGCATATATCGATGTTCATGCTGTTAATCACTGGGTTGGACTCGGACACATGCGGCGTTAAACAACAAACAATCCAGCAATCCCTTTGTATAAGGTATACAGGCAAGCATGGGTTCCCTAAGACCCCCCGACCGCGTCATACCAAAAGACGTTAAAATATGGTACTTGTTGGTCCCTGCCTGGCGCTCGGCATTAATGGGTACAACAAGGACTGGTCGGCTCGGAGTCAGTATAATGTGTCTGAGTGGGGTATTCATGCTTCACTGCGGCATGGTATCTCAGTGGGCTAGAACTATAAAACCAGCTTCAGTCTGGGCTAGTACAAGCAGCCGCACATACACATACACACGCATGCACGTCGTCATATGAGCGAAATATTCTCAAGCACGACGTAAAACCCAATTTCACCTCACCTCACCTGAAGACCAATTCTAACCCGGATCTTCACAGGTTATACAAAGGGAGATAACTAGGTTTAATGAAACCTGAAAGTGTTAATGCCAGATACTGTTGGGATAGTTTGTGTTCTCTGTTATATCGGCAAGAGCGGATCCGAATAGCCCATGCGAGGGAAGACGGTACTCTCTAACAGTCTTGTAATTATATTTGGAAACACTTCTGTCCGTTCTAAAATGTTAGAGATTGACACGAATTAACGACATCCGACGCTACTAGACAAGTTGTAATTTTTGTACCTGGTTTTCAATAGAATTACAAAATATGGACTCTTTTGATCGGAAGAAACGTCTGAGGTTTTGACATCAAATATGTTTGGCATTTGGCATCTGTCAGTGATATGTTTCAGGTGGTTCAGCTCGGAATGGATGAAAGAAATAAGTGCAGATAGATAGTATTACCCGGTGAAGAACCTCCAATCTGTCGTCTAAATCACCCGCGTGTTGGTGTCTTGCCCTCTGCCTGACATTGATTCTAGTATACTTGTATATTCGAAAGTAACGGTAGAACCTGAGCCTGGGACTTGACTTCATTAACAGGAGTGGTTAAGGACGCCAACGCATGACGGAGAACGACGGAAAAGGGAGGAAGAAAAAGGAGAATGAACGATGAATTCGGAGTGCAGATATGCCACAAATGTAATAATTTATACTATAATGGTGAAAAGGGTACGATGTAAAATTGAGGTACGAAGTGAGGCATGTGAGACGTTTAGGAGTGAAATATAATTGGGAAAAGTGGAAGAAACAGTGAGTGAGTGAGTTGGGTTTTACGCCGCTTTTAGCAATATTCCAGCAATATCACGGCGGGGGACACCATAAATGGGCTTCACACATTGTACCCATGTGGGGATTCGAACCCGGGTCGTCAGCGTGACGAGCCGACGCTTTAACCATTAGGCTACCCCACGGCCCCCGGAAGAAACAGAAAGCGCGAGAGAGATAGAGAGAGACAGTCACAGAGAGAAGTACAGAGGCAGAGCGACTATTACAGAGTTTCACAGATAAACAGATAGAGACAGAGATATCGAATTAGAAACATTAACATAATGTTGAAAGGGATAGAGGGCCCACGAAAATGAGAGACAAGATAACAACACTGATGGGGAAAAACAAATCGAGAGAGTGAGAGAAAGCAAGGAGGAGAAGAGAAGAGAGAGAGAGAGAGAAAGAAAGAGAGAGAAAGCAAGGAGGAGAAGAGAAGAGAGAGAGAGAGAAAGAAAGAGAGAGAAAGCAAGGAGGAGAAGAGAAGAGAGAGAGAGAGAAAGAAAGAGAGAAAGCAAGGAGGAGAAGAGAAGAGAGAGAGAGAGAAAGAAAGAGAGAGAAAGCAAGGAGAAGAGAAGAGAGAGAGAGAGAGAAAGAAAGAGAGAAAGCAAAGAGAAGAGAGAAGAGAGAGAGAGAAAGAGAGAGAGAAAGAAAGAGAGAGAGAAAAAGCAAGAAGAGAGAGAGAGAGAGAAAGAAAGGAAGAGAAGAGAAAGAGAGAGAAAGAAAGAGAGAGAGCAAGGAGAAGACAGAGAGAAAGAAAGAGAGAAAGCAAGGGAGAGAGAGAGAAAGAAAGAGAGAGAGGAACAGGAGCAAGGAAGAGAGGCAGAGAGACAGAGAGAGGGGGGGCGGTGAAAGGGGTTGGGGGATGTTTGTGAGTAAATGGATGGGTGATAAAAGACAAGCAGTACTCAAGAACTGTCATACTGCTGACCCTGATCATGACCTGTGAAGATCCGGGTTAGATTTGATCTTCAGTAACCCATGTTTGTCGTAAGAGGCGACTAACGGGATCGGGTGGTCAGGCTCGCTGACGTGGTTGACACATGTCATCGTATCCAAGTTGCGTAGATCGATGGTCATGCTGGTGACCCCTGGATTATCTGGTCCAGACTGGATTATTTACAGACCGCCGCCATATAGCCGGAATATTGCTGAGTGCGGCGTAAAACTTAACTCACTCACTCAAACCGCTTGATATAGCAGCAAACGCCACATGATAATCCCAGTGACCGCATACACTGTGACAGCAACATTCGAATACTTGACGCCATGCTGCTTCTGTCCTGTCGCCCAAATTAGATCCTGTCTGAATCAAATCTCATCAAATATACGGATATATAAGTGTTTACTAGTCACCAAATATTGACGTATATTTTGTATCAGTAATATATGTAATGAAATAAGTAATCACAGAGCTAGAGTTTCAGATTTGAAATATCTGTTTCTTCCAAATGAAATTAGAAGAATATTAATATGAGTACGACATAGGAGCACGAACACAGGTATTTCCTAAACGAGGGAGGCATAATTATTTCTCCGAAACCCATCAGGATAGCGATAATGATGCCAGCACTGGCATTTGTAAACTTACACCCTCTTTATTGGCAGTATTAATGACAGTTCACACACAATACAAAACTGATTTGTGAAGATTTTGTCAAACGTAAATCTAATTTCTTGATACATAAATACAAGAAGTTATATATGTGACAAGTTTTGTCGTAACTATTCTGTGAAGTAATCCATAATACCATTTCAACAAATAAGGTCTGTAAACATTAAAATTTGAATTGAGAGTTAATGTGTCTACTTTTCAGAGGCGGTATCAAATTTGGAATATTTCCAATAGCGATGCGAACCGAGTCATATGCTCAGAAATATCTTATTAAATATGTCATCGGGTGAAGTTGTTGGTACAATCACTAGCTTGGTTGATCTGTGTCATCGTGTTCCAGGTGTGGAGATCGTTGCTTGTGATGTCAAACACTGGAATCCTGGCCCGATTATTTACAGACTGCCGCCATATTGATGAGTGCGGCGTTAACGTCGTGCTGGAGAATATTCCGCTCATATGACGACGTGCATGCGTGTGTATGTGTAAGTGCGGCTGCTTGTACTAGCCCAGACTGAAGCTGGTTTTATAGTGCTAGCCCACTGAGATATCAAGCCGCAGTGAAGCATGAATACCCCACTCAGACACATTATACTGACTCCGAGCTGACCAGTCCTTGTTGTACCCATTAATGCCAAGCGCCAGGCAGGGACCAACACGTACCATATTTTAACGTCTTTTGGTATGACGCGGTCGGGGATCGAACCCGCGACCTTCCGCTCTCCGGGCAGACGCTGTAACCACTACACCACGGAGGCGGTCTCCACAATGTTAAACTTCAGTGGCCAACCGACCATACCCAAAGGTTACTTACACCAGCTGACCTGTCCATGGCTGTGCTGATGGTCCTGATAACCTGCTGGTATTTCATTATTTTGCCAACGCGTCGTATATATGGTCGATTGGGGAATTAGCTCGTGTTTAAGATGAAGTGTACATACAATATGTTGACAAGACGAAGGAATACGCTGAGCCCAACCTCATTAGTTACATGACAAACAAATACACAAGACATAAATAAGGTGAGCGGAGTACCTGCTCAACCCCAGGGCGTTTCCTACGAGCGGCATTATCCTGCTCGCGGTCGTCCCAACAGACAGTCGGAATACCGTACTCGTCCCCTTTCACAGTGTATATGTGAGCATATATATATATATACAATTTTTGACAACAATGGACAGGCGACGACTCAACAATGGACAGATAGAAAACAATAGCACTTCCTTGACCAGTTGATGTGATGGCAGACACAGCCTAGGGGGATGACCAATTAGGTTGTAAATGTCATATACAGTGATTAATTGCTTGACAAGTCAATGTACAATGCGGAAGTGATATGGATTACATAGAATACAGATTAGCGTCATATAAATAATTACAATAAAGTCTCACGTGTCTCGACTACATAGTTTTTGGACTTTTTAAATATTTGGACGATGGCTGTCTTTAATTAGTTCCAATAACAACTGTGATGATTTAGATCAACACCTTTAACTTAACTCATGGAATATACCAACATGTCTAAACGCCCTGTCTAAACCGATATCCCGCCCAAGTGCCTACGATATTAGGTTAGCGCTGTAATAAGCACGTCACGTGTTTCGTTTCATTTCTTCATTTACCGTTACTTGTACAGATGATCGGCAGTTGTTTACATATGTAGGCAGTTAATCATATCAATAAAAATGGGAGCGTGGTCTCAGAAGATGGGGACATTACTGACAATTATGATTAGATAGGATATATATACCTTATATAATGTAAGCCAAGTGGAAAATTGAATGTCATGTCATTAGCTATGTTCTTGTGGGGTCTACAATTGAGAATTGAGTGTCTGCATAATAAGATATCACATTGTTCAGATTGTCTCTAAGTCTATACTGTTTTCTGTCAGTGACAATGTTGCCATGATTTCGACTATTAATATCACCAGGTAGACATACTTTTTCCAGACAAATATATCCAGCAGCCTGGTGTTAGATGAATTAGAAAATGGCAGACATATTATTTGTTGAAGTCTGCAAAATGCACATACAGTAGAAAAGTCTACAGTCAGCAATAGTGCACCTACAGTAGTAAGGCCTATAGTGAGCAATAGTACGCCTTCAATAGGAAGGCCTGTAGTGAGCGATAGTGCTCCTTCAATAGGAAGGCCTGTAGTGAGCAATATTGCTCCTTCAATAGGAAGGCCTGTAGGGAGCAATAGTGCACCTTCAATAGGAAGGCCTGTAGTGAGCAATAGTGCACCTTCAATAGGAAGGCCCGTAGTGAGCAATAGTGCACCTTCAATAGGAAGGCCTGTAGGGAGCAATAGTGCACCTTCAATAGGAAGGCCCGTAGTGAGCAATAGTGCACCTTCAATAGGAAGGCCTGTAGTGAGCAATAGTGCACCTTCAATAGGAAGGCCTGTAGTGAGCAATAGTGCACCTTCAATAGGAAGGCCTGTAGTGAGCGATGGTTCTCCTTCAATAGGAAGGCCTGTAGTGAGCAATAGTGCTCCTTCAATAGGAAGGCCTGTAGGGAGCGATAGTGCTCCTTCAGTAGGAAGGCCTGTAGTGAGCAATAGTGCACCTTCAATAGGAAGGCCTGTAGTGAGCAATGGTGCACCTTCAATAGGAAGGCCTGTAGTGAGCAATGGTGCACCTTCAATAGGTAGGCCTGTAGTGAGCAATAGTGCACCTTCAATAGGAAGGCCTGTAGTGAGCAATAGTGCACCTTCAATAGGAAGACCTGTAGTTTGCAATAGTGCACCTTCAATAGGAAGGCCTGTAGTGAGCAATAGTGCACCTTCAATAGGAAGGCCTGTAGTGAGCAATGGTGCACCTTCAATAGGAAGGCCTGTAGTGAGCAATAGTGCACCTTCAATAGGAAGACCTGTAGTTTGCAATAGTGCACCTTCAAGAGGAAGGCCTGTAGTGAGTAATAGTGCACCTTCAATAGGAAGACCTGTAGTGAGAAACTGTGCACCTAACATAGGAAGGCCTGTAGTGAGCAATAGTGCACCTTCAATAGGAAGGCCTGTAGTGAGAAATAGTACTCCTTTAATAGGAAGGCCCGTACTCAGCAACAGTGCACCTTCAATAGGAAGACCTGTAGTGAGCAATTGTGCACCTTCAATAGGAAGGCCTGTAGTGAGCAATGGTACTCTTTAATAGGAAGACCTGTAGTGAGTAATAGTGCACCTTCAATAGGAAGGCCTGTAGTGAGCAATAGTGCTCCTTCAATAGGAAGGCCTGTAGTGAGCAATAGTGCACCTTCAATAGGAAGGCCTGTAGTGAGCAATGGTACTCTTTAATAGGAAGACCTGTAGTGAGTAATAGTGCACCTTCAATAGGAAGGCCTGTAGTGAGCAATAGTGCTCCTTCAATAGGAAGGCCTGTAGTGAGCAATAGTGCACCTTCAATAGGAAGGCCTGTAGTGAGCAATAGTGCACCTTCAATAGGAAGGCCTGTAGTGAGCAATAGTGCACCTTCAATAGGAAGGCCTGTAGTGAGCAATGTTGCACCTTCAATAGGAAGGCCTGTAGTGAGCAATAGTGCACCTTCAATAGGAAGACCTGTAGTTTGCAATAGTGCACCTTCAATAGGAAGGCCTGTAGTGAGCAATAGTGCACCTTCAATAGGAAGACCTGTAGTGAGAAACTGTGCACCTAACATAGGAAGGCCTGTAGTGAGCAATAGTGCACCTTCAATAGGAAGGCCTGTAGTGAGAAATAGTACTCCTTTAATAGGAAGGCCCGTACTCAGCAATAGTGTACCTTCAATAGGAAGGCCTGTAGTGAGCAACAGTGCACCTTCAATAGGAAGACCTGTAGTGAGCAATTGTGCACCTTCAATAGGAAGACCTGTAGTGAGTAATAGTGCACCTTCAATAGGAAGGCCTGTAGTGAGCAATAGTGCTCCTTCAATAGGAAGGCCTGTAGTGAGCAATAGTGCACCTTCAATAGGAAGGCCTGTAGTGAGCAATAGTGCACCTTCAATAGGAAGACCTGTAGTGAGAAATAGTACTCCTTTAATAGGAAGGCCCGTACTCAGCAATAGTGTACCTTCAATAGGAAGGCCTGTAGTGAGCAACAGTGCACCTTCAATAGGAAGACCTGTAGTGAGCAATTGTGCACCTAACATAGGAAGGCCTGTACTCAACAATAGTGCACCTTCAGTAGGAAGGCCTGTACTCAACAATGGTGCACCTTCAGCAGGGAGGCCTTTACTCAACAATGGTAACCTACAATATAAAGGCTTGTAGTAATCAATAGTATAATGTCCAGACACAGATGTGATGTCAGCTGTATTAAAGGTTCACTACGGCCTGAAGCCAGCAAGATTACTATATATCTCCGTATAGCATTGTTTTGTTTTGTTATGGATGTCCTCGCTGTTCAGCATCCAAGAAGGTTTTGGATGAAATCGAAGACTGAAAACACACACGGCCTGCGTTAACATGACACTAGAGGTGTTCGCTGAAACTCATAATACTAATCCAATAGGGACTACTCTCTCGATTTAATAACATCCGAGTCAAGCACTCAAGCACAGTCGTAAGGTAATAAAGTCAATCTAAAATAATAACTTTCTGATTGCTTCTAATAACATTGATGAACTTCATATGTATCAAATTTAACGTTGTACAGATCCAATTAGGTGCGCTGGGCGAATTCATGCTTCTCGTCAGAATGAGAACATCAGTCAGTCAGTAGGAAACGTTAATCAAAATTTTAGGTAGTATTATCAATATTTTGAACAGGTTTTGTCTATGTATCGACATAATAATGGTATGATTCCACATAGTCATCTCATTCAGACACATCACACTGACCACAGGCCGGGCAGTCCTTGAGGCATATCTTTAACTCTTCAAATTCCAGGCAGTACAAAAGTCTTAGATATGTCATTTTATATCAAAATGATGACGTTTTTAATGCTGTAGACAAGCCGACAGCAGCCTCAACAACAAGCTACTAAGCGTACCACCGCTGATAACTGCATGGTTTTGAACCATTGCACCCTTCAAACCAGACAGATGATGCAGAGGAAGATGGCTGCGAAAAGGCCAATGTGGATTCAATTCTTGCACATTATAAGACACTTTGAAAGGCCACAATTCGTGAATCATTTGAGTATTTAACTTTATGATTGGACAATGATGCTTTCGTACATAATTTAAGACTCACCGGAATATGAAATAAAACTGTATTGACTTATTGACTTCATTGCAGTATTACATAAGCAAAAACACAATTTGTTGAGTATTTGTTGGTTGGTTGGTTGGTTGATTGGTTGGTTGGTTGGTTGTTTAACTCCGCGTTCAACAGGACTCCAGCTATATGGTGGCGGTCTGTAAAAAAATCGAGTTTGGACCAGACAATCCAGTATATTATGGGTTAATAAGAGGAAGCATGTTCAATGTTTATAAATGCGTTTGAAATTGTGTATTCGATATATTTAAAGACAATACATTACTCACTGAAACAGTATTTGGCCCGTCACACACTCACTCACTATGAGACTCAGCAGTGGACGCGCCAGGTTTACAAATGTCTTGTCCCAAGTGCGCCATGTATTCAGAACGAATGTAATTGCAAGCTTTTGAACTTTCAAAGCAACACCCAACGGGACATAGCATTGTCACAACGTTGTAAGGTTACACAGTCTAGTTGGCGTTCCATCATCGTTGTACATCGAGGGTGTTATTTTGGAAGTCCAGCAGACAAGGAAGAAACAATGTGTAGTGCAGGAAGTGTCATATTCCTTCCTGCTCGCATGCAATATGCACTTCGCGGCGAAAAGGAACTTTGCGCTCAAATATTCAAACTTCTGGTGCTTAAGTAATTGACACAAGTGCTTACGAATTCAATACTGGTGTTTAAGGGATTGGTACCATGTTTTAGAATTGGATAATGGTCTTTATGCAACTAGTAGTGGTGGTCCGATTAATTGAAATAATCGAAGATTGGACACAGTGACTAAACGACCAAGCAATCGATCATATTTTCTCATAATCGAATACAAACAATTCTGGAACACCTTTTGCATTAACAATTTTGTCTGTTACAGTTCATGAGCACTACAAGCTCGGTCCAAGTCATGATTAAATTTATCTTCAAGACCCCAAGAAATTTATGTTCCTGACATACTAGTCATCCCTTTAAGATGTGAAATTTGCGGAAAACCAACCAAAGAACTACAAGTTTTTTCTTCATGCCTTTGTGCAAACAGGAAAATTTTATAAATGACGCTAACCAATTATTTTTGATGATTGATCGGTTGTCATCAATTATGAGATTTTAACCAATCCCCAACACTAGCAAATAGTACCGTGTGTGAACTTCGATACTGGTGTTTCGATAATTCATCCCTGTTTAGGAATTCGATAGTCATCTTAAGTATTTGATACCCGTGTTAAGAATTCGATACTGGTGTTTGAGTAATTGATACTCATGTTTAAGGATTTGATACTCGTGTTTAATTATTTGATACCTGGCAGTGGCTGAGTGGGTTAGATCGCTGACATTGTGTTCTGGCGATCATATGCCTGACTCTGAGACTGCGTATTCGAATCCCGGATGGGACTCAGTCTATTAAAAGTACCAGCTATAGAACCTCTACTTTACTGAGATACCGCAATCTCAAATATAACAGATGCTACATATGACCACTTTCTAGATTGCACTCAAAATAAACATTAACATTGAGATTTCGCCCTCCATCCTTGGCGCGTTAACTAAAGAAAACTGCATAGAACCTTCAAGTCAGGAACGTGGTACCAACAATGTCTGTTACCATGACAACGTTTCATCCCGACCGTCCAGCACATCCAGATAATGATTTTAAACATCCGAAAACATATATGTTCCTCAACGTTTTAAGAACAGGTAAATGTGTGTTGATCAACGGTCGGTGTGTGGGGATGATTGCGGTGTAATACGACTCAGTAAGTGCCGTAGCTGGAACGATCCTGACTGCGTCATAGCGACAGCACACACATGCTCGCATGATCGGCCACCTGCTCAGCCACCCACCCACTGAGAGAACGACAGAGCGAGAGAGAGAGTGTGTGTGTGTTTGAGAGAGAGAGATAACGTGCGTGTATGTATGTCTGTGTTAGTGTGCCCGTGTGCGTGTGCGTATACGTGCGTGTTTGTGTATGATAAGTGTTTTCCCCACTCCTTAAGCACGTGTTTTCTTCCAAATCAATACCAGCTGGCCTGGGTAATCAAAAAGTGTTGCTCGATCGTTGACCGTTGTGCATTCTACACACATCTGATGTTGAAGTTGGATTAACTATATTCCGCATTCTTCTTTCCGCTATGTATCCCTTTTCTCGTACACAAATTTTGGGGGGAAGGGGTTGGGTGGGGTGGTGCGTATTTAACTTTCACCGAACAGGTCCACCAGTTTAACGTTTCTCTCTACCACTCGCTGATCTGACATCTAAAGAGTGTTATTCATTGTCAAATGGGGCGTGATGAATGATGATGATGATGATGATGATGCACAGTGAACAAAGCGTCCTTAAAATGTTACCCAAACGCTCTGCTTCTGGTGTACGGATGGCTACTGTCAGAAGCATTAGTTCAGAAATGAGGTGAGGTGAAATTGGGTTTAACGTCGTGCTTGAGAATATTTCGCTCATATGACGACGTGCATGCGTGTGTATGTGCGGCTGCTTGTACTAGCCCAGACTTAAACTGGTTTTATAGTTCTAGCCCACTGAAATACCATGCCGCAGTGAAGCATGAATACCCCACTCAGACACATTATACTGACTCCGAGCCGACCAGTCCTTGTTGTACCCATTAATGCCGAGCGCCAGGCAGGGACCAACAAGTACCATATGTTAACGTCTTTTGGTATGACGCGGTCGGGGATCGAACCCGCGACCTACCGCACTCCGGGCGGACGCTCTAACCACTACACCACGGAGGCGATTAGTTCAGAAATGATGAAAGCGTAGTTCCAGTTGTTAAACAAGTAGGATTTATTTATACATACATTATTTAACATCGTATCTGTTGTATTTGTCAAACATTCAAAAGCATTCCATATACGATATAACACTCGTCTTTGTTGCAGCCATGAAGTAATATATACGATCTTTAACACTCGTCTTTGTTGTACTCGTTAAACATTTAGAAGTAACATATATAGCCTTTAATAATCGTCTTTATATAACATGCAAATAAAAGGTTTTTTATATGCTTTTTAATGGCACACCAGTATTATATATCAGTCAGCTACAGGGTAGAAAGATAACAAGGACACTATGTTCACCAGAACATGACTCCATATCTTCACGAAATATATCGTACAAAAAACAAAATGTAATCCGGTTGTACCTTGTAGCAACTGAAATTTTGGAGAAATTGAAATGTTACGTTCAAATGTGAAAACATATTCTCTGGTGGGATGCAATAACCTATCATCAGTTGTCAACAAACACTTATTAATATTTTACAATCCAAAATAAATGCAGACTTAATCGATCTGTGGTTCTGTGCACGACATGTGTATAAAACTTGTGGTGTCCCCTGATGGGCATTTTATGAGCGCTTCAAGAGCCAACCTCTGTTTTACACATAACTGTCACTCGCCATATGTTTCTGTTTAGTCATTTTGAAAACCAGATACCAGATCCAGTAACTTTCTCTCTCTGTCTGTGTGTGTCTGTCTGTCTGTCTCTCTCTGTGTCTCCCTCTCTCTGTGTCTATCTCTGTATGTCTGTCTGTCTCTCTCTGTGTCTCCCTCTCTCTGTGTCTATCTCTGTATGTCTGTCTGTCTCTCTCTGTGTCTCCCTCTATCTGTGTACGTGTCTATCTCTGTATGTCTGTCTGTCTGTCTCTCTCTGTCTGTCTGTCTATCTGTGTCTGTCTCTCTCTGTGTATGTGTCTATCTCTGTATGTCTGTCTGTCTCTCTCTGTCTCCCTCTCTCTCTGTGTAGTGTCTCTCTCTGTCTGTCTGTCTCTCTCTGTGTCTCCCTCTCTCTGTGTACGTGTCTATCTCTGTATGTCTGTCTGTCTGTCTCTCTCTGTCTGTCTCTCTCTGTGTATGTGTCTCTCTCTGTCTCTCTCTGTGTATGTGTGTCTCTCTCTGTGTATGTGTCTCTCTCTGTGTATGTGTCTCTCTCTGTGTATGTGTCTCTTTCTGTGTATGTGTCTCTCTCTGTCTCTCTCTGTGTATGTGTGCCTCTCTCTGTCTCTGTGTGTCTGTCTCTCTCTGTGTATGTGTCTCTCTCTGTCTCTCTCTGTGTATGTGTCTCTCTCTCTGTCTCTCTCTGTGTATGTGTCTCTCTCTGTCTCTGTGTGTCTGTCTGTCTCTGTGTATGTGTCTCTCTGTCTGTCTCTCTGTCCCCTGTGTGTGTCTGTCTCCTCTCTCTGTATGTGTCTCCTCTGTCTCCTCTCTCTGTCTGTCCTCCTGTCCGTCCGTCCATCCAGGTCTGTCTCCTCCCTGTGCATGTGTC
Organism: Haliotis rubra; assembly: GCF_003918875.1. Lineage (NCBI taxonomy): Eukaryota > Metazoa > Mollusca > Gastropoda > Lepetellida > Haliotidae > Haliotis > Haliotis rubra. The sequence goes on along the minus strand of NW_025767490.1, from coordinate 758,074 downwards.
CCTCTCTCTGTCTCCCTCCAGTGCATGTGTCCTCTCTCTGTCTCTCTCTGTGCATGTGTGTCTCCTCTCTGCATGTGTGTCTGTCCTCTCTGTGTATGTGTGTCTCTCCTCTGTCCCCTCTGTGTATGTGTGTCCTCTCTGTCCCCCTCCTCCTCCTGTGTATGTGTGTCTCTCTCTGTCCCCTGTGTGTCTGTCCCTCCTCCAGTGCATGTGTCTCCTCTGTCCCCTCCCCAGGCATGTGTCCTCCTCTGTCCCCTCCTGTGTGTGTGTGTCTCCCCAGGACATGGTGGTCTGTCCCCTCTCCAGGTGTATGTGCCCTCCCTCTCTGTCTCCTCCCCAGGCATGTGTGTCCCCTCTGTCCCCTCCCCAGGCATGTGTCCCCTCCTGTCCCCTCTCCTTCTGTGTATGTGTCTCTCCCTGTCTGTCCCTCCCCAGACATGTCCCCCCTCCTGTCCCTCTCCAGTGCATGTGTCCTCCTGTCCCCTCCCCCAGGCATGTCCCTCTCTCCCTGTCCCCTCCTCCCATGGTCTGTCCTCCAGGTGTGTGTCCCTCTCCAGGTATGTGTCCCACTCCAGGCATGTATGTCCCTCCTCCTGTCCTCCCTCCTCTGTCCATGTGTGTCCTCTCCAGGTCTGTCCTCCTCCCCAGGCATGTGTCCTCCCTCCCTGTCCCCCCAGGTGTGTCTGTCCTCCTCCGTGCATGTGTCCTCCTCCAGGCATGTGTCTCCTCTGTCCCCCTCCAGGCATGTGTGGTCTCCTCTCCTGTCCCCCTCCTGTCCTCTGTGCATGTGTCCCTGTCCCCTCTCCAGGCATGGTCCTGTCCCCTCCTCCCAGGCATGTGTCCTCCGTCCTGTCCTCCCCAGGCATCCCCTCCTGTCCTCAGGTGTCTGTCCTCCAGGCATAGTGTCCCTCCTGTCCCCTCCTCTTGTATGTGTCTCCTCCTGTCCCTCCCTCCAGTGCATGTGTCTCTCCTCCTGTCCTCCCCTGTGCATGTGTGTCTGTCTCCCTGCATGTCCCCTCCTCCTCCATGTGTGGTCTCCTCCCTCCTCCCTCCAGGTCTGTCCCATGTGTCCTCTCCCAGTGCATGTGTGGTCCCTCCTCCTCCTCCCAGGTCTGTCCTCCCTCCAGTATGTGTCCCCTCCACTGTCCCCTCCAGGCATGTGTGTCCCCTCTTGTCCCCAGGCATGTGTCCCCTCTCCTGTCCTCTGTGGTCTGGTCTGTCTCCCCAGGCATGTGTCCCTCTGTCCCCTCCCCCAGTGTGTGGTCCCTCCTCTCCCCTCAGGTGTGTGTGTCTCCTCTGTCCCCTCCTCCAGGTGTGGTCTCCCTGTCCCCTCCCCCAGGCATGTCTGTCCTCTCCCTCTGTCCAGGCATGTGTGTCCCCTCTGTCCCTCTCTCTGTGTATGTCCTCCTCTGTCTCCTCCTCCTCCAGGGCATGTGTCTCTCTCTCTCCCTCCCCAGGTGGTCTGTCTCTGTCCTCCCCAGGTGTCCTCTCTGTCTCTCTCCAGGCATGTGTGTCCTGTCCTCCCCCCAGGACATGTGTCCTCCTCTGTCTCCTCTCCCAGGCATGCAGGCTCCCCTCTCTGTCCCCTCCTCTCCAGGCATGTGGTCCCTCCTGTCCTGTCTGTCCTGTCCTCCTCCTGTCCGTCTCCTGCATGTGTCCCTCCCTCTCCTCCCCCTGTGGTCTGTGGTCTCTGTCCTCCCCAGGCATGTGTCCCCCTGTCCCTCCAGGCATGTGTCCCCCCTGTCCTGTCCCTCCCTGTGCATGGTCTCCTCCTCTGTCCCCTCCAGGGCTCTGTGTGTCCTCCCCCTCCCCCTGTCATGTCCTCCTCCTCTGGTGTCCTCTGTCCTCCCTCCATCAGGACAGGTCTGTCCCCCAGCATGTGTCCCCTGTCTGTCCCCCCCAGGCATGTGTCCCTCCTGTCCTGTCCTCCAGGCATGTGTGTTCCCTCCTGTCCTCCCCAGGCATGTGTCTCCTCCATCTGTCCTCCAGAGCATGTGTCCCTCCTGTCCCCTGTCTGTCCTTGTGTCCTCATGTGCATGGTCCCTCTGTCCTCCCAGGTGTGTCCTCCCTGTCCCCTCCATCCATCCCAGGTGTCTGTCCTCCCCAGGGCATGTGTCCTCCTCCTGTCCCCTCCAGAGCCAGGTCCTCCCCCCTGTCCAGGTCTGTCCTCCCCAGCATGAAACCTGTCCTCCTGTCCCCCTCCTCCAGGACAGGTCCTCCTGTCCCTCCCCAGGCATGTCTCCTGTCCCGTCCTCCCTCCTCCCCTACAGAGCAGAGTCCTCCTGTCCCCCTCCTCTCCCAGGCATGTCCCCTCCCCTGTCCCCTCCTCCAGGCATGTGTCCTCCTGTGTCCCTCCAGAGCATGTCCCTCCCTCTGTCCTCCTCCCCAGGTCTGTCCCCTGTCCGTCCTCCTCCAGGACAGGTGTCCTCCTTCTCCCTCCCCAGGAGCATGTGACCCTCCTGTCCTCCCCCCATGGTCCTCCTCTGTCCCTCCCCAGGTCCTGTCCCCCTCCTCTGTCCGTCCCCCCAGCATGTGGTTCCCTCCTGTCCCTCCCCCAGGCATGTGGTCCCCCTCTGTCCCCCCCCAGGCATGTGTCCTCCTCCTGTCCCTCCCCAGGCAGGTCCCTCCTCCCCTCCCCTCCCCAGGCATGTGTCCTCCCTCTGTCCCCCAGGCATGTGTGTCCCTCCTGTCCTCCCCTGCATGTGGTCCTCCTCCTCCCCCAGGTATGGTCCCCTCTGTGTCCCCTCCCCCAGGCATGTGTCCTCCTCTGTCCTCCTCTGTCTCCCCCAGGCATGTGTCCTCTGTCCCCCTCCCCAGGTCCCCTCCTCCTGCATGTGGTCCTCCCCCCCTGTCCCCTCCTCCAGAAACCATGTGGTGTCCTCCTCTCCCTGTCCTCCCCCTTGTCCCCCCAGGCAGGTCCCTCCTCCCCTCCTCCAGATGTCCTCCGTCCTGTCCTCCCCAGGTGATGTGTCCTCCTCTGTCCCCTCCCCAGGGACATGTGTGTCTCCTCCCAGGGCATGTGGTCTCTCCTGTCCTCCCCCTCAGTGTGTGTCCCCTCCAGGCATGTGTCTGTCCTGTGTGTCCCTCTCCAGGCATGTGTGTCCCTCTCTCTGTCTCCTCTGTCTCCCTGTCCCCAGGTCTGTCCCTCTCTCAGGCATGTGTGTCCCTCTGTCCCCTCTCCCAGTGTATGTGTGTGTCCTCTCTGTCCTCCTGTGTATGTGTCCTCCTCTCAGTGTATGTGTCTGTCTCTCTCCCCATGTGTCTCCTCTCTGTGATGTATGTGTGTCTGTCCCTCTCTGTGTGTGTGGTGTCCTCTCAGGTATCAGGTCTCCCTCTGTCCCTGTGTGTGTCCAGCCAGGTCTCCTCTCCAGTGTGTGTGTGTCCTCTCCCCTCTGTCTCTCTCTGTGTGTGTGTCTCTGTCCTCCTCTCTGTGTGTCTGTCTCTCTCTCTGTGTATGTGTGTCTCTCTCTGTCTCTCTGTCTCTCTCTCTCTCTGTGTGTCTCTCTGTCCTGTCTCTCTCTGTGTATGTGTGCTCTCTCTGTGTCTCTCTGTCTCTCTCTGTCTGTCTCTCTCTGTGTATGTGTCTCTCAGTGTGTCTGTCTCTCTCTCCGTGCTCTGTCTGTCTCTCTGTGTCTCTCCTGTCTCTCTCTCTCTCTGTGTGTGTGTCTGTCTCTCTGTCTGTCTCTGTCTGTGTGTGTCTCTGTCTCTCTCTCGTCTGTGTGTCTCTGTCTGCCCCTCTCTCTCTCTCTGTGTCTGTCTCTGTCTCTCTGTCTCTGTGTGTCTGTCTCTCTCTCTGTCTGTCTCTGTGTGTCTGTCTCCTCTCTCTCTGTCTCCTGTGTCTATGTGTGTGTCTGTCTCTCTCTGTCTCCGTGTATGTCTCTGTCTCTCTGTCTGTCTCTGTCTGTCTGTCTCTATCTCTGTATGTGTCTGTCTGTGTCTCTCTCTGTCTCCGTCTCTCTGTGTCTGTCTGTCTCTATCTCTGTATGTGTCTGACTGTGTCTCTCTGTCTGTCTCCGTCTCTCTGTGTCTCTCTGTCTCTATCTCTGTATGTGTCTGTCTGTGTCTCTCTGTCTGTCTCCGTCTCTCTGTGTCTGTCTGTCTCTATCTCTGTATGTGTCTGTCTGTGTCTCTCTGTCTGTCTCCGTCTCTCCGTGTCTGTCTGTCTCAATCTCTGTATGTGTCTGTCTGTGTCTCTCTCTGTCTCCGTCTCTCTGTGTCTGTCTGTCTCTATCTCTGTATGTGTCTGTCTGTGTCTCTCTGTCTGTCTGTGTCTCTCTGTCTGTCTCCGTCTCTCCGTGTCTGTCTGTCTCTATCTCTGTATGTGTCAGTCTGTCTCTCTCTGTCTCCGTCTCTCTGTGTCTGTCTGTCTCAATCTCTGTCTGTGTCTCTCTGTCTGTCTCCGTCTCTCTGTGTCTGTCTGTCTCAATCTCTGTATGTGTCTGTCTGTGTCTCTCTCTGTCTCCGTCTCTCTGTGTCTGTCTGTCTCTATCTCTGTATGTGGGCCTCTGTCCCTCTATCTGTGTATGTGTGTGTGCCTGTGTGTGTATGTGTGTGTCTTGTTCATCAGGCATGGGGTATATGACAAGCTTCAACACTGATATTATGTAACGTTAGTATTCTCGGTATACGGCCATCAGTTCAGAAATAGAAAATACCAATGATTTTATGTTTGTTGGCACCAGAACCGCTCTCCGAGGTTTAAACAAATTGCTGCATCATTTCTGACTCCAAGCCACCAAACCGTGATTCAGTCTATATACTGTCCTAGCAGCATCAAACCGAACTCACTCACTCACCTATCAAGTGTTCAGTGCTCCCACGGCAGGTAGTGAGTTTTAGCAATGTTCCAGCAATATCACGGAGGGGGGGACACATGAAATGGGCTTCACACATTCTACTCGAGCCCGAACCCGTGCCTTTGACGACCACCGGACTACCCTCTGTGTCATAGACACATGTGGGCGTTAGAATGCATGTCTATTAACATGCATTCCCTACACTCCGAGTGGCAATCAAGTTGCTTATTATCAGTCTAAATACCACCCAGACCAATACGTATCCATTGTAACATTCACAACTATCGATGTGTTCATCGACCCTCCGACATCTGCCGTCTAATCTTCATCATGCAGCTTCTGTACCTGCAGCAGCGTGGTAGAGGAAATCTTTAGATGCACAACAACAACAACAACAACAACAACAACAACAACAACAACAACAATAGTTTATTACTGTGTCATATGTTACATGTAGTAATACATTTTGGCAATTTACCTTATACAAACACCTGGCCAGTTCTGGCCTAAATGACACCAGATAAATACATATATTTTTCAGTAAAATTGAATAAAAAGTATTATAAAAAATAACAATAGTTTCCAACAAACTCTAAACCATAGTTAAAATTAAAGTGTCTATGTCATTGAATATACAAAATAACGAAAACGTTCTTTTAAGCAAATATCTCTTCATTCCCAATGTAAAATCTCTTTACCTGGTCATGAGACGAAATAAATTTCATTTGACATTTGCGACACTGGAAAAGCACTAAATGCATCTGGTTATTATTAATTATGATTTTGTATTATCTGAATTGTAACACAATCTCACCGCGAGACTCATGAAATTATATATATATGTTTAGAATATGATGAAGAAGGACTCTATAATCTCTCAGGAGATGACATATATATATATATATATATATATATATATATATATATATATGTGTGTGTATGTATATATATATATATATATATATAGTGTGTTTTAGTGAGTTATATATATATATATATATATATATATATATATATATATATATATGATATGTAATAGACGACCCAAACCCAACTATTTCCTTGAACATATCTGCCTAGTTCGATCGGAGGGAACAGGTGCAACTTAATGGCCACGTACATATATAGTAAGTAATATACATACTTTCTATTTACTGCGGTATTCGTCTTGTAGTACGTCTTTGTCTGGTGAGTACAGTTACGTTATAATGTTGCGAGGAAATTAGTCCATAACCCACGTATTTACGGTTTAAGCTGATTCTCAAAACGTAGAGTAGATGACGTAATCTCTGCCTGCAAACATGGTCATGTATGTGACACACATTGTGACTATATGTACATGTGTCATTAGTGTGTATAGATGCTTCTTCTTAAAGGTCACATAAACCCTAGGGGGTACAAATGCATAAATCACTAACTAGCATCGTTATAAATGAAACCCCGTCATTAAATCTACTCATTTCGACCTTTAATTGACTTAAATCGACTTTTTTGACAACAGTGCACAATTCTCACCCGCGAACGAAATTTCAACCAATCAGAGCGGCACGTCTCTGTGACGCCATATGAGGAATAGCTTTGAGGGCCGATGCAGAATTCATCTACATTTTAGGGGGTAAATTATCTTGTTTACAGGCTTGTATAAACCTGAAATCGTGACAATTGTTGTGGAAAATGAAAGCTATATGTTCTCACAATCTACTGTCATTTAATTTTGTCTCCTGCTTTGCCTAGTTTCCGAGTTACAACTTGTTTTCATAGACGATTCTGTCAAAATCGATTGGTGTCGTTAGGCCCTATTTTTATAATGACTGATCCAATTTGATCCCATTTCTATGTTTTTTTACCTCGATATTTAATCATGTCATGTGAAAATCTGTTTGTATTCTCAAATTGTAAAACAGTGTCGGCCCATAAGTTTTCACATGCAATACAGCAATTAATACTCCCTTGTTGTAACCCGTGTTAGGTGGTATAAACCTACACATGTTATTTGTCATCATTCACTTGATGGTCAGTTAATGAATTTATAACAGGTATAATTAGTGGTAACACACTTAGATTACCCGACAAAGGTTCCCATTTGGCGTTTCTTGTGTCTGGAGTAAATATTCAACATTATAAACATCGATCAAAAGATTAACCGATAACACGCTGATTGATTAATTACTTTTATCTTACACAGCGGAATTGTCAAAAGGTAGTGTTTATGTATGTAGATTTACTAATCTATACTGAATACACTCTGTCGTGTCGGTGTCTGCGTAAAAACAACGTCCTTCTTTCAAAGGATTAACCGGCAATACATTGATTGATTGCCCATTATTGGCTAACTAATTTACTGTTTTTTAAAGAAAGGCGGACATTATGCAATTAGTTGCCAGGTGTGCTATCTTGGGTGACCAATGAGACTATACACCAATACCTGAAAAGATTTATCACTTTTTCGTATTTTAAAATGTTAAAACACACATCATTTGGAGCAGTTTGTGGATATTGATGGATACATTCCTCGAACAAGGTAATGGCCTGATATTGTTCTTTTAACTTTAATCTGTTTTAATTTTAATATTTGCATGTTGTTTTTATTCATTTGTCGTAGCATTGAACAGAATCATTGTTTTCGCCGTGAAGTGTAATGAGACAGACAACATACACTAGGGTGTGTGTGCGAATTATGATTCACATTGGCAAACTATAAAATGTCTAGATATTACAGTTCTGTTATAAATTCACTATAAGTATCAGCAGATCGTCTGCTTTTTATTTAGTTTCAAAATGCATACAAGTATGATAATAAACTAATTAGGATTATAAGACCAAATATAAAGACGCACATTGACTAGTATCTACATACTGGTGAGTGGACATTAACCATTTGAATGCAGCAAGAAATTTATCGCGCAGTCTTGTGACTTCGACCCCCACCTCGCTTCCGTGGAAGAAATCGTTATGTTATAAGTTGTGTCATGCAAAATCCGTTTGGTTATGATTCCAATACATATTTATCTACGAGTAGAAAGTAGTTTTGATTTTCTAACTTGATGAAAACAAACTATAATCTCATTAATTCTAACAGACTTTACGATTTTAAAAAATGGCGGCGCCCTGTTAGGAACATCAGCCAGTCTGAGGATAAATGCTATTTAGGTTTGTTTTCACCGAGTTACAAAATCAAAACTACTTTCTACTGGTAGTAAAATATGTATTTGATTGATGGCCAATAGGATTTTGCATGACATAGCGTATAACATAACAATTTCTCTCCTGGCAGCGAGGTGGGTGTCAATATAATACTACTTACAATATTATTGTTACTTCGACCACAACCTCACTTCCGAGGAAGAAATCGTTATGTTACAAGTTGTGTCATGGAAAATCTTTATGGTCATCAATCATATACATATTTTACTACAACTAGTAAGTAGTTTTGATTCTTTAACTTCCGTGAAGCGATCTGAACACAAGTAAGATATGGTTTCAGGCTTCCACAACGCTCGCTTCGCACTCACAAACATAATCCATTTAGCACGAACTGCGGGGTCCTGTGGAAATCTGGGCATGGTGACACCATCGCCCGACCCCTAGGAGCAATTGACGACAAAGCAACGATTCGGCATGTCGTCGTTGATGTCGAGAAATCATCAAAATGATGAGCGTGCTACACACTTTCTATACAACTAACTGAAAATCGTTCCTCATATGACGTCACTGCAGTGCTCTGGCGACAGAGTTACGTAACCTGTCCGTGGTTTCGTTGGCGGGCGAGAGGGGAAGCAGGCGACTTTTTGGCCACTTTTAATAGCTCGGTATTAATTAACCACAAGTTGTTAAAGAATAAATTTGGTGTTCCGCTTAAGACTAACCACAAATCTTTCATATGTAAAGGTTAAAAGAGTAACAAAAAACAAAGTTCATTGGTTCTTTAACTAAATAATTGATCAGGGTTATGTAAAAAGCATATTTACTCAAAAGTACATTCACTCCGCCATGTGGCTGGAATATTGATGAGTGCAGCGTTAAACAACAAACAAACAAAACATTTACTTGCTACACAGTTTCAACACACAGACATGTCTTCGTCAGTTCTTCCTCTGTAAAACTACTAACTTGAGTAAACGATCCCAAGCTGAAATAACAAGGTATTGAAGCCTTGAGGCAACAAAAAGGTCCGTACACTGTACAAGGCCTTGCAGGAGTGGTAAATACAAGATTGAGGAGACTTGATGCAGATGTGTAACCCGTTAAAGGATATTGTACGGTGTGCTACCCATTTACAGAATATAGTTTGAAAACCGTGCATGCCTATAATGAGGACATTGTATGCGTTCCATTCTTAATGGAGGGCTTGTATCAATACATAAAAGGGTTTTTTAGAGGAGGATCTCTCTGGCAAATTGTGCGACCTGTAATATCCCAAACATGCTCTATGGGATTGAGTAATATCAATACATAAAAGGGTTTTTTAGAGGAGGATCTCTCTGGCAAATTTTGCGACCTGTAATATCCCAAACATGCTCTATGGGATTGAGTGATGGACTCCTTAAGGGTCAAGTAGAGTTCATATTGCCTCTTGACATAAGACATCACCAACCAGCAAGTGTACGATGTGGCCGATCATTGTCGTCCATGAATACTGGCCTTGTGTCTAGAGGATGGTCGTACAAATGTAGTACAACATGTTCTAGGATGTCAGTGCCGTAGTCCTTTCAGATTTTGTCTCATCGTCACAAGGTCAAATTGACAGGCATGTGAGAGACAACCAAAAACCATCAACTAACCCTCGCTAAGATTTCAAGATATTCCGTTATTCAGGACTGTTCTGGTGGACAACCGACGATGTGGAAGCCACTCTGTTGTGATCACGCCATTGACATGAACAGATGATGTTTTGTGATTCTGAGAGGGTCTGTATCCTCCCTCAGGAGTTGACACTCATGGTTGACCTGATCTCTGACGGTCTTTGACGTCATTAGTTAGTTGATGCTTTCTGACCAGTCGGCTGATAGTCGATGGATAATACCCAATTTCTCATGCAAATGTCCTCAATTACAATAATTTGTTATCTTTGAGCAGTTGTCAGTTCAGTAGGTCCCTTAAAGGTCACATGCAACGTAAAACACAACTTTGCAGATTCTGATACCTTTCGGTATGGACTTACCGAAACAAATCATAAAAACTGCAAATTCAACTTATAAAGTTGAAAAATAACGCGATGAAAAAAACCGCGCGAAATCGGAGTTCAAACGATTTACTAATTTTCCCCCAGCGCTTGGGGGAAAAGTGGTTTAAACAGCTGGGCTGCGCTGCACTGGGCTGCGTTCATAGCACATGTGCAGTGAAATAGTTTCGCGCAGCTTGGAAGCGGGTTGTCCGGTGAATACTCGGTGAAGGCTTTGGTGTGAGCTATTTTTCTAATGTTTTGTTGATATTTCACAGGCGCGAGCTTTTTATATGTTATGACAGTAGATTACCGATTTAACTGTTTATATAATTTCATTTGTCTATTTCACCACACGTTCTTCTTACCGAGTCACTTTCTCAGTTCGATACTTAAAAGCAATGTCATTATTTAGCGTTGACATAATTTCTAAATGTGATATAGATATGTCGTTGTCACAGACAAAGTCAATGTCTGTTTTATTGACACCTATGTGTCTGCCTGCCTGTCTGCTAATGACAATATTCAATACACAACTTCGATCACTGACCACAAGCAATTTGAACTTAACACCTATCAGGCTATACACCATAAACAAAACGCATTGATTTATGGCCCGAGTTCGGTCTCTGTCACATTATGTAATTACACAGTGTGATACCTTTACACATGACATGTTATGATTGCAAAATGTTATACACAAAAATGAGCATGTATTTACAAAGCCCAACATCTCTATATATACACACACAATGAGCCGTGAGAGCATCTGCAAATGAACCAGCAGTTACACTTGAGTGCACACCCAACCGCTCTGACTGGGTTCGGTATCCCGGCTGCTTCGTTTCCAGGGAAGTAAACCTAAGTACAAAATATTGCACTTTTGATTTGCGATTGTACGCTTATAATTAGGGGATAACTGTACTGTGTTTGACGAATTAGGGACGTATACCGGTGGTTATATAGCCGCAAATTTAGTTATATCGGCGACGCGCAAGCGGAGCGGATATAACGTTAAATTTGCGGCTATATAATCACCGGTATACGTCCCCAATTGGTCAAACACAGTACAGTTATCCCCATTCTAATTCAACTCGTTTTACGCTGTTTTTTCGTGAAAGAAATTCATTAATTAAACCAGGTCAAAGTTCCCCTAGGTCAAAGGTTAATCATATCACTCCTTGAACTTACACCATCGCCAGAAAAAGTAGTTCCCTTTTCAAACTACACACGTTTATTATGTGCACACAGACTAAATCTGACAATGATGAATAGATCATATTATTACCCACGTGGTCAACGTATGGGTAGTTGCATACTAATCTCGTACGTCACACGAGTGTCGTATCGCGTTGACCTGTGTCGTAACGACTTGACCTGAGATTATAACGATTTGATTGGATAACCGATGATCTCTCAATTAGGTCACATTCTGACGTAACTATTTTTCATTCTTAACAAACACGTGAATTCATTCATTCTACAACTTATATGCATTGTGGGAATGTAAACATTGCGAACGTCGCCGTGTCGCTGTTTAATTGTGAGTCGAACTGAGACATTATATCCGTCGAAAAACATAAACGCAATGTTTCCACCAGTGATGTTAGCCGAATGAAGCAACTGCAAACCAAGAAACGGGGTGCTACGGAGTAGTTTACTGTAGGAGGCTGTACGAGGCGATGACAACTGACATGCATCGTGACGTCGGTTGCCAAGGCAGTGACGTCATTACAGTGTGACGTCATGCAAATATTGTACTACAGTACAAAACTCTTCCGCAACCTCTTTATAAAACCGGTTTCGGTTTGAAACCAAAAAATAACAAAAATAGGCTATTTTGTCAATTTAATGCATGTAAGACGTGGGTAATAAATAAAATACCACACTCGGTCTCATTACATACGAATTATAAGAAACTCGTGACCTTCCTATGGTATCTGACCTCGCTTTCGACCGAGTGTAGTATTCTCTATGTACTATAGATAAAATGGAAGGAATTATGATGAAACCGCCCTCTAGTTAAAGAAACGAGCGGCCCGCTGATTCCTTAACTACGGGCCATTATCAGTTCTGTTGTCAAATGACGTCACAGCAGGTGACGTCACGCTCAATAATGACGTCATAATCTTGTTTCATGATCTAACAGTGTTGGGTCAACAGCTGTTGTTTGAACTTAAAATTAAATTTATATTACTATTTTGTCGTTTTTAACACAAATTCCACCCATTTTAGCTGGATAGGGCAGTTAATTGACCTATGGCTTCTGCAAATGACAATGTCGTGCAAAGCAGCGTTACCCCAAAAGTGTAGGGATACATTTAAAGGTTATGGTGAATCGGTTTTCAAATTGCGACCGTATATGCTGATTATACGGTCGGAAATTTATAGCATTGACCAATCAGAACTCGTGTTACATACTAAGTTGAATTAGAATTTTGTTTATGTTTTCATAATCAGCAATATATATTATATGTCATGAACAAGTGATAATTGTGTTTTAATTATGTTTGATTTTTTGGTTGCATGTGACCTTTAACAGTTCAGTAGGTACCTTTGCTTAACAACAATAAATCCAACGGCCTTTTCCAAGTTCTCGAGCTCCAGTAACAGTTTGCTCAATCTTTATATTTGTTTAAGGATTGTTACACGTATTGCACGTGGTGCTCGCCATTGGGTGGTTATAGAAGTGGAAAATGTCAAGATTACGGCTGCCCTTTTGGTAACCAGTCCAATTATGGGAGATACACATCCAAATCATTACCGAGCCTCCAACATATTGCTGTCCATCCAGTCCCTCAGACGTTCATCCATGATGTGCTGTCTTGCTTCTCAGGCTGGCTTGTTCCCGCCTCAATAGCTTTGAAAGACAAACCGTGGAATATATTCCGACTATTTGCCATATTTGCGTCTATTACCTCCTTCCAGTTATACATATAATAGATACATGTCTCAGAATGCATGAGTGACATGTTAGTTGTGCATGGCACGGTAATGTCTGACATAACCATCAAACTAAGAATGACCACATCCTTCCGATGCAATGGTGATAGTGTTGATACTGGGAAAAATTTCCACCGTGGCATCGGCGTGTATGCATCGATTGGAGATAACAGGTACCCAAATGATTTCAGATGGCAAGTGTTATGTCTGTCAAACTGGTATTCCTGCTCCTGTGTCTTGGACTGGTTGTGAATGGTGTCGGCGGAGGAGTATGTAAGTAATTGTCGAGTCACGTATCGAAATTAATACATATTAGTACATGTTAATATTAAGTAAATGTTACATCCATACTTACCCGTGATGATCCGGGTTAGAATGAGTCTTCAGTAACCCATGCTTGTCGTGAGTGGCGACTAACAGGATCGGGTGGTCAGGCTCGCTGGCTTGGTTGACACATGTCATCGGTTCCCAATTGAATGGAACAACAATGCTCATGATCACTGGATTGTCTGGTCCAGACTCGATTATTTACAGAACGCCGCCATATAGCAGGAATATTGCTGAGTGCGGCGTTCAACAACAAACCAACCAACATCCATACTTAAAACGCAGTAGGGATGATGTTTTCTTACTGTTGATTTTGTAAATGAGGCAGTGATGCATCCTCGATCATCTCCAGGGTATACGTTACGATAACTCTCCACTATACCCTGGATGCATCCACGGCTTGGGGCGATGATTTTATTACCTCCCTTGGCTGGCTCCGCATTCTCACAGTAGCCAATCAGCTAAGCCGCCGTTACAGCCGAGCTTGCCAGTGTCAACAAGATAGCAGTCGCAGTCGCGAAAGTTTGTTCGCAGTGCCACAAAATTTTTCGGGAAATAATAAAGACAAATTCACAGATGTGAAACTTTAAAAACTATATGAAAGAACTCCTTCTACTTCTTTCAGAGTACATCTGCATCAATTGTGTTGCCAAGTTTAAACGGTTAGATAATTTGAGTAGCGAAAGTGAGTTGTGATTGGTTCGCTCAACTTCCCAGCGTAGGCACCTGATTGGATAAAAAGCCAGCCAAGGGAGGTAATAAAATCATCGCCCCAAGCCGTGGATGCATCCAGGGTATAGTGGAGAGTTATCGTAACGTATACCCTGGAGATTATCGAGGATGGCAGTGATGTAGTACAAATGAAGTTTTTCCTGTCCGAAAGGATTTGGTCACCGTTCAATGATGTTATGAATTGAGTTATGAATTATACCAAAGGAAACTTGATCGGGTGGCCTTCTACCCCTACAAGGGATTTCGCCTACCGCCGTTTAAGGGAATAATACGTGATATCACCGTATCACTGCATCCTCAGGCACTGAAGCCTAATTGAATTGTCCTGATGTGCGCATTATACGATATCAACTGTCGGTATATTATCATCATTATCATCATCATCCATCGTCGTCATCGTCCTAACCATAATCATCAACATTATCAGTATCAAGATTGTCATCGTAGTCCGTGTTTTCGTCAACGTCATCTCCGTCTTCTTCATCACATTCTAAACATAACCTGTATTTAATATATGTTTCATATGAGAAACCTGTCATCTGGAGAGGTCCAATTGGAAGTACACCCTTTCTGGATTAGTTTGACCATCAATAAATCATCGTCATTGATCTTTTTTCACAGTGAAATGCGAAACAAAATGCAAGCTACTTGAAACCTGCAAGATTATAAAAGGCAAAGAGAAATGTGGTAAATATGGGTTCAAATGTTTGTATGATATATCTTAATACATATTTAACATTGATAGTATTAGACTTATAGATCCTTATTGTAACGTCAATTAAATAAAAGCGAATACGATGCATTTTGTATCTTAAAGGCAGAATGACACATACTTTCCACAATATTTTGGCCTATATTTTATATATTCGGGGCATATGCACTCACTTTAGCTTACTATTGATGCAATAACAGATTTAGTATCCCTTACGACTTGCCTGAAATCGATAATGGAAACTTCGAGGCGAACAGCTTCCAAACAGATAACACTTGCCATATATGAAATGTAAACGATTGCTCTGTACATCGAAAACTGTCGCACGCGGTGTTGTCGGTGTTTGCCGAACTGGCCTCAATCACAAGTTTTGCGTTGGATATTCGTAAAGAGCGCTCCAAGGAACGTAACTGTATGGGGTTAGCATGAAATAATGTTGCGCTCCAAGGGACATGACTCTATGGGGTTCGCTTGAAATGCAATGTTGCACTAATTCATTCGAACTTTTGATTATTATAATCTAAATTCGTAATTTTGTTTGGAATAAACTATATGGTAGCTTCACTGGGGGCTGATGTGGTGTGACATTGTGCCTTTAATAATGAGAGAGGCAGAAATCATTGAGTAAGTGAGTGAGTTTGGATTAACGCTGTTTTGAACAATGATTCGGGTTTAGCACGGTGTGTAATGCCAATGAATGACGGTAGCACCTTCTGGAGCTTAACAGGTTTGGTGAAACACCGTATCATATTGCAAAGAATTGTTCTCAAAATCATCTCATTTGTGCGACTGTGAGGGATGCAACTCTCAACCTTGAAATCCAGAGAAAATACATTTTTGACATCTTCCATAGAAACATTCAAGTAATTTGTGACAACCATGGGCCAAAACACCAATTCAGGGGTGTAGCTACCATTATAAAAAAAGCGCGGGCTTAAACATGATTATTGCTAAAGAGGTTGGGCAAGTCCTCAATACTATCTAAATAAAAAGCTTTGCAACCTATCGGGTTTACACGAAAAAAATGGCTTGCTACGCGCCTGCAATTAGCAGATTATTGGACTGTACCAGTGTTTTTTGTATAATGTGGTCATATATCAGAGAATCGCCACTAACTGTAAGCAACATATGTAAATAAAAACTTCAAAACCCTTTCCGTAAGCATATGAAATCTCTGTTAATGGCCGCGCCCATTATTCTGTGTTAAGTTCTTGAGCCCTGCACCAGTTTAAACGTCTTTCTTTTTGTGTATCGTTCGTCATTGGTGAGGGAATTCACCCAGTTAAGTCTTTGTAATTTGTGTCTAAGGGTTTCATGACCTACCTGAGGATTTCTTCTATTAATCATTTCATTTCTGATATTCTCAACGCTTTTCAGTTTCCCCCTACTCACAATCTGACCAAGTCGCCGGCGATCCGTAGTACTGAACTTTCTTCGCCTCCCTGCACTTGTGTCAACTCCTGACTGAATAGTCTTCAAAGTTCTGTATACAATACACAGAGGAATGTCCTGTCTACCAGCTAACTCTTTTGCATTAGTCACACCCCTTTCAAAATCCTTTAGAACCAGCTGTCGTTTCTCTTCTGCTTTCTAATCTGCCATGTCAACAAAGGAAGCCGTCTGCAACATCAGGGGATATAACTCTTGATGTAGTAAGGTTCTTAAGCTAACAAAAGTTGCCTCCCATATTGAGAACCTTACTACATAATGTAACACATATTTTAAAATTCTATCATCAGTATTACTAAACAGACATTTTCTCAATAATTTCTGGGCAGATTGTTCCTGGTGTTCGCCATAAGGTACTCTTATACTTCCACTCGTCACAAACACATGCAAAGGCAAGTCGATTGTTCACATGATCCATGTCAAGATGGGGAACTGTTTGTTACAGTGTGCAGGTAATTTGGAAATGTCTTCCACCTTTCCACCATAAAACCATCGTGAAACGTTCAACTGAAAACTCGACTTTATATAATTTGTCGACCTATGACGTCGACTCACGGATCTCAATGTTATAAGAAAGGTCTGGGTTCACTGGTGTCTGATATATGAGTATTGACGATTCGTGCACGATTAGCAAGGACTGTGTCTTCGTGCAAGGCACGGATATAAACACTCCTTACAAACCAAGGGGATCAGTACGTTCTCCATCATACGATGTTTGTTCATCAACAATTTTCTTTCTTCTTGCACGTGCGAGTAACATTTGTCGTTCATGAGTTCATGAATGAGTTAGTGAGTGAGTTCGCTCAGTGTTTAGCAGTTATCCCGTACTTTTCTTGAAGAGTATTAATAACCGACATGTATATCTCCCTTCATATACATCAGTTCCTCCACTCGGAAATGGAAATGGACTAGGAGGAGGAGAAGGAAGCAACGCCTTTGGCAACTGTGGAGGTCCCTGCTTGTGATTCCCATGTTCCATCAGGACGTTGACGGCAGTAACAACAACTATCATGAATAATAAATACACTTTTTGAAACAAAGATTATGTCATGTGTATTTCTGTGTATAGTTCTACGATGTACGTAGTCTCATGGAAAATAAAGTTTCGTCATCGCCCACAGTCACAAAACAATGATATTTGTATCTGCTGTCAACTGTGAATGAGTGAGTGTAGGTTGACGCCGCTTTTAGCGATATTCCAGCAATATCATGGCGGGGGACACCGGTATGGGCTTCACACATTGTACCCGTGTGGGGAATCGAACCCGGGCCTTGGCGTGACGTGCGAACGCTTTAACCACTAGGCTACGCCGCCGCCCCTTGCTGTCTATGAGACAGAGAAAAGTACCATTTCTACGAAAGTTTAACAAGGTCATAATATATTAATCGCGAAATGTCGCTGACATTTTACGTTCTATCTTGAGACTTGGAGCCAATATATGAAATGTGGAAAGTAAAAGAATTCGTTAAATATATGAATGAATGAAAAAAAGGTTTTACGCCGCATTGAGGACTAATTCTTCAACATAACGGCGAGGGACACCAGAAATGGGCTACACTACTTTATCCATGTTGCAAATCGCACCAGGGCTTTCTGTGTGAAGAGAGAGAAAAGGTGTTTGGATGAGAGAGGGACAGACAGAGGAAGCAGGGAGGAAAGGGTGGGTATTTAAGCGAGAGAGAGGGAGGGAGGGGAGAGAGAGAGAGAGGATGGATGAGAGAGGGACAGACAGAGGAAGCAATGAGGAAAGGGTGGGTTTAAGTGAGAGAAGGAGAGATGCTCCTAGTCAATCAATATATGTATATGGAGGATAAAAGACTGACACTGATTAATCTTTACAGTCCTCATAATGATGACCCTCAATTTCACATTAATTTATGAAAATATTTTGAATTTTGATAATGATTCTTTGTAACCGTTGGAGGCTGGGATTTAGTGATTGATCCTACAATTGATCTTGATAATTATATGCATGTTAACAACATAAAATCAAGAAATACTGTATTTATCGAATATCATAATCTCATTGACGTCTGGAGGAATTTGAATGATAAATCTAGAAAATACACCTGATGGAAAAAACAACAACATGACAACAAGCCAGATATGATTTCTGTATTGTATCGGAAGATATATTTCATATAACTTTGGATTCAGATATTTTGCCAGGCTATAGCAGTGATCACCCAACAATAACATTAACCTTTTCAAACACTCTAAATCAGGAAAGAGGGCACGGGTATTGAAACTTTAATAATTCCTTGTTGTTATATCCTGAATATGGGAATATAGTCAGAACTTTTTTATATGATACTATTCAGGAATATTCAACAGAAAATATTGATAACTTTAAAAACACTGAACATATTAAACTTATCATTAATGACAATTCGAGGAAATACTATATCTTTATCATCCTACATAAAGAAAACCAGAGCAAAAAATACAGAAGAACAAGAATTGATAACTAAACAGGTTGAGGATACTATTAGAAAAAAACCTTTCAAAACATTGATGAAAAGCGTTTGAGTGAACTATCAAAATATAAGAAAGATACGGAAGAAATTAAAATGAGGACATGAAAGGAATACAATTCTTTTGTATGAAGGAGAAAAACCTTCCAAATATTTCTGCCACGTGGAAAATAGAATTTTTTCCCAAAAATCAATCAATATGTTGATAACTAATGATAAGAATGAAATTACAGACAGTAACTTAATTCTTAATACAAAAATATCTCACCTGTACATCATGTAGCCATATAACTTTAAGCCGTACGTATCACGGCTTGGTATATCTGCAATATTGTAATCTTGGGAACCAATAAAAAAAAATTAAAAAGCAAAAAAAACTCAATACTTAATGAAGTGAAGTTATTTTATAAACATCTCTATGCTTCACATGAACAATATACGGAAGAAGACTGCTCGAAGGATATTAAAACTCCAACTCTAAACAATACACTAAAAGACAATCTTGAAAGAGAAATCAGTGTAAATGAAATTAGCAAAGCTGTTACAGGATGAAGGATAATAAAAGCCCAGGGATTGATGGATTTCCCATTGACCTCTTTAATTTTTTAAAACCATTTTGGGGAAAATTAGAAATATGGATCTATGGATTTATTAAAGATGCATCAACCAAAAATTAAATGTCCTTGAATATGACAAGGGGTGTTATCACCTGTATTCCAAAATTCAATAAATACAGAACATTACTTAAAAACTGGAGGGCTATCACTTTACTCAATGCTATTTATAATATTATCAGCTCCTGTACTGCGCAAAGATGACAAACTACTTATTCACTCTAATCAAACTGGTTATATACCGGGTAGGACTATTTTACCGGGTGAAAATGCACGATTCTTACATGACATAATTTTTTAAACAAAGAAACAAAACATTCCTAGTTTGCTGATGATGATTGACTTTAAACAAAGCGTTTGGAACTGTTTCAAAAGATTTTATCAACCTTGTTTTACAAAAAATTGAATTTGGCCCTGAAATGATGAGTTGGATAAATATATTAACTTCATATGTTATTAAACAACATCTTGTGTCATCCAACATGGTAATCTGTCTTACTTCTTTGCAAATGAAAGGGGATGTAGACAGGGAGACCCACTATCCCCATACCTTTTTCTTTTTGTTGCTGAGATTCTTGGTTGCATGACAAGAAATAATGAAAATATCAAAGGTATTGTCATCAATTATAATGAATAGAAACTGGATCAATATACTGATGATACTGAACTATTTCTTGATGTACCTGAGGAGATCTTGTACCCTTCTATTAACACAATCAATACTTTTTACAAAATGTCAGGTTTGAAAATTATTTTAGATAAATCAAAAGCAATCTGGATTGAATCAAAAGTTAAATCTATTGATAAAATATATAATGATCTGAAAATTGAATGGGTAATAAGTGAATTTGATGTAGTTGGTATTAAATTTACACCAGATCTTAAAGACTTATGGATAATCAATACCAGAAAGAGATTGGAGGAAATTAATAGACACCTAACATCTTGGAGAAAAGAAATTTAACAGTTATAGGTAAAATAACAGTAATAAATACTCTAGCAATCTCCCAATTGGTTAATATTTTCAATTCCTTGCCCAACCCACCAGCAGAATTTACCACTACCCTTGAAAATATGTTTTTGAAATGCATTTGGAATTACAAGATTGCTAAATGCTGAAGATTAGTGTAATAAAAAAAAAAAACGATGAAGAGGGACGATTGCGAATGATTGATACAAAACGATTTGTAGAGGCTTCGAAATTATCTACTTTAAGACGGTATTTCAAAAGATGTGATAAGAATAACCCATGCAATATACCTTTCAAAGATATATTTTTGGAGCAAATTCTGAAACTTACGGGCGGTGGGGTAGCCTAGTGGTTAAAGCGTTGGCTCTTCACGCCGAAAACCCAGGTTCTATTACCCACATGGGTACAATATGTGAAGCCCATTTCTGGTGTCCCCGCCGTGATATTGCTGAAATATTGCTAAAAGCGGCGACAAAAACATACTCACTCACTCACTCTGAAACTTTCATTAAGATTGAAAATCCTTGTGGCGGGTTAAACCACTGTTATTCAATACCAATCAGGGATTTAGTAAAAACATCAAAAGGCTGCAGTGTTTTTGTGAAAAACCTATTTCCAATGATACACATCCAAACATTTGTAATAAATGGCGCCTTTTAATGTCCTGAAACCGAATTTGACTGGAAAGATATATATACACAAAATAGAAAAGGATTGCGAGACAAAACTTACAGATTTTCAATATAGATTTCTACAGGTATTACATGTATTTAAACAAAAAGAGAATTGCCTAAAATGAAAAAAGTCGATAACAGTATATGTTGAGTGGTTGTCACGTGTACTGGGAATGTCAGGAGACACAAATGTTTTGGAAAATATTTGTGTATATTAATATGATAGTGATGTTATATCTGTGCATCATTGATCATTATGTATCACGAACATATACACACATACACATGTCACTTCTTATACGCGATAAATATTTACACGATAGAGTTCAGATATTCACTCACTAACCATGCACGTTGTTTAACTATGTTCTCATCAACACTTACCGCCTCCGTGGTGTAGTGGTTAGAGCGTCCGCCCGGAGAGCGGAAGGTCGTGGGTTCGATCCCCGGCCGTGTCATACCAAAAGACGTTAAAATATAGTACTTGTTGGTCCCTGCCTGGCGCTCGGCATTAATGGGTACAACAAGGACTGGTCGGCTCGGAGTCAGTATAATGTGTCTGAGTGGGGTATTCAAGCTTCACTGCGGCATGGTATCTCAGTGGGCTAGCACTATAAAACCAGCTTCAGTCTGGGCTAGCACAAGCAGCCGCACATACACATACACATACACATACACACGCATGCACGTCGTCATATGAGCGCAATATTCTCAAACACGATGTTTAACCCAAATTCACCTCACCTCACCTCACCTCACCTCACCTCACCTTACCTCATCAACACCCGTCATTTTATCAGTGTTCCATTAATTTATTGCATCCGAAATCACCACGATTCAAATTACAAAAAGCACTACTGCCATATAACACTGTGTCAGGTTGCAAGGAATCCTTGGGTGCATGTCGCATATCTTTATAAGAAAGTCGAAAGCACGCTTACCTGTGATAAAATCGAACAGTAAGAACTCTATACGTGAAAACAAATACACGGCAACAGTAAACAATCCATTGTATATACAGGCTATGCATCAGCATGCGCACGTTATTGCCATTCAAATGAATCCACACTGTACACAACTGATTATTTGAAAATGAAACAGACTTCTAACAGCTGTCATACATGCTTGATCGGAGAACAGTAGTGTCACACGCGCGCCGGGCTGGAGAAGTAACAACCGCAACAGTACATACAGGGGGATATAGTGCGGCTTCATTCACAGGTAAGATGAGTCAAAATCTTGGTTTATTCAAGTCCATACTGCAGCTATACGTCCACGGTTTGTAAATAATAGGGGACAGAGCAGTCCAGTACCGTTTGCTTTACATACCCCGTTTACAAACTGTTGCCCTTTGGTAATTCCCGTGAAGATTCGGGGTAGAACTGGTCTTCAGTAACCCATGCTTGTTGGAAGAGGCGACTAACGGGATCGGGTGGCCAGGCTCGCTGACTGGGTTGAAACATGTTATCGTATCCCAATTGCGTAAATTGATGCTCATGATGACATTCACTGAATTGTCTGGTCCAGACTCGATTATTTACAGACCGCCGCCATATAGCTGGAATATTGCTGTGTGCGGCGTTAAACAACAAATAAAACAAGCAAAGCTCTTTGGTGAAACTAACAATATTTAATCGAAATCCGACAGAGCATTTTGATAAGTTTCAACCCAGCGACATCGATACAAACTCGCTGCCCCTTAGATCAGATCCTAACATGCTATTAACGTATTATTTGATAGCTAACATTTTATATGATCTTCCCTCAGACCACCATGTCGACACTATTGCTGATCTCACTGATGATGTGCGTGGCGATGGGTGGGATCTTGCAGGCAGTCCGTACGTATATTCTTGTTATTATTTGACCTGTTTATGTGATACGTGTTTTGTGATGAATAAGCTGCAAGTTCTCTTTGATGAGTGAGTGAAACAACACCGCAACAGTAGTTGAGTTACATCATGTTGTGTCAGAGTGATGACGGAACCCCCAAAATGTAGAGGACCGTGAATTAACCACCAAAGCAAAGTCTATCATCACTGATTCATTACATCAATGTGGAGTTAATTCTAGTCTAGTTCTAGTATGTCATTCTTATGTGAGAAGTGGACATATTATGCACTCACTCACTCACTCACTCACTCACTCACTCACTCACTCACTCACTCACTCACTCACTCACTCACTCACTCACTCACTCACTCACTCACTCACTCACTCACTCACTCACTCACTCACTCACTCACTCACTCACTCACTCACTCACTCACTCACTCACTCAC
This sequence comes from Haliotis rubra, assembly GCF_003918875.1. Classification (NCBI taxonomy): domain Eukaryota; kingdom Metazoa; phylum Mollusca; class Gastropoda; order Lepetellida; family Haliotidae; genus Haliotis; species Haliotis rubra. The sequence continues at coordinate 734,939 of NW_025767490.1, read as the reverse complement.
TCACTCACTCACCCACCCACCCACTCACTCACTCTCTAATCTAGTATGTCATTGTTGTATGGGAATTGGACATGTTATTTTTCATAACTATATTTCGTAATCCCCGAAATGAAAAAAGTAATTTTCACAACATCATCGATGCTTATTTTCCAGACATAAAGATATATTTTGTCTCACTCGTAATTGATTTCTTTTTGTTATACTGAACATTTTCAGCTGATATGTTTCATTTGAAAATTATTAATCGGATATAAAATACGTGCAAACTACTGGTAATCTCACCGTTTCCAGCTGAATGTTCACCGACGTGCTTGAAGGGTCAGGTGTGTGTCCACAAGGATTGGGAAGACACGTGTGGTGAGTGTTTCCACATCAGCAACCGGTCCGTCAACGTTTAGATGGAATAAACCCTATAGAGCATTATGTATAACATATATAGTTGCATCTAAACCGTGGAGCAAATAGAGCTTTATATTTCGTTTAATTACATCATTTGTTTGATTTTCAATTAGGCATGCGGTTTTATATGGAAAATAGAACTATATATTTCGTTTAATTATAATTTGTTTGATTTTCATTAAGGCTTACGATATCATATAGAAAATAGAACTATATATTTCGTTTAATTATAATTTGTTTGATTTTCAATAAGGCTTACGATATCATATGGAAAATAGAACTATATATTTCGTTTAATTATAATTTGTTTGATTTTCAATAAGGCTTACGATATCATATGGAAAATAGAACTATATATTTCGTTTAATTATAATTTGTTTGATTTTCAATAAGGCTTACGATATCATATGAAAAATAGAACTATATATTTCGTTTAATTATCATTTGTTTGATTTTCAATAAGGCTTACGATATCATATGGAAAATAGAACTATAAATTTCGTTTAATTATCATTTGTTTGATTTTCAATTAGGCTTGCGATATTATATGGAAAATAAAAATCCTTTGTCTGCACTCGAAGAAAATAGTACCTGGTTATATTTGTATAAATTACAATATAATTTACATTTGTAAAAAAATCAAAAGTTAATATGGATAATAGACAGCTGCTTGTGGGTATGTACGATGTATTGTCTTTACAAATCAATGCATATTTTTATTCGGAAGGAATTTACAACATTAAAAGCATAGTAGAGGACAGCTGGTTGCCAAATCTAGTCTTACTCCCCTCTTCATGTGCCTCATCCAACATTTCATCACACACTTGCACTTAAGAACACAGAATACAGATATCAAACCGATGATAACTATCTCGACTACACATTTTGAGATTTATATTAAGTATCGAACAGTAGTTACAGTTTCATATCTGATTTTGTAGTTGAGCTTTTCTTACATAATCCTCGGACTAGAATGCCCTGCTGTCGTCCACGCGTTAAGATCCCCTGATAATGAATGCAGTCCTCAGTACAACTGAAATACTCTCCAGAGGGGGACGCCAAACAAAACTCCTTACTCACTTAATCATACTATTTCATTTTTAGTCACAGTGGAGAACAACGGGAACGACTTCATGGGGAACAATGGGGTAGGGAAATAACACAGTACACTGCCGACTGAACAGATCTGCGTGATGAACAGGATACTGGAAGATGTACAAGTCTTACCTCTGTGTAAACGTCTTCAACGCGAGGTTCCCCTCGGATTGGATGTTGAAATGAAAGAAATAAAATCGAAATCTGTTTTAAAAGATTGTATTGTTATATTTTGTAAATATTGTGTGAAGCAAATTGTCATGCCATCGTCAGTTGTATTCTATGTAAACACGGTGGAGCAACATGTCTCGCAAAACGAGGGGCGGTGGAGTATCCCAGTGATTAAAATGCCGAAGACCTGGGTTCGATTCCCAACATGGGTACAATTTGTGAAGTCCATTTCTGGTGACCCCCGCCGTGATATTGCTGGAAAATCTTTCACTCACAAACCGCAACTAACTGAGAGTAGTCTCTTGTTGTCACACATCTACATTTATGTTAACCCGTGAAGATCCGGGTTAAAATTGATCTTCAGTAGCCCATGCTTGTCGTAAGAGGCGACTAACGGGATCGGGTGGTCAGGCTCGCTGACTTGGTTGACACTTGTCATCGCACCCCAATTACCTAGAACGATGCAAATGGTGTTGATCACTGACCAGACTCGATTATTTACGCACCGCCGCCTCATATCTGGAATATTGCTGAGTGCGGCGTTTTAAAGCAACAAAGCAAACCAAACGTTTACGTTAACGAGGACACAATTTCATCATTATGTACAGAAAAACATAATTTAGTTCAAAGTTAAATTATTAAATGAAGTCTTTGTATTCTGGTACAGCTGGCACACTGACGTCACACAATAAACACATTGGTTCCGGCGCTAATCAGCAATCTTTAATGACAAATGCCGGACAACGTCTCAAGTTGTGACCCTTAATTCTCTAACAATAGAGAATAAAAGCTAAGAGTGAACGGAACGGTGGGGTAGCCTAGTGGTTAAAGCGTTCGTTCGTCACACCAAAGACACGGGTTCGATACTCCACATCGGTTCAATGTGTAAAGCCCATTTCTTGTGTACCCCGCCGTGATGTTGCTGGAATATTGCTAAAACGGCGTAAAACTACACTCACTCACTCACTCACTCACTCAGTTAGAGTGGCCAGAGACACTGACAGACGTATCAGTTGAATCACGACGTGCTGGCTTGATGTACACAACACCCAAAGCTGCTGCTGCCATAACCATTTTAAAGTTGGCATGTGTCGTGAAAGGACATAAGTATACTGGTATCTACAGCAGCTTTCTATAGTCTTGTCATCTTTGATCGTTCCAAAACGCCTCAAGCAGCAGTATTGGAACTAATGGCGTTGACCTATAAATACTCGATCCACAACGAGTACGATGGCCAGCAGTCAAGGAAGAACCATGTCTGTCACCCAATCCATTCAGTCGCCTCTTCCGACCAGCACGTAGTGTGCATTATATGGATGCTGACTAAGGTATAACCTATATGTTACCTTACTAGCAAGTACAGCAAGTATATTTTTGTAACTTGCCCTGGATGTCTACGTTAATAATTCTGAAATTACAGTACCAGTCTTGGTGCACACTAACAGACACACACACACACACACGCACGCACGCACAGAGAGAGAGAGAGAGACAAACACACAGACACACAGACGCACGCACGCGCGCGCGCACACTCGCACACGCACGCACGCACGCACGCACCCACACACACACCATTGTGGGCAGTTTCTGACTAAGGATTTGTCACAATATTCATCATGATATTCTTATTATGGTCTCATCATTACCCGAAATTTGCCTCATCTTAACTGAGGCTAATTTAGACTGTGCGTGCGTGCGTGCCTGTGCGTGCGTGGATAACCGTCGACATGTATCACCTATATAACTTGATTCTTCGTTTTCGAGGTTGAGTTCACACTGATATACTAGTATATAATATTTTCTGTGTAAGATTCGGAGGGGGCATGGTTCTACTGCGACGTTTACTGTGATTGATTTTTGCAACACATGTTTCAACAAATGCTGGGGCAATTGAACGTGATCAAAGGAGCTGAGTGAAATCTCGGTAAAGGCTCCTCTGGTAAAACCGCTTTGAATATGAAACCACTGCACTCAGTAACATTAAATTATCTACATAGAAAAGAAGTAAAATCTAAGGGCTTGGTTCGTCGCCCAAAGCAGCTGTTGCACCTATTGCACGGCATCGACAATCTTTCTAGAGTGTACTAGAGTGTACCGAAGGATATATTTATTATGAGAAAATACTAATTATTATAGGTAATTGCCATGGAAACAAACAGTTGGCAAAATTTTAAGAATCTTGTGGATAAGTACAAGTGGTGGCGCGTGGTCCTGTGCTCAAAGCTCAAGTCACAAATTGGTGAAGTTCAGCAGCGTCGAGCTCGGAGAGTCGTTGGATGGGTGACCGTGTTTGGCAGCGTTTGTTCAGTCCTGCTCCACAAGGAAGCACATATGAGACATGTGGTCTCACCTTAGGCAAGTGAGTTTGTTCAAAATTGTCTCTGTTCACCCAGCAGGAAAATGGGTACCCGGTGGAAAAAGTCATATGACCATAACCTTCTAGCGTCTAACAGGCAGCTTTGGTTTTCCGGGGTAATAATGTGCTGTGTCTTGATTGTTAGTGCTATGAGCATACCTAGTGTGGAGTTTGGCGCTATATAAATGGAAACATTATTATTATTCCCTTGTAACTCTAGAATTAGTTTTTCCGGGATCGATTCCCGACATTGGTACAATGTGTGAAGCCCTTTTCTGGTGTCCCCCGCCGTGATATTGCTGGAATATTGCTAAAAGAGGCGTGAAACTAAACTCACTCACTCTAAAGTTTCGTCGTTAACATCTTAGCCACACTGTGACTTAAGAGATTACTAGTATGCATTTACTAATACATTAAATAAGAACATATAATAAGAAGTAATAAACCACATATTTACTTTGAAACTAAGTTGTCACTATCAAAAAGAATTAAAGTTTTTGACGCTCACGATGCCACAGATTTCTAGCAAACCGAAGCTACCATTCTAGGCACCACTGGCATGCACTATTTCCTTGCTGAATATACACTCTCGTTTTGCAGGATGACGATTGTTGATAATAATGGTGAATTTCATTTCAAATCTGTTGCCTGGTTTCCATAATCCTCCAATAATTACACCCTTTATTCAAATTGTATATAACACCCCATACTACAGAATAGATGATATACTGGCACCGCTGTAATTGGACGGACGACACAAGCATCTGATTTGTAGTGTCCATTCCAAGATTACAAGGAATGATTTTAAGTGTCTTTTTTTCGATCATTTACGTAGCAACTCCTTTAATAGACCATTTACATAACAAGTCCTTTTTTCGACCATTTACGTAACAGCTCCTTAAACATTGGAGTAGTCATAATTAGACCACAACGTGGAACATGAAAGTGAAAACATTATTGACTTGATGTTCTGTGTCAACAAACACTCATAAATTTGAAAGAAATTGATAGAACACTTTTCATTGCACAAGAGATTCCAAAGGAAGAAAACGTCCTAACACTCAGTGTTTAGAGACACACACAGAAAACGTTCAGTCATAATCAGTGATGCAAATAACCTCCTTCTGAAACGAGTATTGATTATGTAAGTAGCCAGATGGTGATTCGCAGTACAAACACACCCATATTAGGTCTCGCTATTCACAAAAGAATGAACCATTGATTCATGCGAGGATGTAATGTAACATGCGTTACGCAAACACACGTTATCTTGTCTTTTTTCTTGAATACTGTACTCTCAAGAATAGTCGGGGAAATTTGAAAGTAACAAATGATAAGAGAACTACAAAAAGGTATCGAGTAATGGCAATGTGTGGACAAGACAGGGAGAACGAGTTGTAACATGGCAATAAACAGAATATATTGGTGTTGTTTTTTTGTAAGGGTGCAAACAACTAAGGAAGATGACAGGCGTGTATTGTCAAAGTATGACCGTTTGAGATGACTTGAAGAACAATGAATGCACCAAAGAAGTAGTATACACAATGAGGGTACGAGACCAGATGGCGTCGTTTTTACGAGACTTGGTCCGAATCTCTTGTTTCATTCAGTGATATTTTGCGATTTCTGATAGCACCAAACGAAATTCTTCCTCGAAGATTTTAGTGCCGGTGAGCGCGGTGGAAATATGATCGTCTATCGTGTTTAACTTCGCTTCGGCTAGAATTCTAATTTCGTCCTGTTCCAATGCTTTACGTTGCAGTCTGCGAGTCACGTACTTAAGCGCCAATCCCGCCAACCCTACCACTCTGGCTGTTTTTTCGATGCCTAGCACCACTGGTGCGGCCACGATGGTGGATAATAACCCGATACCTGCTACGCCTAATCCCATGCTGACTGAAACCAGAGTGCTGTCAACACCGTCCACGTAATTGACGGCCCTGTGATATTTTTTCTGTAATCCCGACCGCGTATCGCGTTCACGTTCTAGTTGTTGTTTGATCCCGCGTATCTGTTGCAAACGGAACCCGTCTACGGTTTCCAGTGTTTTTGCCACTTCATCCACGACCAGGTACAGTCCCATTGTATATATATATATATATATATATATATATATACTCTTTTTATAAAATAGTATTTAATTGGTCCTCAGTCAATGTTTGATGAATATACTTTAAGCTGATGAGGTACAAGTTTTCGTATATATAAATGGTATGGAGTACAATAAAATCCTTTTGAAAAATCATAATATCTAGGTTTGCAGTGGGGGTTCTACCTGGTTGTATGCAAATAAGACAACGTTATTGTTGATGGCGATCATGCCAGCGTATTTTTAACCCATGCAGAAGGTTTATATCTTCTCCTGGGGCATCTCCAAGAAATACGTCCATAATAAGAGTAGAACCTTGTATCACACTGATCCACGAGTCTGGCACATAAGTATATTTTAGTATAAATATCGCTCCTTTTTTCTCATTGGGGATTAACATGTTAGCCGTTTGATCTGGTAATGGCTCTACGCTCGTCCACGTTCTTCTTCCATGATTAAAACTCCCCAGAAGTATCCCGTTATTTTTTAGTTCGATGGCATTACCATCATCATCCATAACAAGATAGGGGAAGGTAAGGATAATATCGATGATCCAGTTCAACTGAGCTTCGATGATGACTTCTCGTCGTTTTTACACGTTATCTTGTAAGTGCAGGACGTACAAGGTGTTTTCCTCGCCGGGCAGATCGAAATCCCCGATGTTATGAAATAGTTTTCAATTGGTTATCGGATAATTCCTCGGACGTGCACTTTAAACCAATGAGATGTATGTTGTCGAGTAGGAACTTTTTGGTGAGCGATATCGTGTCTTCCTGGGTAACGTTGACTCCCTGCAGACTGGTGAAGGCGTTAATGTTCACCCGCACGTAAACGGAGCAAACTTGGTATTGTTGTTGTTTGGCCCAGCGGAGTTTGATCCCTTTCACTATTTCGACGACGTCATGCGCCGACGGCGGTTCGCCGAGGTAGACTTGGATGTACAGCTTGGATTTTGCTGGCAGATTTCCAGGACGTCTACCACGCTGTCGAATTCCGACACCATCCCACGTTTTGCATCCCGGGTTTGCTCGACAGCATGTGGGCTACTCTTTGCTTCAACCTGCTGATGATCATGCTGCATCCTTGCGTAGGGATGTAAGCCGGGAGAAACGTTCCGTTGTTCACGACTTTCGTCAGGTAGTGATCTTTGTTGTCCGTGAGTCGAGCGTGATGTTGAGATTCCAGTTGATTTGTGATGGCACTAATACCCATTTGTTGTCGTTGAAGATGCGAGTGCACTGCATGTTTCTGGAGACGGTCGTGGTCTCGACGTCGTCCAGGTGGAACAGCCTGCCGTGGAAGGCTTGGGTTATAGTCCATTCGTGTTGTTGACTGCTCCTTCAGTATCGACGAAATCGTCTAGGTTGTTGCCACAACCACCGGCGGCAGTAGAGGGTGGCAGTTTTGAGGTCAGAGATCGCTATGTTGGCGCATTTTCTAACGCGTGTTCCTGGACCATGAGACTCCGCATTGCCATATGTGAAGAGTCGCGCTAAGATATCCTATACTTACGGAATCGTGTTAAACGTCTAAAACCGATATTTTCAATTCCATGATGTTGCCTCGAATTAATTTCTTGCAATGCCGCAACGAAAACGATTCGGTTCTACCATCATTGTACTTTTCCGTTTTCACCGGCACTGCTCTCAGCAGTTTGGAAGGTCGTTCGCCTTGAACGTTGTCGGTCGTGCTCAGCTGATCGAGATGAATGCACAGTTCGCGATACAGAACGAGATCGGGTAATTTCGTGCCGGTCATGGTGGTTTCCGGTGGTATGTTGTTTGACGACGTAAACCTGAGCATTTTGACAACGGCTTACTGAGTCTCAAGTCTTTTTTTTCCGTTGTTGGCTAACACGACTGTGCCGTTCAAGTCGTTCATTTTGAGTTCGGCTCCCACGAGTTTGAGGATTTCTTCATTGAGCAAGCACACGCTGTAGTATCCGTCCGTTATTTGGTTGCGGGCATTATTGACAAACAGCCTGTTGTTTTTGTCACTGATGTTGGTCTATCGCGGGTAGTAGGTGATATCGCAGAGCCGACTTCGAGCTGACCAGACGTGTTATCGATCGCGTGCAGCAGTTGAACGGACTCCCAGCTCGTGATTACAGGAAGCATCACGTACATATTGAAAAAAAAGTAGACATGTATACTATATATACAATTCAAATATGTACAAACCGGGAGTGTTTTATTCCAAAAGTGATAATATAAGTGCTACCGATCCACGCAATCGAGTATTGTGGTCGATGCAAAGGATGGTTTACATTTCATGATACGGCTCTTCAACGCGTTTAAAAATTACAGGTTTTCAGTCACGAATGTGAAGACGGTACACGCTTGGTTCCACAAACGGATGCAGTTCTGGCAGAATCAATTCAATTTTGCCGTGTTGTGCGACGACTGGGTGTGGCGTGACGTTGAACGACACTCGTGATGCGCTGAGTCGGTCTGTATTCTCGTTTCACGTGTACTACCAGATCAGACGTATCCTGAAAGAAATCAGCGCCCCGATTCCACAGGACAAGGCGAGGAATGTCGTAAACAATCCATACGATCGACATGCATACGAACGCGTTTGCGGTGAATTTGAACTAGATCTGAAGACGGTCGATTGGCGTTTGTTGGGTCCAAACCACGGTTTGACATTCCTATTGTTCACAACATGTCTCTCGTGGAAGCCAGCAAACAGCTGGTGAAAGATTGGGGTTACAAGTCGTATCATTAACAATCCGAGCACGATCGATCAAAACCAAACACTGCTGGTTCGATTCCCCAACCTGACGCGAACGACGTCATCGTCCCCGGCATGGCTGGACTGGCTTTTCACATCACGTTGGAGTCCGCGAACGATAAATACATTATCGTGAACAACCTGGGTCACACCAGCATCAAGAAGACATCATCAAAATCAGCGGGAACGAGGTGCTGAGCATCGACGACAGCGACGTGTTTTACTGTTACTTGGACCTCTGGAGAACCTCTAACGAACGCGATGACATGGCGTATCAAAAATTTTGTCGGAATAATGACATATCAAACGAAATCCGTGTGAGGTACGTTTTCACGCAAGACCAGCTCGACAATATAACGGCAGGAGAAAAAGCCGTTGCCCAGGCTTACAGGAATCGGTTTTGCATATGGCTCGACTTCGAGCTGCTCGTGGGGGACATGCCGTTTTACCAGGCCGCGCTGGCAGACCGGCTTGAATACGAACTCACGTTCAATGACTACGGCAAAGTTATCTACATGCCGGACGGCACCGAAGCCAGCTATGCCGTCGACAACATCTCGCTGGAGTTCGACATGGTCACGAGCACGGAACTGGCCAGGCAGATTCGCCACCTGTACTCAGGAAAGCTGTCCATCCTGTAGACCGCGTGTTGCGACACCGGACGATCGTTAAGGACAAGAGCGACAGGTTGTGGAACATCAACCTGAACGTGCCAGCCCGATTGATGAAAGGTGTGGTGGAATACGTGCCGTTTTGAAGAGACAGCAAACTCACTTGGAATCCCGAGATCACGAAAGTGGAATTGACCATTGATGGTGTGCCCAACCAACTCAGCAAAGGCATGAGAGCTTATCCGCAGTGGGACGAGACAAAAAAAACTACCTGCTATCAAGCGACACTCACTGGAAGTCAACGACGTCGTCAAAGATCTGGGTTTCTACTACGTGAAGCTCTGTATGTACCTGGATAAGCATTACGCGCTGTGCCAACGACAGACTACACGGCAGCGGGCGTCGCATCGACAACGGCAGCGAGGGATCACCATCCAAATCACCAAATAAGCTCAAAATCTGGGGGCAAGTTAAATTTATATTTGTACGTAATTATTGACGCGCAACTCAATATAGACAATGGAAGATTTGTGCAAGCCATTTATTGATTTACCTCGCGATCCCCACTGCACCATCGTGTGTGGTCAGACAGGGTGCGGCAAGACGGCATTCGTGCGTGACATGCTGGAAGGTTACATCGTCATTCTCTGCCTGACTTTATGGGTGAACAAGACGTACACGGAGAGACCGTGGGTGATGATGGACCCAGACGTGCACAAAATCGATCCGGGAACTTGTCTGCAGGTCTGTTTGAGTGCTTACCACAAACTGAAAGGAGAATCGACGCTGTTCATCCTGGACGACTGCAGCGCCAACAAGGAGATGGTTAAAAACGAGACGCCCTGTCCAAACTGACCTTCTCGGGCCAATGCACCTCGAATACTGTCAGAACGTCTCGAATGCTCTTCAAATGAGCCCTGGAGTCACTGAAACATCAGACATCATTCACACCTTCAAGCTGCGCAAGTTGTCTCCAGCCTCCTGGCACCACGTTGTGCTACTCATCTCCCTCATCCACCATACCAATGGGGAGATGAGGATAACGAGTCCTCATCAAGTTGTGCAGGCAGACACAGCATTCAATGATGTCCTTCACAACGGAAGGCCTTGGCAGCATGGTGGTGAGGAGGATTTGCCAACTGTGGGCCATGATTCCAAATGCATTTTCCACTACCCGTCGGCCCCGACTGATCCTGTAGTTGTTGATTCTCTCGTCTCTCTGGAGAGTCATGTGACCATTCGGTTTTATCAAGAAGGCTCTTAATCCAAAGGCATCATCTACCAGAATAAAGCATGGCATACGCTAGTCATCTTGTGGTAAGGAGAACGGATCAGGAAATCCTATGCTCCCGTCTTCAAGACAATCCTTGAGCTCGCACTTGTTGGAGATCTGAGCATCAAACATACTTCAACGTCCGCCCACAAGGGCCATTTGGACCACAGAAAAGAAGCCCTTGTAGTTGTGCTACAATGAGCTGCCCTTGGCAGGTTTCCTAATGGCCACATGTTTGTCATCTAAAGCTCCTACGGCATGAGGTGTATTCCACCCGTTTCTGAATATTTCTTCAATGGGTGTCCATTCTTCTGGAGTGGTAGGGCAGATGATAACCTCATCCTTGTATTCCCCCAAATGACCTTACATACTTCTGAGATGATCAGGCTGATTGTGTTCCTTGCCACGCGGAAGCTGTACATGATGCTGGGGTATAACCTGAAGCCAGGAACCTCAATGTGATGTCTAGCTTCAAGCCTGGAGGTAGCACCTTTCTCATAAATGTATCCTGCTTCTGTATTCTTGGTCCCACTTTCTGCACCAACTCATCAAACATGGCAGGCTCCATCCTAAGGTAGTTGAAGAATGATTTCGTGTCCCCAACTCTGAGCTCTTGGGGGCTTGCTTGAGGACAGCAATCGGGAGCACCGCAACATGGTCCAGGTGGTCCATACTCTATGGGAGTTGGGCAGTGACTGCTGAATAGTCCAGTTTCAACCGGTTTTTATACCCCATCGTTGAAAATTCCAGCAGCATTCTTGATGCATACCGGACATTCGTGTTACATTCTAAGTGCATTTGAAGGACATTTGAAATATTCGAGCTGCATTCTGTTTTAGTTCTTTAACATTCGACACATATTCGTGTGCCATTCCAAGAAGGTTCTGAATGCATTCTATGTAAATTCGTGCAGCATTCGAGGTACGTTCCAACTGAAATTCGAGTGCTATTCACACAGCAATCTAACCGGACTTGTACTGCAGTCGAAATTCATTTTAACTATTCTTAGTGTATATTAACGACGTTCTAGTTATTCCTACTGTATTCCGATTCATTCGAACTGCATACGTGATCTAGTACATTTTGAATGAGTAAGAATACTTTGAGGCGGGTTCGAAGTGCGTTCTAAGTATTCCAACAGCATTCTTACAAGGCTTGAAAAAATTTGTTTATTTAGACATTCTCTCCCGAATGCGGTTCGAATTTTGGAAATATTTTTTTTCTGGCTGATTCTCTTCGATTCCTGTCAATTCGAAATAAGTGTGAAGGACCCTTAAAACGAAAATGGTTCTCAAACAGCCTACGATCAAACTCGATTTCAACATGCAGGACATGGGCATGCTCGTCATGGACTTAGGGATGGCGATGGCCACCAAGGACATTCTCGTGAAACAAGGAATTTAGCGGAAAATATTTTGAAGTAATATTATAATAAAAAGAGAAATGGCTATGATCGCTATTGATGGTCGGTGGTGCATTAGTCAACGCCCTCGCATTTTCCGGCAGCAATTATCTCTACTCCAAATTACTAACGTCGAAAGCGGTTGAAGTGGAAGCCGAAGGTTAACGTCACAATTTGGCCTTCAAGAAACTGCAAGCCACTCAAGCTGAGTACACTAAAAAACGCGTGCAGAGAACACAGTTCATCAACGACCAACTCTCGCGTGAAAACTACGCCGTTCAAACGTTCAAGAACGTCGATGATGCCATGCAAGAATACTACTAGCTCACAGGCAAACGACTTGAACCTCTCAGCGACGAACCCCCTACCCTCTCGCAGTTTTACACGCCTTCCCCGAAACAGAAAGACCAGGAACTGATTTTCGTGGTGCTGGGTCTAGTGGCGACCGTGTTGATCGCCAAACAATTAGACTAAAATATATTTATGTGTGTATACAAAAAGATGGGAAGGCGTGCACCGTATAACTGCAAGTACGTGCTGCTCGGAAAAAACGAAACCTGCGGCAAGAAATGCACCACCGAATATTGCGGCATACACATGATGTCCATACGAAAGGGTTTCGTGAATTACACGTGCGAAATGTGTGGCGTGGGCATGAAATGCCATTATCGTTGTTGCAAACCCCACGGAGCGGACGTGGTACGAGGCCATCTCATCTACTTGATGAAAAGAGACCACCTCAACGAACACAACCGACTGCTCAGAACAAAAATGTGAGAAGGCTGACAGAGTTAGGGAACAATCTTTTAGAGATTGGACTTCACATCTGAACATAATAAAAAAACAACCTATTAGAGATTTGACTTCGCATCTGACCATAGCGGAAAAAAACTATTAGAGATTTGACTTCACATTTGAAAAAAACTATTATAGATTTGACTTCTGAATTTAATTATTTTTCCTTTTTAAAAAAGTTTTCACAAATTGATATAGCAACGAACGAAAAAAATCCTATTAGAGATTTGACTTCACATGTGAAAAAAACCCTATTTGAATTCGCATCTGGATATAGCAACAATGCCAACTGTTCGAGAACTGAAAAGGACTGCCAAAGAACGCAGAGTGATCGGTTACTCTTGTTTGAAAAAACCTCTGCTGCTGAAATTGCTCTGCATGAAAGACGAACCCACGGTGAACTCAAGCTCCATGTTTGCAAAAGTATGAGAATCGCTGAAACGCTACATGCACATGGGCTCGGGCTGGGTCGTGGACACGATCGACACAGTCTACCTACACATAGTGAACTACATACCGTTCAAAGGAGGGTCGTACCTAGACTTGCCACCGAAATACAAGAAAAAACAAGCAATGATCAACGTCAAAAACAAAGGCGATGATTGCATGAGGGTAGCGATCAGATCCGCGAAGTTTCCGGCCCAAGCACATTCAGACAGACTTTTGAGCTATCCCGAAGACGATGGGATCAACTGGGATGGCACAGACGAACCCATCCCCATCTTCCATGCCACCAAAATCGAAAAACAGAATGACGACATAGCCATCAATATCTTTGGACACGAACAGAATAAAACGATCGTGCACAGGATCAGCTCCCTCACAAACAAACACCGCAAGACGATCAATATATTCATGTTCCAGCAAGGCAACAAGTATCACTACACGTGGATGAAATATTTTAACAGACTGTTGTACGATCAATCGAAGCATAAGAAAAAGAAACATTTCTGCGAATGGTGTCTGCACGGCTACTTGCGAGCCGACCTGCTGGAAGCACACTGGGAGGATTGTCGAGGCGTGGGACAGGTGGCCGCCTGAATCGACATGCCCCACCAAGGAAAAAACACTCTAAAATTCGTCAATCACAAACATCAAATGCCCGTCCCTTCGTCATCTATGCTGACTTCGAAGCCCTCATCAGAAACGTTGTCACCGGTGTTGCTCCATCCCCGGAAAAAGTTTCACGCATAAGCGAAAGAACACAAAGCCTGTAGGTTCGGGTACGAGGTCGTTTGATGCGACGAGAAAACGAACTATCCCGTGGCCTACTGAGGTCCCGACGTAGCTGAACTATTTCTCGCGTGTTTGCGACTCGAAGAGAGAAATATTAGTGAAGCTTTGTTGAACCCTGCTCACATGCGTATGACACGGTGGGACAGGTTCCTTCATATACGAGCTATATATTGCCACGTGTGCCAGGGATGTCTTAAAGACGATGATACCGTTCGAGATCATTGTCACATCACCAGTAAGTACCGAGGCGCTGCCCACAATGCTTGCAACTTGAAGCTCAAAATCTATCCGAAAACCAACAAAATCCCGTCGTGTTTCACAACCTTCACGGTTACAATTCCTACCTGATCATGCAGGCCATTGCGAAGGTCAACGGTAAAATAACGTGCATCCCCAACAACATGGAAAAATACATGTCGTTCTCCTTAGACGGTCTGAGATTCATCGACAGTTTTCAGTTCCTGTCATCGTCTCTAGACAGTTTGGTCAAAGCTAACAAACTGAATGACTTCCACATCACCAACAGATACACCGACGCCGAGACTCGACCTCTGCTGCTGAGGAAGGGCGTCTACCCCTACGAATACGTGGACGACTGTTCCAAGTTCGACGAGACGTCCCTACCTCCTCGCGAATGTTTTTACAGCAGTTTCACCAATATCTCCGAAGAAGATTACGTGCACACGCAAAAAGTGTGGAACGCATTCCACTGCAAAACGATGGGTGATTACCACAACCTGTACTTGAACACCGACGTGCTGCTGCTGGCCGACGTGTTCGAAATATTCAGAAAAACGTGCTGAAAAACAGTACGGCCTGTATCCCGCGTAGTATATCTCTTCCCCGTGTCTCTCTTGGGAAGCCTTGTTGAAAAAACCCGAAGATGAATTCCATCAAGAAAGCAGACGACAACGAAATCAGAAAGGCGAAAGGCATGAAAAAACACGTGGTGAAAAAACACATCAAGCACGCCAGATTCAAGGAAGCCCTGTTCAAGAATAAAACATTCAAACACCAGATGAACATGCTGAGAAGCGACAGACACAGAATATACGGACTGAGAATCAACAAGACGTCGCTGTCTCCCATGGACACGAAAAGATGGGTCACCATAGACGGAGTCACCACTTACGCTTACGGACACACGCATATATTAAATAAGTAACACGCAGGCAATACCTACACAATGGAGAAAATTTATTACAGCCCGCATAGGTACTGGAAAGGTGTGGACACAATCCCGAAACTCGCCAAAGCAGCTCGAGTTTCAGAAGAGAAAGCCAAAGCCTGGCTAAAAAAACAAGCTATCTGGTAAGTCTACCTACCGGCGCCTCGGTACATCCCGAGAAGAAAATTCGACATTTCAACGCCAGTCGCTACAAGGAAGTCGAACCGTTGACAACTAAAGATTCGAACGAAGTCGCCAAAGCTTTAGAATGCATCTACAAATGCAGTCGCTTGACATGGCCTACTGTATTGCAAATCGATCCCGGACACAAGTTCATGGGAGCCGAGTCACAGCTGCTGGCCAAACACAAGGTCCAAGTGAGACGAGGTATAGCGGGAGCTTACCGTAGCCAAGACATCGTAGAGAGATTCAATCGCACCTTAGCCGAAGGCATGTTCTCACATCAATACTTGCAGGATTTAATGGATCACGGAAACAGAAACACAGAATGGGTCGTACGCTTACCGGGAGTGATGGATGCAATCAACAACGAAGTCACCAGACTCGTGATCAAGAGACCCGTCGAAGCCATCAAAATGACATCTGTTAACAACACCAAATCGGCATCAGCACGTCACGATAAAACGGAGAAAACATTGCCAGACCGGGTCAGTATTAAATACTTGTACGAGCCTGGCGAAAACGAGGGAGACAGCAGAAAACGCACCACCTAGCCGATATGGTCCATGAAAACGTACAACGTCGACCTGGTCGACATCAAAGACGGTGAACCGAACTTGTACGACTTGAAAGACGGGCGCCGAGAGCATTCGTCAGAGAGGAGTTGATGATCCTACCTTATGACACAGTCCCTTTTCGATCGCCCACTGTATGATAATTTTGTGTGTGTGTGTGTGTGTGTGTGTGTGTGTGTGTGTGTGTGTGTGCGTGTGCGTGCGTGCGTGCGTGCGTGCGTGCGTGTGTGTGAATCAAAGGCCTTGAATTTTCCCGACGGCTCAATTTCTTTAAAATTGAGCCCTTGGGAGGACCTGGTCCCGTAGCCCCATTGTGTATACTACTCAAGATATTTCAGCTGAAGTGTTTCGGCGTGGCGTGGTCCGAATTAGTATCCCAATGACAATTTCTGGTCATGTCCACTCCTCTTGCAGCACCTGCCCCAGTTTGACTCACGTCGTGGTATATGTACACTTCTTCCAAACATGTTTTAAACTTGCTCTATAGGTAAAAGGCCTGAATTCTGGTGATGTTTTGCTGGTCTTTTCCTTTTGTACGGTCCACATCTTGAGTTGCCCTGTGTCCCAAGTAGTGAGTGAATATGATTTTACACCGTAAACGTATTATTCCAGCAACAAGTGCACACACTGTTCATACGCCGTGTTTCATTTTGTGAATACTATTCAGAAATATATGCCATCTTTATGACAGACTGTAAATAATCGTGTCTTGATCAAAAGAACCAGCTGACTGGAGTTAGGTAAGCATGTCGAAATCCGCTTTTGTCGAGCTACGGATAACTAGACACACTAGCACCAAGGACTGTGTCGCTGCAGATGATTACCGCATCTGGTAATGTCACCACTACGAAGTCATCATGTCATATAGATTTATCACGTTTACAACATAAATCTACTGAATAACGCCACATGTTGTGCTGGTTGATCTCGTTTTATTGATTAAATAACTCGTTGATATTTTTAAACTGAGAACCTGGTCATAAATGAAAGGTAACACTTGAAGCATTTCAAACAGGAATTGTCACGACTTTATCAAGAAGTAAATCCATACGACCATGGGCACGTGTACGTGACCCAATATTACCTATGTCTGTCAACCTAACTTGTATCTTTATGTAATTTGATGCACAAACGAACATTAAAATCGACCTGCATGTGCAGCTATATATCTATACCGAGATGGAGGTCAACTCACTGCTTCTACATGAGATATGAATGAATGACGTTTTACGCCGCAGTTAGTAATAATCAACAGATGTTGGTGAGGAAGGAACACAAATAGCCTTCAAACGTTGTACCTTGGGAGTAAAAAAAACGGCACCTGCAAGGCCATAGTAACAATATACGTGGTAAAAGGAGTGAGTGAGTGAGTGAGTAAGTATTGTTTTATACCGCTTTTAGCAATATTCCAGCAATATCAATGCTGGGGACACCAGAAATGTGCTTCGCACGTTGTGTCCATATTGAAATCGAACCCGGGTCTTCAGTGTGACGAGCGAACGCTCTAACCATTGGGTTACCTCATCGCCCCTTCTTTGGGAGAAAAGTGAGTCATGTGTAAGTGAGTAACGCAGTCATGTTCACACAGGTGTTGAGCCATAAGAGTATACGTGGTGTGTTTATGCATTTTCTGCAATGCCCTGGTGGACAAATCTGCAAGATCGCGGAAGCTGTTGAAGTGTGCTGTAAGTTTCACCTTCAAGAATGACACGTGTCGATTTCCTAATTGAAGCAAGTGATCATGAAATCTGTAGTGATCAAACGAATCCATTGTTATAAATTAACAACTGCATTACAAAACTCGTTAACAAATCAATCAAGAATTTTTCAAGGTAATTACAGAGCCCGTAGAAATTAAACGACAGGGCAAATCCAATGATAGTTCAGTGACAATGACATTATAAAGTTACGCAGCAGTAGTAATAAAGTCACCCAGCAGCAACAATTGGCCAAGCTTCCAAAACATGCCTAGGCTGGATATCTAGGGAGACAGTATGATCTCCATCGAGCCATGGGTCTTCATGTAATAGAGGCAACCATACATGTGTGACTGAACATTAAATCTTCATCTTTAGGAAGGACTGAGTGATTAATCAATGATAGTGTATATATGTTATGGAGTGAATATTGCTAATGCTTGGTTGCATAGAACAATAGATCATTATTTGTGGGTGAGTGAGTATTCTTTACGCCGCTTTGAGCAATATTCCAGCAATATCACGACGTGGGACACCAGAAATGGGCTTCACACATTGTACCCATGTGGGGAATCGAACCCGGGTCCTCGGCTAGGCTAACCCACCGCCCCTCATTCTTTGTGAAACACAGGAGCATACATTTCTTATACACTCTGCAAATGAGTTGACGAGTAAGAGAAATGTGTGACACGGCCTATTAAAAGCCACAGTGTGTCAGCCTCAAGAGGTAGGAAAACCCGAATTTAGGCATATGATAACACAAGTTATAGCACGCTTGTAATGTGCTATGCTCCATGTTCAACATGCTCAAAGGGCAAGACATAGAGGTATATGGGTGAGTGAGTGAGTTGGGTTTTACGCCGCTTTTAGCAATATTCCAGCAATATCACGGCGGGTGACACTATAAATGGGCTTCACACATTGTACCCATGTGGGGATTCGAACCCGGGTCGTCAGTGTGACGAGCCGACGCTTTAACCATTAGGCTACCCCACCGCCCCAGAGGTATATGAAAAACAGACACGAAGAGATAATGAAAGGCTAGAGATACATGTACATGGAACAGAATTCAATGGATTACTGTTTGTTCTCATAAACTAATCTGAAGAAGTCAGTCTTTAGTAAGGAATAAAAAGTAGGAAGTTCTGTACATGATTACACAATGCCATTTAGAAAGTGGTCAAATGTAACATATGTTATATTTGTGATTACACTTTCTTAGTAAAGTACAGATTCTAGTAAAGAACTAGAATTTGTACTTTACTAAGAAAGTGTAATTACAAATATAACATAAGTTACAAGTTCTGTACAGTCACGTTTATATTGAGATAGCTGATTCCACGTTGTAGAGGCTGCATACAAGGCTATATATGTAGATATATGGTAAACATGTATTAATTTGACAGAAACTCACGAAGATTGACAAAGTTTAAGAAGCCTAGTGTGACATTTAAAGGATGACCACGTTAGCTATGAATCTGTAATTAAAAGGGATCCTGGTTTGTTGGTTGGACACAGCTTTATAGCTTCTTACAGTTGTGTAGTACCTGGAGAAAACGTCAGCATTGCAAGATATTATAATTGGTGAATAAGATATGTGGACAGCTTTTATTAATTCCATGTTTAGATATATAAAAACACTGTAAACATTTTTCTCACACAGAAGTAAATCTGATATACTAAAGACAATACAGGAAGAAACAGGGCATTACTCAATTATTGTTGAACTGTTTTTGATTTGGCAGGTATCACTGATAATTGTACTAAAACGACTTAAGACATACACGTATACAGGCAGGTGCTGTGGTCAGTATTGGGAGGTTTAGAGGTCAGTATAAGGAATAGGAGGGTCAGTACTGAGAGGTATGGAGGTCAGTTTAAGGAGTAAGAGGGTCAGTTTTGGGAGGTATAGAGGTCAGCATAAGAAGTAGGACGGTCAGTGTTGGGAGGTGGTGTGGTCAGTATTGAGAGGTATGGAGGTCAGTATAAGAAGTAGGACGGTCAGTATTGGGAGGTGGTGTGGTCAGGAAAAGGAGTAGGACAGTCAGTATTGGGAGGTATGGAGGTCAGTATAAGGAGTAGGAGGGTCAGTATTGAAAGGTGCTGAGGTCAGTACTGAGAAGTATGGAGGTCAGTATAAGAAGTAGGAGGGTCAGTATTGACAGGTGCTGAGGTCAGTACTGAGAGGTATGGAGGTCAGTATAAGAAGTAGGACGGTCAGTATTGGGAGGTGGTGTGGTCAGGAAAAGGAGTAGGACGGTCAGTATTGGGTGGTACGCAGGTCAGTATAAGGAGTAGGAGGGTCAATATTGCCGGGAGCTGAGGTCAGTACTGAGAGGTATGGAGGTCAGTATAAGGAGTAGGACGGTCAGTATTGACAGGTGCTGAGGTCAGTACTGAGAGGTATGGAGGTCAGTATAAGAAGTAGGAGGGGTCAGTATTGGGATTGAGGGGTGCAGTACAGTCAGTACTGAGAGGTATGGAGGTCAGTATAAGAAGTAAAACGGTCAGTATTGCCGGGAGCTGAGGTCAGTACTGAGAGGTATGGAGGTCAGTACTGAGAGGTATGGAGGTCAGTATAAGGAGTAGGACGGTCAGTATTGAGAGGTGGTGAGGTCAGTACTGAGAGGTATGGAGGTCAGTATAAGAAGTAGGACGGTCAGTATTGGGAGGTGGTGAGGTCAGTATAAGGAGTAGGAGGGTCAGTATTGAGAGGTGCTGAGGTCAGTATTGAAAGGAGGCTGAGGTGGTGGTCAGTACTGAGAGGTATGGAGGTCAGTATAAGGAGTAGGAGGGTCAGTATTGACAGGTGGTGAGGTCAGTACTGAGAGGTATGGAGGTCAGTATAAGAAGTAGGAGGGTCAGTATTGAGAGGTGCTGAGGTCAGTACTGAGAGGTATGGAGGTCAGTATAGGGAAGAAGTAGGAGCGGTCAGTATTGAGAGGTGGTAGGAGGGTCAGTATTAAGGGTGGTGAGGTCAGTATTGTACTGGGAGGTATGGAGGTCAGTATAAGGAGTAGGAAGGTCAGTATTGAGGAGGTGGTGAGGTCAGTACTGAGAGGTGAGGTCAGGTCAGGAGTAGGAGGTCAGTATTGGAGGTGGTGGAGGTCAGTAAAGGAGTAGGACAGTCAGTATTGAGGAGGTATGGAGGTCAGTATAAGAGTAGGAGGGTCAGTATTGACAGGTGCTGAGGTCAGTACTGGGAGGTATGGAGGGTCAGGTAAGGAGTAGGATGGAGGTCAGTATTGGGAGGTGGTGTGGTCAGTACTGAGAGGTATGGAGGTCAGTATAAGAGAGTAGGACGGTCAGTCAGTAGGTGGGAGGTCAGTATGAGGTAGGAGGGTCAGTATATTGGGAGTAGGTGAGGTCAGTATGAGGAGGAGGTAGGAGGTCAGTATTGGGAGGTGGTGTGGTCAGTACTGAGGAGGTATGGAGGTCAGTATTGAGTAGGAGGTGTATTGACAGGTCAGTACTGAGAGGTATGGAGGTCAGTATAAGGAGTAGGACGGTCAGTATTGAGAGGTGGTGAGGTCAGTATAAGGAGTAGGAGGGTCAGTATTGAGAGGTGGTGAGGTCAGGTCAGTATAAGGAGTAGGAGTATTGGAGGAGAGGTGGTGGGAGTCGGTATAAGGAGTAGGAGGTCAGTACTGACAGGAGGTATGGAGGTCAGTATAAGAAGTAGGAGGTCGGTATTGAGGAGGACTGAGGTCAGTACTGGAGGAGGTATGAGAGTATTGAGGAGGTCAGTATAAGAGAGTAGGAGGGTCAGTATTGACAGGTGCTGAGGTCAGTACTGAGAGGTATGGAGGTCAGTATAAGAAGTAGGACGGTCAGTATTGACAGGTGCTGAGGTCAGTACTGAGAGGTATGGAGGTCAGTATAAGAAGTAGGACGGTCAGTATTGAGAGGTGGTGAGGTCAGTATAAGGAGTAGGAGGGTCAGTATTGAGAGGTGGTGAGGTCAGTATAAGGAGTAGGACGGTCAGTATTGAGAGGTGGTGAGGTCAGTATAAGGATTAGGACGGTCAGTACTGAGAGGTATGGAGGTCAGTATAAGGAGTAGGACGGTCAGTATTGGGAGGTGGTGAGGTCAGTACTGAGAGGTATGGAGGTCAGTATAAGAAGTAGGACGGTCAGTATTGGGAGGTGGTGTGGTCAGGAAAAGGAGTAGGACAGTCAGTATTGGGAGGTATGGAGGTCAGTATAAGGAGTAGGAGGGTCAGTATTGACAGGTGCTGAGGTCAGTACTGAGAGGTATGGAGGTCAGTATAAGAGTAGGAGGGTCAGTATTGAGAGGTATGGAGGTCAGGTATAAGGTCAGTATAAAAGTAGGACGGTCAGTATTGACAGGTGCTGAGGTCAGTACTGAGAGGTATGGAGGTCAGTATAAGAAGTAGGACGGAGGGTCAGTATTGAGAGGTGGTGAGGTCAGGTGAGGTGGTCAGTAGTATAAGGAGTAGGACGGTCAGTATTGAGGTGGTATGGAGGTCAGTATAAGGAGTAGGAGGTCAGTATTGAGAGGTGGTGAGGTCAGTATAAGGAGTAGGAGGTCATTGAGGTACGGTGTATAAGGTGTGGAGGTCAGTATAAGAGGAGTAGGACAGTCAGTATTGGGAGGTGGTGAGGTCAGTATAAGGAGTCAGTAGGAGTAGGACGGTCAGTATTGAGAGGTGCTGAGGTCAGTACTGAGAGGTATGGAGGTCAGTATAAGGAGTAGGACGGTCAGTATTGAGGAGGTGGTGAGGTCAGTATAAGGAGTAGGACGGTCAGTATTGAGAGGTGGTGAGGTCAGTACTGAGAGGTATGGAGGTCAGTATAAGGAGTAGGACGGTCAGTATTGACAAAGGAGGTCAGTACTGAGAGGTATGGAGGTCAGTATAAGGGGTAGGACGGTCAGTATTGGGAGGTGGTGAGGTCAGTATAATATAGGACAGTCAGTATTGACAGGTCAGTCAGTATTGAGGAGGTATGGAGGTCAGTACTGTAGGACAGGTCAATGAGGTATGGAGGTCAGTATAAGGAGTATGGGTCAGTATTGAGGAGGTGCTGAGGTCAGTACTGAGAGGTATGGAGGTCAGTAAAGTAGGAGGTCAGTATTGGGAGGTTTGTGAGGAGGTATGGAAAACAGTTTGGCACACTAATGGGTCTTAGGAAAGTCTATCCTACACTTTAACATTTAAAGCATCCTGGGTTTCATAAATAAAACTACATGTGTGTAGAAAGTTACAATATACAGTGTCATTCTTGCGTATGAAACACGTGAAGATCCGGGGTAGAATAGGTCTTCAGCAACCCATGCTTGCCACAAAAGGCGACTACGCTTGTAAGAGACGACTAACGGGATCGGGTGGTCAGGCTTGCTGACTTAGTTGACACATGTCATCGGTTCCCAATTGCGTAGATCGATGCTCATGCTGTTGATCACTGGATTGTCTGGTCCAGACTCGATTATTTACAGACCGCCACCATATAGCTGGAATATTGCTGAGCGCGGAGTAAAACTAAACTCACTCACTCACTCACTCACTCACTCACTCACTCATTCACTCACTCACTCTTTCACTCACTCACTCACTCACTCACTCACTCTTGCGTATGATGACTCCGAAGGATTGTCAGTTGTTAAAACTGGGGTGAGAATCGGCCCTGCTGGAAGCATTCGTAAAATGTACTAACGGAACTATTTGGACGGATCTGATACAGACTTATACATAGGTAATAGATTATCTATCATTGATATGTTACCAAACAGTATCAGTACTAATGCATACCAAGTTTATAGTCAGTGGTTTTTTTTACTGAATTATTATTGTGGTTGTCGTTGCAGCCCGTGCAGAAGATGGCGACGACGAGGGTGATACACACGGGATCCTCCAGGGAAATAACACTGTCGAGGGGTTTCTTCTGTAATGCCAGAACCGCCATAATCCTGATGGATTGGTTGACATTGCTCTGATAAACCTAATTAAGCAATAGTTTTTGTGATGTTATCTGTGATCACTATATGAGTTCTGTACAAGAGTCACGTGTACATGTTGTGTTTCAAATTCAGTGACATATGGAATCCTAGAGGGGACATTGTCGCGTTGTCGCATTGTCGCCTCTCAAAAACAAGCAAAAAGAAGCAAAATTAATCAAAACGCGACAAAGCAACACGGCTCGATGTCACGCTCTGGTTAATTTTGCCTCGTATTGCTTGTTTTCGAGAATGTCCCTTCTAGGATTCCATAATGACATGTTGATTAAGCGCCCTAAACTGAATTTAGACCCGAAAACGAAACGTAGTGATTTACTCCGTCAAATACGTTGTTTTAAATCAGAGGTAGTTATCATACATGGAAATTTTTTTGACCAACAAGCATCGAGTATTTCCACATTCTAGTTTCTATTTAGACATGTCGACTGAGACAACGAATGCTACATGTCGCTGGTAAACGAAACATGTCTATGTGCTCTTGTAAACTAGAAAAATATTAGAACAAGTGAGTGAATTCATCATCATTATCAGCAGCAGCAGCATCAAACAATTTATATAGCGCCAGTTCCAGTCCAAACGAACTGCTCAGTAGCGTTCACAGAACAACTCGAGAATGAAAAGTTAGACACTGTATGTTTTCTTAAAAAAGGTATGTCTTCAGTTTAGATTTGAAAGTCTTCAGGTTGTTAACTGTCCTTAACTCCAGTAGAAGTAAGTGATTCCAGAGAGTGGGTCCTGCCACCTGGTATGATCTATCTCCTAACCTGGTATTGGACTTAAAGTGTGGGGCAACAAGACGACGAAGATTTTCAGATCGGAATCAGCGGTGAGGGGCTCGATGTGACGTTAGACGTCGTAGCACTTTGGTGAATCCGTCGTGCACAGGTTTGATGCTCACAATCCAAGGATCACAAGTCAAAACATTGATTACACAACAGTCTCGTTTCCTGCTGACTGGGTTCCGTCCTATTGCGCAACATAGTACAATAACCAGTCCAAAATTTTGAGACCACCTCATTCAACTGGATATATATATAGTAAGCAGTATTATTTGATACATCTAATCGCTTGTATATTGCAACACTTCACTCCTTCTAATCCTTGCAAACACGTCGTGCAGCGTGCTCTGTCGCACAGCATGCTTCGACAAACGGAAATCTGGAAATCGTGGAAATCTCAAAACGAGGCTCGGCCGCTAGAAATGTTTGGCGGTCTGGTACGGACTTGATATTACATCAATCACATTGTACGAAAATACACGTAATATGCCCAAAAAACACATAACAGGTGTAAGCAATGAGCCAAATGAATTGTGAATCATTGTACGACCTCTTCAGACAGGGACAGTCTGTGACGTCTTAGTTAAGGAGGGGGCGGTGGGGTAGCCTAATGCTTAAAGCGTTGGCTCGTCACGCCGAAGACCCGGGTTCGAATCCCCACATGGGCACAATGTGTGAAGCCTATTTCTGGTGTCCCCCGCCGTGATGTTGCTGGAATATTTCTAACAGCGGCGTAAAACCAAACTCAGTCAGTCAGTCAGTCAGTCAGTTAAGGAGGTGCTGCCTAAATTTCGACATAAAATATAGAAATACGATGTTTGTAAACTTTAAAATTAATTTGTAAATACTTTTTCACATGAAACAAGGAAATGGAATTTAGTGTAACCATGGTTGTTTGTAGTGTCTCATTTCACTTTCACACGAGAAAATTCGGATCGGGTGAAAAGTAGGTCATAGTATAAAAGTGAATCCGTTCAGCACAGACAATAGCATTCCTAAGAGAACAAAAGCATTCCTGACGAATACAATAGCATTCCAGACGAATACAATAGACATTCCAGAGAAGTAATCCTCAAAAATCCTCATTCGAATGAGGATTCATCCTTATATAACAAACATTCCAGAGGAATGAGTCAAACTATTTAACGATATCATTCCACAAGTTCCTCCAACGAATACAATAGCATTCCACAAGTGCACCTTTTAACGTCCTTAAAACTAGGCAAACTATTTAACCTTGGCATTCCACAAAGTGCTCTTTAACGCAAAGTATGCAAACTATTTAATGATAGCATTTCACAGATGCATCCTGAATCAATTGAAACCGTTGAAAACGATATATGGTGAACAAACAAGTTATACATTAACCCTTGAACAGCTCGATCCGGTTAGTATCGTAAGCGTTCTATATACACGTGTGTTTCACAGCTCTCACTAGTGACAAAAAAACATGCCTACAAGTTTGTTAGCTTATAAATGAATCCTTTTGTATATGTTTGTAATCTTCTGTCACTATTCAGATCTATGATAGGAGATAAAGGGTTAACTCTATGAAACGTGCTCATTCATGGAGTTTGGAATGTGTATTCAAATAAATGAATGAATGAATGAACGAGACGTTGCTTTGAAAAACTTGTCATGCTCGCTGAAGCATATACGCAGAGAATCAATGTTCCCGTACGCTCTCGAAATTGAACGCCAAAACGCAGAAACAGGAGAAGTAACGCGTTCGGTTTGGCCTCATAATGCATTAGCAGTTGCGTTCGAGCGAATATTTTCGGTTCATGGTCTATGAAATGGAATTGTAATGCATAAATAACATCGCATCATAGCAAAGTTCAACACCTTTAAGTGTGATGGTACATTTTGCCCTCGCATGTAAGACATATTACTCAAAGTAAAACAAATAAATGAATAAAACTTACCTAAAATTCGAACAAAAACGGGTTTGCATACACACTCTGCCGTTTTCATATCAGTGATGCTTTCTTTTTTATATAAAACTAATTCCAGTGTTAGTCTTTCCAGTTTCACTGAACATTCGGTCTTTAAACACAATTTTCACATCACTTTTCAGGACAGGTTTCACATTCACATTACAGTTTTAGATTGGTACAATATTTCCATTGGAATAAATCAACAGGTGGTGTTCACCACCACCTTCATTCCTGACACACCCATGTGCCAAAAGACATCCTGGCACCTATTCATGCGACGTAGTCATCTGACCAATTGATCATTTCTTTCCGATTCAATGCTGTCACGTTACGATCCATGGAATGTGCTGACTCACTCCATCTTTTTCAGTTCAATGCTGCCACGTTGCGATTCATGGAATGTGCTGACTCTCTCCATCTTTTTTAGAATCTTATGTAAAATGTAGACAAATAAAATCCGACTCGGAGGAGTTTCTCACGATACTGCAATGACATGGCACTTTACAGAACTCATTATCCCTTACAGACACCGCTAGTACTTAGTGAAAAGAATTTCAATGATATTGCGAAAATATTTCATCTATAAAAAGATCTGACTGTCCTATCATTCACTCACATCACACGACATCAGGCAAGCATACACATTCGTGAAAAGCCTAGCCTTGTCTTCTGTCACATCGAGGATTCATCCGTTCTTGCATACAACAGAACGGTAAGCATTTTTACTGACTTTATTGATCAGTTTTGTCTGTTCTTTTTTAAGTATAAGCTCGTGTTGCATGCGATATTATTCATTATTTGCAAATGATAATTCTATAACTTCCTGTATTACCTTGATCGTTTATGGGAAGAGTAAGACAAACACTATGCCCAATATAAATGAGCGTTATGCTGAGCATGAGACTTTTTATTAATTTTTTCCTCTCTCTACAGATCGTCAAGGGGTGTAACTTAGTCATTGATGAATAACCAATGGTTCCACACATTGTGTTTAGCCTAACAGTAGTGAGCCATGAGTAATTTCAGCACCTGCCCGGTGTTTGTTTGTGATCATTGTCACCAAACCTTTAGCCTTAAACATAATTTACTACGCCACCAAAGACATTGTGGTAGAGTAGGCACTTTATATTCTTGTCCATTGTGTCAGAAGACTTTCAACCGAAAAGATAATTTGAATCAGCATGCCAAATCTTGTCAGCAAAAAAGTGGTCTATTGTCGTCAATGTCTGCATTGTTTTCAACATTTTCAAAATGATCCCGATTATCAAAACCATCACTGTGCATCAAAGAGAGCTACTGGTCTCACTTGTCAAACATGTCACCAATCCTTTCCTACCTCAAAAGCATTAAGACTGCACAAAAGTCAATCAGGTCATGATATGATAGGACATGGTAAAGGCAGGGCTAAGAAAGCTAAAATGGCTACAGTGTCAGTGCCACCCCCCCCGATTCACCTCCTGTTTCCAATGCTCCTCCCGCTTCGTCCCGCCATCCTAGTCAACCCAAAGATCATTCAAAGCCATGTTCTAGTCAGGCTTTACATGGTGATGTTAGAGAGTATGATTTTGAAGGACAAACATCTACTGACGCATTAGAATTTCTAGTCCGAGAACAGAGTAATGTCATTTCAACCCTTGAGTCAGAAATAGGTGAGAAAAAGGCAATTAAATGGGCTTTATGTTTGCACATTAAAATGGAGAAACCAAGCGAAGATACTCATTCAAATTATCACGAGGCCTACTTTAGGAGCAGCATGCAGATAGCCATGGAAGGTAGTGATTTGATTGAACAATATTTGGAAGCCATCAACCAAATGCTCCAAACACTAGATGACTATGAAGGAGTTCATTCAGGATTAAATGTTTCTGACATTGTCCTTTTTGAAAATGACTGTGGTGAAGTTCGCTCCATTGAACGGTGGTACTTACATTCCACTTCCTCCAGCCCTGGCTAAACATGCACGCTGTATTTTAAATATTCAAAACAAAGACAATGATTTATGTTTTGCTCTCTCCATTCTTGCCAAATTGTACCCACCCTCGTCAAACAAGGAAAGAGAAACACATTACCTCCCCTATTTGAATAGGCTTAATTTAGAAGGGTTTTCTTTTCCTATGACATTGAAACACATTCCTCGTTTTGAACAGCTTAACCAGTTGAGCATCAATGTGTACGGTTTTGAAGATGGTACCTTGTACCCTATGTACATCAGTAATGAGTCGAACGTGGAGGAAAATAGGTGTGTAGATTTATTGTTATTGTCACAAGAAAGTCAACCAGATGATTTTGAGGGAGTCTTGGGGTTAGAGGATCATGAGGAAGCCATGGACATAGACAAGGTACCCAACACACATTATTGTCTCATTACCAACTTGAACAGATTAGTGAGAAACAGAAAAGGTAACACAAACATGTGTTTTGTTTGTAGAAAATGCTTGTGGTCTTACTCATCTCAGGAAAGGTTGGAAGCTCACAAACACTATTGTTTTAAGAAAGCGCAAAGAGTCATTTTACCTAAACCAGAGGAAGCAGTGTATGAATTCGGTTTAAGATCACAAAGCAAAACTGAAAGAGCCAAGTTTTTGATTGTAGCCGATTTTGAAAGCTTGTTAGTGACTGAAGATGATGATTCTTCACGTTTAAACCGTCATGTCCCATGCGGCTATGCCTACAAGGTGGTGTGTACCGATGAACAGTATTCCAAACCCATTCAAACCTATATAGGTGAAAACGCAGCAGAACATTTCATCAACAGCATTTTGGAAGAATATGATGCCATCATGAGCCTGTTTAATTCTGTCAAACCCATGCAACTCACTAACCAAGATAAAATTGTCATTGCTACTACAGAACATTGTGGGTTGTGTGGAAAGCTCTTAGGAACAGATAGAGTATTGGATCATGACCACTTGTCGGGGAAGTTCCGTCAAGTCTTGCATAACAAATGCAATCTTAACTTTCAACTAAGAAAAAAGGTGATTGTGATGTTTCACAATCTAGAACATTATGATGCTCATCTTTTGTTAGAAGTAGCACAACAGTTTGGTGATCGTGAGATCACAGTGATACCTCATACCACTGAGCAATTTCTGTCCTTCACAGTAGACCGTAGATTAGTGTTTTTGGATTCCTACAAATTTTTACAAAGTTCTTTGGATGCACTGACACAAAATCTGTTGAAAAAAGGTGCGGATTCTTTTGTATATTTGAAAGAACAATTTCCTCAGCATGTAGATTTGTTAACACGAAAACTACCATTTCCCTATGAACATATGGATTCCTGGGAAACGCTAAGCGAGACATGTTTGCCTTCAAAGGAAGCATTCTACAGTTCATTGACTGAGCAGGGTGTTAGTGAGGATGACTATATGATTTGCCCATCAGTTATGGCAAACATTTCAATGCCAATCCATGAGCGACTTCATGAGATTGTATGTGACAGTAGATGTGTTGCTGTTAACTGATGTTATTGAAACCTTTAGAACTGGTTGTTTAGCTGACTATGGACTTGACATTTGTCACTACTATTCCATGCCTGGTTTCTGTTTGATGCTGCTATGAAAATCACAGGGGCTAAATTGGACCTATTCACAGATGTAGACACTTACAATTTTATTGAACATTCTATTCGTGGTGGCGTGTCTGTCATTGGTAAAAAATATGCAGAAAGCAACAATGAACATATGAGTGATTTTGCTCCAGAGAAAGACACGTCCACTCTACTCTACTTTGATGTGAACTCACTGTATGCTACTGTCATGTTACAACCGCTTCCTATAGGAAATTATCATTTCATTGAACCTGCAGAGTTCACCACCATAGACTGGACAAGCATCGAGGTAGGGGGAGAGTATGGGTACATTCTGGAAGTGGATTTGTTATATCCCAGTCATTTGCACCAAGTTCATGCTGCTTTCCCTATGGCTCCAACGCATGATGATATCCCATTTGACGAGTTATCCCCTACACACAAAGAGCTTTCGCTCATTTTAACAATCGCCTCATAGATAAACTTCCAAAGAAATCATCCGGTAGAAAACTTTTTTGTACCTTGAAAGATCGTTCACATTATGTGGTTCATTTTAAAACTTTGCAGTTGTATTTGAAACATGGTTTAGTGTTGAATCGCATACACAGAGTGCTGAAGTTTAGCCAGGGTCCATGGTTAAAATCCTATGTGGAACTCAACTTGAAAAATCGCAAAATGCAAAGGATGATTGTGACAAAGACCGTTACAAATTGATGAACAACTGTGTGTTTGGTCGTTTCTGTATGAATAAACGCAAACACATAAGTGTACACTTAGTGACACAGAGACCCAAACTTCAAAAACTGGCCTCAAAAACCAATTTCAAACAGGTTAAAATTTATTCAGAAGACGTGGTTTCTGTTGAATTGGAAAATTTAAGTGTGCATTTAGATCAACCCATTGCTGTCGGTTTTAGCATTTTGGATTTGGCTAAATATGAAATTTATGACTTTTACTACAATGTGATGCAAAAGGAATATGGACATGAACATTTAGATTTGCTCATGACGGACACTGACAGTCTCTTTATGCAAGTCCATGCTCCTCCACATAAACCCCTCCTGGACCCCTATGTGTTTATGAAACAGAATCTCCATTTATTTGACACTTCCAATTATGCTCCCAATGACCCAAAGGATCTCTATTCCGATCAAAACAGGAAGGTGACAGGCAAGATGAAGGATGAAGCAGGTGGAAACATCATACTTGAATTCTGTGGACTAAAAAGTAAAATGTATTCCTTCTTGATGAAAACGGATAAGGAACTTATTGAGAAAAAGACAGCCAAAGGTATTAAAAAAACAGTGATCAAGAAATTTCTCAGACATAAGATGTTTAAAGAGTGTCTTTTTGACAAAACAGCTGTGTCATGTTCTTTTCATCTCATTCGCTCTTTCAATAACGTCTTGTACACACAGAAACAAAACAAAGTGGCTCTGACCTCCATAGACAACAAGCGTTATGTACTAGAGGATGGCATTCATAGTGTACCTTATGGTTATTCATCAACTGAATAGTTACAACATCTGCAAGAAAATCTTCAAAACAAAGTGGCTTTGACCTCTATAGACAACAAGCGTTATGTGCTAGAGGATGGCATTCATAGTGTACCTTATGGTTATTCATCAACTGAATAGTTACAACATCTGCACGAAATATGGAATTTTACAAGTCCAAACAGGTAAGCTATATGATTATTATGAAATTTTTTTTTTTTTTAATTGAAATTTAGAATCGTATTGAAATTTAGAATGTATAGTCATGTCATTATGTTTGTATTTTATAATACTAGACGTGTTTGATTTATTTATTTTCTATTTATTTTACAGGATGAGCAAACCAGCCTACATGTGTACAAGCTGCGATGGTTTTCTACCTGTTGACGCAAATGGTGAAGACCGATCGGGTCTCTTTACCTGCGTCTACTGTGGTACCAAATTAAAATATACGTATCATAGGTTCCTGAACCCTACTGGCAAATGTGTGGTCAGGAAGGCAAAACTGAACACAGCTCATGCCTGCACTTGTCGGAAGATTCATCATAATGACTACCAGAAGTCAAACTTGCTCTGGCTGAATGTATCCTATGTTTCACTGCAAGAGCAAAACATGAACACTATGAGAGGCTACTTCAAGACTACAAAGTGAACACTATGTGTGACTGCTTCAAGACTACAAAGTGAACACTATGTGTGACTACTTCAAGACCACAAGGAGAACAAACGTAACAATCACAATTGTGCTCACATTGTTTATTGTCACAAACTATACATAGAGTGTGTGGTTTCAATAAAACGATTCTAGTGTTCCTGATGACCTGAACCCAGGAACACCTTTGGCTGCTTTACGTTTAACAAATAAAACATTTCTATGTATCTGTGTTTTGTCTTTCTTTTTTTCTTCCAATACGTTTCATGAAATGTTTGGGCAAATGTAAACGCTTTAATAGTTTAAGAAACTGTTTATAGCCCACTGGTGAACGCCTACTTCGCGGTGACAGGATAAAAAAACGAATCAAGTTGACAATGTTTGAGTTTTGCAGCACATTATTTTTGTTTCCTACAAGTTGTAAATGCTCATCTACACGTAATTGTCCTTTTTTAATGTTGTTTTTCACAAATAACCACATTGACATCAATTTCCCAATGGTTTTGGTAGAAGTAATGTCCTTGATTAACTGGTCGGGAACTTGAAACAGGAGTTCAGTCTTCTTGTTGCATACAGGATTATCAGCGGGTTGTTCCGAGTTAGCTATCCCTTGTGAATCACCATCAACTATCTCATTCACTTTCTGTGGCTGAGCTGTCTGATGAGCTGCCTGATGAGCTGCCTGATGAGCTGTCTGTTCTTCTTCTTGTTTGGACATCAATCTCTGATAATTCTCTCTCGTCAGAAGAATCATGGGCTTGCTCATTTTGTACTGAGGACAAGTAGGCTTGGTAGTTCCTTATGCAAATAGGTAAAATTGAATGGCAGGCAGCGATGTGCTCACGTTTCCTGTGTCTGCTCACACTCTTACTGGCCAAGATTCGAATGACAGACTTATGACGAGACAGACGGTTTTTTATCACCTTCTGTTAGTGGTATCTTTCCAACAAGGATATTATACACTAGTGTAATCACTGACTTAAACTGTTCAGATGAAGCATGCGTCAGCATAGCTTTTCTCTGTGCAGAATTAGCTTGTTCTAACATCATAAGAAAAGCCCAATGCTTTTGCAGCAGACCACTCATGTTGATGTTGTAGGGTAGCTGTTCCACGTTCAAAGACAGCTGACTGTAGAGTGAGTGAAGTGAAGTGAAGTGAACTGACTGTTATATAGATGGTTGTCAGGTTTGAAAAACTATGGTGATTAATATATTCAAAGTTGTATGTGTTCTAACCTTCCTTGTTGGTTTTGGGTTCAGACACCATGTGGATATAAGCACAATGTGGAGATAGTCTAAAATGCTCTGCTAATGGATCATCTTCGGCTATCCATGAATGTACTCTCAGTGCGCATTGGAAACAGTAGACTTTGTCAGATTGACCCGTATAGATAAATCCTGCTTCTGCCATGAGCTTTGGGGGTTGCTTCATTTGTACAGGCCAACTGTTGAAAGACTTCAGTCTGTCACTAAACTTTTGCCCAAACGTAATATTATTGCATGGTATTTCAATACAGTCTGCCACGAGGTTATCAAATGGTCCACACACATCCATGGCTCTGTTCAATATGAAAGTGAAAAGGATGAGACGTGGTTGTATATTACCTTAGTTATGTCAAAACGCTCTCGTGTCTCTATATCCGTGACAGATACACTGTGCACACCTCATCAGAGAATATACCTGTACGCAAACGTCCATACTGTTCATCCCGCATAGGTGAGGTATCCATGACCAGATAACCGTATTTCTTTCTACTTACAGCATCTTGAAAAGATTCGGTGAAATATTTAGCCTGTCCTGGAAATATTTGCGATGCTAAAATTTTATACTCATGTGCCGAACGAGGGTTAGACAATAACACAAAATAATGTGTGTTCAGTGACATAGTTCTGTTACATTCTCCCTTTGGATACGCTGATTGTAGGATGTTGATAACAGAAATTCCTAGATGGTGGGATAATGTGGTATATAGGTGTAAAAACAGCTGACTTTTGCACACTTGTTGCATGAAGTCATCTACTACCAGCAGACAATGTTTATCTGATTCTAGAGAATATGAATTTAACTCCTGTTCTGTGGGGAGGACATCTTGAAAACGAATATTGGGAATGATTGTCTTGAGCTCACTATAGACATCTTGCCACACAGCATAGCAGTAAATAATCAATTTGGGTGCAGGATCAAACATGATATTGGCTTGTCTTAACAGACGTGAAACCCAAAAGGTTTTACCACTTGATGATCCGCCTATCACGGATATGGTTGTAGGCGTTTTAAAAGGTAACAGACAAGCACTTTCATCCATGATGTATCTTGGTCTGCTGTTCAGTATGAAACTGAACTTACTCACAAGCATGGAGGGTATTTATACATAACAAAACATCATTTTGAACTAAATCTATTTTTATTTTTTATTTTTTATACACATGGTAAAACATTGTACATCATTGTCAATTAAAAACAAGAAGGGGTACAGTATTTGAAATAGTTGCATATATACTGAGATACAAAAGTATCATTCCATAGGAAGTTCCTTATGTCAAACTGATGAACAATACGATGAAAACTCCAGTGAGGTTTCAATGTACATAACAGATAATACAAACAATAGAACCCACACACATTTGAATCTAAAGATTGTATCCGTTTACTGTTGTGCAAGTATGATTGAACATAGGATTTTAGGTAACTATCAAATACAGCATCAATGGGTTCTGATAGGCTGTCAAACAATTCTGCTCTCTTTCCTTTGAAATACATAGCAACCCAGTGACGTCCTTTCTTTTTGACTACAGTCTGTATTTACAATAAGTCCAACCCCTCTTCTTATCATAGAAGATGTGAGTACAGGCAAAGTATCTTTAGCATACACTCCCAGGACATGACTCTGTAAGACAGGATCACACTGAATGGTACACTTCAATTCAGAAGCTTTCATGTTTACTTGATGTACACATTCCCGCGCTTTATCAATTTCTATGATGGAATTTCTTTCACTCATGATAACACAACTCAATGTCTTAGTCAAAGCAGATTTGAATTCAATTTCAAGTCTCACATTTCCTGATTTCACAAGATTGAGGTAATCAGTATCTACTTCATCCAGTTGGTAAACAAAAAGAGCGCTGCCAAGCAAAAAGTCGTTTCTTGAAATACCATTTCCCTGGTTTTGACACCAAAGTTTCTTGCTATCAAACAGGTTGAGATAGGTGTCTACATCGTCTACACTTGTAGCTCTTCCTGGGACACTGACACCATTCACATACAGGTTGATCGTTTTAATCATGCTCGATTGAAAATTGAAAGGATTCCCATCATATTTCCCATTAAAGCTGCTACTATCTACAAAGCCTATGATATAACGATTAGCAATGGGATTGGAGACATTGTCAATGGTATGTGTTAACTGAGAGACAGGAATGCTAGTGACCTTCACCTCAGATTTGATGAAAGGATAGAGAGCATTAGAGTTGTTCTCAAACAAGGTATTGTGAGCTATAATCAGGGCTGGGTTGACATTCAGTCTGCAGACTTTGAGATAAGCATCCAATAGTGTTATAGTGAATTTTTTGTTGGCAACACCACTCATGAGACAGAAGGTAGGAGAGGATCTGTACAATTTCATAGTCATAGGTACACCATTAATCATGTATCTATCCATCTCAAACACATCTTCAAATAAGTTTCCAGACATAGTCATCTCTTGACTCAATGCAATGAACTGTCCTCGTCTCATCAAGCCTGTGTTGCTTCCCGTTTCTGTATCTGTTGATTCTATATCACTGTTCGATTCTCCTACATCTTTGTAGAACAACTGAGAGGTTAACTGTGTAGTCTTTGCATCAGCTCCAAAATTCAGTAAGGCTTTCATCATGCTCTTGTAAGCATAATGATTGTTTGTGGAAGAGACCAGCGTGTCATTCAAATAAACGGATAGTTGACTAAAAAGCGACTGAAGAAACAGGTTGACTGGGGCGACATGTTCTTTGGGAAGCAAGGTGCTCCCATCATTGTGAGTGACCTTGAGTTTCACGTGCAATCTTGTCCTCTTCAAATCAAGGTAGTCACTACCTGTGTTAGAAATACTGAATTCCAAAGGCGCCTCGTCGTTGATTTGACTCACTGGACGTACATTTTCATAGTAATGTTGTTGAATACATGTCTGAAATGGGGGGTAGTGTGAATAAATTTAAAGACTCGGGAACAATCTCTTGAAAATTTTTACTGGTGAGCAGCGACATGGTGTTAACTAAAGATATCCTTTTCTTTCACTGGAGTGTACTTGAGCACACGAGCTGTCTTGGAGGGGATGTTGCTTGTTGGACGTATCCTCTTGGTTGTGACCACCTGTTCACCTGCAGCTCTTTTTAATGATTTCTGTCTCTTCTCTTTAGCATCTGCTCTTTCCACCACACTTTGAGGTTCAGAAGTCACCTGCAGTTTGACTTGAACTTCTTTTGATGCTTCCTCAGGTTGATGAGATGTAATGAGCTTAGGTCGCGGGTTTCCATTCACCAATTGAGAACTACCTGTCATGTGTTTCTTGAAAAAAAATTCTGCCATTTGTTGTAATCGGGCACATACAGAGGTAAAGACTCCATATTAACCAGCAAAAGGGTAACGTCTGAAGTGAAGTGTTAGGTGAGTCTCTTCTTTCAAGAATGATAGTGGAGTTCCATCACTTGCTTTTATACTAATTTCAATGTCTGGAGATTCTTTCACCATCACATGGATATTGTATTCATTAGCAAATTTAAAGTTAGGCCCCTCCCTCAGGTCTAAACGTCTCAACAATGGTAATTGAGTGTGTCCTACCAATGAACTATCACATAAGTTACACAACACATCTACATAAGGGTCATTCATATGAGTGAGATCTACCTTTCCAAAGTTTAATTCTGTCAAGCTGACTATCCAGAAGCCATCAAACATCAATCTTTGATTCAGTTTCACACGAAAATGGTATGGGGTGTTCCCTTTGAAGTAATCTTTCTTTGAGTCTGTACACTTCAGAAACACATATTTCTCCATTACAAATTTTTCAATTGACTTTCCTCCACATAAGAATCAAAGGATTTGGGCCAACCTAACCATCGAACCAAAGCATAAGTCTTTCCATTCATACGTTTCTTCTTTAAGATCTTTTCCACCTGCCACTCAATATCCTCTCCTTTATTGACCTTCTGCAATTCACCAGTATAAAAAGTACCTTTGATCATTTCATCATGAAAATCTTTGAGTTTGTACAGTGGAATTTCCTGTCTTTTAAAACGATGAGCTATTTTGAACAGTTCTTGTGTCCACTTCAAGTCAAGTTCTGTGTTGAAAGGTCTCTTCAGATATGGAATGCGAACAAGATCTCCTACTTTATATCTGAATTTCTTCCTAGGGTGCAGACTTTTGAGATGTTTCAACAAAGGTTTGACATACAGATGCTGCCAAACTTTCAATTCATTGTCCTTACTCACTTGTGCAGGTGATAAATTCGGTAGGGAGGAATGCAATGTATGATTGTAGTTGTGCACTAGTTTAGGTAAAACATCGATGTAATGTTTGGTATTGTTGTGAGTCATGTAACGCGTAATCAGTGATTTTAGCGTTCTGTTGAAGCGTTCTACGTAATTACTTTTAATGTTTTCATTCCGTGTAATGGTGTGAGTGATGTTTTTCTTTTTTCAAATATGACTCAAAGCCTGCTCGAAATTCTGATCCAGCATCTGTGCGAACCTTCTTTGGTTGTCTAGTTTTCAGTATTTCTTTGAAGGCTTTCAACACCGATTCAGGTTTCTTGTTTTCTAAAGGTAGCACAAAAGCATATCTGCTCAAGATATCAATAGCCACCAGCAAATATCTGATACCATCATTCTCTTTGCTATAACGAGAGAGGTCGGCCAGATCCACATCAAACATTTCATTCATAAAATTCACCCTTACTTTTAACCTTTTAAATCTATGCTTGACTGGTCTATGTAAACTATAGGCATCTTGATTCTTCACAAATCGTTTCACATTCCTCAACCTGATATGATGTTGTCTGTTTTTCTTCAATTCATCACGTAGTTTTGTTGGACCAAAATAAGCTCCAGGATTTTCAGCATTGAAATAATACTTTTCTATGGCTTTTTCTTGCTTTAACATGCTGCTCTTCTTTTCCGAACTCATGTTGCACTGTGGAAACTGTGACTGACTAAGCAATATATAACATGAAACAGCATGGGTTTATTCATTTTATTTGAACATTCACTAAAGTTTGTTACGATGCATAATGATAACCGCCATGTTACAGAGCATGATGAAAGCACTTCTGTATTTACACTGATAGGATATGACCTTCAAAGTCCTGCGATACCATGTCTTTCATCATGCCGCCTTCATCATAGTAGCACATACAGTTCATGAGATCCATACAACACACATGACACTGAATTTGTCCACTATTACAACTGATGTAACGCAACTTATTGTTGTGACGACATACACTGCAACTTTTCTGAAGAGGAGTAAGTTTCTCTTCCTGATAGAGATCTTCCATGATTCCACTGGATGAATCAACAGCTGTTATGTCTGTGGTTTGTTTCTCTTGCTGTTCTATGTCCTCCATGAGATGAGTGTAATCCAACCACCAGTCGTCTATAGTAGGTTCTGTGGTAGGTGTTATGGGTCGGGTTGTGAGGGATGGAGTTGACACTGCTTCAGTATCTTCTCCCAGGTTCCTGAAAATGACAAATAAGATTGAGAATGTAGAACTGCAAACACAGTAACATGTACGTAAATGAAAAGCTATTCCAAATGATAAACTATTTGCTTACTTTGGTTGTATAGGAGGAGTGGATTTCTTCTTTGAGACTTCTGCTTCTGGCCACTTTTCTGTTCCTTCACTTTCCTTGGCTTCTTAGCTTTAGCAACACGCTTGTTGGGTGACTGACGTTTTCTGTTACTTGAATTACTATCCTGAGTGGTGGCAGAGATTTTGAATAATCCAACATCAAGCTCATGAGAGCTGGCGATAGCGAGGGGAATTTCTGTTCTAGAGTCTTCATTCTCTCTGAACATCTCTGTGTATGTGGTTTTATACAACTCACTTGTTCGCATCATCGTTTCGTGCAAATGAAGCTGAGTGTTAAGAATATCCTTCATTTCTTGAAACGTACTCGAGAGCAGCTGGTCTGTTGAAAAGTCCACATGTTGAAGGTGAAACATCTTCTGTGCCATATGAATTGCAAGCAGAGGTGTGTTTCTGAAACTTGTTCACTGATAATGACGATGAAACTGATTTGAAATGTCTAATACTAAAAGGTATATGGTGGGATTGTGTAGAGCATGTAAGCACTGATTGGATGTAGAGTGGTACACATGCAGTTTGGTTGGTTAATACTCTACATCAGTGGAATATTTTATTCTAACTGAGGAATGTTCGTTCGCCAGGGTTGAAATGATTTTCAGAGAGCTATGGAATGTTTAATGTATTCTGTGGAATGCTTTATTCTACTCGTGGAATGTTTGTTCACCCGTGACATCAATAGATTGAATGCTTAAGAAGCTTTAATGCCCTGTGGAATGCTTATTCATGTCTTCTGGAATGTTATTGTATTCTATTGAATGCTTTGACTCTCCTCTGAATGTTTATTCGTTACAACGTCAATAGATTGAATGCTTTGAGTATGAATACTCTGGAATGTCTATTGTTGTGCTCAGGAATGCTATTGTGCTCATAGGGAGGTGTGCTCAGGAATGCTATTGTGCTCTGGAATGCATTGTGCTCATAGGGAGGATTAATCCTCAATCGATTGAGGATTACTGCTCTGGAATGCTATTGTTATGCTCTGGAATGCTATTGTTATGCTCTGGAATGCTTTTGTTCTCTTAGGAATGCTATTGTCTGTGCTGAACGGATTACTTTTATACTACTAGTGAACTTAGTTGTTTAAACCACTGTTAGCACGGCACTATTCCAGCAATATCACGGCGAGGGACACCAGAAATGGGCTTCACACGTTGTACCCATGTGGGGAGTCAAACCCGGAGGCGATGGGGTAGCCTAGTGGTTAAAGCGTTCGCTCGTCACGCTGTAGACCTGGGTTCGATTCCCTACATGGGTACTATGTATGAAGCCCATTTCTGGTGTCCCCCACCGTGATATTGGTGGAATATTGCTAAAAGCGTCGTAAAACTAAACTCACTCACTTACTTCGGCGTGACGAGCGAGCGGTTCAGTCACTAGTCTACACCACCGCCCCTAATGAAATACCAACTCAAGGGCACATCACATATATGACTAGGTCACCAGGTCTAGTGACAACTGTACTGTCAGCAGGGCATCGTTGGACAAAGAATCGCCGTCGTCCAAACGGGTCAACAGCTTCAGCGCCAGTGACCACCGAAACATCAAGTTGTGTGGCAACATCATCTATGGGAATGTGAACATCAACATCACGCCAGGCTCACTACGACAGGGGCGGTGGGGTAGCCTAGTGGTTAAAGCGTTCGCTCGTCACGCCGAAGGCCCGGGTTCGATTCCCCACATGGGTAAAATGTTTGAAGCCCATTTCCGGTGTCCCCCGCCGTGATACAGCTGGAATATTGCTAAAAGCGGCGTAAAATCAAACTCACTCACTCACTCACTACGACAGCGTTGTCAAAGTCAAAGTTTCCAAACTCCAAATAACACACTTTTGTACCATTATCCGTTCGTCGAAGTAATTTACTGACCTCATCATGTCTTGTCTCTTTTCTTTCGTCATGTATTTTGACAAATGTATCATGGCGTGACACGACATTCTGCATATCTCAGTAAGTGAGTGAGTGAGTTTAGTTATACGCCGCACTCAGCAATATTCCAGCTATATTGTGGTTGTCTATAGTGTGAGTGTGTTTAGTTTTACGCCGCACCCAGCAATATTACCCCTATATGGCGGCGGTCTGTAAATAATCGAGTCTGGACCAGACAATCCAGTGATCAACATCATGAGCATTGATTTACGCAATTGGGATACATGACATGTGTCAACCAAGTCAGCGAACCTGACCACCCGATCCCGTTAGTCACCTCTTACGACAAGCACGGGTTACTGAAGATCAATTCTAACCCGGATCTTCATGGGTCTCAGTAGGTTCAGAGTGTAAATGGAGACTGACATTAAAGTTACGCTCATGTAGTGAAGAGAATTCATTTCATAGTGTTAGTGGGATATTTGACATATTTCCGGAAACCGCTTACAGCATGCTCATATCAGTTCGACCATGTCTATTCTCTCAACAATTTTAGAAATACAGGCAGCTTCTGAAGTTCCTCGTGAACATACGTTTTGATTCTTAAACCTTCATGATATAATGAGAGCAGGGATTGCTTTAATTGTTAGCGTTAACAGTTCAGCTTGATTTAATAAAATCTACATGAACCCATCTTAAAAACTTCAGCGTTTCATCCTCATGTGTACAGCTTGTACTGACTTGTTGTGGAACAAAATATCTCTCACCTCAAATGTTGCTGGAATATTGCTTGTCATAGAGGAAAAGTTGGCCTTTGGAAAGTTGGTAAATCAGTGGAAGTGAATTGACTATTTAGCCGTCATGAAATGGTCGATGTACCCTTCCCGTTCACCTTCTTCAAGTGCTTTAAGGTCTAAATATGAAACAGACGAGGCGATTCCACTAGTCCTTTATATTCACAACAGAAAAGGACCACCCCAATTTTCAATATAAAAGTATTTAATAGTTCATATTATAATCCATATAATACTAGTATATTGAATATTGGGGTGGTCCTTAACTTTTTTTGCTGAGTATATATCTAAAGGAGAAAGCCAAAGGAGACTGACTTTTTAGCTGCAATATTGCTATACTTGTTGGGGGAGGTGGGGTAGCCTAATGGTTAAAGCGTTGGCTCTTCATGCCGAAGACCCGGGTTCGATTCCCCACATGGGCACAATGCGTGAAGCCCATTTCTGGTGTCCCCCGCCGTGATGTTGCTGGAATATTGCTAAAAGCGGCGTAAAACCAAACTCAGTCAGTCAGTGCTATACTTGTTGTGTTGGAATTGTGCCATAACTAAAATTACTTGCACTTAATACCAATTCAAATACACTATGCACTGTATGAAAGTTGGCTATTCACACAAGTCAAATTTCAATCTAAAGCGTGTAATAGCCCTTCATCTTCGTTCCCATTGTTCGCAAATGCCACACGTCCATCTATTGTAAACTCTATTAAATTTATTATTGTATTGTGCATTGGGTTATTAAGAGCCATGTATAGTAATTGATTATATCGAACATATTTGAAGGTAGCACATACAGTAAATACTGATTATCATAAGCACATATGTTACACATAACTCCATGTGACAAGGTAGGTATGAACAACACATAAAGTCAATGAAGCATTTAAACCAATATGCATTAGAGTAATATTTATAATAATCATATATTATTCTATATTTACCATGTTTTTAAAAACAAGTGAATATGTTTGATCATGTTAATCGGGAGAATGTGTTTATGCCACATATTACATAATTGTGTTCATGCTTATAGTGGCGTCACGTTCGTTTGTTCATTCTGATGCATTTATGTGTGGCATATTAATCTAAATATATTTTGTGTCAGTTTTAAGTGGTGTTTGTTGCCAGTCGTGTATCGATAGAGCCATCTATTTATCGGTAGTTTATATAACGGGATTTACGGATCATGCTAAGATTTTATTACCTGTATATTTCAGAACACGATGGTTCGGCAAATGCTGTTGATGCTATTCCTTCTGAGTGTGGTACACTCCTTGGGTAGGTATATGAGCTGTGTACGTCTTTTGCGATAGATAAACAACAACAATTCTGATTAATTCTAACTTATTTTATTTAAATGTAATTCTAGTACATTTTATGTCGTTCCTTCTCTGTGAGTGAATGTCTGAACTTTTGTGAGTATTTCATCGGCGACATTTCAGCGATGTGACAGAATCCAGTTAAACGAGGAAACTCCTTCCATAACAAAAAGAAACCTCCATTGTGCGAGTCCGATTATTTGGTGTACATGTATTCAGGAATCAGTATCAAACAGTGATGGCACCAAATGTTCGCGAAAATGTGAGACTGTTTTGCCTAAACGCTGGCACCTCTCATAAACACATGACAAGGCAAGTCAACTCGGAACATATGTTGGGCGCGGAGAGTCCTTTGATGGGTGACCGTGTTTGGCAGCTTGACTCCTGAGAGTTTCTAGGACTTCAGTCCTGCCCCACAATGAAGTACATGTGATACATGTGGTCTCACCTTAGGCAAGTGAGTTTGTTCCGACTTGCCTCTGTTCACCCAGCAGAAAATGAGTACCCGGTGGGATAAGTCATGAGGCTATAACCTTCTAGCGCCTAACAAGCTTGGGTTATCTGGGGTAACAATGTGCTGTGCTATTCATTGTTAGGGCTATAAGCATACCTATTGTACTGTCGGAAATAGAAAAAAAACTGTTTTTAGGCTGTTACTATGTATCCCGAAAATTTACACAATTGCAAATAGCATATGTCGAAATAACCCACTTCGGCCTAACTGGGCGTTCAGTGGGATGCGTAATACGATATCCAGAAAAGCATGTTTACTCGTAAAATCGGGCAAAACTAAGAAAAAACCCGAATAGCTGCTGAAAACAAAAGATCACACTATAGATGGCAATTAGGTCGCTCAGCCAGGTATGACGACGGACCGTCGACTCACCTGGCATGAAATGCACGTGCTGCCTACAGGCACAAGGGGTCATCTCAAAGATATTTTGTGCTTTCTCATGTGTGTTGACTAACGTGTCTTTCTTTCATATAGTTTCATATAGTTTATGTTGAGATATGTAAAAGAGTATGATACCCGAAGTCCATAGAAACGCATCGTAGTATATGGGTGGCATGACCACCCGAAGATCGACAGGACTGGATATTATTTGTAAATTGTTATGACGTGTCGTGTACCTCCCCAGTATAATTGCCCTAAATGATTATCTTATCTTAGCTGATATCTCTATCCCCAAGCCCGACCCCATGTTTTGTTTTTTGAGACGACCCCTCCTATCTGTTTCTTTTTATAGTGACAGTGAGACTGCATGGTAGCTACATCCTTAATAGTTTCGGCATAAAAGTTATTATTTTTTACGTCAGCTATCGTTTATAATGAATCTACGTCTAATTTCAAATTGGGCATTTTTAAAAGTGTCCTTTGTAATACAATATCGTCGCACACTAATTTGCATAAAGCCATGGTCTGTTCCAAATAAGTCTTTTTGGACTTAGAAAAAAACCGCATTGCTCATTTCTGCACTAATTTCCCCTCAGTAAAGTCCTTTTCTCCGTTTCCTATCTCTCTACCACTGAGACTGTCGTTAGGCCGAACTTAGATTAACAGATATTTCACACTTTCACATATCAACTACATAAATTGTAGAGATAAATGAGAAAATACAGTTTTTTTCTATTTCCGACAGTACTTATAGTGTGGAGTTTGGCGCTTTTTGAATTATTATTTTGCTGTCTCGTAGTTGACCATGCATTTTTATGCCAAAGTTAACGATAACATATACACATACATTTATGTTTCCTGACATCAACTCGATACCTGTGGCGACGCTGACGGTGAATTTTAAGTCTATAGTATAACGGGGTGGAACA
The DNA here is from genome assembly GCF_003918875.1 of Haliotis rubra. Taxonomy (NCBI): domain Eukaryota; kingdom Metazoa; phylum Mollusca; class Gastropoda; order Lepetellida; family Haliotidae; genus Haliotis; species Haliotis rubra. Next base: position 690,144 of record NW_025767490.1, on the reverse strand, counting down.
GGGTAGTCCTGTGGTCTATGCGTTTGATCTTCACGCCTAATCACTAGGTTCCATTCCCACATGATATAGTGTATGAAGCTTATATCTGCTGTTCTTGGGGTTAATTGGAAAATCGTTAGAATAGTTAAACGTACATTCACCTACGTATAGAATGTATGCATAAAATGCTGTGGCCAACTTGGATTTTTGTATGAGTCTGATCTTTTTGTATTTGTTTCGCAGATCGACCTTGTAAAACCGAATGTAGCTCCGGTACATGTCTTGATATTGGTCCATTCGACATCTGTGGTAAGTGTCACACTGCTCCTGGGTACGTGTATGAGCGCCCGTTTTATCTACACTTTGAACATGCATGCGTGGTTGCACAGAAACGCCATTAGGGAAATAACTGAAATCATATTATAAGCTGTTATAACTACAGACTTCAACATTGGATTTGGCCATACGTCACTAACGTTATCCAAACGTTACTACGTTGAATGTAGACGTCGAATATCTGGAAAATACGGCCGAAACACCCGTATCAAATACATCCCCCATTGGATCAGCATCTCTTGTTTGTTGTAATGTACCCACTATCAAACAAAGATGTATAAATGTACTTTCTTTTGCGTAGAAGTATATGATGACCTGTACCAGGTTAGTGTTTTGCTAACGAAACTAACTGATTAGTAAACTCATTGGACAAGGGTTTGGGCGCCAAACAGCAATTTCTAATGACAAATAGCCGACAACGTCACAAGGCACGGGCCAGTTACGTTGTGACCTTAATTCTCTAACAATAGAGAATATACGCTTAGAGTGAACGGAGCGGTAGGGTAGTCTAGTGGTTAAAGTGTTTGCTCATTACTCCGAAAACCGGGGTTCGATTCCCCACATGGGTACAATATGTGGAGCTCGTTGCTGGAATATTGCTAAAAGCGGCGTAAATATATTCAAAAACTTTGTTAAGTTGGATGAAGAATGACCAGCCTCATGGCCACGGATGGGTTCGTGCAAGCAACGTGACGTTATTCGCTTTTTAGAGTTTCGTTCCTTGTGCGTGCAGGATCCTGTGATCGTGTGGTCGAATCCCGGATTCAACCTGTTGATTCTTGGTTTGTCGGCACCGTGCCTATACTCGCGGCCTTCACGAAATCAGTTAGTTACCTGTTTGGTACTGTTAAAGAGATAAAGGCTGGGTGACATTATTGGCATCGATATGTAACGGCTGCACCACACGGTTTGTCGGCACCGTGCCTATACTCGAGGCCGTCACGAAATCAATTAGTTACCTGTTTGGTACTGTTAAATAGATAAAGGCTGGGTGACATTATGGGCATCGGTATGTAACGGCTGCACCACACGTAAATGTTGAGATTTGTTTGTTTGAACGTAATATATATTCAGAAGGTCGTCTCTGTTGTGCATTCTATATTGGGGCATGGGTGGGCCAGTTGTCCGCTATGCAGTGTCACGTTCAATGGTAGTGCCAGAAACCTGTGGTCGTGGTTCGAATCCCGATTCGAAAGATTATATTTCTTCTCTTTTGTTGCACCATACCCCTACTCGTTAGTTCCACTCACGCACTCACTCACTCAGTGAAAGAGTTAACTCATATGTTCCCTCACTCCATTGCAGTGGCGAGTCTGCCTGGGGCTGGAAATAATGGTGGACCCCAACCTGTTACAGAGACCGAAGACCCGGAATAACCCATTTCATTGCCTGGTGTACTGAAATAAACCTCATTAAGAGATGAGGCCAACTTTGTTGTTCTTTCACAGTTTCGTGATGTTAAGAATGTTTGTACCGTATTTCCTCTAATAAGCGCCCGGGCGCTTATTTTATTCAATGGACTTCCTGACCCGGCGCTTATTGGAGACCCGGCGCTTATTGGAGACCTGGCGCTTATTGGAGACCTGGCGCTTATTGGAGACCAGGCGCTTATTGGAGACCCGGCGCTTATTGGAGACCCGGCGCTTATTGGAGACCAGGCGCTTATTGGAGACCTGGCGCTTATTGGAGACCAGGCGCTTATTGGAAACCTGGCGCTTATTGGAGACCCGGCGCTTATTGGAGACCTGGCGCTTATTGGAGACCAGGCGCTAATTGGAGACCTGGCGCTAATTGGAGACCTGGCGCTTATTGGAGACCCGGCGCTTATTGTAGACCTGGCGCTTATTGGAGACCAGGCGCTTATTGGAGACCAGGCGCTTATTGGAGACCAGGCGCTTATTACATAATATCCATCAACCCGTGCCATGTCGAGGACAGGAAGTTATGACTAAATTGACCATTCCTAAATAAATCTATTTTGAGATCAAGGGAGAATACATTTATAACAAAAACGTAATCGGCACTGACACACTGACACCATTGTCAAGCAAAAAACGACAATAGAGAAGTGGACATTCATGGCACTGATTCTCACATCCTTTGACGCTAAAGCTTATAGTGATTGCGTACAAAATATTGCTATTTTGGGGACGTGTTTCTTGTATATTTATTAAACCAAAGTAGATTGAACGAAGTAGTGAAATAGATGTCCAAGTAAGCCACATCGATCTATATTAATGCACAATTACGACAGACTGAGCTCAAGTATACAAATTGAGTCTCTAAATTATATAATTCAAAAGACACATTCCAAAAATATCGATATAGTCTCCTTGAAATAGACCAATCATCTTAATTAAATTAAGTGTATGCTTGTTACATGAAAGAAAATGTGACAAGCGTATTGAACGTATCCAGTTGACATTGTGTAACAGCTGACGAAGCATATTAATGCCATTGTGAATGTATCAGGGAAAATTAAAATGGTACTAAACGTTAGCATGCCTTCGATAACTATTCCCCATACGGGCACAATGTGTGAAGCCCTTTTCTGGTGTCCCCGTCGTAATATTCCCCATATGGGCACAATGTGTGAAGCCCTTTCTGTTGTCCCCCGTCGTAATATTGCATGAATATTGCTAAAAGCGGCGTTAAACTATACTTACTCACTCACTCACTCGATAACTATTGTTGTTATTTCGAAGATGCTGCAGAAATGATTATAGACTGTTTTACTTGATATGACCCTTGTATGTGATCATTATTTACTTTGAAGTAAAGTACTGCTCCAAAGGTTTCTCCTGTCCACTGTTCATATGTGAAAAGACACTTGCATGACACAAGACATTAGAAGAATAATGCATTGTACTGTGTACAATATGGATAATTGAACCCGGGCTGTCTTCTTGACGAAAACACAAGACTACTGTGGTTGTCACGCATTTCAGATTGTATAAGGAAGTGATAGGGTGGTCGAGTGGTTACAGCATTACCTCGTCACGCAGAAAGTTCGGGTTGGATTTCCTTTTTATTAAAAGTCATTGCTTTAAACACGCTTTTTATCTTCCGACATAATATGATTTGGATAATGTTACAAGTGACATACATCTGTCCTCACTCACTAAGATCCGATGAGGGGCGGTGGGGTAGCCTAAGGGTTAAAGCGTTAGCTCGTCACACCGAAGACCCGGGTTCGATTCCCCACATGGGTACAATGTGTGAAGCCCATTTCTGGTGTCCCCCGCCATGATATTGCTGAAATATCTAAAAAAAATAAAATCACTCACTGTGATGAAACAATCAGCTGAACGATATCAGTGCTGAACAATCTGCCCTCACTCATCGAAACATGTTCCGTATGCTCATCGTCATAAATGACGCATCGTCACATCGGATATGGACATCGGATTCTCTCGGAAACTTCCGTGAAGCTTAAAAGTTTTATTGTTTTGCCGATAAACGTCCAACACGAGCCTGTCGTCTAATAGCTACTTAAGCCTCCCCATTAAACACGTCATAAAACCGACAATGTGCGTAGGTGTTGGAGTGATTAGCAACAATAAATGGTAATTGATTATAAGAGCCATGTGGCTGTAGTTTGCATGTTCAGCGGAATATATGGGCCACACAGGACTGAATGGTTGCTGGGGTAAGGCTGTATTTGTTTGGCTCTCACGATGTTGAATATTAACGTTAAAGGAAATTTAATTAATTATTTAATTTTAAACCGATTTTATCACATGATCAGGATTTTCATATTAGGATGAGAATGTTATTACAAACTGTAACCGTCCTCTCACATTTATTTTCACAAACGCTGGTTTACATATTGATTTTTTTTTTACAAAAAGAAAGACCACAAGAAAATCGTACATTTTACAATTTTACAAGCACTAGCTTTCTTGATTTCTTACAATATACTTACAGGTTTTGATGAACAGATGTTTCAACTGACATTTGAGAACTGTTCAGCATTTTATGTACATAATCATCATTATAACAATAGTGTGTACACAGGCTTGTCGGGGCGGTGGGGTAGCCTACTGGTTATTTTGTTCGCTCGTCACGACGATGATCCGGGTTCGATTCCCCACATGAGTACAATGTGTGAAGCCCATTTCTGCTGTCCCCCGCCGTGATATTGCTGGAATCTTTCTAAGAGTGGCGTAAACTCACTCACTCAGTCACACAGGCTTGTCTGTGGCTGATTAAAACATGTCGTTGAACATTACATTTCGGGATGCATAATTACCTCTACCAAATTGAAATTCATAGAAAAAAATCAATGAAACATGTTGCTTTTCATCTTCGCCAGTCAGGGGAGGTAACTGGCCGCACTGGAAAGTGGAATTGATCAATTAACTCCCTTGTCTCGAGAAGATGTTGTTTTCAGGCGCAGTTAGGGACATTATGCTAAACAGAAGAACATTTGCATACAAAAGGATCGTGTTTTCAGTTTTGATACATAAATGAATTATTTGGTGTTGCTAGGAAACATTACATGTCGTTTAGAGCTTGGCGTTGTGATTTCAGTGGGTCATGACCCGGAAGTTGTTGATTCTCCTACTGTGTGTCACCTTGGCAACATGCGATACAAGTGAGTAGGGGAGGATCGATACCAATGGTCATAGTGTAAACTTCATCAGAGAAGACCGCCTCGGTGATCTAAGAATGAAGTACTAGTACAATTCCATCGATTTCCCGGTTTGTGTTTAACGATAAATGTGCACCGACATGCCAAAAGAATATTGTTAGACATATAAATATATATAACTAAATACAGCCAAAGTATTAAAGTAATTGGACAGGCAAACTCTAACGCTATCCACTCACTGTCTGCACGAGGAACCGTCTACTCAGTGAACACGTAGGATGACTGGTCAAGGCGTTTTAGTACGTCATGGTCAAGGTCAACGTTATAGACGTTATTGGCTCGAAACAAATGAATGTATGTAACGGCGTGCGTGCGTGCGTGCGTGCGTGCGTGCATGCGTATGTATGTATGCATGCTTCTGTGTTTGTGAAATTGTCTATTTACTCTGTCTATTACTCGTGTCTTCTGATATCATAACAACTATATGTTTCAGGGAAATGTAAAAAAGAGTGTAAAAACGGCCAGAAATGTACACGGATTGGTTCCCTTGAGTTGTGTGGTGAGTTCTATTTTGTACTTATCTGTTGAGGTTCATAGAGTGTATTTAGAAGCGATGGTAGCGCTTGTACGAATCGTAACGACAAACATTCGGATCCATAAAGCCATGAAATGAAATCAGTGTGGGAAAGGATAACAACATATCATTTGCTTGATAACGTTGTTAGGATCAACACCGAAAAGCTGCATCTATTGCGATAAAGAAGTTGTATATCCATGAAATGTGTTCCTCTTCAATATATGGATGAACAACGTCTTTGTTACAGTGTGAGCGACATTTCAGTATGGTTCCAACACCGTTGTCAGCAAGCAAGTGATATACAGAATAGTGAATGAGTTTAGTTTTACGCCGCACTCAGCAATATTCCAGCTATATGGCGGCGGTCTGTAAATAATCGAGTCTGGACCAGACAATCTAGTGATCAACAGCATAAGCATCGACCTGCGCAAAATGGAGAACCGATGACATGTGTCAACCAAGTAAGCGAGCTTGACCACCCGATCCCGGATAAACAGAATAAGGATAGAGAGGCATATATACAAGTGCGAGAGGATGTTTATACATTACTATGGGGATAGGACTGCAATAGCCATTTAGCATAAATTTATTAACAACACATAGCCTGAGATAGATATATAAATAGATAGAAGCGTTAACACATGACAGTCCACAGTATAAACAAAACGATAGTGAAGCCAGTGGTAAAAACAAAGGGAGTAGCACTGGTGGGGATCTTGATGGGTTGTAGTATGCAGGAAACATGTAATAGCCTTGGTCACGGTTGATTGGTGGTTGGGGTCTTTCTATGTAGATAGCTTCTTGGAGTTTCCTGATTTTAAAGTCTTTGGCCGTTAGGGTTTTGACTCTGTCCCACTGGATGCTGTGGTCGGGGTTGTCTTGGAAGTGGTCTGATCGGGATGATTTAGAGTCAAGCTTAAATACCGAAGTCTGATGCTCTTTGATTCGGTTTGTCAGCGGTCTAGATGTTTCACCTTCATAATCCTGTCCACAATTGCATGGGGCGTGGTAGACTGGTTGCCATGGTTGTTGTTTCTGGCTTGCAGGTGGTTTGCCAGTTGCTTTGATCGTGTTTAGGATGATGTTTTCCCTCTTGAATAATTCATCTATATTTACCTGGGTTTTTTGCAAGAGTCTCTGGACTTTGTGGCTGGCGATTCCGTAGTAGGTGAGGCTGATGATAAAGGGCGCAGTTTGTTGACGGGTGGATTTTTCGGGGTTTTGTTGTTAAAGCTCTGTATGGTTTGTTGCATAAGCTGTTCGGGGTAGTTGTTGTACTGTGTGAAGACTTGTCTCAGGTGATGGAGTTCAGTGGTAAGGTGTTGCTTGGTGGAGCAGATGTTGTGGGTTAATGGTACTGGGGTGGAGATGGTTCCTCTCTTGACTGGAGGTGGGTGGTTGGAGCCGTAGTGAAGGTACTGGTCTGTGTGTTGGTTTGCGATATACTGAGGTCCTAGCTTGTTGCTGGTGTGCATCAGTACCAGTACATCAATGAAGGGCAGTTGCTTACTTGACTGTTGGGCTCCTCTTCCATGGTGAAAGGGATGGAAGAAGATTCCAGCTACGAATTGCCCTTCCTTGACTGACTGACTGAGTTTGGTTTTACGCCGCTTTTAGCAATATTCCAGCAATATCACGGCGGGGGACACCAGAAATGGGCTTCACACATTGTACCCATCCGGGGATTCGAACCCGGGTCTTCGGCGTGACGAGCCAACGCCTTAACCACTAGGCTACCCCACCGCCCCCCCTTCCTTGATGTACTGGTACTGAAGGACAAACATCTCTTCCCACATGTATAATTGGTCCATATAGGGTTTGCATTTTGCATCATTAAACCACCTGTAGCTAGCTATATTTAGTACGTACCTGCTTGTATCAGTTGTATACTCACAATGAGTTACATGCAGCCAGAAGTAGCATTGTGGTAGCGATGTTTGTTGTGAAACACAGCCCATTTGATATCGCTGTGATACCAGCCACTTTGAATAATTAGAGTCCTCTTTCAATTCCACGACCGCCTCCGTGGTATAGTGGAGCGTCCGCCCGGAGAGCGGAAGGTCGCGGGTTCGATCCCCGACCGCGTCATACCAAAAGACGTTAAAATATGGTACTTGTTGGTCCCTGCCTGGCGCTCGGCATTAATGGGTACAACAAGGACTGGTCGGCTCGGAGTCAATATAATGTGTCTTAGTGGGGTATTCATGCTTCACTGCGACATGGTATCTCATTGGGCTAGCACTATAAAACCAGTCTGGGCTAGTACAAGCAGCCGCACATACACACACACGCGCGTGCACGTCGTCATATGAGCGAAATATTCTCAAGCACGACGTTAAATCCAATTTCACCTCACCTCACATTTCAATTCCACTGTGATGAGATGGGGCGTTGGAGTAGTTTGGTGGTTGAAACGTCCGCCTTCATGCTGAAGACCCGAGTTCGATTCTCCACATGGTAACAATGTCTGAGGCCCGTTTTCCCTCCTGATATTGCTGGAATATTACCAAAAGCGGCTTAAAATCATACCCACTCACACCCTTTCTGCGTGAATGGTTAAGGCCTCTGAGTTCCGGGATGCCGAAAGTGTTACCATGGTGAATTGTCTTTCTTAAGACCAGTCAATAAACGGGGCCTGTTATGCTGCACTTTTGGAGTAATTCTAGCATGAAAAAAAGAGAAAGAGTCACGGGGAACTAGGAAAAGGTGTAATATTCTTCTAGGACAATGTCCCAGCGCACAACGTAAGGTGTTGCGGTGGATATTATTCAGGTAAGAAACTTTTAACACCCTTAGCATCCAATGAATTCTAATGATCTCAGACCGGATCTCGCGATGTCCATTTGCTGCCAAACATGAAGCATATGCTCCAACTGGATCCTATACCAAAGTTGATGCCATGGTAACTCTGGATACATTTTGGGACTGACAAGAGAAATACTTCAGCAACACCGGAATACAATCCATCCAGCATCCTAGACGAAAGTGTGTCCATTCGGAAGGGATTATGATGAAAAATAATATTTGAATAAATTTTTTTTATTCCTCCAAAGGGCGACACGCGACATAGCGATAATTTTCAAGGTCAAAATTTGTCGCGTTGTCGCACCATGTAAGATGTGTAAAAACAGCCTAAAAATTTACTAAAACGCGACACGCGACAATGCGACAACGCGACAATGTCCCTTCTCGGATTCCATAGTTTCCACATGAAGCTCATCTCTCCACTCTCGTTAATATAGACACCCCGTTATCCCGGAAACCTCGTCTTCAGGGGGTACTGTTTGTTTATGACTGTCTCACATTGTTTTTGTGGATGTTAGGCCAAATGTGATAAACGAACATATGTGACATCAGAAATATGGTGTATACAGTTATGGTTTCAAGTTTTAAATCAATCTAAATAAGTCCAAAGGTGACAGTATAGGTAAAAGAGGAACTAAACTGTTTCGAGTCAAAAGATAACCATACCGCCTGTGTTTACTAGCACACTGCAGCGACAGGAGTATGACTGAAAGTTGCAGGAAAAATGACGAATATTTTCACGTAAATATTTTTCAGGTGTAGACTTATTCGTCAGCGTCTTTGGCAACCTTGGAGGACCCCCGCCACCACCACCACCACCGCCACCAACGCCCCCACAAGGATGAACGCCAAGAAGGTCTCCTGTACACCTCAGAGAACATATCTTAAATAAAATTTGGAACAATTAACTTTACCTCTCCTCCTTCCTCTCCTCCTGAGGCCGGTCGGGCAGCCAATTGGTTAAAGCGTTAGCTCGTCACACTGAAGACCCGGGTTCGATTCCCCGTATTGGTACAATGTGTGAAGTCCATTTCTAGTGTCCCCCCGCCGTGATATTGCTGGAATATTGCTAAAAGCGGCGTAAAGCTAAGCTAAGTCAGTCAGTCGATACAATGCGTGAAGTCCATTTGTGGTGTCCCCCGCCGTGATATTGCTGGATAATGTCCTTTTGTTAAAGTGGAGTTTTACAAGGAGTTCATACCAACTGCTAGATAAAGTCCATGCATGTAAATCACAAACGTTTTCGTAAATATTACCAACCCGAAAACAGTTAACAAAACACTGCAAACATAAGGTCCACGGGTGAATATTGTACATTGTATTCATACAACTATGCTTTTAGAGGCCGTTTGGGTCTGACCTAGGTTCATGTATTAATTACAACAATGAATCATATTCCATTCGAATACCCTTCTCAGAACCGCCTCCGTGGTGTAGTGGTTAGAGCGTCCGCCCGGAGAGAGGAAGGTCGCGGGTTCGATCCCCGACCGCGTCATACCAAAAGACGTTAAAATATGGTACTTGTTGGTCCCTGCCTGGCGCTCGGCATTAATGGGTACAACAAGGACTGGTCGGCTCGGAGTCAGTATAATGTGTCTGAGTGGGGTATTCATGCTTCACTGCGGCATGGTATCTCATTGGGCTAACACTATAAAACCATCTGTGTTGTTCTTTCACAGTTTCGTGATGTTAAAAATGTTTGTACCGTATTTCCTCTAATAAGAGCCCGGGCGCTTAATTTATCAATGGACTTCCTGACCCGGCTCTTATTGGAGACCAGGCGCTTATTGGAGACCTGGCGCTTATTGGAGACCCGGCACATATTGGAGACCCGGCGCTTATTGGAGACCTGGCGCTTATTGGAGACCAGGCGCTTATTACATAATATCCATCAACCCGTGCCATGTCGAGGACAGGAAGTTATGACTAAATTGACCATTCCTAAATAAATCTATTTTGAGATCAAGGGAGAATACATTTATAACAAAAACGTAATCGGCGCTGACACACTGACACCATTGTCAAGCAAAAAACAACAATAGAGAAGTGGACATTCATGGCACTGATTCTCACATCCTTTGACGCTAAAGCTTATAGTGATTGCGTACAAAATATTGCTATTTTGGGGACGTGTTTCTTGTATATTTATTAAACTAAAGTAGATTGAACGAAGTAGTGAAATAGATGTCCAAGTAAGCCACATCGATCTATATTAATGCACAATTACGACAGACTGAGCTCAAGTATACAAATTGAGTCTCTAAATTATATAATTCAAAAGACACATTCCAAAAATATCGATATAGTCTCCTTGAAATAGACCAATCATCTTAATTAAATTAAGTGTATGCTTGTTACATGAAAGAAAATGTGACAAGCGTATTGAACGTATCCAGTTGACAATGTGTAACAGCTGACGAAGCATATTAATGCCATTGTGAATGTATCAGGGAAAATTAAAATGGTACTAAACGTTAGCATGCCTTCGATAACTATTCCCCATATGGGCACAATGTGTGAAGCCCATTTCTGGTGTCCCCCGTCGTAATATTGCTGGAATATTGCTAAAAGCGGCGTTAAACTATACTCACTCACTCACTCGATAACTATTGTTGTTATTTCGAAGATGCTGCAGAAATGATTATAGACTGTTTTACTTGATATGACCCTTGTATGTGATCATTATTTACTTTGAAGTAAAGTACTGCTGCAAAGGTTTCTCCTGTCCACTGTTCATATGTGAAAAGACACTTGCATGACACAAGACATTAGAAGAATAATGCATTGTACTGTGTACAATATGGATATTTGAACCCGGGCTGTCTTCTTGACGAAAACACAAGACTACTGTGGTTGTCACGCATTTCAGATTGTATAAGGAAGTGATAGGGTGGTCGAGTGGTTACAGCATTACCTCGTTACGCAGAAAGTTCGGGTTGGATTTCCTTTTTTATTAAAAGTCATTGCTTTAAACACGCTTTTTATCTTCTGACATAATATGATTTGGATAATGTTACAAGTGACATACATCTGTCCTCACTCACTAAGATCCGATGAGGGGCGGTGGGGTAGCCTAAGGGTTAAAGCGTTAGCTCGTCACACCGAAGACCCGGGTTCGATTCCCCACATGGGTACAATGTGTGAAGCCCATTTCTGGTGTCCCCCGCCATGATATTGCTGAAATATCTAAAAAAAATAAAATCACTCACTGTGATGAAACAATCAGCTGAACGATATCAGTGCTGAACAATCTGCCCTCACTCATCGAAACATGTTCCGTATGCTCATCGTCATAAATGACGCATCGTCACATCGGATATGGACATCGGATTCTCTCGGAAACTTCCGTGAAGCTTCAAAGTTTTATTGTTTTGCCGATAAACGTCCAACACGAGCTTGTCGTCTAATAGCTACTTAAGCCTCCCCATTAAACACGTCATAAAACCGACAATGTGCGTAGGTGTTGGAGTGATTAGCAACAATAAATGGTAATTGATTATAAGAGCCATGTGGCTGTAGTTTGCATGTTCAGCGGAATATATGGGCCACACAGGACTGAATGGTTGCTGGGGTAAGGCTGTATTTGTTTGGCTCTCACGATATTGAATATTAACGTTAAAGGAAATTTAATTAATTATTTAATTTTAAACCGATTTTATCACATGATCAGGATTTTCATATTAGGATGAGAATGTTATTACAAACTGTAACCGTCCTCTCACATTTATTTTCACAAACGCTGGTTTACATATTGATTTTTTTTTTACAAAAAGAAAGACCACAAGAAAATCGTACATTTTACAATTTTACAAGCACTAGCTTTCTTGATTTCTTACAATATACTTACAGGTTTTGATGAACAGATGTTTCAACTGACATTTGAGAACTGTTCAGCATTTTATGTACATAATTATCATTATAACAATAGTGTGTACACAGGCTTGTCGGGGCGGTGGGGTAGCCTACTGGTTATTTTGTTCGCTCGTCACGACGATGATCCGGGTTCGATTCCCCACATGAGTACAATGTGTGAAGCCCATTTCTGCTGTCCCCGCCGTGATATTGCTGGAATCTTTCTAAGAGTGGCGTAAACTCACTCACTCAGTCACACAGGCTTGTCTGTGGCTGATTAAAACATGTCGTTGAACATTACATTTCGGGATACATAATTACCTCTACAAAAATGAATGAAACATGTTGCTTTTCATCTTCCCGAGTCAGAGGAGGTAACTGGCCGCACTGGAAAGTGGAATTGATCAATTAACTCCCTTGTCTCGAGAAGATGTTGTTTTCAGGCGCAGTTAGGGACATTATGCTAAACAGAAAAACATTTGCATACAAAAGGATCGTGTTTTCAGTTTTGATACATAAATGAATTATTTGGTGTTGCTAGGAAACATTACATGTCGCTTAGAGCTTGGCGTTGTGATTTCAGTGGGTCATGACCCGGAAGTTGTTGATTCTCCTACTGTGTGTCACCTTGGCAACATGCGATACAAGTGAGTAGGGGAGGATCGATACCAATGGTCATAGTGTAAACTTCATCAGAGAAGACCGCCTCGGTGATCTAAGAATGAAGTACTAGTACAATTCCATCGATTTCCCGGTTTGTGTTTAACGATAAATGTGCACCGACATGCCAAAAGAATATTGTTAGACATATAAATATATATAACTAAATACAGCCAAAGTATTAAAGTAATTGGACAGGCAAACTCTAACGCTTTCCACTCACTGTCTGCACGAGGAACCGTCTACTCAGTGAACACGTAGGATGACTGGTCAAGGCGTTTTAGTACGTCATGGTCAAGGTGGACGTTATAGACGTTATTGTCTCGAAACAAATGAATGTATGTAACGGCGTGCGTGCGTGCGTGCGTGCGTGTGTATGTATGTATGCATGCTTCTGTGTTTGTGAAATTGTCTATTTACTCTGTCTATTACTCGTGTCTTCTGATATCATAACAACTATATGTTTCAGGGAAATGTAAAAAAGAGTGTAAAAACGGCCAGAAATGTACACGGATTGGTTCCCTTGAGTTGTGTGGTGAGTTCTATTTTGTACTTATCTGTTGAGGTTCATAGAGTGTATTTAGAATCGTAACGACAAACATTCGGATCCATAAAGCCATGAAATGAAATCAGTGTGGGAAAGGATAACAACATATCATTTGCTTGATAACGTTGTTAGGATCAACACCGAAAAGCTGTATCTATTGCAATAAAGAAGTTGTCTATCCATGAAATGTGTTCCTCTTCAATATATGGATGAACAACGTCTTTGTTACAGTGTGAGCGACATTTCAGTATGGTTCCAACACCGTTGTCAGCAAGCAAGTGATATACAGAATAGTGAATGAGTTTAGTTTTACGCCGCACTCAGCAATATTCCAGCTATATGGCGGCGGTCTGTAAATAATCGAGTCTGGACCAGACAATCTAGTGATCAACAGCATAAGCATCGACCTGCGCAAAATGGAGAACCGATGACATGTGTCAACCAAGTAAGCGAGCTTGACCACCCGATCCCGGATAAACGGAATAAGGATAGAGAGGCATATATACAAGTGCGAGGGGATGTTTGTACATTACTATGGGGATAGGACTGCAATAGCCATTTAGCATAAATTTATTAACAACACATAGCCTGAGATAGATATATAAATGGATAGAAGCGTTAACACATGACAGTCCACAGTATAAACAAAACGATAGTGAAGCCAGTGGTAAAAACAAAGGGAGTAGCACTGATGGGGATCTTGATGGGTTGTAGTATGCAGGAAACATGTAATAGCCTTGGTCACGGTTGATTGGTGGTTGGGGTCTTTCTATGTAGATAGCTTCTTGGAGTTTCCTGATTTTAAAGTCTTTGGCCGTTAGGGTTTTGACTCTGTCCCACTGGATGCTGTGGTCGGGGTTGTCTTGGAAGTGGTCTGATCGGGATGATTTAGAGTCAAGCTTAAATACCGAAGTCTGATGCTCTTTGATTCGGTTTGTCAGCGGTCTAGATGTTTCACCTTCATAATCCTGTCCACAATTGCATGGGGTAGTTGTTGTACTGTGTGAAGACTTGTTTCAGGTGAGGGAGTTCAGTGGTAAGGTGTTGCTTGGTGGAGCAGATGTTGTGGGTTCGTGGTACTGGGGTGGAGATGGTTCCTCTCTTGACTAGAGGTGGGTGGTTGGAGCCGTAGTGAAGGTACTGGTCTGTGTGTTGGTTTGCGATACACTGAGGTCCTTTAGCTTGTTGCTGTTGTGCATCAGTACCAGTACATCAATGAAGGGCAGTTGCTTAATTGACTGTTTGGCTCCTCTTCCATGGTGAAAGGGATGGAAGAAGATTCCAGCTACGAATTGCCCTTCCTTGACTGACTGACCGACTGAATTTGGGTTTACGCCGCTTTTAGCAATATTCCAGCAATATCACGGCGGGGGACAGCAGAAATGGGCTTCACACATTGTACCCATGTGGGGATTCGAACCCGGGGCTTCGGCGTGACGAGCCAACGCTTTAACCACTAGGCTACCCCACCGCCCCCCTTCCTTGATGTACTGGTACTGAAGGACAAACATCTCTTCCCACATGTATAATTGGTCCATATAGGGTTTGCATTTTGCATCGTTAAACCACCTGTAGCTAGCTATATTCAGCAGGTACCTGTTTGTATCAGTTGTATAGTCACAATGAGTTACATGCAGCCAGAGGTAGCATTGTGGTAGCGATGTTTGTTGTGAAACACAGCCCGTTTGATATCGCTGTGATACCAGCCACTTTGAATAGTTAGAGTCCTCTTTCAATTCCACGACCGCCTCCGTGGTGTAGTGGTTAGAGCGTCCGCCCGGAGAGCGGAAGGTCGCGGGTTCGATCCCCGACCGCGTCATACCAAAAGACGTTAAAATATGGTACTTGTTGGTCCCTGCCTGGCGCTCGGCATTAATGGGTGCAACAAGGACTGGTCGGCTTGGAGTCAGTATAATGTGTCTGAGTGGGGTATTCATGCTTCACTGCGGCATGGTATCTCAGTGGGCTAGCACTATAAAACCAGTCTGGGCTAGTACAAGCAGCCGCACATACACACACACGCGCATGCACGTCGTCATATGAGCGAAATATTATCAAGCACGACGTTAAATCCAATTTTACCTCACCTCACATTTCAATTCCACTGTGATGAGATGGGGCGTTGGAGTAGTTTGGTGGTTGAAACGTCCGCCTTCATGCTGAAGACCCGAGTTCGATTCTCCACATGAGTACAATGTCCGAGGCCCATTTCCCGCCTGATATTGCTGGAATATTACAAAAAGCGGTTTACAATCATACCTCCTCACACCCTTTCTGGCGTGAAAGGTTAAGGCCTCTGAGTTCCGGGATGCCGAAAGTGTTACCATGGTGAATTGTCTTCCTTAAGACCAGTCAATAAACGGGGCCTGTTATGCTGCACTTTTGGAGTAATTCCAGCATGAAAATAAGAGATAGAGTCACGGGGAACTAGGAAAAGGTGTAATATTCTTCTAGGACAATGTCCCAGCGCACAACGTAAGGTGTTGCGGTGGATATTATTCACGTAAGAAACTTTTAACACCCTTAGCATCCACTGAATTCTAATGATCTCAGACTGGATCTCGCGATTTCCATTTGTTGCCAAACATGAAGCATGCTCCAACTGGAACCGATGCCAAAGTTGATGCCATGGTAACTCTGGATACATTTTAGGACTGACAAGAGAAATACTTCAACAACACTGGAATACAATCCATCCAGCATCCTAGACGAAAGTGTGTCCATGCGGAAGGGATTACGATGAAAAATACAACATGTAAACACATAAATGTTTTCAAGTCAGGTGTTCCTATGTGAAGCTCACAACTGTTTCCTATGGAATCCTGGAAGGGACATTGTCGCGTTGTCGCATTGTCGCGTTGTCGCCCTTTTCAAACACAAGCAAAATGAGGCAAAATTAACCAAAACGCGACAATGCGACAACGCGACATTTCGTCCATTTGTCTCAATGTCGCGATGTCGCATGTCGCGTTTTGAATAAGAAATTTTTTATTCCTCCAAAGGGCGACACGCGACATACCGACAATTTTCAAGGTCAAAATATGTCGCATTGTCGCACCATGTAAGATGTGTAAAAGCAGCCGAAAAAATTATCTAAAACGCGACACGCGACAATGCGACAACGCGACAATGTCCCTTCTCGGATTCCATAGTTTCCACATGAAGCTCATATCTCCACTCTCGTTAATATAGACACCCCGTTACTCCGGAAACCTCGTCTTCAGGGGGTACTGTTTGTTTATGACTGTGTCACATTGTTTTTGTGGATGTTAGGCCAAATGTGATAAACGAACATATGTGACATCAGAAATATGGTGTATACAGTTATGGTTTCAAGTTTTAAATCAATCTAAATAAGTCCAAAGGTGACAGTATAGGTAAAAGAGGAACTAAACTGTTTCGAGTCAAAAGATAACCATACCGCCTGTGTTTACTAGCACACTGCAGCGACAGGAGTATGACTGAAAGTGGCAGGAAAAATGACGAATATTTTCACGTAAATGTTTTTCAGGTGCGGGCGTTTTCTTTGTCTTTGGCAACCTTGGAGGACCCCCGCCACCACCACCGCCACCACCGCCACCGTCACCGCCCCCACAAGGATGAACGCCAAGAAGGTCTCCTGTACACCTCAGAGAACATATCTTAAATAAAATTTGGAACAATTAACTTTCCTCTCCTCCTTCCTCTCCTCCTGAGGCCGGTCGGGCAGCCAATTGGTTAAAGCGTTAGCTCGTCACACTGAAGACCCGGGTTCGATTCCCCGTATTGGTACATTGTGTGAAGCCCATTTCTAGTGTCCCCCGCCGTGATATTGCTGGAATATTGCTAAAAGCGGCGTAAAACTAAACTCACTCAACCACTCCTTTTGGGACGGTTGGGCTGCCATGTGGTTCAAGTGTTCGCTCGTCACGCTGAAGACCCGGGTTCGATACAATGCAGGGGAGGTGGGGCAGCCAATTGGTTAAAGCGTTCGCTCGTCACACTGAAGACCCGGGTTCGATTCCCCGTATTGGTACAATGTGTGAAGTCCATTTCTAGTGTCCCCCGCCGTGATATTGCTGGAATATTGCTAAAAGCGGCGTAAAGCTAAGCTAAGTCAGTCAGTCGATACAATGCGTGAAGTCCATTTGTGGTGTCCCCCGCCGTGATATTGCTGGATAATGTCCTTTTGTTAAAATGGAGTTTTACAAGGAGTTCATACCAAGTGCTAGATAAAGTCCATGCATGTAAATCAAAAACGTTTTCGTAAATATTACCAACCCGAAAACAGTTAACAAAACACTGCAAACATAAGGTCCACGGGTGAATATTGTACATTGTATTCATACAACTATGCTTTTGGAGGCCGTTTGGGTCTGACCTAGGTTCATGTATTAATTACAACAAGGAATCATATTCCATTCGAATACCCTTCTCAGAACCGCCTCCGTGGTGTAGTGGTTAGAGCGTCCACCCGGAGAGCGGAAGGTCGCGGGTTCGATCCCCGACCGCGTCATACCAAAAGACGTTAAAATATGGTACTTGTTGGTCCCTGTCTGGCGCTCGGCATTAATGGGTACAACAAGGACTGGTCGGCTCGGAGTCAGTATAATGTGTCTGAGTGGGGTATTCATGCTTCACTGCGGCATGGTATCTCATTGGGCTAGCACTATAAAACCAGCTTAAGTCTGGGCTAGTACAAGCATCCGCACATACACATACATTCGTCATATGAGCGAAATATTCCCAAGCACGACGTTAAACCCAATTTCACCTCACCTCACCCTTCTCAGCTTTCGCTTTTCGCCTTTGAATTGGCCTTCGGTAACCTATGCTTGTCTTTAACGGTGACCGACGATATTGGGTGGCATGGTTCGCTTACTTGGTTGCTGCTTGTCAGTGTATTCTGTTTGCGTAGATACTCATGATATCGATCACTAGATTATTAGTGCGCTTCACAAACAAACATCACTTGCTTGATAACGGTGTTAGCATCTACACCGAAACGTCGCATCTGTTGCAATAAAGAAGTTGTCAATCCATAATGTTTGTTCCCCTCTAAACTTACTCCAGTTTCAAGGTGTTTATCCATGCTTAGACCGCCTCCGTGGTGTAGTGGTTAGAGCGTCCGCACGGAGAGCGGAAGGTCGCGGGTTCGATCCCCGACAGCGTCATACCAAAAGACGTTAAAATATGGTACTTGTTGGTCCCTGTCTGGCGCTCGGCATTAATGGGTACAACAAGGACTGGTCGGCTCGGAGTCAGTATAATGTGTCTGAGCGGGGTATTCACGCTTAACTGCGGCATGGTATCTCAGTGAGCAAGCACTATAAAACCAGCTTAGGTTTGGGCTAGTACAAGCAGCCACACATACACATGCATGCATGTCGTCCTATGAGCGCAATATTCTTAAGTACGGGTCGGGTGGTCAGACTCGCTGACTTGGTTGACACATGTCATCGTAGATCGATGCTCATGCTGTTGATCACTGGATGGTCTGGTCCAGACTCGATTATTTACAGACAGTCGTCTGTACAGTATCACTTTTACTACTATTTCTATTTCTGCTACAACAACAACAACTACTACTACTACTACTACTACTACTACTACTACTACTACTACTACTACTACTACTACTACTACTATTTTCTTAAATGTTGCAATTGTTCCTCTTTTTCCCATATTTCTGCTCTGTTCTTCTCTGTCCATCTTGTAGAATGAATGTAAATAATACTATGTAAATACTACGGAGAGGGTGTTCTAAGTTGTATAACTTGTACCCAATCCTTTTCTCATGAATAAAATATGTTTAAAACAAAAAACAAAACTACTACTACTGCTGCTGCTGCTGCTGCTGCTGCTGCTGCTGCTGTGGATATGCGTTATAATAAACTAGTCTGCGGTCTGATAAGTGATTCTCCATATAAATAATACATATCTATTTTCGTAAACATCTTAAACATAAAATCAAACTTTTTATATAATAAAGAGAATCGAACTATTGTCACAATTGTCACAGGGCTGCCATTTACGATAAGAATATATCCTTGTCAAAACTGCTGATCTCGATGTATATCTCTACATTTTAATCGCTAAATGTAAATTTCCATTTGAGTTTTCATACAAATAAACAGCAAACAAGATAAAATTACGCAAAATCACTGTATGTTCTTATTGAAACGTTTTTTGCGGTGTAAATTTCAAGAGCACGTATGCATGTGAAACAAATCCAGCGACGTTTCAATGTTTATCCTTTAGTATGAAAAGATACGGTTATTTATAGCGCAATCGAATAGCACACGTGCCAGTTTTAAGCGCGCAAAGGAGCCAGGGTGAGAACAAAGAACACTCGCGTTGTCGCTACGTCCTATAAATAGCTCAAGTCACACTAAGCGATAAAACCAACCTCGCAGTCCCAGCACGTAGCGTCTCAGGCCTATCCCGGAAGACGGTGTGTTGTGATGACTCACGTGTGTTGTCCACGCGGAAATACCAACCGTAACAGACAAACACAAGACTAAGAATTCATCAACATGTTCACCGAAGGTAATTTAACAACAGAAGTCATACAGATTACAGATAAAGATTACCAACATATAGCCAAACTCAACTCGTTGATCCGACAGGGCGATCTGTGCGCCGTGAAGCGGTATGTTCAAACAAAACACATGTATCCCCCAGCTTACTATCGGCGGTTTTGTTACTCCTCCGTGAAGCGCCAGGACTATTTTCCCGTGGGGGTCGCAGCCCAGTGTGGGGACCCTGAAATGGTGAAATGTTTGATCTATTTAGGGTTCAGCTTAGACGAAACGAACTATGAAACAGAACTATGTAATTTCGTCTTCCCCATTCATATAGCGTGTTTGGGGGGACATGTGAGCGTTGTCAAGTGCCTTGTTGAACAGTATGGCGTGGACGGTGTTGATTGGAAGGCGACTGGGATATCTCCGATATCGTACGCTGTTAATCAGGGGAGATTAGACATTATTAAGTACTTTATAGGTCATGGAGTGTCCGTTGATATCACTATTGGGAAACAAGAATTATCTCTGCTGTCAGTTGTTGTTGACAAGAAACAGCGTGATATTGTCCAGTACTTAGTAACTCAAAGTGTGGATGTTAATTCATGTGACAAAAACGGCACAACCCCACTACACATTGCCGCAAGTCACGGATGTCTTGAAATAGCGCGAGATCTCATAGACGCTGGGGCAGACGTGAATTCAACAGACGAGAGAGAACAGACTCCTTTTTTCGTGGCAGTTTATAACCGGAATGTTGACATGGCCAAGTTTTTACATTCTCGTGGAGCTGATCCCGAAAGTCCAGATGTGAGGGAATGGACGCCGTTACACCAGGCCGTGAGACACGGTTTCTACGACGTAGTACGCTTCCTCGTTGTCGAACTCAACGTGGACATGTTGCCCATGAATAGCGTCTACCATACAGCATTTATTTTGGGGCTCTATGCAAGGAATGTGAACATTACGGACCTGTTCATCAACGCAGGGTACGACCCGACATTTGAATTGGAGATGTATGACGAAGACGATGCCGACGACGGCGACGACCACGACTACGACCACCTGTACGATCTGCCACTAAGAGCTCCGGAGGCTGCGTGGCAGCTTAAGATGGACCAACTAAAGACCTTTGTGTGTACACCTCGGAGTCTGAAGGAACTGGCTTGTTTTGAGGTACGGGACTGCTTAGGGCAGCGGGTTCAGGCCGGTGTAGACTTTCTTCCATTGCCTCTGAAACTGAAAAACTTTGTGGAGCTTCGACATGTACCTTGTTATCACTGCAAAACCGGCAAAAGAAGGAAATGGTAGGATTAAAGCAGTGTATAAATTAGGCCCGACCGACCGCCCGAGATTTCTTACGGACGGTCTAAACCTACAGCTGGCCAGCCCGATGGTCTAGTAAAAATGTTCCATACAACAGTAAATTCACCATATGTTGGTGTCAGGACTGGTAAAATCCATTTGGGGCTGGTAACATTTTAAAGTTACCAACTCTGATGTCTGGCTAGGGTTTTTGCTTATTTCATACACTGATTAAAGGTGTGTGTTCTGAATATTGCCCACATAAAATATACATCCTGATCAGTGTCCTGTGTCTGTGTCTGTTGATATATATCAAAGTGAACGAATCTGGTACTTCCTGTATTTTGCACTGCGCATCATCGGAAGTCAATTACTAAACTATCGATTGTCACACATACGCATCGATATTTTTCCTTTCTACCATCGATTAATTGCTATCGGAGATTCAACAATTGCAATCCATCGATAGTTCGATGCATCGTTACAGCCCTAATCTTTACAACAATAACTTGACAGACTGTGACTTCTTGGCGCAATAATTTTCTAAAATGTTCATTTGACGTAAGAGATTGATGCTCTTAGCTAGCGCAGAGTCGGAGAACATGGCAGGGGACTCTGCTTAAAGTACAAGCAATACTTTAATCCGCGACATAACAGATTATCATTTTTACATGTCGTGTTCATACAAAAAAATGTGATTGGTTTATATACCATAACAGGTATAGCCCGATGCGATGCCAAAGAGCAACAAAGCATGCTTGTAATGTTATTATACCAGAGGCGAAAACAAGATTCAACTTACTCGTAAATGAGTTAAAATGATTTTGCCCTCAGATGGTTTCCAAACATGTACTTATTTCTTTGAACCGAATAAAGGCCTAAGAGAAATCAATGAAGCCTGCACGTAATTTACCTCCCCTTTTAGAGACATATTTTACAGTTAATGCTTGTAAACTGGAAACATTATGGAATATCCATCTCGAAACCCTCCCTGTTTTTATTGTCATTGCTTCCTATTGCATCAGACCAAAACGTCATTCTGCTAGTAACAGTCAGGATATATACTTTACAAATAGAGTGAGTGAGTGAGTGAGTTTGGTTTTACGCCACTTTTAGCAATATTCCAGCAATATCACGGCGGGGGACATTTTACAAATAGAACCCCATACAGTTTCTCCTCGATAGTTATCAGCATTAATATTATATTAACTCGTGAAGGCCCGGGTTAGAATTGGTCTTCAGCAACACATGCTTGTCGTAAGAGGGATAAGAGGGTCAGACTCGCTGACTTGTTAACGCATGTCGTTTTGAAATCGCTTAGATCGATGCTCATGATATCAATCCCTGGTTCGGTTACTCGATTGTTTACAGAACGCCGCCATATAGCTGGAATAATGCTGAGTGCCGCGTTAAGCTACAAACAACACATTATTTGCCATAGTTGCGTTTGTCCATCAGTCATATAGGGGACTGAACAATAACGGGATGAAGGGGCAATAAGTATCCCAGAAACGTCGTGTTGTAACCACTTAAAATGTTGCGAATCCATACCATACGTTGTTATAATACAAGTAAATATGAAACAAGGCTGCATTGAAACATTTCACTAAGTACATAATCAGTTCATGCTGCTTCATTACAATTACACATACGAGTATTCCGTTGTATTTTCCCTCTACTACTGGGGCGGTGGGCTGGCCTCGTTAGGATGAGAAAGCCACAATAACTCGGTGCGCCTTGTGGCAGCAAGAGTTGTATACTCCCCAGGGAGTTGAGACTGATAATACGATGTGCCGTTGAGATTGACTTCCAATGATCGAGGGGGAAAATAACAGCGCCTTGAGCATGCACTAGTGTGTGGATATGTGCGCTATATAAATATCCTATAATAAAAAGTGTTGGCTCATCACGCCTAAGACCTTGGTTCGATTCTCCACATGGGTACAATGTGTGAAGCCGCCATGATATTGCGGGAATATTGCTAAAAGCGGTGTAAATCCAAACTCACTCACCCACTCTCTACTGCGATGTAGCCTAGTGGTTAAAGGGTTTACTCCCAAAAGTTAGACGTCCCAAAAGTCAGACAAATAAATCAGGCGTGACTGTGATTACAACCTTGTCTTACCCACTGATATAATGAACCTGCCCCATACACCAACGAGATGGTTTTCACGTTTGTACAGAAATACTTTGATCAGAATATTAATGTTGACTGGGTTCTCCAAATGTGTTTTCACAATGTTCACTTTGATCAAAACAAGATTATAGATTTTGCATGCTTGTTTTTACAATGTTCACTTTGATCAAAACATGATTATACATTTTTTTATGTTGTTGAGTTTCCATTCACCTAAAGGAGTGACTTCCTTCCTAGCATTGTTTTTCCAGCATCAACAATATAAAATATAGAGAGAGATAAGTACAGGATGTAGGGTTAACATTCAATTATAACTGGCAAATAATAGGAAAACATTATCCACTCTACCAAATTCAACACTATCTACACAAAATCAACCTTCATCCAAACGGCAAATGTATCACTTGCCAAATTCCTGAAACAATAGCCCACACTATCTTTAACTGCTCAAAATATAATAAACAAAGAACCCCATTTACCAATGCTTTAAAACAGTACCTCAATAATGCTAACTCTTCTGATCTCAACATTCTAACAAACCCCAAATTAATTAAAACAATCACTAAATATCGTATTCATACAAAATTATATCAAACAATCTAGAAACAAAAACAATAATACAATAATTCCACTTTTTACCACTTAATTGTTATACATATGTATATATGTTCTTTTTACTTTAACTCATTTTTTAACATTTTATTATGTTCATCATTATTCACCTAATAATTACGTTTTTAAACATAGGTTGGTTGTAAAGTAACATATAACAAAAATACAATCAAATTGTTTTGTTTCATGTCAAATAAAGTCATTGTCATGATCCAGCTTCTCTTTGTGTTTGGATTAGTATATTTGGAGTAGTACATTAATTAACGAAGGTAACAGTGTAGTGAACCTCAGTGCAACCAACCATAACCTTTGTTGCTTTAACGCGTCTAACTTTTGGGACGTCTAACTTTTGGGAGGTCACCGGTTAAAGCGTTGCGTCGTCACGCCGAAGACCCGGGTTCGATTCCCCAGCTTGACACTGTTGACATATTCATTGCCCCTAGCAGTACTGACTGACTGAGTTTTAGTTTTACGCCGCTTTTAGCAATATTCCAGCAATATCACGGCGGGGGACACCAGAAATGGGCTTCACACATTGTACCCATGTGGGGAATCGAACCCGGGTCTTCGGCGTGACGAGCTAACGCTTTAACCACTAGGCTACCCCACCGCCCCGCGGCTGTGTTGAGCATGCAGTGGACTAACATATGAAACCGGAGGAAGGAATTATTAGCATACGTATATCTGAGACTAAAGTTACCCAAAAATAACGTCTGACGCCTTTCGCGACCTTGGTAACCGTGTCTCCATCAATAATTGAGGAACACATAAATACACGTACTTAACAATATTATTTATTTAAGTACAAAAAAGTCCTTGATTTGTATTTGTGCACTCGATGAATCTTATTCGATTTCATCTCCTATTGACTCGACCATGCCCGTCAGTCCGGCAAGGTCAAGGGATGCAGATTGTATGTGTGCACCCGTCATATATACTTACCAGAACATTGTCACCACGAGAGCAGGTGCTCGAATAGTACTCGGGAGTCGTGCGTTCTTAAAACTGAGGAGAACGATGTCGGAAAACGTGTTTGATAAAACATATTCTATTGTCCTCGCCATCATTGATTTTTCTTAGCGAAGCACTCAAACATAGAAATATTTGTATTCTACAATAGAACGCAGTACGAAGAGAACCCCAGAGGGCGTATACTCAACTAACGCAGTACTTAAGAAGAATATTTGAAGTGCTGATTCTTTATTGACGCTTCCACTGCATAAAACAAGGACCGTATCTGAGATTCAAGTGGTGTTCGTGAAGGAAATCGGACAGCTCAGCGTGCCATGAATGACAGTCTCCCTCCAATTGTTATACCAATTCTGCAACAATTCCACGTGGTGTCATGACAAAATACCAGTCCGAGTTATCGCGTAACGTCCTTGCAGCCAACAACGCTACGTGTTGACGTAGCGCGCACCATCCACTGACGTCCCCATAGAATACCTCCAGGTTGTCACGGACAGCAACCACGACCTCAAGCCACCAAATAAGAGTGTGAGTGAGTGAGTTGAGTTTTACGCCGCTTTTAACAATATTCCAGCAATATCACGGCGGGGGACACCAGAAATGGGCTTCACACATTGTACTCATGTGGGGAATTGAACCCGGGTTTTTGACGTGACGAGCGAACGCTTTAACCACAAGGCTACCCCGCCGCCCCCCAGCCAATAAGAACTGATACAGGCACTCCTGGAAGAATGGCGACATATCCCACGTGACGTTATCAGACAAATGACGTTTTCTGTGCACAGGCAAACTGTAGCGCAAATAGGGTTGCGCAACAAAGAGAACTTACCAGTCTTATTATATGCGAGCGAAGCGAGCAAAGGTTGACAGCGTACTTCCCTCGCTTAGGTTCGTAAAATATTTTTAATATCAAAATGAAATATCGCCACCATCAAAGGTAGACGCCCATTTCCTCACAGGGTTGTGCTCTCAGATTTCCAACCTCACATTAAATACTTACTATCGTAAATATATTAAATTCAACATTATAAGCGCCACTCGTGGCATGTCAAACCGTTCTTCGCCTCCATTACCCCAGTCGCTTCCGGTTCTGTGTTCACACTGTGTTCTGTGTGCCGGATAGTATGTGCGTGTCATGTATCGAGGAGTGATCATTTAAGGTAATGTTACGTGCCGAACTATGTTTTCTGAGCTGACCTTTATTTGGCCGTCAGTTTAATCTAGATTGGAAAATAAATACTTTTTGAAATAATAGATAAATATATATGACTTCGATTCGTTTATTACACTAAGTCAAAAATGTATTCACGTATATCTAAAAAATTGTTCAATAAAATACTATCAAAGCCAAACTATCGAAACTTCAAACTTTATGCAGATACTATAAGATTTTCAGTGATACTAAATTATGTTAATGAATCCTATTGTAAACCTCCTTATGATTTGGTAGGGACTGTCTCCATACATACAAGGGGGACAGGAGGTATCAGAGATATTGTCTAGTCTGAATGTAAACTAAGAAGGACGTAATAATGGAACTAGGAACAAAAGACCAAAATATCATGATCAACTATCGAATTAAATGTTGACCAAACGCGGATGGAAAATGTATTTTATATTTTAGGGCAAACTGAAAGCACAAAACATAAGATTTAATAACAACAAAGCAAATGACACATTAG
Source organism: Haliotis rubra (assembly GCF_003918875.1). NCBI lineage: Eukaryota > Metazoa > Mollusca > Gastropoda > Lepetellida > Haliotidae > Haliotis > Haliotis rubra. The sequence continues at coordinate 663,586 of NW_025767490.1, read as the reverse complement.
GAGACGATCAATTATGAATGGATGAATATTGCTTCAAGCTCTATCAGTAAATCTGCATCCCTTCATAACCAATTATCGACAAGAAATGTCTAATCAGAAAACACTCGAATCTAATCGATGTGAACGCAGGACCAATAAACCAAACCTGAGTGTATATATCCTATGTGCCTCTGACTACTTGATATTATGCGTGTGTGCGTTCGTGGGCTCGTACGTGCGTTAGTGTGTCTTAGAATCGGATATTCATCCGTATGAAGGAGTCGCAGTATTCTGTAATTAAGGATCATCCGATTTTTTCTTAATACTACAGTTCAAGTCATATCCTTAACTTCTTTTGAGTAGTGTATGATCAGTCTACCGACGTCAAGGCCATACTGTAGACAGCTGAGCCACAAGTGTGGTTACTTCTATCTGGGATCCATCATCTACCCACGTAGCTGGGTCAGAGACCCCACCGGTCTTCATGGGCAGGTGGAGGTTCACTTCCGGGCAGCCTGAACCATACCACCAGGCGGCGCCACTGCTGACACACCCACTAGGGTCAGGGCGATCCAGAGTTGAGAAGTTGAAGCCATTTACACCGTTGTTACTTCCATATGTAAATCCATCATCGGCTGGGTATCCATGTTGAACGTAAGTGTTATATTTGAACTTGTAACCTTGACCTTCGCTGCCAAGGCGAAAGTCCGAGTAGAGGGCGTGACCCCCGAAACCACCGGGTGCTGTGATGTACATGTCTAACATGTAGGTGTTCTGGCTGGTAAGCTGGTGGATGTGCTCCAAGCCGAGCCAATACGAACACGTCACATCTCCCACAAAGTGTTTCAGTTCCGCCCACGTCCTGTTGAAGTCGACTTCGGGACAACCGCCTCCCATCCGTTTTTCGATGTAGGTGAAGCCGCCCCAGGCGAGGTAGCACGACACTGTGAAGGGGGATGGGGAAGTCAAGGGCTGAATGACAAGGGGGGTGATGTCACTGGCAACTCGCTCTCCCATCAAATAGGCCTCGGAACAATCTGAAAAGAGGAATAACGTCATAACGTGTATATACAAGCAACGGAGACATTCATTTATGGAATTCAGTCAGTGAGCAATCAGACAGCTGCTTCAGAATCGTATAACATGTCAGCGACCCAGCTCTATGAAACCGGTAGTAGTCTGAACTACTGCAAGCATCCATGCACTAACACAAGCTTAATACATATTAATCAACGCGACGTTAAACTACCTTGCATGTTATTCTTATCGGCGGCGGTGGGGTAGCCTAGTTGTTGAAGCGTTCGCTCCTCACGTCGAAGACCTGCGTTCGATTCCCCACAATTATAAAATTGCTGAGGCCCATTTTTGGTGTCTCAGACGTGATATTCCTGGAATTGCTAAAAGTGGCGTAATACCATCCTCAATCGTTAATCAATGTATGTGGTTCTGAGACCCAACATCTTGAAACATGCATATATTAAATTTATCAGTCTCAATATCTTCTATGGACTATGACCGCCTCCGTGGTGTAGTGGTTAGAGCGTCCGCCCGGAGAGCGAAAAGTCGCGGGTTCGATGCCCGACCGCGTCATACCAAAAGACGTTAAAATATGGTACTTGTTGGTCCCTGCCTGGCGCTTGGCATTAATGGGTGTAACAAGGACTGGTCGGCTCGGAGTCAGTATAATGTGTCTGAGTGGGGTATTCATGTTTCACTGCGGCGTGGTATCTCAGTGGGTTGGCACTATAAAACCAGCTTCAGTCTGGGCTAGTACAAGCAGCCGCACATACACATACACACGCCTGCACGTCGTCATATGAGCGAAATATTCTCCAGCACGACGTAAACCCAATTTCACCTCACCTCACCTCACTATGGACTATGGTAAGTACAAATGAAACCTTTCAGTCTTAGAATGTATAACGATAACGTATAGAGACCGTTCTGTTACCTACCGTAATAACGGCGCTCACAAACATGCCCCGTGAACCCAAACACACAAATACATGTGGCAGTATTCACCAAGTATGTTCCGCCATTCTGACACGGGTTCTCTGGAACCTGACAAATAATGAAAACAATCAGACAATTAATAACAAAATGTAGTTAAGCTACTAACGTGCAATATGTACAACCTTGAGAAATAAGACGACTGGATGTGTACTTCAAATATAACATACTTAATTCAACGATAAGAATAGAGAAACATTTTTTATGGATAGACAATTTCCATATTGCAATAGATGCGACGTTTCACAGTTGATGCTGACACCGTTATCAAGCACGTGATGATGATAAAAATGGTTCCTCTTCATCATAACAGCTTCTAAATGCCATTTAAAGAAGTTTAGTGAATAGAAACAAAATTCAGTTTGTATTTGTGATCAGTAAGTTGTCAATTTCTCGAAAACACAAATTTTTCAGTTACATGTTTTTAAAAGTTAAATGTTTCGTTTCTTTCATAGAGGCCTGTGACCGCATTCCTGGTATCCTCAGTTTGATCATGGACTATATATATATATATATATATTTTAAAGGTTAAATGTTTCGTTTCTTTCATAAAAGGCTTGTGACCGCATTCCTGCTATCCTCAGTTTGATCATGGACTATATATATATATATATATATATATATATATATATATATATATATATTAAAAGTTAAATGTTTCGTTTCTTTCATAAAGGCTTGTGACCGCATTCCTGCTATCCTCAGTTTGATCATGGACTATATATATATATATATATATATTTTAAAAGTTAAATGTTTCGTTTCTTTCATAAAGGCTTGTGACCGCATTCCTGCTATCCTCAGTTTGATCATGGACTATATATATATATATATATATTTTAAAAGTTAAATGTTTCGTTTCTTTCATAAAGGCCTGTGACCGCATTCCTGCTATCCTCAGTTTGATCATGGACTATATATATATATATATATATTTTAAAAGTTAAATGTTTCGTTTCTTTCATAAAGGCCTGTGACCGCATTCCTGCTATCCTCAGTTTGATCATGGACTATATATATATATATATATATATATTTTAAAAGTTAAATGTTTCGTTTCTTTCATAAAGGCCTGTGACCGCATTCCTGCTATCCTCAGTTTGATCATGGACTATACATATATATATATATATATATTTTAAAAGTTAAATGTTTCGTTTCTTTCATAAAGGCCTGTGACCGCATTCTTGCTATCCTCAGTTTGATCATGGACTATACATATATATATATATATATATTTTTAAAAGTTAAATGTTTCGTTTCTTTCATAAAGGCTTGTGACCGCATTCCTGGTATCCTCAGTTTGATCATGGACTATATATATATATATATATATATATTTTAAAAGTTAAATGTTTCGTTTCTTTCATAAAGGCCTGTGACCGCATTCCTGCTATCCTCAGTTTGATCATGGACTATACATATATATATATATATATATTCAAGTCTTGTACATTCTACGTCAAAGACAAAAGAGTAGGTTTAAGCTCTATTACAGAGGGTAATCATCCAATACAGCTGTGACATAACTAATGTAAAACAAATTCTTGACTTCAATTCACCTTTTCCCTATAGGAACATCCGGGTTCTGCCTGAAGATGACCACATGACTGACCGGAAGTGGATGCCAGTAATTCACATTGTAATTTTGCATGACCAGGAAGCAGACAAATGTTTGCTCCACTGCACCATGCGTGTTGTGCACATCGCCTCAGACAGTCTATCGTCGATGCTGCCGTCGTCGCGACATTCACGTTTGTCACAAACTTGTAGTCCCTGCTGCAGCTCCCCAACGATTGGAATGACACATTGTCCGACAAAACCGAATGGAAAATAATAAACACCCAAACTCCGACCTTACGTCCCAACATGATGACGAGAAAATGAAGCTCACGAAGACGGTTGCCAACGATGCCGCCCAAGAACTAGATGATGAATCACTACTTCAATGCTTCAGTTAAACCACTCCCAGAAAGCCATTACGATTCACCTTGTGTCTGCTGTGGTTTACTTTGTCGAAAACTTCGAATACGAATTGTGCCGGAAAAGGCTCGTACTAACAAAACACTTGAAGACCATACTTACTGCGACAAAGGTCGATGTGAATGGTGAATAGTAAATCTATGCTTAGTGCAAGACATATTAAAAGCAAATAAATGCATTATTGATCGAGTGTACCTTCAGGGTCTGTATTTTCATGATCATGTGTTATTCAGTCTCAAACGATACAGATTGGTTTGGAACGAAACAAAAGAGGAAGATTTGTATAAATTATATAATTTATACATTTTAAGAAAATGTGAATTTTTAACGTTAACACTTGTACAAAAGTGCTTTTTCCCTGAATTATTTGAAGTTGATTAATATTCTAAAATTGTTATCGTTTATGCGATGGAGACGAAGATCATAAATTAGCACATGGGGTCATTTTATGCTGCATATCGGGAGTGAGTGAGTTTAGTTTTACGTCGCACTTAGCAATATTCCAGCTATACGGCGGCGGTCTGTAAATGATCGAGTCTGGACCAGACAATCCAGTGATCAACAGCATGATCATCGATCTGCGCAATTGGGAACCAATGACATGTGTCTGCTGGATATCGAATAGTATTGAATACACATAAGTCATTAGACCATATCGGACTTTTCACTACCGTTAGACAAAGATCTAAGAACATCTAGGTCACGCAAGAATGACCTCTAGCGAACTTCAGCCCACCAATGAAAGACTATCAAACATTCCACATTAGCCATTCAGAAAACACACCTTTCGAGTTATTTGGCGCTAGTTTTAACCAGACTACCACTGAAATACATCTTGACAAAGTTCTCTATTCAGAATTTGATAAACTTTACAAAATAAATTCTGAAATAATGTTAAGTAGATAGTCGAGATTGTTTGGTAGTACTCCCCGCGGGCGATCAATCTCAACACCGTTCAAATGTTTACCCCAACGAAGCGAGGTTTTACGAAACTGCCGTTCGGAACATCCGTACCTATGGAATACTGTACATATTCGCGATCTCGCATTCTCGCGATCTCCACCTTTGGAAACAAGGTCAAAATGCTAAAAGTGCGAGAATGCGAGATCGCGAGAACGCGAGATTTGGCCAAAATCTCGCGTTCTCGCGATCTCGCATTCTCGCACTTTTGGCATTTTTAGCTTGTTTCCAAAGGTCGAGATCGCGAGAATGCGAGATCGCGAGAATGTCCCTTACAGTATTCCATACGTACCAGGTTGCACGATAAACTTCAGGGTTTTCTTGCCTGACAAGCAGCGCTATGATTGGTCGTATGAAAGGTCGTTTTGACATGGCCCGTAATTCAGATGTATTTGTCGCTGTGGCGAGAACACATGTCACTTAAATGAGATTGATTTGTGCATATCCTTTGTATGAGTATAAAATAGCTTAATGCAAGCATGAAAGAATGTTTAAATGTTATATTGACCAAGTTTACCTTATAGATCAAAGCAATAAAGGGACTTCAAAACGCTCATTTCATAAAATACAATGTACTGTTACCACAATGCCCATCTACATTTCAAAGAATTTTAGATGTTATTAAATCCTTCTCATATCTAATGATTTCACGTATTGATGCTGGAGCTTTATCTAATACACATGAAAGAAAACTGTAAACGGTTTTGCTAATAACTCAAAATTATGGTTGTTTTTATCGTAATTAAAGGTGAGGTGAGGTGAAATTGGGTTTAACGTCGTGCTGGAGAATATTTCGCTCATATGACGACGCGCATGCGTGTGTGTGTATGTGCGGCTGCTTGTACTAGCCCAGACTTAAGCTGGTTTTATAGTGCTAGCCCACTGAGATACCATGCCGCAGTGAATCATGAATACCCCACTCAGACACATTATACTGACTCCGAGCCGACCAGTCCTTGATGTATCCATTAATGCCGAGCGCCAGGCAGGGACCAACAAGTACCATATTTTAACATCTTTTGGTATGACGCGGCCGGGGATCGAACCCGCGACTTTCTGCTCTCCGGGCGGACGCTCTAACCACTACATCACGGAGGCGGTCCGTAATTAAAGGTGCACATGAATGTACGCGCATGGCTAGAATGTCACAACGTGGATATATCTGAACGATATGCAAAGTAGTTGTAGTTATACTAGCAGTAGAAATTGGGTTTAGTAGTGGTAGCAGTTGTAGTAGAAGTCGAAAGAGGTTTAGCTGTGGAAACGGTAACAACAACAGCAATAGTAGGAGTATTAGTAGTATTTAGTAGAAGTAGCAGCAGTAGTAGTATTTGGTATTAGTAGTAGCGGCAGCGTCAACAGGAGGAGAAGTTAGTGAGTGAGTCTAGTTTTACGCCGCACTTAGCAATATTCCAGCAATTTCGCGGCAGGGGACCCAAGAAATGGGCTTCACACATTGTACCCATGTGGGGAATCGAACCCGGGTCTTTGAACAAACGCTTTAACCACTGGGCTATCCCACCGCCCCAGCAGCAGCAGCAGCAGCAGCAGTAGTAGTAGCAGCAGCAGCAGCAGCAGTAGTAGCAGCAGTAGTAGAAGTAGTAGTAGCAGTAGTAGATTCATCCTCATCTTCAGTGAGTGTGATCACTGGTACAATAGAAAATAGAACAACTGTGTACTGAATGTAGGCTGTTATATGGAGCAGTACGTTTGCTGTACTAACACAGGGCATTTGCCTCCTTGACGAACTGCAGAGTATGCCTAAGATTGGATGTGGTTAGTTTCAAACTTAGTATAAGAATAGTTCTCTTGTCAACCGGAAGCAGTCGAGGAGAATTCATTGACCCTTTCACTATGAAAAACAGGACTGTTTAGACAACACAATCTGTTCTGTCCACTTTCGGTTCTTTGTCATGGGAGCGGTGGAGTAGCTTGGTGGTGAAAGCGTCCGCCTGTCACGCCGAAGACCCGGGTTCGATTCCCCACATGGGTACAATGTGAGAAGCCCATTTCTGGTGATATTGCTGGGATATTCCTAAAAGCGGCGTAAAACCATACTCACTCACTCTTTGCCATGACAACGCGGTCCCAAATTTGGTAACCTTGATAAGGTGAGATATGAATATATTTGTAAAACAGGATATGGATAAATATTTTGATTTATTTCAATTTAACAAAGAGCAAGTCAAAGGGCGTTTTAGGTCCATAACGCCGATGTAGTACCGAGCCTATCGCAGAAGGTTCATCAAAGCCTATTTCCCCAGGCAATACAACAACTAAAATTAAACATATTTCAGTCGGCATCGTTTGTCCCGCCTTGCCGTCTCTTTAATGTACCTTTTGAACCATTAGCTGCCCTTGTTGAGCACCATCATCTCGACATTACGAACAATCTGACAAAGGCTTCAATACTTCAAAGGGCAAAGGGAGATAAGTCTGTTGTCCTTTATGCTTCTTTGATAAACATATTGTACGAGGCGGCAAGATCAAAGATATATTGATATACTTGGCGCAGGTAAATAACAGATGTTGCAGGATTGTCGTTACACTCTCTGTACCGCTGCGACGACGCTGAGATATGTCGTCGGGGATTCTAATCGAGGTCCGCCATACCCGTGTTAGAGGCTTTTCTTTCACCAGGGCCTAGATTTTCGAAGCTCTCTTAGCGCTAAGATAGTCGTAAGTGCCATAAATTAACATAGACTTACGACTATCTTATCTCTAAGAGATCTTCGAAAATCGAGGCCCTGGTACTTAAAAAACGCCAAAGACCTTCACATCGGGCTTGATCTTAACAAAAATCTGACACCCTAAGGCATAACATATGTTCAAAGACACGTTTAACAAACCTTACTTGGGTCAATCATGAATCCATACAGTAGGATATTGTTGGAATTGATTTTTTGAAAAAAGGATTGTCTGATTAGAAAGCCATGGTTGGTATTTTGGCGCCAGTGATACACCCTCTGGCACGGGCATAATGCCACAGAATATAGTGTTTGCAGTGAGTGATCTTTAAACCAACTCAAGTCTTTACGCATATTTCATCACTAATCAATCGAAGAAGGTACTTGCTGGTAGATTTTATTGACCAGTAGCAATATAAATCATGCTGAACCTTGTGGTGGTGTGTGGTCCTGTACAAATCAGTTGAAGTTAAACGAAGTTGCGCAATAGGACGGAACCCAGTCAGCAGGAAACGAGACTGTTGTGTCATCAATGTTTTGACTTGTCAGTTCTGCCCCGAAACGAAGCGCAGAGGATATATGTGGTATCACTTTAAACATGTAAGTTGTTTAAAATTGCCTCAGTTCACCCAGCCAAAAATGGGTACTCGGTGGGATAATTGGTCATGTGACTATCAGTGTGCGAACTAATTTCCAAATTATGCTAGGTAGTCGTACTAGCTATATCTGAAAGTTACTAGCCCACAAAATAATCACGAGCCCGAAATTTGAATGTAGAAACTAAGCAAAAGATTAAAAAATGAGAATAAGATATTGTCGGCATGACACGGGTTTCATCATTAAGCTGCTAACATGCTAAACTTTTTTATCAGGCCATAAAAGTGTATTATAACTTAACTAGTCGGAGAGAGTGATATATTTACAAAATGATCCCATGAAAATTCACAAGCCAGTCGGGCCAGCAACTGGAGATTTACTGGCCCGACTGGATTTTTACTAACCATGGGCTTGCTGGCCAGTGGCTATTTCGCACACAGGTGACTATGAACCTTCTAGCGCCTCACAGGCATCTTGGGTTATCCGGGGTAATAATAATCAGATGGTGGATGGCAAAAAGAATGAAACTCGCAGATACCAAGACAAGGATTTCTCCAGCGAGCAACTAGATAGATGGATACTAGGCGCTATATATACTCATGCCAATAATGGTTGTCAGCCCCTTCAATTTTTTAATTTGAGAGGGGTGTGGGGTGGGGGTGTGAGGTTTGTGGGGGTTGGGGTGGGAGGGGGTGACAACCATTATTAGCATGAGTATACATGAATTATTATTTTATTATTATTATTACAAACGTCAAGGCTGCGCTCCATATCTTGAATACGTTGAACATCTCGGTATTCACCAACATTTCCACCTCTTTCCAAACTTGTAGCAGGAACCATAGTTATGATAAACGTCCCGCCCCTCAGTGGCATAATTCTATTGTTTTTTATTGAGATGATCTTTTCCTCAGGATAACCTTATATCTAACTAGATTCTACAGAATAATAACCTTATGTTGATATTGATATGTGATATTGTTGGAATATTGTTAAAAGCGGCGTAAATCCATACTCACTCACTCACTCACACATCAGGACAATAAATTCATGAATAACGTTATGGAACTGAGATAAAGATAGATTGAGCTAGAGAGAGTTGGCATTCGCGGCCATATGAATATAAACAGTAAGAAAAGACTATGCGTACAAACGTATCTCATTGACGGAGACCCCATTATGTTCCTGCAAGGATCTATGGTCAGTTTTCTTGGCTCACTACAATGAAACAGCTATCGGTCACGGTTGGTATCGGCTCGCTTTAAACTCCAGGCTGTCAACACGCCTTCACACATTCCAAAGGGTCTTTGTGCGACGTCGGTATGGTGTTGACGCAACCAACAACATCTGTTGGTCCATGCGTGTATAAAGTCTCTCTCCCTCACTTTGATATTTAGTGATTGGCAAGACTACTCAGATTCGTAAGTACACAGAACAATATGTTTTGATTACTAAGACATTACAACCCGTGAAGGTCCGGGTTAGAATATTGATTTTCAGTAACCCATGCTTGTCGTAAGAGACGACTAACTGGATCGGGTGGTCAGGTTCGCTGACTTGGTTCACAATTCCATCGTATCCCAATTGCGCAGATCGATGCTCGTGCTGTTGATCACTGGATTGTCTTGTCCAGACTCGATTATTTACAGATCGCCGCCATATAACTGGAATATTGCTGAGTGCGGTGTAAAACTACACTCACTCACTCACTCACTTTACGGATGTGATCGCTTTATACAAATATAGCACTGATTGTTTTTCTTGCTTGCAACCAATTGGCTTACATCCATTATTCATTGTGGCAGTGAAGACTGCGTCAACACAGGAATATTATCGTTCTTACTCCCATAAGAAAGATACTTCACACTGGAATTCACTAAACCCAACATCCAACACATCACCCAACCCATTACTCAACCCATCAAACAACACATCACTCAACACATCACTCAACACATCACTCAACACATCACTCAACACATCACGCAACCCATCACTCAAACACATCACTCAACACATCACTAAACCCATCACTCATCAACACATCACCCAACCCATCACCCAACACATCACCCAACCCATAACACATCATCATCACCAACCATCACCTATCAACACATCAAACCATCATCACCCAACAACATCACCCAACACATCACCTAACACATCACACAACACATCACACAACACATCAGCCAACACATCACCACAACACATCACACAACACATCACTCAACACATCACCCAACCACATCACTCAACACATCACCCAACCCATCACCAACCCATCATCAACACATCACCCAACTCAACATCACTCAACACATCACAACACATCACCCAACACATCACCCATCACTCATCACATCACCCAACACATCAACACATCACTCCAACCCATCACTCAACACATCACCCAATCACATCACCCAACACATCACACAACACATTACACAACACATCACCCAAATCACATCACATCATACACATCACATCAACACATCACCCAACATCATCCAACACATCACCTCACATCATCATCATCACCCAACCACATCACTCAACACATCACCCAACCATCACATCACCCAACCCATCACTCATCACCATCACTCATCACATCACCCAACATCATCATACATCACATCATCAACACATCACTCAACATCATCATCACACAACACATCACCCATCACCACATCATCACCCTCAACACATCACTCAACACATCACTCAACCCATCACCCCAACCCATCACTCATCATCACATCAACCATCACCCACCCAACCATCATCAACCATCAACACATCACCCAACCCACATCACCCATCACCATCATCACATCACATAACCCATCACCCAACACATCACCCAACCATCATCACCCAACCCATCACTCCAATCACATCATCACCCATCACAACCCATCACCCATCACCCAACCACATCACTCAACACATCACCCAACACATCACTCCAACACATCACCCATCACATCATCACATCACAACCCATCACCTAACCCATCACATCACATCACCCACATCACATCACCCATCACATCACCCAACCCATCACACACATCACCCAACCCATCAACACCATCACTCAACCCATCACCTCAACATCATCACTCCAACCCATCACAACCTATCACATTCACCTTTACCACATAACCCATCACCCAACCCATCACCCAACACATCACCCAACACATCACTATTATCACATCACCTCAATCAACACATCACCCAACCCATCATTCAACACATCACCCAACATCACATCACTCAACCACATCACTCATCACATCACCCAAACATCAGACAACACATCACATCACCCAACCCATCACCCAACACATCACCCAACATATCACCCAACACATCACATCATCACATCACCCAACCCATCACATCACCCAATCCCATCACACAACACATCACATCACCCAACACATCACCCAACATCACTCAATCACATCACCCAACCCATCACTCATCACATCAACCAACCCATCACCCATCACATCACCCAACCATCACATCCATCACATCACCCATCACATCACACCCAACACATCACCCAACACATCACTCATCACATCACCCAATCACATCACCCAACACACATCACTCATCACATCAACCCAACACATCACTCATCACATCACCCAACACATCACCAAACCCATCACCCATCACATCAGCCCACACATCACTCATCATCACTCATCACATCACCCAACACATCACACAAACTATCAACCCATCACTCTCAACACATCACCCATCCCATCACATCCCGAACCCATCACATCAACCAACCCATCACTCATCACATCACCCAACCCATCACTCATCACATCACCCAACACATCACCAAACACATCACCCAACACATCCCCTAGCCCATCACTCATCACATCAACCAACCCAACGCATCAACCATCCCATCACTCATCACATCAACCAACCCATCACTCAGCACATCACCCAACCCATCACCCAACCCATCATCAAACCCATCACTCAGCACATCGCCCAACACATCACTAAACCCATCACTCATCACATCACCCAACCCAGCACATCAACCAACCCATCACTCATCACATCACCCATCACATCACCCAACTCATCACTCATCACATCAACCAACCCATCACTCATTAAATCACCCATCATATCACCCAACCCATCACTCATCACATCAATCAACCTATCACTCATCACATCACCCAACCCATCACTCAATATCACCACATCAAACCCATCACCCAACCCATCACTCAACCTATCATCACATCAACACATCACCCAACCCATCACCCAACCCATCACCCAACCCATCACTCATCACATCACTCCAACACATCACATCAACCCATCACTCATCACATCACATCCAACCCATCACTCAACACATCACCCAACCCATCATCATCAACCCATCACATCAACCAACACATCATCACAACCCATCACATCACCCAACATCCCATCACTCATCACATCACATCCAACCCATCACTTCAACACATCATCCAACACATCACATCACCCAACCTATCACTCATCACATCAACCAACCTATCACATCATCCAACCCATCACTCATCACATCAACCAACCCATCAATCATCACACCTCCCATCACATCACCCAACACATCACTCAGCGCATCTCCCAACCCATCACTCATCACACCTCACATCACATCACCCAACCCATCACTCATCACATCAACCAACCCAATCATCATCATCATCACATCAACCAATCATCAATCATCACATCATCCCAACACATCAACCAACCCATCACTCATCACATCACCCAACCAATCACTAATCACATCATCCAACCCATCACTCATCACATCACTAAACCCATCACTCATCACATCACCCAACACATCACTAAACCCATCACTCATCACATCACCAAACACATCACATCAGCCAACCCATCACTCATCACATCAACCATCACATCACCCAACCCATCATTCATCACATCACCCATCACATCAGCCAACCCATCACTCATCACATTAATCAACCCATCACTCATCACATCACCCAACACATCACCAAACCCAACCCATCACTCAACACATCACCCATCCCATCACCCGACCTATCACATCAACCAACCCATCACTCATCAGATCACCCATCCCATCACTCATCAGATCACCCATCACATCAACCAACCCATCACATCAACCAACCCATCACTCAACACATCACCCATCACATCACCCAACCCATCACTCATCACATCAACCAACCCATCACTCAGCACATCACCCAACCCATCACTCAGCACATCATCCAACCCATCACTCCTCACATCGCCCAACACATCACTAAACACATCACTCATCACATCAACCAACCCATCACTCAACACATCACTTATCACATCACCCAAACCATCACTTATCACATCACCCAGGATGTCACTCTGTACACACAACACGTTACACGTGATACATTGGCGGATACAGGGGCGGGATGTGAGGTGTCAGGGGATTCGACCCACCCACCCCACCCACCCCCACCCCCACCCCTCACCTTTTGAAAATGACTAAAGACCACATTGAAGTTAAAGGTTTTGCATTGGTCAAAGGGGAGGAGGGGAGGAGGGGAGGTAAAGGGTTCGAGCCCCTGACATCTCCCCATCCCCCATCCCACCCCACCACCCCCACCCCCACCCCTTTGAAATTTCCTGGATCCGAAAAATAATCACTGTCAGAATTATTTATTTGATTTCAATTTTAGCTTTGATTTGGAGAACTGATTTCTTTCTTCATTTGGCCATTGTAGACACGGACTGACGATGAGGACCGGGCTGTTGACGGTTGTGTTGCTGTTGACGGCATCAATGGCGTGTTTTCCTTGGCTGGGGGGTAAGTCTAACACATGAGCAGATTGCATTCTTCATATCCATTTTGCTAAATATACATCGTCATTGAGTTTAATTACGTGGTTGCAAATCAGTTTAAGGATTTGGAGGTAAAACCCCAAAAGTAGTAGATCATGAAATATACTGAAGGAAAACATTGAAGGAACACCACTTCATGGCAGTGTTCCTTTATTTATTTTCAGATTTCCTCCCACAGTGCTATCCAAAGCTGGTGATGAAAATGGAAAACATTAAAGGAACACTTGAATTTCATGTGTTCCGTTATTTGTTTCTCCCAGTATATATGTGTTAGGTCATCTGAAGAAGGATTAGGTTTTAAAAAATGAATGCCAGAGGAAGAACAGTTTCAGACCGAAAACCAAACGTCCAAACACTCTCGAAATGTTGCACGTAGACCACATAAAGGGAGCATTTCTGTATATTTTGACACTTCAGTGAGAGAGTCAGTGAGTGAGTTTAGTTTTACGCCGCACTCAGCAATATTCCAGCTATATGGCGGCGGTCTGTAAATAATCCAGTCTGGACAAGACAATCCAATGATCAACAGGGAATTGGGAACCGATAACACGTCAGCGAGTCTGACCAACCGATCATTTTAGTATCCTCTTACACACTTCAGTGAAATATGATCATGGTAATTTGCATATTTGTTTGCCAGACAGTTCTCTCGATATATTTAGGATAAGGTAGGAATCTGAGGGTGATGACACCGTTGAATGCAGAGGATGTACAATGAGAACTAAGTCACTCTTTTCAGCATGGTGACCTAGTTGAACTACACATCTGACATTTCTACACAGCTGTCTGAGCAGTTAATATTGGCTTATAATATTCTGACCTTTCGGGACTTGGTCCTTCAAAAATACCCCAATCTTTCTTAATTCTTAAAAACAACGATAACCTTACAGATGACATATAAAATCATTAGCACAGAAAACTGTAGACAACAATACGAAATAAGTGAGACCATTCTGCTCTATACAAACCCAAGCCCCGCTAACCCTATTATAAAACAATCAAACCAGTGAAGATCCGGCTAAAAATTGGTCTTCAGTAACCCATGCTTGTCGTAAGAGGCGACTAACGGGATCGGGTGGTCAGGCTCGCTGACTTGGTTGACACATGTCATCGGTTCCCAAATTGCGTGGATCGATGATCATACTGTTGTTTACTGGATTGTCTGGTCCAGACTCGATTATGTACAGACCGCCGCCATTTAGCTGGAATATTGCTGAGTGCGGCGTTAAACAACAGACAAACAAAAAACCATAAAACAATCAAAAAACGGCACTCCACTTGTGGTCGGGGAAACATAAACGCCAAGATATCGCTTGTTCAGGGAATTAAATTTCATAGTTATATTTGCAATTTAGTTCTTAATTTTAATTTCTGAAATGTATAATTTCCGTCAATTTTCAGTTGGCGCCGCGACGTGCTCACCACCCTGTGACGAAGGAGTGCCATGCATATTTGGACATTGTTTTGGAGCAGGAGGAGGAAGTGAGGCATATGTGCTTCATGCACTGAACCTATTTAAGAATGGAATCGATCATTACTTGTGCTATTGTTTGGAATTTCTGCTTGACAACGGTACAAGAATCTGTATCGAAACGTCGCACTCACGAAATAATGAAGTTGTTATCCTTTACGTTAGTTGAATACAGTACGTCCCAACTTTTAAAATGCCACTCCAGGAAGTTACTGTTTGTTTGTTTCGTTGTTTCGCCACACTCAGCAATATCCCAGCGGTCTGTAAATAATTGAGTCCGGACCAGACCTTCCGGTGACTGACATCACGGACATCGATCTAGGGATAGACATACATTGATATAGAGCCTGACCACTCAGTCCGGAAACTCGCCTCTTACGGTTGCTGAAGAGCAATTCTAACCCAGATGTTCACGGACGTGTGTCTGCCATTTTGATCACCTGTGCCAGAAATGAATATGACAAGGGTTACATTTTCTAATAATTTTAAATATTTAACCCCATTCTTACTGTTCACTACCTTCCTATGTTTGTAACATCGTTACCGTAGCAGCTTCTACGACCTGCAATAATTCATTCACCATATTGTTATTCGTATAATTAAAATATAATAATAATAATAATAATAATAATAATTAGTCATCTTCTATAGCGCACAGCCTCAAACACCAAGTGATTGCTCGCGCCGCTTAATCAGAATCTGATTCTCATTACCCCGGATAACCCAAGCTGCCTGTTAGGCGCTAGAAGGTTATAGTCACATGACTTTATCGAACCGGGTACCCATTTTCTGCTGGGTGAACAGAGACAATTTGAACAAACTCACTTGCCTAAGGTGAGACCACATGTATCACATGTATCGTTGTGGGGCAGGACTGAAGTCCTAGAAACTCTCAGGAGTCAAGCTGCCAAACACGGTCACCCATCCAAGGATTGTCCGAGCTCGACGTTGCTTAACTTCAACTGATATATTAACTTCAATATGAACGTGTATATTTATGTTCCAGATCAGTCTAATTCTTGCTGCAACAATGGGGATGGTCCGCCGGGAAAGCGTTAACCAGCATTCCTTCCATAAGCAGTACAAGCAACAGCAGCAACGACAACAACAACACAACGTTGATCCGGAAGTCCAGTTGATCTGCCCTGATTATTATCTGTGTCAGGAATAAATGTGTTCAACATACTCAGTCCTTTGTTGTTTTTCGGGAATGGCAGCTCAACTCAGAGTCAGTTTGATGTAATGCTGAGAGTAGTGCCGACACGAAGGTGCGGTGTGTTCATACTTTTTATGACTGCAGAAAGCTTTTGTCACAAGGCGAGGGGCGGAGAGGTAGCCTAGTGGGCAAAGAGTTGGCCGATCCGTGTTCAAATCCCCTAAGGGGTTGAATTAGGGCTTTCATTTCTGGTATTACTTGGTCTGATATTGCTGGAATGTTGCGTAAAACTACACCCATTTACTCAAAATATTCTCATCACCATCAAAGAAACCATTGTATGAAATTGTTAGATTTGGAACTCAGATGAGAATAAATGTGGAAGATAAATGCAGTTTCCATATAAGCAAATCTCTGCTAAAAGGACTTTATTGCGTGATTCCGACCATGTTGGAATTATACTCGAACAGTGATGAAAAGGTGAGCGTATCCCGCCATACTGTTCACACCAGGCACCAAGACATGCAAAGAAAAGTCCGTTGTTCACGTGAAACATACGACACAAGTCAAACTAGGAAATTGCATCCGACGCTGATGGGTCAGTTTGAGAATCGTCTTTGGAAATTTAACTTGGGACGACAAAATGTGTCACTGATAATCACTGCCACTTAATGCGACCATAGCCCTGTACTTATAGTCACTACTTTATGTAGGTTGATCCTAACAAGGAAAACTACCTCTGCCAGTGAGGAACGGTGGGTAGCCTTGTTTTTAAATCGGTCGCTCGTCACGCCAAAGAACCGGGTTCGAATCCCACATGGGTACAATGTGTGAAGCCCATTTGTGGAGTCCCCACCATGATATTGCTGAAAGCGATGTAAACCACACTCACCCATTCACTCATTCACTCACTCTCTAATGAGTTCGTGTGTCTGTGATTTAGTGAGTCATTCAGGCAGTCGGAGATGAATGCATATCACCTTGATGCTGGAAGCGAGTCCAAACTGATGAGCAACACTTGTTGAAATAATCACAACTCGTGATGAACACCCCAAGTGCGGCTACTGTGCTAGCAATCAAAGGACAGTAGCAAACTAGCAATACTAGGCCTGCGGCTGTGCTATGTATGTAACCTATGCCGTAAGATATTGAATGTTCTGTTCCATTCTGCCTCCATGATGGATGACCCGTGAAGATCCGGGTTGACACATGTCATCGTATCCCAATGTGTGTGCTTATGCTGTTGATCACTGGGTTGTCTGGTCCAGACTTGGTTATTTACAGACCGCCGCAATATGGCTGGAAAATTGTTGAGTGCGGCGTTAAACAAGCCAACCAGCCAATCATGATTGATAAGCCTTGATTGACGCACGATGCTCAATCAGGTTTAAAACCTTTTAGTCCGAGCAAATACCACCTAGTGAGAAAGAGGTAATATTCTTGACTCATGAGTCGTTAATCCACAAATTCGTTTAATGCGGAAACTCGTATATTCGGACGTTTTGAATGGACACGGGCTGTATCAACAATATTTTTATCACACCGCCCACGTCCCAACTCTTTATACATCATCATTTCATGAAAGTATTTGCCAACGACTACATCAATACCAATTCCAAAACACATTTCTGTGGTCTGGATCACTGTTCTGTCAGACATTTTCCACAGTTCTATGGTCGATTTCCCTCATGTGACCTTGGCATTTGCATAACCTAGACCT
The DNA here is from genome assembly GCF_003918875.1 of Haliotis rubra. Classification (NCBI taxonomy): domain Eukaryota; kingdom Metazoa; phylum Mollusca; class Gastropoda; order Lepetellida; family Haliotidae; genus Haliotis; species Haliotis rubra. The sequence goes on along the minus strand of NW_025767490.1, from coordinate 645,071 downwards.
TGACGGCAAGATGAAACCAGTCTGTATCACTCCCCTACCCAGAGTTCCATGCGGCAAGCCAGCATAGTACCTCTGCCACAGGCCAGAAAAATGTGACGATTCGTCACATCTTGCACCGTCCATTCAATATAATGTACAGATTTCTTTTACTCTTTTATTTTTGACGAGTCTACACATCTAACTAAACATCTGTAATAGAATGAATTAGTTTCACTGAGAAAATACCCAAAAACATGTAACACTATTTCGATTTACGTAGCGATCCTTTGTTTACATAGGTTGTACGGCACCACGTGCTGTCATCGAAGCTGATGGAGAGCAAACGATGCAGCCAGTTTGATATCTAAATATGTACTGTCATAGACCTAACTGTCGCAGTTGTGGAAGAATATATATGTAACAATCTAAAACATTATGAAGAAAGCGCCGAAAAGCTTTCGTGAGTCCAGTCTTTTCTTATTATGAATATGCGCGTTTGATTACAAACAAGAGAAAAGTCCGGTCACGTGATATGCAAATTAGCCTGTGGCAGTGTGAGTCTGTATGTGCCCTTGTTCGCCGGACCTCCTGGCTGTAAGTTAACGAAGAAACGCGAGTTTAGCTGGGTCCTTGAAAGGTGTTGTTTCCACTGACGTCAGTGCGACATGTGTAGATAACAAGCAATCCATTACGTCATCATAAACGCAGTCACATAAGGCTAACACAACGGACAAACTAGCACATTTTAATAGTGTTTTTGTTAGAACCCTCTTCTAATTCTCTGGCTGTGTGGATCTATGAACAGTTCTGTCAGCATAGCTCAATGTAATAATACGTCGTGCGCGGTTGGCATTGACTTGTATTAGTTTCGGGGATGTCAATACTTCGCCCAAGGCCTTTTCATAAAGTTCTTTGTACGATGTGGAAATGGTATTGATATTTACTAATGTATTTTTAAGAAACATCTGTTGGTTCCTGTATAATATATGTGCATGCATAAAGCCTCGCTGTCTGACTTTGATCATTCTTGACTGGCCAGGCATCGCTTCTCCTCCGTAAGTACTTAGTTCCGAACCAAATCCTCTCCCCAATAACACAGCACAAAGGTGACCATATTCACTTTGTATTGGTTGGTGGTTGTTGTGTCTGGGTTGGGATGAATTGGTTTTAGAGTAGTATGCCTCGTTCAAGATTAGTCCACTTATATGTCAACGTAGATGTTGTATACATGTGTGTGTGTGTGTGTGTGTGTGCGTGCGAGCGAGAGTGGCTGTTTTGTTTGTTTGTTTGTTTGTTTGTGTGTGTGTGTGTGTGTGTGTGTGTGTCAGAGAGGATATGTGTATAAGTGAGCGAGTGAATTAGTCTGCGCGTGTGTGTGTAAGAGTGTACATAGGAGCGTGTAGGCAACAGAGAGTGTGTGTGTGTGTGTGTGTGTCAGAGAGAGGATATGTGTATAAGTGAGCGAGTGAATGAGCCTGCGCGTGTGTAAGAGTGTACATAGGAGTGTGTAGGTAAGAGAAAGTGTGTGTGCGTATGTGTGTGTGTGAGTGTGTGTGTGATATACAACCAACACATGACCCAAACCATTACCCAAAACATCATGCAACCCATCTAACAGCACCAAATTATGCACTTCGTCATAAGTATCCCACCTCCCACTTTTTTCACTAACCAAAACTGGATCTACAACCTCATGAAAATGGTGTTTAGAAAAGCACATTAAACTGTTTAGATGGCCTCGTGGGTGCGTTCAGTCAGAAAATTGACAACACAAGACCGAATTTGAGCACTAATTGAAGGTTTAATTGTGGCAAACTAAAGTCCACTAAAATCACCATAAAATAAGGTGAAATAAGTATGGCTGCCGGGGTCGTTACATCAGACACACAACACAGTTCACATTTCATTAATGTTGAACACACTAGTAAGGTCCACAACGACAGGCTAACTCAGTATCTGGTGTAACCGCCTCGCATTTGGATATTATTTTCTACACGCCGTCTCACGCTGGTCACCAGACGTCTGATTCTCTGCTGGTGGATCTGCTGCCACTCATCATGCAATGCATGGGTCAATTCCTGAAGGGTCTGAACTACTCTCACCTTACGTCTCAAAATGTCCCACAAGTGTTCAATAGGATTCATGTCTGTACTTCTTGCTGACCATGGTAGTGTCTCAATGGTGGTGGGTTGGACATGCCGAACAACAGCTCGAGCACGATGTGGTCTGGCATTATTGTCGATGAAGACTGGACGTGTGACGAGAGCATGGTTATCGAAATGAGACACAACAACACCGTCCAGGATCAGGTTCTGGTACCTCTGTCCATTCAGTGTCCCGGGAACTGTGATGAGGTCTACTTTACGGTGCTGATTTGTGAGGAGTGGACGTCTGATTGGACGTCTTGCTCTCAATCCCGCAGAATTTAGGCGTCGTCTGATGGTTCTAATGGGCACTCTGTTGTATGGATGCCATCCATGTCGCAGCTGTGTACAAGTAGACATTGGGTTTCGTCTGGCATGGCGTACGAGAGCACGATCTTCCCTGTCATTGGGTTTTCTGGAACATCCAGACCTCGGTGCATCCTTCACTTCACAGGTAGCAGTATGCTTACGTATCAGCCTGCTGATGACAGTGTGATTAATGTTCAGTTGTGCTGTTCAGTTGTGCTGGGCTATGTGCATACTGCATTTATAGCAAACCGACCACCGGAACATGCATGCGTGCACATGCAGCTCGGAACAGGGTGTGTTTGTGATATCATGTTCACAGATGGTGTCGTATATTACATATGTACGTGTAGTGTAAAAAAAAACGAAAACTATATTTCTACTCTGACTTTCAAATGGGTGGTGCGATATTTTTTGACGAGGTGTATATATCATCCTTCACATCACACAGTACATTCCCAAACACATCACCCAACACATCATGCATCAAGTCACTAAGCCAATCACTCACCACATATATACAATTATAAATATAATTTCTAACTTGTCTTACACGGGTACTTTGTTTAGAACAACGGGTATCTTTCACAGAAACCGACTGACGATGAAGGATATCTTGGTGGTGATGCTGCTGCTGGTGCTCATGACGTCAGTGGGGTTGTCTTTGGCTCAAAGTTGTAAGTATGATGAACTTCTACGACAAAGACAACGACTACGACCACCACTGTTTGTACTATTACCACTACTGCTGCTGCTATCACTACTAAAATCACCAATACTACTCACTACAATTAATACTAATACTTATATTACCACCACGATCACTATACGTACTACTACTACTACTACTACTGCTACAACTGTTACTACTACTACTTCAGCGTCTACTACAATAACTGCTGGTAGAACTGTTTTTACTAATAGGGCCTGTAAGTCTCGCGAGGCGATACTTCCGGTACTAGGCTGGTTCCCAGTTCCCTTTGCGCGCTCCAACTTGCGATATACTAGACGTGGCCCAACCTACTTCCGGTATTAAATTTCCGGTGACAAACGTGTATTCAAGAACCAGTTCTGGTTCCAAATTGCGCGACCGCCAAATATGACTTCACTAGACCGGACCAAGTGTACAACCATGCTTGGCTGTCACAGCTGTTGACAGTCGTAATAGTTGGCTATTTGGGGGATGGTTAGATCGGAAATGTGTTATACCTGCAAGGATTATTGGTTCGATATGAAACGTTGTTTGTCACCGGAAGTACTATGGTCTCGCGAAGTGCCGTCACCTACTTAAGGGCCCTATACTGCTATTGTTAATAATCATGTGTTACTAATAATGCTGCTGGTGCAACTACTACTACAGGTTACTACTATAACTACTGCTATCACTATTATTACTACGTCTTCTACTACTATCATCTATACTACTAATACTCTAAGTATTACAGTGTGTCAATGGCGTGTGTGAAGGAGGTAGGAATAAGTATTACCACCTGTAAATACTGCAAGTACAAATACTCCTAATGTTTAGTAATATTGCTAAAACAAAGTGTTAAAAATGCACCTACTTCTGTTGTTTTAGAACTGTATCTGTGTCATTTTCTTTTGAAGCGGGATGTTCACCGGCTTGTGATGAAGGACAGCAGTGTGTTAATGGCGTGTGTGAAGGAGGTAAGAATAAATATTACCACTGCTGCCAATTATCTTGCTACCATTGTAAGAACTGCCATTTCTACACCTGTAAATACTGAAAGTACAAATACTCCTAATGTTTAGTAATATTGCTAAAACAAAGTGTTAAAAATATACCTACTTCTGTTGTTTTAGAACTGTAACTGTGTCCTTTTCTTTTGAAGAGGGATGTTCACCGGCTTGTGATGAAGGACAGCAGTGTGTTAATGGCGTGTGTGAAGGAAATAACCAGATTGAGTTTAATATCCGACAATAATAACAAAATATCAAATATTTTATAAATTATTTATGTACACAGTGACACTTCCCGCTAACTATACTGGAAAAGCACATTAGTCAAGGAATATATCCTAATGTGATGATGGTAAATGTTGACCAAAGGGTCAAAATGAAAGTTGACGTCATCATTTAATACTGACTGACTGAGTTTGGTTTTACGCCGCTTTTAGCAATATACCAGCAACATCACGGCGGGGGACACCAGAAATTGGCTTCACACATTGTGCCCATGTTGGGATTCGAACTCAGGTCTTCAGCGTGACGAGCCAACGCTTTAACCATTAGGCTACCCCACCGCCAATAATCATTTAATAATGATGTAATATATACTCAACCCAAAGCATTATGTACCACCCCAGTATTCAATATCTAAGTATTATATGGATAATAATACGAACCATCAAATACTTTGATATTGAAAAATTTGGTTGGTCCTTAAGTTTTTTTGTTGAGTATATATCAATTATATATCATTAAGAAATGCATGCGTATGTAACCACATTAAACCCTTGACACTTCAGGTTGTTAGATTGAATCCCACAATGGAAGTAATGTGTAGTGTGATGGATATAGATGTATTCTACTGCAAGGTAACAATAGAGATGAGGAAAATTGGCCGGCGGATTTATTGTATTAGAATTAATACATGGCGTTCCCTAACACCTAACTGATAAAACTGGTGGAACAGAAGAAGTCATTAACGAGTGTGACCTGCTATGGTGGTCGTGACGCCACCACACAACGTCTAGTGATGAGGAGGAGAACCTGTCCGAGGACTCTATCCGGAAGTCAAGGTCTGGGGTCGATTTATCTGCTGTCGCGCTAATCCTCCTCAGCTCATATCCAAGTTGAGACCCGTGAAGATACGGGTTAGACTGGGTATTCAGTAGCCCATACTTGTCGTAAGAGGTCAAGCTTGCTGACGTCATCGTATCCTTGCGTGACGTCATCACTGGATTATCTGGTCCACACTCGATTATTTACAGACCGCCGCCATATAGTAGGATTATTGCTGTGTGCGGCGTTAAACAACAAACCAACCATTCAAAGTGTCTGGGAATGGGAAGGCTAGTTCATGACATCAAGACCAGCTTTACGTAAGATGTATAGGTCATAGCGTTGAAATGTCAGACCATGACCATAAAGCGGGGTCAATCTTTACTGTGTGGCAGTAAGATTCTCCTGAACGATAATCCATTGAGTTCGACTGTTATAAATTAGCACACAATGCCCACCATACCTTACGCTGGCCCCTCCAAATTGGTAAATTTGACTTTCATCACTGCGCGTGACGTTCCACACTCCTGCGCCACATCCGTACGATGCCATCCACAAAGAACAGTGTGAATCGCGGCTCATTACTGAAGACAATCCTGTTCCACTACCTGCGCTTGAATCTGGCATGTCTTCGGACAAATCGTAAACGTTGAGCACGACGTGAAAGCGTCAGGGCCTGTGTATGGTCATCTAGCTCGGATCTCGGTCTATGATGACACCGTGAACAACTTCTGCAAGTGGATGTTACTCTCACAGATGTTGTGGGTAATATTTTTTTTATTATTTTTTTTATTTGCTGTTGAAAACATGAACTCAAAAACTGTACAAAAGTATGAGATATCTTGGTACACAAGCTGTGATGGGTTCGAGATACCCAGGATCACCTCAATGAACACACTGTGCAAAGAAGGACCTTCAAGGATAGTCAAATGCCCTGTAGCATGGTAAAATTGATAATGTTTACCAGGTATCATATTTGCAAAATGTCACCATTACTGAGGAGGCCTTGTTTAGGCAATCTTCCTATGTCCTGTTGAGTGTGATAGGAGCCTCTGCCCTTTGTACACAATGTGGTATAAGGTCTTATAGCAAGATCAACCTGCAGCAAAAACATCTACCAAGCAACACATAGTAAATAACACTTGGTATGCTCATCTAGCATTCAGTGGATGAAATAACATGGTGCTTAATGAACAAAAATCAGTACATGACAACCTGTATCCACTTCGTCAATTACATACAATTTATCCCAACTCAGCATTGTGTAATCTAAGAACAGATGCATTAATACCCACAGAAACTGAGATTCCTTACAACTATATTAAACACGACTTTTAAAAGAAAGTAATGCTCAAAAAAAGGTTCCATTTAAGTACAACAATATGAGTTAGTATACACTGGACAGTCTTAATTTGTGTCTTCATTCTTCATAGTTTAAATATGTTCACTGACAGTTGCATGGTAACCATGGTAGCATGATATATATATATATATATATATATATATATATATATATATATTATATTTATTTTAATAAATAGGTATGAAATTTTTTTTTTAAATAAATAAAGATAAGAAATAAGTAAATAAAAATATATAAAAAGGGTAATCTTGGTGTGACGTCAGAGGCGGCGGCACACGACTTGTGCGGTCTTCAATGACGCCTATCTACTGCACAAGGGTCTCACAACTGCAGCCCAGGGATCGTGCGTTCAACCTACCCATAGTACGCTCACGTTGTTCATTTGTGCTTTTTGTCGGTGTATTTACACTCCAATGCACGTGCTATTTCTAGGGCGATCATTTGCCTCGCCGTGTTATGGTTCACACTTGTTTCGACGTCTGTCGCGAAGGCCATGTTGAAACTGCTCACATGCCACTGCCATCTGTATGGTACAACAAGACTCTACAAAGAATACCCTCTTTCACAATTATGACCAATAATATGGATGTCAAGTTTATAATTGTGTTGAGTATATATGTATCTGTACTTCCCCTGCTCTTTCGCTTCATCACCCTACTTTCTACCGTCAATCAATTTCCGACAGATGGGGAAACGTTGTGTGCACAATACATCTGAAGTATCGAATACCACTGGTAAGATCTGTTGTAACATATATAATATATTTTTATGGATTAAACTTCTTTGTAATTTCTCTCACGACGTTTCGAGACCATTCCAGGTCCCTTCATCAGGTGAAGACCTGGAATGGTCTCGAAACGTCGAGAGAGAAATTACAAAGAAGTTTAATCCATAAAAATATCTTGGACATCAATGTACAACTTCTAAATGCCACTGAAAGACATATATAATATATATAATATGGTCAAATTCTGGGTTTTCCTGCCATCCAAATGCAGAAACCTGGCGAATACGTCGGAGTAAATCCCTAAACCATATTTTTAAATTCTTCAATTTCAACAAAACCAGGAAAGGTTCTTCATCTGTCCCCGTTATCACAGGCCCTATTAAATTCAATATTCATATAAACAATGGCCAATATGGCAAAAAATGTTAACTATGAGAAAGCCATACATAAACCCTTCAGAAGAGACAAGCGCCATGAGAATAAAGATCCCATTGCGTTAACACAGAACAAATAATGGGAAATAATTGCAAACGGCTCCTAGAGAAACTAATTTATAATACTAAATTTCGAACTCAGTTTTGAGTAACTTCTTATACATTTGAGACAACCTGTCTTCATTCACACACGATGCCAAGCACAGTGTATATTCAAGATAATAATTAAACATGTAACAATTGGTGTAACTCTGGAAACTATTTATGGCAACACTTTTCGAACTCTTGGACCAAGGGCCGTAACTCTGTAAAACTTTAGCTTAAATCATGACCAGTTACATCAGTTCTCCAACTGAAACAGCTTTTGAGAAAATGTGTCCCCACTGAAAAGCGGACGGACGTCGTAAGGAAAGATGTTTTAATATCCCCCGTCCCACTTCGTAAAATGTATCAAAAATTATATTTATTAAACTGTATATTAATATTGTAGGTGATCTGGACAATTGTTGCAACAATGGGGGTGGCCCGGGAAAGCGCTAATCGGCATTGCTTATAAGAAAACTAGTACAGTAACAGTAACAGCAACAGCAACAGCAACAGCAACAGCAACAGCAGCAACAGCAGCAGCGACAGCAACATCACAACCTTGTGAAGACCCAGTCGTTATAGTGTGTCTGTTCTCCCGATCTCTGTGCCATCAATAAATGTAGTAGTAGTACGCCCTCTAGCTTCTTTGTCGTTTGTAGGGAAAGTCAGACCATCATAAAATCAGTTTGATGTTTGCATCTTGAATCTTGAATGAGTGAGTATGGTTTTACGCCGCTTTAAGCAATATCCAGCAATATCACAGCGAGGGACACCAGAAATGGGTTTCACACATTGTCCCCATATGGGGAATCGATCTCGGGTCTTCGGCGTGGCGAGTGAACGCTTTAACCACTACGCTACCCCACCGCCCCTGTTATGGTAACAAGTAGACCGACGTGAGAGTTTTGTATTCCTGTGTACATACGTATTTAGACATGCGTAAAGGTTAGCCCTATCCAATAATGTAACTGAAATATTTCGCCGACGCGGTGGGATAGCCTAGTGGTTAAAGTGTTTGCTCGTCGCGTCGAGGGCTCGGGTTCGATTTCAGCATGGGTACAAAGAGTGAATCTCATTTCGGGATCCCCTGCCGTGATATTGCTATCATATTGTTATGTAACCCTAATCTACATCAAGGAAATCGTTGTTGAAAATTGATAGATTTGACACCCGGGTCTAAACACCTCAAGGAGTCTAACTATAGGCTTACATCAGAGCTTGTGGCCGCACGTGAAGAATCTGCAAATTTAGAGGTTGTGTTGATAATACAATACACTTGATATGGATGTGCAACTTCTGTATCATTTACACACGAAGTTTCTGGGCTAATACTTGACCCTTCATCGGATGAATGACAGTGAATAGTTACTGAGGTATATATAGTATGTACAAGAAGCCACAGAGTTGTTATTACAACAGACTGGTGAGGGGATTAAGTTAGATACATACTGTTTGTACAACATGTTTACATAGAGTGAAGGACCATAGATGGAAGCCAGTAACACTGTACATTGTACATCCCAATCACCTAATCTCTATCACTGTATATCCGTTACTGGCTTCCATCTATGGTCCTTCACTCTATGTAAACATCAACATTGATGCTGATGGGTTTTGTGCAGGTCCTATTCGCTCACGAACCAGACGCTAGTACATTGGCAGAATCCAGAAGTCCTGCTCAAATCGATAAAAACTTATATGGTGGAAAGGGGAGTTACGGTGACGCACCTTAAAGTCTTCATTAAAAACCCGAGAAACGCTATGCCGCAGCACAGATAAATATACACGCTCAAGATAGGCTACTTGTTGAAAACGTTGATTTCTGTCCAGAAAACATTCTTGTGAGGTGAGGTGAGGTGAAATTGGGTTTAACATCGTGCTTGAGAATATTTCGCTCATATGACGACGTGCATTCCTGTCAAGCCGTGGCTGAGCAGGAGAAAGTTTTAGCAACAAATAGAGGAAAGACAGCGAATGAACGATGTTCCCCATGACAACCCTTCTTAGATATGTCTCTCCCAATCATTTCACTTATGTCATGGAACTGTCAAGGTGTAATTGCAAGTGTATGTTACGCTACTCTCTCAAAACCATATCTATATATGTGCCTTCTCCGATCACCAACTTGGTGTTCACAATCTGTCATTCTTGGAAAACAGGCTAAGTAATTCTATGCATTGTCAGTCTAAATTCTGGAAAGAAATTCGACATATCAAAACTAAATGCTCTCAACAAATTCAATTTCCAAACCCGAGTGGCTCATTCATTTCAGGAATGTTTTCGCAAATAATTCAGAAGTAGAAGTGAAAGATGATAATCCACAGAACGTCTCCCACCATCACCAGTTGTATGCCTTCTTACAATTGACCAACCTAGTCAACCAGGTGCAGATCCTCCCATACGTAGACCAGCTTGGAACCTAGCCTTCCAGAACGGCTCTATCAAGGATAGCTGCCAGCTCTATGCTGTGACAGTGTGGATATTTAACACCTTACTGATATAATTACTACGACCCGCACTATGGCTGCGTCGGACTGTGTTCCAGTGAGACATTTCAGACGATATCTAAGACCATACTGGAAGGAACAGGTGAAAGACTGCCACGACCTGATGATATCTTACAAACAGCAATGGATTCTAGATGGTAGACCTAGAGGCATGACTTACACTAGCTTCCGTGACTACAAGAAATCCAAAGATAATTTTCGAGCTGCTATGAAAGAAGGTGGTGCACTTTATGAAACAGAGCACTTCAACAAATTTGATAAACTATATGACATCGACCAGAAAACATGCTGGGCTCTCCTCAACAACAGAGACAAGAAATCGCACATTTCGACCGTAAGTGTATCAGGGAACCATACCACAGATGCCTTGGAAATCTGCCGAGCACGCGCTGACCCCATGAAGACTATATTCAGCAAAGGGTTGATGACCACTTTGACCAGAACTTTAAGGACTATCTAGAAGGCAGAGTTGCTGAACTAAAACATTGTACCTCCAACAAGTTAATCGACGTCAAGAGCCTTCTGACCTCTCAGTCTGAGGTAAGCAATCTTTGCAAATCTCTGACAAACAACAAGGCCTGTGGTTTGATGGAATCTACCATGAACACTTGAAACACGGAGGTTCAACCCATCAATATTATCTTCCTAAACTATTCAACAGAATAATCACCACAGGTTTTATCTCATACCAGTGGAAGAAAGGTATCCTCATCCCAATCTTCAAAGGCGGAGGCAAACCAAAGGCGTCCCCAGATTCATACAAAGGACTGACTCTGGTGCCTGTTATTTCAAAACTCTTCGAACAGGTCATAGCAAAACGGATCCCACAATTTCAAGACTCCACAGACTTCCCTGATCCTCAGCAATGCGGCTTCCAGAAAGGCCTCTCGTCTCTTCATGCATCATTCCTCCTTCAGGAGACAGTCTACCACCACAAGGAAAGGAATGACTCACTGAAAGTGGTGTTCTTGGACAGCAGTAAAGCATTCGACACTGCGTGGCATGATGGTCTACTCTGGAAGCTGAAGGAGATGAACATTCATCCACGCGTGTGGCGCATTTTCTGCATCACATACTCTGAAATGAAAAGCTGTGTTTTAGCCAATAATTCCTACTCATCCTAGTTTAAACTCGACCGTGGAGTGAGACAAGGTAGCGTCCTTTCTGCCAAGCTCTACTTGGTCTATATCAACGAGCTTCTGACAAACCTATCACATCTTGCCGCTCCAACTCAGGCAGATGATATCTCACTGATCAGTCCTATCACAGCTGATCTACAGTCCATGGTAAGAGAGTGTCAGAACTAGTGCCAAAAGACAGTTCACATTCTCTCCCTCAAAAAGTAACGTCTTGGTCTTCAATCCTGCAAGAAACACCAAGTGCAATATCAAACTTTACTTAAGGAAGTTACCTGATGTGGACAACACAAAGCATCTCGGCATTCTTCTCGACTCACACCTCAGCAGTCGTACTCAAACATCAAACGTAAGTTCGAAGATGAAGTCAGCTGCAATGATGTTGATGAAATCAGGCTTACACAACAGTGGGTTGAATCCAATTACCAGCTCCAAACAGTCAGTGTGTGTGCTCAAGGCCTTGTTTGGGTTCGAATTGTGGTCAGGGTTGAAAAAGGGTGATATTAATATCTGTTGAAAGGGCTTAGTATCTCCTACGTAGGACTTAATATCTCCTACGTAGGACTTAATATATCCTTTTTAAGGATGGTTATTAAGTTGAGAAATGTTTGGCTATGCGTTAGATAGTCGAAATGTGAGTCAGTGAATATTCATGGCACTAACGCAGTGTTACTGTACAGTGTTATTGTGTGTGTATTACGTTAGGGTGACGTGGACCCTGTTCTAATTGCAGTTATGCAGGTTTGGGTATGGTAATGTTTAATCTATCATACATACGTCTATTCACACACACAAACACACATACACACAAACACACACACACAGAGGTGGGTGGGATGGTTGGGGTGAGGTTGTGATATGAAACTCGGGTTATAACACGACCTCCGCAAGTTGTTGCTTGTCTTGATGGGGCTAGGTTGGATCGGATGCAACGCTCGTTTGCGGTTTTATTCGTTTACAGGTTGACTTGACTGGGATGGACAAGTGTTGAGTGCGGCGTAAAACAATACGAAATTCAAAAAGGCAAAGAATTGTCATTATAGTTATTTGTATAAATATAAGGGGATACGTACACATAGATTGCCACCTATAGTCTAAGACACGTCTGTACACGCAGATTATGATTCATTTGCAACGACCTTTGAAATATCCAATGCATAATAGTAAAGTGTAACAAAGTGCAACATATAACAGTGAACTAACTGCAACGCGTAATAGTAGAGCAAACTGAACGCAAGGCAGTAAAGTATAACAGTCGGTCCAACACAGTACTTATGTGCAACAATTAGTTGAACACATGACTCTAATAGTGAAGGAAACAGTAGACACTAACAGTAAATTGAAACACATGATAGTAGACTTTAACAGTAAATGAAACACATAACTGTAGACTATAATAGTGAATGAAACGAATGACTGTAGACTCTTACAGTGACTGAAACAGTGAAACAGGAGATTGTGTGCGTGTGCGTTTCAGATTAATCTATATAAACGTTTATCGATCATCTCCTACAGGAAATATTAAGTACTACGTAGGAGATACTAGGTCCTACGTAGGAGATACCAACTTAGGAGATACTAACTCCTACGTAGGAGATATTTGGAGTAAGACCAAAAAGTTTTTCACCGTGGCCCTACTACGCTTCCGTAGAAACTGCATATTGAAGACAAGAACAGGATTTATACCAGATATAGTGCATGTACGTGAAAAAATACAAACTGATGCAGTTTCTTGATAACTTCGTCTCCTCCAGTGTCTCCATGAGTCAAGTCTCCTGGAAGAACATCGTAAAAAACTGTCATGGAATACGAGAAGTCCTCCTGGAACCAACGAATGGCATCAGATCCAGATCTCAGACACTTCAGGACATTACACCCTTTGATAGAGCCACACCCAGCTTGGCTACTTGCCAAAAGACACCCCTTCTTGAAACAACAATGCCTCTTCATAGTGCAAATGTGTGCTCTCTGGCGTCCTTGCCGTGTGTATGGACCTTGTGATAAATGTAGTGTGAACTGTGCAGACCTCCTGATCCATGTCCTAACATCGTGTGAAGCTTGTGCTGGCTGCAGAGACCAACTCTGATGTGACATTATCAACGTGGGCCCTGTGGAGTTGAGCGTGGAACTACACAACAGGACTGATATGGACCTGGTGTGCAGCCTGCTGTCCTGCTGTCCCCCAGTACTGCTCTCTGACGAGGTGACTGAGCTGTACACACTGACTGTTGTTAACGGACTCTACGCGACCTGTAATGCATGAATATTTTACGCGTCTCTATTTTTAACTTAAACTTTTATCTTAACTTATCTCGCATTCCCTTGTACTCTCCATTGGAGGAATAAAAGTGTATATTTCCATAATGAATAAAACAATCTCTTGCAGAATCGAGTCTACGAATCCAGCTACATGATGAGCATGTATTTAAGAATCGCTGTCAAATAATGATAACACCAGGTGTTTGCGAAAGAGTGAGCGGATCCTGCATCATCGGTGGCGCCATTACAAATACATCAATTCAACTATCAATTCAAAGTCACCTTGAAATGTTTTAATTCATTTGTCCATCACCTTTGAATTGAGGCTTGGGCCTTAACATGACCTTGAGCTTTGTATAACCGAGACCTTGACGACAAGGGGCAACCAGTCAAAATGGGCCTAATGTCGCCTAACCGCGTGACTGTTGTATCGAAAAATGTAGCCTAAGGTATGTCATATTGACGTGAATGTGGCAGACCGAGGTGGCAAACATACGTCAGCACGGGCGCAAACACGCACGTCTCAACTTACAAATAGGACACGCATTTGCGAGAATGTATGATCTTATTGATTGCTTTGAGAACCAAATTTGTTCCTACATAGGTATATGAGCAGTTCTATGCACTGTGTACAATGTAATGATCCACTGCGCCTGGTTGCCATCGACTAGTAGTAATCTCCATGGTGTCGATACGTTGTCCCACGCCTTCTCACATTCTTAAGGTTCTTACTATGAAGTGTGTATGGTATTGACGAGCGTTGGTGTATCAATAGTGCACATCTGTTGATCCAAGTCTCCCTGTCTCACTGTGATATTTCTTGATTGGCCAGACGGCGCTGTTCTCTGTAAGTACTTAGATTTCGAAAAAACATGTAAGTTGTGGTTTATCGCACAGTCATAACGTTCGTATTTCTTTTTCTCTTTACATTGAAACACCTGGGTGGTATAACTATAGATGAAGTGATACAGGGTTTATCGCTGCATTCACAATGTTTCTGCTTACTTAATGCATGTATGTGCAGGTGTGTGAGTGTATGTGTGTTTGTGTGTGTGTGTGTTTGTGTGTGTGTGTGTGTGTGTGTGTGTGTGTGTGTGTGTGTGTTTGTGTGTGTGTGTGTGTGTGTGTGTGTGTGTGTGTGTGTGTGTAAGAGAGGTGGGGTAGGGGTAGGGGTAGACTCTTGTTTTGTTTTTTTGTCTTTCATTGTCTTTTTGTATGTGAGGGTGAGGGTATGAGTATTTTTGATTGTGAGAGTATGAGTGTGTGTGTGTGTGTATGTTTTTGTGTGTTAGCGTGAAGGTATAAGTATGTATGAATGTGTGCCAGTGTGAATGCGAGCCAATATGTTATGTGTGTGTGTTGGGGGTTGGGGGGTGGGGGGTGGGGTGCGCGAGCGCGCGTATCTGTGTTTTGTGTGTATGGATGTTTGCCTATATGAGTGTATGTTGTATTTGCAACTACGTATGGTATATAGACATTATAGTGCTAGCCAGTTGAGTTTCACACGGATACCCCACTCAGACACAGCACACTGTCTCCGTGTCTCAGTATTTGTTTTATCCTTACAATGCAGAGCGCCAGGAACGATAACAATAAGTACCGTTTCGCGATTTGGATATCTCGGCACCAACCTCCCGCTGCCATACTCACATACTGACGATGAAGGATGTTGTGGTGGTGTTGCTGCTACTGTCGATGACATCAGTGTCGTGGTCTCTTCCTGGGAGAATACAGCGTACGTACAATATATTGTGTGAGTGGTTTTGGTTTTAAGACGCTTTTAGCAATGTTCCAGCAATATCACGGCGGGGGACACCAGGGATAGGTTTCACACATTGTACCCATGTGGGGAATCGAACCCGGGCCTTCGGCGTGACGAGCGAACGCTTTAATCATAAGGCTACCCCACCGCCCCAAGTACAATATGTACCAAGTGTACAGCAGACAGTTGTTCAAACGGTTAGTATGCAGAAATGTGGAGAGAACCCCTCTCCAATGAGAGGAGACCTCCATCGCAGGATTTTTGTATAGACGTTAACGTTGACGCCAAGATTTGGTCTTCTACCTGGCGCCTCGCACGGGTGCTGAGATACGAAGACGTCGTCCAAACGTTTTTGCCGATACGCCTTTGTAACAAGGGAATGGGTTGTAAGAATTGTTTCTTGGCACTTGTGTAGAAGGTGCATGATCCTGGCGAGTTGTTGTCGCGGACTGGCGGCCATTGCAGAGACGACATCCGGCATGGTTGTTCTGTGGACAACGTCGACATCGAACCTGCAATTGGATTTGATATACTCTAACAATCTCACATTTCATTCCTCCTCCTCCTCCTCCTCCTCCTCCTCCTCCTACTCCTACTACTACTACTACTACTACTACTACTACTACTACTACTACTACTACTACTACTACTACTACTACTCCACTGATATTTCTTCTGATGTACATTTATATACTACCACTCGTAGTGTTACTACTGCTGATGCCATTACTGCAAATACTATAAGTGTACAAGTACGAACAACTACTATAAACACTACAACTACTCCTACATCTACATCGACTACCACTTCTATTACTACTCGTACTGCTGCTATCAATACTACAGTAGGTATTTCTACTACTTCTACTTAGCTATTTGTAGTTCCTGCTATAAAAGACCCGTGAAGGTCCGGGTTAGAATTGGTCTTCAGTAACCCATGCTTGTCGTAAGAGGCGACTAACGAGATCGGGTGGTCAGGCTCGCTGACTTGGTTGACACGTAACATCACATCGGTTCCCAGTTGCGCAGATCGATGCTCATGCTGTTGATCACTGGATTGTCTGGTCCAGACTCGATTATTTACAGACCGCCTCCAAATAGATGGAATATTGCTGAGTGTGGCGTAAAACTAAACTCACTCACTCCTGCTATAAAAAAGTGTATTCCGTCCATATCCACTACATTTTGCTTATATTCTTTGTCTTTTTCATCTGCAGAAGTATGTTTAACCACATGTGGCAGAGGAGAGCAATGCGTAAATGGAGTTTGCCAAGAAGGTAAGATCGAGCTTGGTTTCACTCTCTGAACTCATAGACACCGGAACCAGGATCTTCGACATCGGCTATAATCTAACATCACTCAGAATATATCAGTTTATGAATGTGCACATCAGAGCGGGTGTATTGGAAGAGTATAAAACTAATCAAAGACGAATGAATGAATTGTTACGGATTATAAATTACTGGGAAAAAAGGCTTGTGCGCCCCCTTTAAAACAGCAAAATTAACACAAACAAGTCGATTATACTCAATTATACGTTGAATACACACGGTTACAATGAACGACAGTACAGATATATAATACAACGCTACTGAGTCACAAATCTAAAATATTGGGTAACCAAAGTCTTGATATTTCCAGCAAAAACAGATGTACTGATTGAAAAATGTTGACAGCTATTGTAAGTTCAATGTAGACGAGTGGTAGGTTTCTTGAGTGGTGAAATGTCGATGTTAACAGACAGATGAACGTAAATCCAAAGCAGTCCTACATATTGACAACCATCCCTTATATACCTATTGTACAATATCTGGAGAATTCTAGCAGAAACCACACTACGACCATTTAGAAATTAGATAAACAATCCACATCACAATAACTTTTGCCTTTGAGTGTCTATCACACCTGCAATGTGATTTCATATACACCTTACAAGTAAGGGCAACTACTGTAAATACTGCAACTACTTCTACTACTACTTCTACTACCACTTCCACTACTGTTACTACAACTGGGGCGGTGGGGCAGCCTCGTGGTCAAAGTGTTGGCTCGTCACGCCGAAGACCCGGGTTGGAATCTCCACATGGGTACAATGTGTGAAGCCCATTTCTGGTGTCCCCCG